>NC_066582.1:492936039-493621039 GCF_024323335.1 Lathyrus oleraceus | reverse complement strand
AGGAGTAGCAACGCTTGCAGAAGCCGTGATAGATCAAGAAAAGGCTGCACATAAAGAATTGAAGAAGGAAGATTATAAAGCTCTTTTTATAATCCATCAATGTGTTGATACAGATAACTTTGAAAAAGTTAGTGATGTAGAGTCAGCGAAAGAAGCATGGGAAATTCTGGAGAAATCATTTGGAGGCGAAGAGAAGGTGAAAGAGGTGAGGTTTCAAACTAATGTGCCAGATGCATTGGCGCCTCCTCTTGGAGGGCCATGCAGGTGCCACACACATTGGCGCCTCTTCATGAGGCGCAAAGCATGTGCGCCAATGCATCTGGTGCCTCCTCTTTAAAGTTGGTTATTTTGGTATTTCTTTTAAAAATATGGTTATTTTTGTTTTTTTTTGAAAAAGTTGGTTATTTTAAAAAAAAATCGCAATGTGTTGCTTTATCTTTTCCGCGGCTCTCATGCTTCCATATTTAATTTCTTTATGTAACTTTTGTAGCATTTTATGACAACTTTTCTTTACCTTCATTACTCTAGCATTAACACAAAAGTTTCAATTTATATTGTCAATTTGCAATTGATTCTTTCTCATATTCGGTTAAGGACATATATATATATATATATATATATATATATATATATATATATATATATATATATATATATGTATATATATATATATATATATATATATATATTGAATTGTAATTCTTTGTGTCGAAGGTTGTTCGACAAAGTTTGAAATGTCGAACCATCTAGTGTGTTGAGTTATGTTAGTGTGTCGAGTTGTCGAAATATGTTGTTTCACACAGGATTTTGACTAATGCCTATTTTAGTAGTGTTACCTATTTTGGGCTTTTATAGTTTTGGGCTTTGACTTGAGGTCCAAGTTAACCTAAATTTATAAATAGAGGTAGTAACTTTTATTTTTGTAATGAAGTGAATAAAGTATTCATAACATTGTATTCACAGTATTTTGCAATTGCAAAGTGAATAAGAAGTTTTCGAGAGCTTGTGGGTAGAGAGAAACTCTGTAGAATTTAATTCTTCTTCTCCTTCAACGTTCTTTACACTCTTTCTTTCTCCATTGTTCTTCTCTTTTCATTGTTATTGAGTGGGCGATAACAATCTTTTTCATCAAGATTGATTGAAATTCTCCAAAGGTTTTGGTGGATTTCCAACATCTGGTATCAAGAGCTCTGGTTTTATCGATTCGTGGGAAGAAAATCACCACGGCAACGAATCATCCAAACAGACATTTTTCAACAAATCTTCTGATTCTCAAGAACAACAATTATGAGAATTGGTGCAAGCAGATAAATGTTGTGTTCTGTTATCAAGATCTTTGGGATCTTGTGAAGGAAGGAGTAACAACGCTTGCAGAAGCCGCGATAGATCAAGAAAAGGTTGCACCTAAAGAATTGAAGAAGAAAGATTATAAAGCTCTCTTTATAATCCATCAATGTGTCGATGCAGATAACTTTGAAAAGGTTAGTGATGTAGAGTCAGCGAAAGAAGCATGGGAAATTCTGGAGAAATCATTTAGAGGCGCAGAGAAGGTGAAAGAGGTGAGGTTACAAACTCACAAAAGGACGTATGAATTGCTTTAGATGGAAGACAATGAAAGCATAACTGATTTCTTCATCAAGGTCAAGAAATTGGTGAATCAAATCAAGGTATGTGGAGAAATGTTGACATCAAGATCTCTTGATAGAAAGACTTTAGGTCGTTGGCTCCAAAGTTCGACCATGTGGTAGTAATCATAGAAGAGTCAAAAGATTTGTCAAAATTGACAAAGGAAGAGCTTCAAGGGACGTTTGAATCTCATGAACAAAGAATGGTTGAAAGAGCTGCAGGAAAGTCGAAGAGTGATATGGCTTTGCAGGCTCAATCAGCAAAAGAAAGAAAAGGCAAAGGAAGCTGGAATGACAACAAAGGTAGAGGAGGTTACAACAATTCGACTGGTCGAAATCAGCAAGAAGGAAACTGGTCGAATCAGAGAAAACCCTGGAACCAAGGAAACCAAAGAGGTGGTGTTGCAGGTAGAGGAATAAGTGGTGGTCAAAAGCCAGACAAAAGTCACATTCAGTGTTACAACTGTCAAAGGTATGGTCACTATTCTAGTGATTGTCCAGAAAAGCAGAAGAATCAAGAAACTTATGCAAAGCTGGCGAAACCCGAAGAAGAAGAGACGTTGTTGATGGTTACAACAAGAGAAGAAAAGAGATTCAAGGACCGACGGTACTTGGACTCAGGATGCTCATCACACATGTATGGAAGAAAAGACTGGTTTGTCAACATAAAGCCTTTAATGAAGAACATCGTGAAATTTGCAAATGACAACACTCTAGCAGTTGAAGGTGTTGGTGATGTTCTGATTATGAGGAAAGATGCCAAGAGGTCAGTAATTTCAAATGTGGTGTACATACCAGGCATGAAAAGTAATTTGCTCAGTATAGGGAAGTTGGTCGAAAAGAACTATAAGATGTCGATCGAAGACAAGATGATGAGAGTTCTTAACACAAATGGAAGGTTGATCTTGAAGGCTCCAATGTCTCATAATAGAACCTTCAAGATTGAGCTTAATGTGAGGGAGCATAAGTGCCTTGCAACAACAGCTAGCAGAGATGAATGGATATGGCATTACAGACTTGGCCATTTAAATTTCAAAGACATCAGAGATTTGAAGAGAAGTAATATGGTTTCAGGATTACCAGAAATCGAAATTCCAAATGAAGTGTGTGAAGAATGTGTGCAGGTAAAGCAACATAAGAACAACTTCAGTAAGGATGCAGGAAGCAGGTCGAAGGAAATTCTTGAAGTCATATACTCTGATGTATGTGGTCCTCTCCAGGTGGATTCGATTAGAGGTAACAAATATTTTGTTACATTCATAGATGATTTCAGTCAAAAACTGTGGTCTTACCTGATCCAGAAGAAAAGTGAAGTGATCGAGGTATTTGCCAAGTTTAAATCTATGGTCGAAAGACAGAGTGGTCGAAAGATCAAGATTTTGAGAACTGATGGTGGTGGAGAATATGTGTCGAAAGATTTCAATGCATTATGTGTGAAAGAAGGGATTGTGCATGAGGTGGTGTCATCCTACACTCCATAAAAAAATGGAGTCGCAGAAAGGAAGAATAAAACCATTATGAATATGGTTAGAAGTATGTTGAAAGGCAAGCATCTACCCAAAGAATTATGGGGAGAAGTTGTGTTGACTGCGACATATATCTTGAACAGATGCCCGACGAAGAAGCTAGAAGGAGTCACGCCAGAAAAATGTTGGTCTGGTGTCAAGCCTAGCTTGAGTAATCTCATGGTGTTTAGATCTATAGCACATAGACATGTGCCAGATCAGTTGAGAAGAAAACTTGATGACAAGTCAAATTAGATGATCCTGATAGGATATCATTCGACTGGAGGATACAAGTTGTTCGACCCAGTGAATAAGCAAGTGGTGATCAACATGGATGTGATCATAGATGAGCTTAAGGAGTGGGATTGGACTGAGGATGTCAAGAAAGATTCAGTGAGAATCTTTTGTGATGAACCAGCTAGTAAAGTCGAAAGAGAAGTTCGACAGAAAGAAGTCAGAGGTGAAGCAGGCCCAAGCAGACCTTAGAGAACAAGACACATGTCTGCAAGATTGCAAGAATGTGTGATTACATCAGATGATATGGTCAATGAAGAAGGTGAGCTGGTACATTATGCTTTCTACACAGATGTCGAACCTGTCAATGCAACTGAGACGTTGAAAGATTCGAAGTGGATGAAAGCAGTGGACGGAGAGCTGAAGTCAATCGAAGTCAACAACACTTGGTCACTTGTCGAATTGCCCCAAGACAATAAGGCAATCGATGTGAAGTGGGTATACAAGGTGAAGTTGAATCCCAGAGGAGAAGTGACTCGACACAGAGCGAGACTTGTGGCGAAAGGATTTTTTTCAGAAAAAGGAATCGACTTCGATGAAGTTTTTGCACCTGGTGCTAGGATCGAAACAATCAGGTTGGTTGTTGGTCTAGAAAACATGAACAACTGGCATATGTGTCAGATGGATGTGAAATGTGCATTCCTTAATGGCCCCTTAGAAGAAGAAGTTTATGTTGCACAACCAGCTTGGTTTGTGAAACATGGCGAAGAAAGAAAAGTGTACAGACTGCATAAAGCCCTGTACGGACTTAAACAAGCTCCAAGAGCTTAGAACAAGAAGATATATGGCTTTTTAAGGGAGAAGGAATTTGTGAAGTGCACAAGTGAACATGGAGTATATGTAAGAAGAAGTAAGAGTGAATTGCTTATACTATGTCTCTATGTCGATGACCTGTTGATAACAGGTAGCTGCAAGAAGGAGATTAAAGACTTCAAAGGTGATCTCAACAAGGAATTCGAAATGTCAGATCTGGGTGACATTTCATATTTCCTTGGCATCGAATTCTACGTGTTAGAGGTTTGATGATGCACCAAAGAAGGTATGCAGGCGAAATACTCAAGAGATTTGAGATGCAAGATTGCAACCCAACTTCGACTCTAGTTGAGCCCAGATTATAATTGTTGAAAGATTCAAATGAAGATGATGTCGATCCAACCCAATATAAAAGACTTATTGGGTCACTTCGATACCTTTGTCACACAAGGCCTGACTTAGCATACAGTGTAGGTATGGTGAGTAGGTTCATGCAGAAGCCAAAGGTATTACATCTAACATCGGCGAAGAGGATACTATGGTATCTGAAAGGAACTCTCGACTATGGCATTTTGTTTCCTACAGCTGATGAAGGAAAAAAATGCAAATTAGTGGGATACATCGACTCAAGTTGGTGTAGTGATGCTGAGGATCGAAAATCCACAATTGGATATGTGTTTATGCTAGGTGGTGCACCAGTTACTTGGAATTCGAGAAAAGAGCCAATAATGGCATTATCATCGTGCGAAGTAGAATACATAACTGTTCTCTTTATGCATGTCAAACAACATGGATGGTGAATCTGGTCTAAGAAATAACAGCGAAGAGTCATGGAGCAATTACCATGAAGATCGACAATATGTCACCTATAATTTTCCAACAACTGATCAAATTACCAACTTTTAGATTAAATATGCACCATACACACGTCGGTCAACGGTCAAATAAAGTTAAATTGATCTTTTATTTTGCAACCTTTTATATACATAATTAGTAAAAGAAGACATTGTTATTCGCACGGATACGTTAAAGATACAAATTTAAACTTCAAGAATATATAAAGTGGATAGTAGTAGGACACTGGAGTTGAGGATAATAATGTTAATAATGAAATAATGTAGATGAAAATAATTAAAATCAAAGTTATTTGAATAAATCAAAATTGTGAATATTTTAGTACATTAGAGAATTGTATTGCACATATAATATGGAATGGAATTCACCTCATGGAATTATAATATGGTAGTGTTGAAAGAAAAAGAAAAAAAAGAATTGCACATAATATTTAATGTAAATAAGTAATAAATTATAAATATATGAAATTCTACACAAAATATTGTGAAAAATCTCTTTAAAAATAATATTTGTTGTTTGATATAAATAATTTTTGTCTTTGTCATAAATTAATATTTTGAGACCAACTTTACTGTTGATTTTTGACATTGTCACATAGAGTTGCCTGTGGCTGAAAACGTCCTTTGAAAAACATAAACCAACCTAATTTAAGGGTTGACCTTGAGACTTGTTAATGGTCATTGAAAAAAAAACAATAATGGAAAAAATTATCTTCGAATAAGTTTGAATGGTCAAGAAGATTGGGAATGAGGCAAAGACATTCTTGGTATGTAAATAGTATTTTCAATGTGGGTACCTTATACGATTTTACTTTCAATGACATGATTTGTTAGTCTAGTAACCGCCAATCTTGTACCATTACAAAGACCTTCAAATTGATCCAGATTTCGTATCAACATGATACATGAACAAATTTTTAATTTCATGGAATGATTTGACAAGCATGATGTTTTCAAACAGTTCAAAAATTCAGGAGTTAAATGTTCAAAATCATCACTGCCATTAGCATCTGGTTTGTCAATGGAGTCACTACTGAAATACTCATTTGCGTCACATGTATAATTGAGTTTCGACTTAGAGTTATATAGATAAAAAATAAGATAATAGAAAGGGATAAAAGTAGACATTGAAGGTTACCTTGAAGAAGATTTGTGATTTAATCATTGATTTCATCCACTATTTCAATAGTTTAAGTCAAAATAGCTCTACTTTGTAGGAAGATAGTATTAGTGAAATTTTCAAGAAGATTTGGATAGGTACTTGAAACAATCTATTCAATCGGGTCCACAAAATTGGTTAGAAGTAACTCCGATGAAATTTCAATTTCAGCATATCCATCATTTGCTTCAGATATTTTTCCATCATCAACTTCTAAAATTTATTCAGAAAACTTATGAATCTCTTCAACACTGGTTGAACTTGATCCTGCTCCCAAACACATATTTTTGGTTAGTATTAAAACTATGCAATGATCCCAAATATATGAAGCATTTATTCTAGAATGTATACTGTCAAACCTAATACCTCTTGGAACCACACGTAGAATTTGTCGGAAGTCACCACCAAATACGATAACTTTGCCTCCAAAAAATTTCTCACATGGAACATCATCAGTACCCATGATATCTTTTAAAGACTTGTCAAGAGATTAAAAACATAATTTATTTGCCATGAGAGTCTCGTCTCAAATTATTAGCTTTGTAATTTGCAACAACCCAGTAAGGTCAGATTTTTTCTCTATGTTACAAATAGAAGATTCTAGGCATGGCACAAGTATTTTGAATCTAGGATGTGCAGTCCGTCCGCCTGGTAATAATAGACTTGCAATTCCACTTGAAACGACATTCAAAATAATGTCGTGGTTTGAACGTAAAGTTGCCGGTAGTGTGTTCCACATGAAAGTCTTCCCAGTTCCACCATAACCGTATAAAAAAACACACCTCATTTCTGTTTAGTAACTGCAGGCACGATCTCCTTAAAAATGTGTGTTGTTCATCTAGTATTACCGGAAATGGAAAAATAATTAAACAATCTCCTAAATGACAAAAGAGTTTTACCTTCTTAGCTACTTGTTTGAATTCGAAAAACCAACCACTCTCGAATAATAAGTCTGTTTCTTGGATTCTCGTCGAAGATATCAAGATCTCGGTGAGCGACATTCGGTCTATAACCATCTTTTCCATAGGAAAATATCAAAGGATATTGGTAAGCCAAATAGCTTGTATGAAATTCATCAAACGTTTTAAAGTTCCCCATTGACTCTGCATAATAATGTCTCTTTCTTTAGTTGTGTCAATATCACCAACTGTTAAAGCAGCAACCTCAGAAATAGTTGGTTGTACACTCTTCCATTTGTAGATCTATTTGCAATAAGTATGAGTTTTAAGTTGTGTGCATTCCCTTGATTAAGTCTATGTCTTGCCATGATGGAACTCTTGGCATGTGTGTTTTGAGTGTATAACATATTTGATAGTTGTTGTACGATGTTAGGATCGATGTTTTTTGGTTCCTAAAAATCAAAGAATAAGTAATTATACATGTAAGTAAGTTTTATATTTAAATTGGATGGCTATAATATATATGCATACCACAATCCTTCCATTCTATTTGCAATTTCAATTTTTGTGTCGTAAATGTTGTGTTGTGCAAATTTGGGTGACTGACCTTCAAGTGGCAATAAACTCTCAATGCGGTGGCAAGTTTGACCTTGGATTCTTATTATTGAATTTGTTATCCAATTTAGTGTCGGATGAAGTGAACGCAAACATCATGTTGTATGTTCTTACTTGTGATTGAAAATTCTTACTATCTTTGAAATCATAATCAAATAGAAAATGAGATAATAAACTTGAAGGATGTTTTAAGAAAGGTAGTTCAACTTTGTCATTACCACAATATAACAGGTACTTGAGATTTGCCATATTTATATTTATCCGTTCTCTCTTGATACGACATTAACGCATTACAATATCTACACTATATCATCGCATCACCTAAATCGTAATAATTTGGACATAATAAATAAAAATCAATGAACATATAACAATAAATATAGTTCTAAGCCATGAGTATATTAATAATGCATCTACGTAGAGTGTTACATGCATGTTCGTCTGTTGTTGAATATGGTGGGGATATGTCGTCATTATCCAAACTTGAGTCGTCTTCGGATTCTTACGCTAATGTATTAAAAAGTATGTTAATAAATGCCAGTTATATAAAAATAGTTACAAAAAAGATGCAAACCTGTAAAAAAAATGGTAAATGATAAAATTTCCATTCGTTTATGAATATATAATTTAAAATGTAATAAAATAAGCATGATCATAAAATTCAGTACCATTTAACATTACGGATTATTTCTGCAAAGGTAATATGCAACTGCAAAATCATATGTACGCATGAAAAATGTATGAAGGAAAATCTATTTAATTGTGAAACATGTACATATCCAATGCAATGCTAACAATCCCTCTGCCACAGTGTAGAATTGTTAAGATGAGATATTTCAATAAAATAAATAAAAAAGTTTCCACTGAAAAAGTTAAAATTACGAATATTGTCATGAACATAATGTTGTAAAATGACATCTATCCTCTTTCCATCTGACACAATTTTGTCTATAATTTAAACGATTAACAGTCTAGGATAGCCAACATTGTAGTATGAGATACAATCACAATAACCATAACAGCAAGAACAACTGATGCATTGCTATGGAGTGATTTGTACAAAACACATAGTAGGTTGACTTTTCATTTTTGAAAAAATGACAAAAGTCAAAGCGTAGACCTTAAATATGGTCAACATAAATTAGATGAATTATTGTTTTTCTGTTAAGTTTATTTGATAACTTAATATTGTAAATACTTGAAGTCTATAGTCAAACATGCATCGAACTAATGTTGTTGATTAGTTGACATGGAACTAACTTAGTTTTGTTAAGACTGCCATTACAACAGTTATTTGCAGTATCAAATAACACAGAAGTGAGGATTGTAAGAAATAGTTATAATATGTGAATAATAGTCAACAAATGGGTGCAGAACTATAAAATGTTTTATTAGAAGACTGAGTAAGGGCTACTGGGATGATAGGGTCTTCTGTTGTAAAAATTTCTTTTCCCTTTTTATATGGAGAGTGGATGACATTGTGTGTAGTTTCCTAAAGGAATACACATGTTGTATACAATATACAATATACATGTATTGAAAGAAATACATTAGTGACATACAAAATGCTAAAGAGTATTGAATTAGTAAAGGAATAAAAGCATACATTAGTTGGAGCCATTGCATCGACAACCATTTGCCGAATTTCCGAATCTTCGGTAAGGCGAACGACAGACGCCTGTTTGTAGTATGATTGATACTTGACGCGAAAATCAAAATGCTTTTCAAGAAGATTGTCAAGGTGTGCCAAATACATCAAAGGATGATCCTCGTTGGTTTATTAAAAAATAGTATGTAATTGATGTAAATGTAAATGAGATATCATTCAATATTAGTAGGTATCATTTATATTTGAGCAAACAACAAATGGAGATATGTGATATACACTGATTACTAAACTTATTTCCTATGCATCAACATATATGAAGTCGTCTGCCATATTGAATATGTTTTCCATTCTGAACTTAGTAGGTATCACTAATGTATTTGTTACAATACATGTATATTGCAATATATGAACTTGTTTGGCATAATGAACTTGCAGCTACGTATTTATTAGTAATTGCAGAAGTTTCAAATATGACAACGTTGCCAATTAATCTATAATATAATATCTGGTTGTAATGTGTTTGAAAAGTGTAGTAAAGATCATATCAGCTTTTTTTTTTTTTTGATAAACACTTGTATTAAAACGCACAAGGGGTGCAACCCAATACAAAGGGAAAAGTTACAATCCAATGAAACTTGCAGGATTATCAAACCATAATTCTCTATTAATATCTATACTACCCTTAGACAAAATAGAAATCCAATCCCACCCAACAGATTTAATAATCAATAAAATCTCTACCCCATTCCAAATGGAGTGATTAAAAACCAAATTATTTCTCGCATTCCAAATGCTCCAACAAACCAAAGGTCAAATAAACGCGAAAAAAGACGACTTCATTTTTCCATCCAACGAATTAGACAAAAAAAGCAACACATCTTCTCCGGTAACAATATTACCCCTATCCGATAAATCCAATATATCATCAAAAACCACTCCAAACCATGAGAGCACATCCTTCCAAATGGTTTTAACTTTGCAACACTTCAGAAAAAGGTGACCAACAGATTCCTCTTCTAACTCACATAAGGGACAATAAGAACCCTCCACACCTGAAATCACACCTCTATGCGAAAGTTCTTTTCTCGTCGGTAAGGCTCCCAAGATCCATCTCCACCCAAACAACTTGACTTTACACGGAATAAAAGTTTTCCATAATCTTTGAAGTTCACAACGTCTAAACTCACTACCAATATGATTACCCGCATTCAATGAGTACAAACGTTTAAAAGCATTCCTAACCGAAAAACCCTCCACATCTCTCCACCAAATTAATTTATCATCCTCCTTCAAACACGGTTTTACATCCTTTAAGATCTCTGTTAACTCCTTCCAATCCTCCAATAATTCACCTACTAATAAGTTAGAATCAACACCCACGTTCCAACGCCAACCCTCATTCTCCCATAAACCACAATTAAACACAAGAGCATTAGGAAAAGAACAAACCTCAAATAACCGAGGAAAAAGAAGTTTAAGAGAAAGAGTTCCCAACCAACAATGCTTCCAAGCAAGAAAAGAATTGCCTCTTCCCAATTTGCAAGAAATTGAGTCACAAAACCAATCTTGACCGCCAAAAGGAGTACCACAAACCAACCGAACATCTCTCCACCATAAAGAGTAAGTAGACAAAACCGGCTTTGACACCACATCACACAGAGATTGCAATCCACTACCATATCTAAAATGAAGTAAATTAAACCAAATCGCATGTTTATCATTAAGAAAACGCCAACCCCATTTACTCATCAACGACAAATTAAACCACTCCACATGCTTAACACCTAAACCTCCTTCCTCCTTTTTCAGACAAATTTTATCCCAACTTACCCAACACATTTTTCTACTACCACCACCATCCCCCCATAAGAAATTCCTTTGAATTTTAATAATATCATCCACAACACACTTAGGAGCCTTAAAGAAAGAAAGTAAAAAGATAGGCAAATTGTTAATCACCGAATTAAGTAAAGTAACCTTACCTCCAAGAGATAGCTGTTTCCCTCGCCAACCACTTAAACGCTTCTTCATCTTAGAAAGCATCATAGACCAAAACAGTCTACGTCTATGGTTACCGCCAATAGGGATACCAAGAAAGGTAAAAGGAATCTTTTCCAACTTACAAGCCAAAAAAGAAGACGCCGATTCCAAGATAAAATCCTCCACATGCACACCATACAACTTACTTTTCTTTAAGTTAATACACAAACCCGACACCAATTCAAAACCCCTTAATAAAGTTTTAATACACCATAAATTTTCCTTTGATCCATCACACACTAACACCGTATCATCTGCAAATTGGAGCATCTCAAAATGAATATCCTCCGAAACCACAAAACCTTTGAACGATCCCAACGAAACCGCTTTCCTCATCATACCCGCCATGCCTTCTCCCACCAAAAGAAAAAGAAAAGGAGAAAGAGGATCTCCTTGACGTAATCCTCTAGATGTATTAAATTCCAAAGTAGGGCTACCGTTAACTAAAATTGAAACCGAGCTAGAAAAAACCGTACCTTCCATCCATTTCATCCAAACCTCACCAAAACCCATCTTTCTAAGCATAAATTTAAGGAAGCCCCATGAAACACAATCATAGGCTTTCTCAAAATCAACTTTCAACACAATACATTTCCTGCGCCTCCTTTTCGCAAAATCTAAAATCTCATTAAGCACTACCACCCCATCAAACAATTGTCTTCCTTCAATGAATGCCGTTTGACAAGGCGACACGAGTTTACCAATCACCAATCTCAACCTAGCCGCCAGAATTTTTGATATTAACCGATATAAGCAACCCACTAAGCAAATAGGACGATACTCATCAATGCTTATCGGACAATCAACCTTAGGAATAAGAGCAAGAAAAGATGCCGTCGCGGATCGAGGAAGAACACCACGCACATAAAACTCTTGAACAAAATTAACCACGTCCTCCTTCACAAAATTCCAACACTTTTTCAAAAAACCAAGCGGAAAACCATCCGGGCCCGGACTCTTATCACAATCACTTAACCACACAATCTCTTTAATTTCATCCACTTGGAATGGGGCTTCCAACAATTCTCTATCTTCCACACTAAGAACATTAAAAATAAGTCCATCCAGAGTCGGTCTATCCTCCATCGGTTCCGTAAAACGGCTTTTAAAATGATTAAAGATCTCACTTTTAATCTCCTCCACACCTTCCAACCGACCTCTTGAAGTAACCAAAGAGACAATATTATTCCTCCTAAATCTCCCCTTCATAACAGAATGAAAGAATTTGGAGTTAGAATCCCCAAGACGAATCCAATTACACCTAGCTTTTTGGTGCAAAAAGTTTTCGCGCAACAGCAAAGAATTCCACACCTCTTTCGTAGCCATCTCTCTATTACTCCTCACAGAATCAACAATGCCATCCTCCGCTAAATCCGCTACCACCAAGTCCAACGAATTAAGTGCACCCACCGCTATTTCCACATTCAAATCCAACAACCCGAATACCTCTTTATTCCAACTCTTCAATTTTGATTTTACCGCCAACAATTTTTCTTTCAAAATAAAGCTCGCCTTCCCTCTCCTCCTAGTATTAATCCAAGTATCACTCACCAAAGGAATAAAATCCTCATGCTCACACCACCCTTTAAAAAACTTAAAAGGTTTCGGCCCCCAATCCACAAACTTGCAATTTAACCAAATAGGACAATGGTCTGAGATAGACCTATCTCCCACCACAATCCCTCCCACACCCCACAATTCAAGTAATTTCTCAGAAATAAGAAATCTATCCAACCTACTACAAGCACTCCCATCCAAATTGTACCAAGTGAACTTCTTATTAATCATTGGAACATCCACCAGATTCATCGAACTAATAAAACCCTCAAAGTCCTCCGCTTCTTTTATATTAAAGTTATTTGAAATACCCTTCCTCTCCGCTTTAACCCGAACAGAATTAAAATCACCCCCAACACACCACAACCCTTCTGGAAATTTTGATTTAAACTCAACAAGCCTCGCCCAAAAAACCCTCTTCTTCTCAATAAAACAGGAAGAATAGACATTAACCAGAAAAAGATTAATACCAGACCACAGCACATGAATACCAAGAAACCCTTCCCCAACAAAACTAGCCACCAGAGAAAAAGAATTTTTCTTCCACACTGTTAAAATACCTCCAGATCTACCCACTGCCCATTTAGAACTCCACTCCGCTGTAGAATCAATCCAAAACGAATCCAAAGAGATACCATCAATAGCATGAATCTTGGTTTCTTGAATAAAACACACATCTGCCTTAGAATCACAAATTAATTTTCTCAAAGAACGCAATTTAGCTTTGCATCCACACCCACGAATGTTATACGACACAATAATCATTTAACATGAATTGATTTTGCATCCACCGAATTAACCACGCACTTATCGGCTAACTCCCTCACTTTTATAGCTTCAATTTGCAACCTTTCAGGCCCTCCTCCCGTCAACCCCAAACATTTTGCTCTATGCCAAATATTACAATTTCGTCTTATTTGATAGGTAGGAAATGTCATCTCTGATATATACAATTTCGTCGATGCATGTTACTAATGAATGTTATAATTCAGTCATGATGTTTGATGAGTTTATGGCAGCCTTAAGAAAATCTCAAAATTATAATAATGAAATGAATGGACAATAGTGAATGACAGTCTGAGTTAAAACTACAAATTTGCTTCATAATTTATCTTAAGAGCTGACATACCAACCAAGGGGATACATTTCTTGTCTCAGAAGAAGAAATAACCAATCTTGTTTTCATGCTCAACCTCTATTTCAATTTTGAACCTAATATAAAATAAATGGATACTGCATTAGAAGCAAATTATCAAGAGGAATGCATAACTACACGGACATAGAAATATTAATGATTATTTGGTGATTGGGGAGGACTTGTTATCTGAGTAGTTGCATTGGAAGGGCTCATCAGGTGATTTATTTATCTTGTTACAGGTTGGACAAACTTTATAATACAATCTGAAACGATTAGCCTTAAACCGTTTAAAAAGTTTCCTATTACAAACAAGTGGTAGTCAATATGAAACAAACAACTAAGTGGAATTTTTAATAAAGTCGTGTTGTAGGCTCATTAAAAAAAATAACTTACATCCTTAAGAGAATTCATCCTCCCAATCGTTTTGACATCTTTAATAAAGGAAAATGATCTTTCTTCAAAAGTCCCTTGAGATCCAGAATTAAATGAAAGAGTTTGCGAAACAATCATATATGGCCTGCCCTCTTCAAATCTTAAAGGGTAAAGAAAGACAAAAGCAACAAACATTAAAAGACTTAGTCTATAATAACTATAAAAATCATTTTTAAAAAAAGGCAAAACAAACAGGCCCATGAGCCTTTTTTCCAGTCCCGCCAGCCTGGGACCTCACAACTTGATGAAGAAAACCAATGATATTTGCTTATAGCATGAAAATCAACTTGGAAAGTAAAATGCATATTGGAAGACATTCGGTCCAAGAAAGTACTGTATCAGCGATCAACTTCAAAGGCTCCAATTAGAAATCTCCAAATGGTTTGAAGTTGAATTTGTGAACTGGAATCTTTGGCATGTCAATGGTTGTGACTGCAGTGGTCCCATTAAAAAATAATTTGAACTTGTTGTCACATACTTTCAATGATAGGTAATTAATCTGAGGCTTTTCATTATAAATCATGTAGGTGTAATTCTCTTTTAATGTCTGGATCCACATGTCAAGTTCACGGTTTCGGGTTACAATGTGGATTTGGTGACCCTTGTGAGTGAAAAAACTTACATGAGTAAGTTAAACTTGGAGAATGAAATGAAAACATAGCAAATACAAAATGCATACCTCTGCATCATGTATAATAGCTTTCACATGTTGTCCATTGCGTTCCTTCACTATCCATAGATTGATAACGCGTATAGCAATTTTCCAAACTTTTTGGTCAGGTCTCAACTCAGTGATAAGAATAGGTGGTCTGGACATGATAGTTCCGCTTATCTAATATCATAAACATTATAATGTCATATAAATGATTAGGCAAATTCTCAACATCATGATAAATCAGGACATTAAATGTTAACATGTCACACACACCAAAATGAACAAAACACATTATAACTCTAAAGATGGACATAAAAAATGATGAAATGAGTTTTGATGACTTCTAAACTCTGAAACAGGAAAAAATGGAGCTGATATCTGAAAACATAAGGAAAACGGTTATAAACAGAAATAATTTGAAAACCTAACACAAATACACGACCATGAATACCTGGAGGAAGCATTATGAACACTACATATACATGAAAACGTTTGCATAAATTTTAGATATGTGAAGACGAAAAATCAAACAAATGATCGAACTTGATTACAAACCATACTCAAATAAACCAAACTAGACACTAAGACACGATTAAATTTCAATTTTATGAAGAGGAAATATCATAGACACAAATACATTTCAGATTTGTGAATAAGACAAACCATAGACACAAATTAATTTCAGTATTGTGAAGATAGAAAAATCAGTTGAAAAAAAATATGACAAACCATACTCAAATAAACCAAACCAAACACTAAAACATGAACATGAAAACCTTAACGCATTAACCACACCATACATAGTCATTATCAAAGTTTAAATATTTAGTTTTGTGAAGAGGGAAAAAATGGTATCAAATGTTCATAGTATAGTAAAAAGAAGATTCAACCACAAAATAGATGAACTAACCTTAGAATCTTTCCGGTGATGACGACAGTGATGAGAGAGAACGAAGGAAAATTATTCAGATAAAATGGAAAAGTGGAAAAAATTGGATAACTAGTTCAATTGATATGTTTTTTCTGAAAAACCCAATGGTAGGTGAACTATATAACCCGAGTAAAAGGGATGACTTAAAATTTAAAAATATGGAAAAGAAAGCATATGAGAGAGCCTTGTTTTCTAGTATATAACCCGAGTAAAAGGGATGACTTAAAATTTAAAATATGGAAAAGAAAGCATGTGAGAGAGCCTTGTTTACTAGTATATAACCCGAGTAAAAGGGATGACTTAAAATTTAAAAATATGGAAAAGAAAGCATATAAGAGAGCCTTGTTTGCTAGCGCCACTTGGAAAATTGATTGTTGTTGATGGGACAAATTCAATGTATTAGTCATTTACTAAAAAGGGTTTTGCTTAGTTGACATGTTATTTAGAGGGAAGGGAAATTTAGGGAGAGCTTAGGCATGTTTTGTGCTTAGTTAGATAGTTGATTGTCCAATTTGTTAGACATAACATTTTGTAAACCCCCAACCAACCTATTATAAATGACAAAATCTTATCTAAAAATGAGCATTTATAGAATAAATGTTGAGTCAGTTCTTGCGAGCCACATCCACTTATGCAAATACTTTCGTCTGTTATTTCAATGTTATGATTCACCAAATTGTCTCTTGTAGGAAGCTTGTTATTCAACAACCTCCAAGTGAACTAACATTAGGGAATGTTGAGATATAAGATATAATCTAAGTTGTGTGTGGTCCAAATCCTAAGTTAATTAGGGTTTAAGGTTTGTTACTTAGTTTGTTATATTTATTACTTAGTAGTCAAGTAACTTTGTATATAAATACATGCATATACAAGTCAATTTGTATCACAATCATTCTTCAATAATAGAATCCTTATTCTCATATTTTCTCTCTTTTTTCTCCTCACAAAAGTGCCTCACCCACCAACAAATTGGTATCTAGAGTTCCGGTAAGATTCTTGATTGTGTTTTTAAGAATCGTACGTCAGCGATCGTGCTTTCAAAATCGTGAGTTGTTAATCGCGGTTTCTAGAAAGATGAATGACACCAACGAAATTCTGAATTCTCTTCCAATTCTTGACGACAAGAATTGGATTCGATGGAGAAAATAGATGTAGTCCTTGTTCCGCATTCATGAAACCTATGAAGTGGTTACTAATGGCGTCTATCATACCCTCAAATTTACCCTACCTCCATATCACCCTCTGTCATACGGTGAACTGGACTTTTGTGTTTTGCTTTGAATCGCAATGTCGCGGATAGCAAGAGTCGCCACCGACTTTTCTTTTATCCAATAAGGAAAGGCGGAAAATAACAGGAAAGACCTTGATTAGATTTTGGGTTCGGGAGGTACATTATACAAAGGGAAGGTGTTAGCACCCTTTGTATCCATGGTTATCCATGGGCTCTTAACTGCTGAATCACTTATGTTTTTCTTGTCTGAAAAAGTGTTTGAGAATTGCTTAGAAAATATTTTGAAAAGAGAGTTTAACTTTGTGATGATTCTTGTACAAATGTATACAAAGTATTTATCTCGTTTAATTTTGAAATTTGTTTAGAAAAATATAACTGGGTAATGATTCTAGTACGAATGTATACCAAGTGGTGATTTTCTAATGGATGTTTTGCAAAGTGTGAGGTGTGAAAAGTATTTTAAGTTGTGAGTCAGCATTTAAGAGTTGTACCTACCCAAGGTCTTTATGGGTATTTCCTATCCTTAGAAGGGTAGAACTGTCCTTACTATTGAGAAGTAAGTAGTCTTATCCTTTGGATGTAAAGGACATCGTAGGGTCATCGATTGGTCACTGAAGGCAGTAATGATACCTTAGCATTCGAAGGGACGATCATCATTTTAACCGTAGGCTACCACGAAGGGTCATCGAGGGACAAAGTCATGTATTCGAAGGCAACATTCGAGGGACTATGATGATTTAACCGAAGGGTATATGCTAAGGATATCCCCACATTCGCGGGACATGACCGTAATATCGTAAGGCAACGAAGAGAGGGCCAAGATCTTATATTCAAAGGCAACATTTGTAATCAGTTAGGTAATTAGGATGAATCTCCACAAGGGTATCCCACAAATAAAGTGGAATACCTAGCAAGCTACCTTCTTCGGGAGTATGTGAGCCCTCACAAAATTCAGCAAACAGGTCAGAATACCAAATGGGGTGCGATCAATGGTTGCACCGAACAAAGGAATCACAACAGTAATAGTGTCAGGTAAACAATGCATGGTTATAACAAAACATGTCGGATGAGCAAAGATCAGAACAGCAAAAAGCAGCGACTGTCATGTTCGCTGCTGCCTCGCCCAGCGAAGGCTTAGCGAGCACTCGCTACATGTTCGCTTAGCGACGTGCTAGCGAACGTCTGCGGGTTTTGGGTTTGATGGCAGCACGATTGCAGAAACTCCAAACCCTGTTTGCAATTGAATTGCAATGTTGAATTGGTAGGTCACTCTTAGGGTTGGTGTCGGATTGAGTTGGGCGGAGGTAACCTTTGTGCAGATGAGTTGCCTTCAGGGTTTCCTTTAGGGTTGCTCTGAATTCTCTTGGTTAGCCTCCAGGGTTTGCTCGGTTGCTTCTGTTAGGGTTTCCTTGCCAGGGTTTCTGTCCGTCTCTTTCTCTGTCCTCTTTTTCTGAATGAGGTCTTGGTATTTATAATAATTTTTGTGACCTGATGGGCTCAGAATGAAGCCCAAAATTTCTGGTATTCGCAAGCTTCGCTAGGCGAGTGGCGCAGCGAAGGGTTCGTTGGGCGAATGATTTTGCTCGCCTAGCGAGCAAGCCATTTCAAGTCATTTTCTGGATTTGGCCACCTGTGTGCTGGGTCTTTGTCCCTTTAAGATCAACGTCTTGAAAAATGAGTTGGAGTGTCTTGAAATATGTCTTGCAAGATTGACGGGCAAATTTTGGGGCATGACACCCTCTATAACCCTAATTCATGAGCATACATCACACACATGCCATCTCATATGCATTTGTACTTAATAATCCACAATGTCCTATAAACAAAAGGCATGGGGTTCATCTATGAAGCCTTAAGATCCTCTGATCATGTTGAGGTGTGCCCAAGTCACCTTAACCTTAATCTCTATCATCAATCATACAAAAGGCTTGGAGGATCATTCAAGTCATCTCACTCACTCTCCAAACCCAATTTGGATTGTGACTCCACTTTGAATATACATCAAGATTCATCTGGTCACCCAAGGACCCTAACCCTAACTCTTGACCCTCTTTGGATTGTACAAGTCATGGTTCACCTTAAATCTTGACCATGTCATTGAGAACCCCCAAAATCCAAAGTTTTCTCATGCCTTAAACCTTTGAAACATCTCAATACAACTCTTGCATCACCAAACCCTACTTTGTCTGATCATGGTCCTTGATGAAACTTGTGGTTCAAGAAACCCTAATTTGGGCATCCTTTGATCACTGGCCTTTCTTCATTTGATCATCCTATCACACCATTACCCATTATACACCAATTTAAGTCATTTCCAACCATAATTCACTATTCAAACACTCATTCAATTCATGTTACAAATACTTGGTTTGGTCATGAACTTTGAACTTTCAATGCTTTGATTTTACCCATGAACTTGACCTAAAATCACTCCACAAAGCTCCAAGCCTCATTTTACATCATGATATGATCATATGAGTTTCAAATACCCACCATTGTGCCTTGAAAGTCAAGAAATCACAAAGTCACATTTTTAGGTCAAGTTGGTTCGTCACATTTTGGCAAGAATGGCTTATGATTTGGTCAAAAGTCCATAACTTTTTCATCTTGCAAGCTTTCCAAGATCTTCTTTGAGCCAAATGTCCTAATTGAGTTCCTTTTCGACTTTATTTCAAGGTCCAAGATCTAGTTCATTGAGCAAGGACCTCAACTTTTGCATTGGACAAGCTGGTCCAATGTGCATAGCATGCCCTAAAACATGACAAAGACCACCACTTTACCATATTTCCATTTCCAAACCACAACTCTTTTTGACCTGATTCTTTTTTAATTAGATCAAGGACATGACAAGGAACATTTGACACAAATTTCATGCAAAATGCACAAGCCAATTTCATTTAGACTTGATTCAAAAATTGGAAATCATCCTGATGCACAAACCAGACCAAGTCAGTCAGAACTTGCAATTTGATCCACCAAGTCCTAAAACCATTTCAATATGGTTCCTTTTGACCCCTAACATATTACATATCATAGTGTGACATGTTTGGAAGTCAACTTGGATGGAAAAAGTTTACATATGAAGGAACTCGAGCCATGTGCAAAATTCTATTTTCCCCTAAAATGGCAAAAAGCAAAAGGGGCCACAACTTAATTTGAACCACCCTTGCCCCTCCATTTCCATGCTAGAGTGCAGAAAAACCAAATGGGAAGGCAAACCAGGTCAGAACCTCAACAATGATTCCTCCACAAGCCTCCCATTTTGTCCTCTTCGAGCTTCACACCTTTCTGAACAAAACCTTATCATCCTTCCCTTCATACCACTTCATCACGTTCCCTATAAATAGGGGAAGGTGTCTCACTTAGAAACCAAGTTTTTCAAGCCAGAAAACCTTTGCTACAAAACCGTGTTTCTCCCTCAAAAATAGAGTTCCCATTTTCAAGTTTCAAAGTCTTCCAGTTCAAACTAACCACCCAGAATCCATCCTTGAACATCACCGAAACTTTTCCAAACCTTAACCCACCTTCCCAACACCTCAACTGAGTTGCACCAACTCATCAGATTTCATACCTGAAACCGATTTTGATCAGGTAGTTTCACTCAGCCCTTTCACTCAAACAAGTTACCATTCAACTCAAAATCACCCATTGATCATTAACCCCATGTTTTGAGTTCTGATTAATCATTATCCCGCATTTAATTTTTGATTTAGGTCAAGTGTGTTCATTTAAGTTTCTGGAAAATACTCCATACTCAGAGTCAATCAATGGCTCATGAGTGTGGAGGTTGATTCGTTTATGTGTAAGGAAGTTCTTTCCATGATCAAATCCAGTGAAAAACGCCTATTTGGAAGTTTTGATTTTGGATGGTTGAAGGTTGAAGACGATGTTCTTTGCACTTGGTTTTTCTGATTTGAATTCAAAAATGTGAAGTCAAACTTCTCTATGATGAATGAATTTTGATGAAGACAAATCTCTAAGTGACAAGAAGGCAAATATGTTACTCAAAGATAAAGGATCATGATTCAAGAATTTAAGCTATTGCATTTCAAGAAGATATAATGAGAATATTTACCTTCACTAAAGTCTTAGATGCTCAAGTATTCAAACAATCATTACATAACCTTTCCTTGTACATGGAAAACGTCTTAGGCTTAAATTTTTCATTTTTCGACTGGGTAAATCAATTTACCACTGAAGCCTATACATTTCCAAACTATCTTAGGCTTAAAATTTTCATTTTTCAACTTGTTAAATCGATTTACCTCTTAGGGAAATCGATTTACCACTGAAGCCTATACATTTCCAAACTATCTTAGGCTTAAAATTTTCATTTTTCAACTAGGTAAATCAATTTACCTCTTAGGGAAATCTATTTACCACTGAATCCTATACATTACTCAATGCAAAGAATAAATTTACAACTAGGTAAATCGATTTACCTTTTAGGGAAATTGATTTACCACTGAAGCATATACATTTCTCAATGCAAAGAATAAATTTTTCAACTAGGTAAATTGATTTGTCAATGTAAGTTTTTGAAAAACTTTAAACGTTACTATAGGGAAATCGATTTACCCAATATGTAAATCGATACCACTGTGCGTTTTTGAAAAATCAGTAGTTTTACCAGCACCTCTTCTTGCACCACTTCATGGAATCATTTCATTTCAACTTGACAATTGTTCATTATAACTTTCAGACCATTACCATGATTCATTAGAGGTGTTATACACATATAAATACACGATCTTTCAAATTCAAATTTCACCTCTTCCAATCAAAACTCTTCGAATTTTCAAAATTCACATTTCTTATTATCAACTTTTGTTCAAGATATTTTTTGCATATTTTCACATCATTTAAACCAGAAAATACTTAAGCAATATAACACCTTTGTGTTTGTAAATTATTGTCATTGGAAGAGAAGATCAAGTACATTGATATCTCACTTAGTGTGATAATTATACTATAAACTTTACACTAAAAAACCATTATTGTAATCCATATCTTATTTTTCAGAATTGTTGAAAATAAGATTGTTTGTTTTGTAAACACCTTGCTGTCCATGATTGTTGGAAGCAAGAGAGTTGAGTTTGAGAGGATTGTTCTCATATCAACTTGGTGAATCACAAGAGGATTGTTCTTAGTGATTGTGTAGGTCTTGTACAAGTGCTAACAGATAGTAAAATCTCTTCCGTATTGAAAGGGGACTAGACATACCTTGGGACTGTGAAGGGAACTAGGATACATCCTTGTGTTCTTTATTTTTATGCACTTTATTGCTTTCTAAACTCATCATCAAACCAAAAAAATAGTAACAAACTTGTCTCTAAAACCAAAAAAATTTACTAGGCCTAATTCCCCCCCCCCCCCCCCCCTCTTAGGCGCTCTCTGAACTTACAATTGGTATCAGAGCAGGTTATAAGTAACCTTCTACTAAAAGATCCATGGGTTCCGCAAACTCAAATCTTGTTTTTAGAGAAAGTGGCAGTAATAACAAGCCCTCATGTTTTGTGGAGAATATTTCGATTTTTTGAAAATATGAATGAAGGGGCATCTAGAATCTCAAGGAAAAGATGTTTGGAAATCTGTCATAGAAGGTCCTTTCGTTCCTACTTCAGTTGTTAATGGCGTTGGTACTCCTAAGCCCGAAGCATCATGGAACGAAGATGATGAGAAAAGGGTTCTTTATGACAAGAAAGCAATAAATCTTCTTAAAGGTGCTCTTAGCATGGATGAGTTCTTCCATATTTCAACATGCACAACGACAAAAGAAATTTGGGATACTTTGGTCAAAATACATGAAGGAACTGCGGAAGTTAAAAGATCAAGATTGAATACGTTAAGTGAAGAATATGAATTATTCCGAATGCAGCCCGGAGAATCAATTCTCAACTTGCAGAAAAGATTTGTTCATTTGAAGAATCACCTGAAAACGCTCAGTAAGACTTTAACTATCAATGAACTTAATCTTAAAGTACTCAGATCTTTAACCACGGAATGGCAACCAAAAGTGACGGCGATATTCGAAAATAAAAATCTATCAACGATGACGTCCTCAACATTGTTTGGTAAACTCCAAGAATATGAGATGGAACTTGGTAGACTTTAAAAGCATGATAATCTAGACAAGAAATCCAAAAGCATTGCCTTAAAAGTTGATTCCAAAGAAGTTGAAAAAGAAGACAAGCCGGAGGAAGAAGAGAACTTCATGCTTCTTGTAAATAGGTCAAGTAGATATTTTGGTAATAACGAAAATTCTAACTTTGCAAGAAAGAAGAATTATTTTAACAAGAAGGAAGCATCTACGTCTACTCAAAACATCACTTGCTATGAATGTGGAAAGCAAGGACATACAAAGACGGATTGTACAAAACTCTCAAAGAAAAGTAGTTTCAATAAAATAAAGGATTAAAAGTCTAAAAGATCCTACATTGTACGGGAAGATAATGAAGTAAGTTCATCTTCCGATTCCTAAAGCAAAGAATGTGTTAATCTTGCATTGATGGCTTCACGCCATTCTGATGGTGAAGAAGAAGAGGTTAATAATGAAAAAACCTCTCATAATGATACTCAAGGTTCTATTGATGAAAATCTAAATGAATGTAAGATTTTGTATAAAATGGTGTCAACTCAAAAGAAACGAATCTTATCTTCTGAAGAAAAGATTGACATAGTGGAAAATAATTTTGAAATAGAAAAACAATTTTTTTTTAAACGAAAAACAAAATCTTACATGCAAAATTATGATTCACTTACTTTCCAAATTGTTAAATTAAAAAGAGGTTCTTGAAAGATATGAAAAAGGACAAGTTGGATTGGAAAATGTTCTTAGACAACAAAGATATTCAAATGATAAAAGCGGTCTGAGTTATTCTAAGCTTAACAAACCAAGTACTAATAAAACTATCTTTGTTAAGGAAAGTGACCAATCCAACAAGGAAAAAGTGAATAAAGCACAAAAAGTTCATCAACGTCCTAAGAAGACATTTCCTAAAAATAAATCATATGTTCCTAGGTATAAAAGTAATTTTGTGCCTACATGTTTTTATTTTGGTATAAGTGGTCATACACCTAATGTTTGATATGTTAGAAACTTTAGTGTGGAAAGTGGGCATTATGTGTGGGTTAAGAATGATACTAATTATGAAGGACCCAAGTCACATTGGGTACCTAACAAAACATAATTTGTTTTTATAGGTATGCTTGAAGATCGCATCAAATCTATGGTATCTCAATAGTGGTTGTTCAAAGCATATGACGAGAGATGTAAACAATTTTTCAAATCTAGTGCTTAAAGCCAAGGGATATGTCACATATGGAGACAACAATAAAGGAAAGATTCTTGGAAAAGGCAAAGTTGGAGCACCACCTTTCACATCCATTAAAGATGTAATTCATGTTGAAGAACTAAAACATAATCTTCTAAGCATAAGTCAACTTTGTGACAAGGGCTTCAAGATCAAGTTCACCACAGATGAATGCTTGATTGAAGATGAAGTCACCAATGAGGTAAAACTCAAAGGTAAAATAAACTATAATATTTTTATGATAGATTTAGATGATTTGTATTTAAAAGTAAAATGTCTCATGGTAAACAACAATGACTCATGGCTTTGGCTTAAAAGGGCAGCCCATATTCATATGGAACATTTAAATAAACTAGTCAAACGTGATCTTGTCATTGGTTTACCAAAGATAAACTTTGTCAAAGATAAATTGTGTAATGCTTGTCAAAAGGGAAAACAAACCAAATCAACTTTCAAGTCAAAGAATATGGTGTCAACAACAAGACCACTTCAATTGTTGCATATGGACTTATTTGGTCCATCAAGAACAAGAAGCTTCAGAGGTAATGTATATGCCTTAGTTATTGTTAATGACTTCTCTAAATATTCTTGGACTTTGTTTCTTGTGAAGAAAATTTATGCTTTCAAAGCTTTTAAGAAGTATGCAAAGCAAATTCAAAATGAGAAGTCATTACAGATTGTATCTATAAGAAGTGATCATGGTGGAGAATTCCAAAATGCATCTTTTGAAGAATTTTGTGAAGAAAATATCATCTCTCATAATTTTTCAGCACCAAGGACTCCACAATAGAATGGAGTAGTAGAAAGGAAGAATAAATTTCTTGTAGAACTTGCAAGAACAATGCTTAGTGACACAAATCTATCAAAGTACTTTTGGGCTGATGTGGTTAGCACAACATGCTATTTTGGAAATGGAGTCATCATTAGACCTATCTTGAAAAATAATCCATATGAACTCTTCAAAGGAAGAAAGCCAAACATTTCTCACTTTCACATTTTTGGATGTAAGTGCTTTGTCCTCAACAATGACAAAGACAATCTTGGTAAGTTTGACAAGAAATCCGACGAAGGTATATTTCTTGGTTATTCCTTTTCTAGTAAATCTTATAGAATTTATAATAAAAGAACTTTAACTATTGAAGAATATATGCATGTTTTCTTTGATGAAATTAACACTTCTAAGAAGGACATAGTTACTTGTGATGATAATGATATTATAGAACTACTCTTAGAAAAAGTTTCTATTGATCAAAGTGTGATTCAATTGGAACAACAACAAGAAGTTTCATAACAAGATTCTAAGCATAGTGATCTTCCTAAAGAATGGAGAACCTGTCGTGATCCTCCAATAGACAAAGTAATTTGTGACTTAAGCAAAGGAGTTTCAACAAGACTAAATCTCAAGGATGCTTGCTTGAACATGGATTTTTTCTCTCAAGTAGAACCCTCCAAGATTGATGAAGCCTTAGGAGACAATCAATGGATGATTGCTATGCAAGAAGAATTAAATCAATTAGAGAGAAATCAAGTTTGGGAACTTATTCCTAGGCCAAGTGATAAACACATCATAGGTACCAAATGGGTGTTTAAAAATAAACTTGATGAGAATGGTATAATTGTTCGAAACAAAGCAAGATTGGTGGCTCAAGGTTATAATCAAGAAGTTATCCGTTTATTACTTGCTTATGCGTGTTCACTAAATTTTCAGCTTTTCCAAATGGAAGTCAAGAGCGCTTTCTTGAATGGTTACATCAATAAATAAGTCTATGTCAAACAACCTCCCGGTTTTGAAGACTTCAAGAATCCCTCACGTGTCTTCAAGTTGAAGAAAGCTCTTTATGGTTTGAAATAAGCAAAAAGAGCATGGTGTGATAGACTTAGCAACTTTCTATGCGAAAGAGGATTTTAAAAAGGTAAAGTTGATAAAACCTTATTCACTAAGAAGATCAAAGGTAATACTTTATTGGTTCAAGTCTACGTTGAAGACATCATATTTGGTTCAACAAACAAAGATCTTTGTGAAGAATTTTCATCAATGATGCAAGGGGAATTCGAGATGTCTATGATGGGTAAGGTGAATGTAACACCCCTCAAACTACTACTACTCAAATACAACATACAATTGCATAATTAGAGTAAATTAAAGCATGCATACACGAGGGCATCATATTTACTTCTGCCAGAAAAAACATATGCCATGGTCACATACAAGTAACATGGATTATAAATCAAAACCAAATAACCAACATGCAAACTCACACAGCGGAATAACATCTCTCTTCATAAATGTTAAATAGTGATGATTCCCATAAATCATCTACCACAAAATATCATTTTGGGCTCGAAGGCCACTCCACATCGAAACCAACATATCCAAATAACAAAATAAAAGAGAGCATAATAATATCTCTCAACATCAAAACAAATACAAATAATCCCATAAACTCAAGTCTTACATGACCAGAGCATTATAGACTACCTAGTTAAAACACAACAAGAACTAGCCTCCGAATCTAATCCTTGTGCGAAGCACCACTATCTCCGGTACCTGAGCGATGTCGCGATAGAAAATTATTCCAACAGAAGGGTGAGAATTAAAATCATTATAGAAAAACATAATAATATGAAATATATAACAAACATACATATATTATTAGAATTCACCATGCTTCATACAAACATGCATCATATCATCTTATTAAAGAATCACATGTTTACCATCATACGACATGGCTCAACAATCCACAAGTATTCATTTATAAATACTAAACGATGTAAAAAAGTCATATTTCACAACATATCGATTTCATATACATATTATCATCCATCATCATCAAATATGTATACAACTTTCACATGATTCCATAATATATACAAGTCACCATTTCATCACATATATCACAAATGTGCACACATATCACATCAACAACACATCAACAATTCATATCAAATAGATCACCTAAAATCCACGTATATGCATATCTACCAAAATCATATCCACACAATCATATCACATAATCACACAAACAATAATTCACACCGACACGTGCGACTCAATGTGTGACTCAATGCAACATGCATGTGGTCCATTATCATTTCCGGCTTTCCGAGCATTTCTCAAATATACTAGATAATCACCTCTAAAGCTCAATTCGGCCTTAAGCTTTCAAACTCCATTCGGCGTTAGGTTTGGGACAAGCAAATAATCTATGCGAGATTACCCAACATTGCCTCTTTCATATACTCATACTAGTGTAAGTGTGAAACAACAACAAGACTCATGCAATTAATACGATTGCAACCCCTTAATCATACATAAGCATACCACATCCAACATTTACACAACATACACCTAACATGACTTCAATCCCAAACAATACATGAAATAACATTCATCATCTCATCACAACACATTAACATAAAGCAAACAAGCTAATTCATGTTACTCATCAAATTCATCAATTCACATCATCACATACATAATTTCAAGTATCACAAAATCCATCTAAAACCATACATTACATGCCAAACAATAGAAAACATGTCATTCACATTCACCATACATACAACATACATCCACATTAGGATTTTCTGGATAAAATATTAATCTAATGTTATCAAAATGAATATCATGTTATAGATAATATTCTTAGCTTCGTAATAGTCCAAACGGCACCTCTAACGGAGTTACGGTTCAAAAGTTATTGAATTTACAAGTTTTTGAAAATGCGGTCAAAAACCAAAAAATTGGTTGTTACGAAAATGCTGTCAAAAACCAGAAAAACTGTTGTTGCGAAAATGCTACTGTCCAGTACGAATTTTCATCATAAAACCACATTAATCCATCACTTTTCATGAAATAAATAGTTATACAACCTATATATATATATATATATATATATATATATATATATATATATATATATAATATATATATATATATATTATATATATATATATATAGATATATATATATATATATATATATATATATATATAGATATATATATATATATAATATATTATATATATATATATATATATATATATATATATATTATATATATATATATATATATATATATTATATATATATATAATATATATATATATATATTATATATATATATATATATATATATATATATATATATATACTATTAGGATCATAGAAACAAGATTCTAACTGTCATACCCTGATTTTGACCCTGAATTTTTTTTTTTTGAAGCTTTGGAACCCTTACTGGATAAGAGAAAGTATTTAGCTTTTGCACCAGACATCGGTGAAACAAGGATGATGATAGAGGTGTTGTCGATCAAACTTCCGGACGTACTCAGTCATATGATTATAGTATACGCCTCAATCATACATGGGCTTTCTCCAGTTTTCCGGACGTCACAATGATAATGGATACAAATGGCCCTTTTCTCAATGACTTGGAACTTGGTACTGAACAGAAGATCTAAGAAGGACACTATATGATGGGCTTAAAAGGTAGCATATTTCATCTCTTTTAGGCCAAAACAGCTATAGCCGTTGGAACTCTATCATTTCTTGGTGCCTTTTTCCCTTACTACACTGTCAACGATAAAGGAGTCTTTATGAGTCCTCTGGTGTGAACTTTTCCGCATGTCTTTTGAGGATGATACTTGATACACTGCTCTATTGTGCAATTGGACTATATTTTGATAAGGCTTTTCCAAGGGAGTGATGGACTGCAATATCCATGGAACTTTATTTTCGAAAAAAAAGACTTCTGGAGAAAGGAAAAATTGTAAATAATTATTCCTGCAGTTTTTAAAGTTAAAATTGCCGGTAATAGTTCAGAGCCAACACGTTCAGCAACGATAGGGTGCGGAACCATCATAGTTAGAGTTACAGCATGCTTTCAACCTCTCAGAGAATGTCAGGCTAAATATTTCCGTCAGTTACTCAAACCTGTGACGTAATTGTTTAGTTTTCCTTTGCTCTTTTTGGGTTAATCCAGTGGTTTTAGTTGTTTTAATCATTGTTGGTATAAGAGAAACCCATAGTGAAAGATAGCCCTTGGTGTTTGAATCAGTTTTTACTAAAGGTTAATTGTTGTGGTTGAATGGGAGAGAATGGCGGAACCTGGACGCATCAGGTGCAATTTAGTCAATCACCCAATTTGAATTCTTTCTGTGCTCCCTTCGATATGGGGAGGCAAAATGCTGCTGCTGCAGGAATGAACCCACATGTCGATATGGGTACGGTTTCAAGGAATGAGGCAGTACCACCAGCTTATGCATCCTCTGCACTACCATATATACAGTCAGGACTTTTAAATGAACCTCATGGTTGGTTTTATTGTTTGCCTCGCTTCGACAGGGTTTTACGTGTCCTCCGAACCTCATTTCTGAGGATAAACTCCCTAATGCGAGTCATTTGAAGGGTTTAAGGAGGAAACTACGCAGAATGGGGAATCGGGCTTTCCTATAAAAAAACAGTTTCTTGTCATTGATCAAACCGGTGATCAAACGACTCTCATTTATAGTTCGAGATTCGGGAAGCCTGTTGAGTGCCTTGGTTCATGAGATTCCAAGTTTCATAGAGGGCACAAAAGTATTCACATGAATGGAAGCGAACAATAGAGATCAAATTGTGGATGTCGGATCCATGGTTGAAGTTGTTTCTGCGGAAGCCGGTGATGCACCTCTTCACGCCATCGAAAGCCTCTGCATGCGCTGTCATCAAAACAGAACTACAAGATTTTATTTACTTCAATTCCTAATTTCAGAAAGATTTTATTGTTGGTTTTTGAATGTCCTCACTGTGGTGAAAGGAACCATGAAATGCAGTTGCTGGAGTTCTGTATGTATTGGGAGCTGTAGAAACATTTTTGAAAGCAATTCCTTCTGCTGGAATTTTTAGGGAGCCTATGACACAAGTTAGTGGTACCACACTTGCGGTACAGAGTCCGAGTTCACATGACCTGCAAATTTATGGGATAGTTTTGACTATTGTGTTATGCTTTATTGTATTTGGAGGAGTGAAGATGATAAATCGGGTTGCACCTGCATTTCTTATACCTGTTTTACTCTCACTCGTCGCTCTAAATTCTGCTTGCCTTAAAGGAGAGATTAACGTGGAAGCACTTGAGGGATTTGTGGCGAGATCACCTAACCTCAAGAGTCTAAGGTTAAATCATTCCGTGCCGGCTATTGAACTTCAAAGGACACAAGTGCAAGACTTTCTATCCACAAGGCCTGTTGGTTTGGATTTTGCAGTGATGTTGATGTTCTTTCTGCTATGGATGATGCCATTCATGATGGTGTTGACATACTTTCTCTCTCCCTTGGTCCTAATCCTCCACAGCCGAATTACTTTGAGGACGCTGTCAGTGTTGGAGCATTCCATGCATTTCAAAAAGGAAGTCTTGTTTCTGCTTTTGATGGAAACTCGGTTTTTCCTTGAACGGCTTGCAACGTTGCTCCTTGGATCCTCACTATTGTTGCTAGCACGTTAGATAGAGAATTCATTTCAAATATCTACCTTGGCAACTCAAAAGTTTTGAAGGATTTTTCTCTAAATCCAATAAAAATGGAGTATTCTCATGGTTTGATACATGGAAGTTCAGTCGCAACGTCTGGAGTTTCAGTAACAAATGCTAGCTTCTGCAAGAACAATACTTTAGATCCTACCTTAATCAACGGAAAGATTGTTATCTGCACAATTGAAAACTTCACTGACAAAAGAGAAGAAAAATCCATAATAGTAAAGCAAGGTGGTGGTGTTGGAATGATACTTATTGACCATAATGCCAAAGAAGTCGGTTTTCAGTTTGTCATCCCAAGCACTCTTATTGGCCAACATGTTGTAGAAGAGCTTCAAGTATTTCTTGTTCTGAAGTCTGGAAAGCTAAAGAATACCTTAATCTATATCCAAGTAGTGCAAATGTGAAGGCAGAGGCGGATATTATTGATGCACTTACAATTAAGCTTCCAAACCTTGGGGTGAATATTCTGCCCATGTAATTCAGGCAAATAAAAGATCCTATAGAAACTGTAAAAATGGAAATCACAAATCCAACTGGAGCATATTTTCATGTTGAGGAGCTTGTTGAGGTTGTCAGACTTCTTAGCTTGAGGTCTGCTGATGATGTACCGGCTGTTGAAGAAGCTATTGCTAGAGAAGCTGCCGTTTCTGGTGATTTACAATTGGCATCTGATCTTTGTCTTTGTTTTGGCCAGAAAAGGACATAGCAACATATGGGATTTATGTGCTGCAATTGCAAGAGGTCCTGTCCTTGAACATATGGAAGTAGATTCTCAAAAGCTGCTATAAGTAGGTTGTGTAGAACCTGACGCAAGCAGAAAAGCCATTCTGCATAAAACCACCGGACCTGCAGAAACAGTTACAGAAATGTCTTGGAAACAATTTGTAGTCTTTTTTCCATGAAGAGCTCTTGGCATTTTTCTACAATGGTAATGATAGCTTTCAAGTCCTTCCAACGACACTAGGTGCAATAAATGTTGCGGTGTGACGGTTACATTATTCGTCAATGACGTATGATGCGATAAGCGCCAGTCATTTTGGTCCTATTAAAAAGTTTATATTCTTCCCCTTGAAAGGATTTGCTTTAGTTGAGTACAGAAGGATTATTGATGCGATAAAGGCTAGACACTTTGCACCTCAGAATTTTCCTTGTCGCGTAAAATTCATGGATATAGGATTTGGTACTAAGGGTGCAATGAATAGTGTGGCGGTTGGCTCTAGTTCTCATATTTATGTTGGAAATATTTCCAGTCACTTGGGCATCTCCCAGTTCAAACTCTGGAATCTGAATCGGCCGCGTCCATGTGCAAGGGTGACTGTTTTTACTTCCAACCAGAAATTGTTAGCACAGCTAGCAAGTTTGTCGAAGCAGACTGCCTGACTACAATGTTCTTTGCCGCATCAGATACAAGAGTTGTTCTCATTAAATTGGCATTTCGACTATTGAGTACGGTAATACTGGATGCATTTCCGGTTTGCAAGCAACAGAGGTTTGCAAAGGAGACCTTGGAGATTTTTACACCGTTGGCCAATTTTCTAGATTTGTGCATTTTACTGTGAGATAGAAAGCTGTTGTTGCCTTTAAACATGGACATTTCGACCAAGCTGCAAAGTCATATGAGAAGGTTTGTGCACTGTACAATGGGGAAGGATGGCAGGAATTGTTGGCAGAGGTCCTTCCCATTCTAGCAGAGTGTCAAAATATTCTCAATGATCAAGTTGGCTACTTGCTATCATGTGTGCGGCTACTTTCTCTTGAAGATGGATTATTTTTGACGAAGGAGCGTTAAGCTTTTCAAGCAGAATTGATTTGTCTTGCTCATAGGGAAATGAAAGACCCTGCAACTCTTGATGTGTCATCCTTAATTACATTTTCTGGAAATCCTGGACCTCCATTAGAGTTATGTGACGGGGATCCTGGTATTCTTTCAGTAACTGTCTGTAGTGGTTTTCTAGATGATATAACTCTTGATTCAATTAGTCTTACATTCATGGCAACATATAATGCAGACGAAGGTGTAAAGGCATTGAAGAGTTCTACAACTATTGTGTTACACCCTGGTCGGAATACTATTGCCTTGGATCTACCACCTCAGAAACCAGGATCATATGTTCTTTGAGTTCTTACTGGACAGATTGGGCAGTTGAGGTTTAGATCTCATGGTGTTTCAAAACTTGGTCCTGCAGAGAGTGATGATGTTATGAGTTATGAAAAGCCAGCTAAACCTATTCTGAAGGTTTCCAAACCTATAGCACTTGTGGATCTTGATGCTGTTGTTTCATCTGCTTTGCTAATAAATGAACATCAATGGGTTGGTATTTTAGTTCGGCCGTTAAATTACTCCCTCAAGGCTGCTGTCTTGCATATTGATACTGGTCCAGGATCGGAGATTGAAGAGACAAACATAGTTGAGATGGAAAGCTATACTGGTGTATCGGAGAATGATGAGGACGATGCTTCTAACCTTACTGCGGAAACTCTCAAGAGAGCCAATGATGAGGTTCTGGCAACTGTAGTATTCTGCTCAGTCCCATGCCAAATCTATCCATTCGCAAACACTCCACTTCCCTTCAAAAACTTCCAAAGATCTCCTCGAGTTTTAGATGCCGACTCTAGTGCATGCATTGTTGTATCGTCTGTTCTTGTTAGAAATGGCTGAGAAGCGTTTTAAACATGCAATGGATTTGAGTGGATTGCTACCTCTATGTTTTCTTTAGGACATACTGAAGAAGTATTAAAACTTGTAACTCTTGCTACACAGCAAGGGACTGTAATTACAAGGTTAATCCAAAATCCGAACTCCAAATGCAGTGCAATGATAACGGCAGCATCCGAGATTGTGAAACTAAACAACAACACATTGAGATACCGGCAAACAACTTCGACAACAAATCATGTTGGTGACGAATGCAATAGATGCCAATTACAGTCGAGTCACTGAGGCAACTATGGTTTGCTTCAAAATCTTATTATAATCCAATCATTGAAGTATGTGGAGGAACGGAGTTTGCGTCCAGCTACATTGCAGGAAGCCCCCGGCAGCCTCAAGTTTTTGGAGCATTCAGCACAACAACAACGTGACTAACTTTTAGAGGCTACTGAAAATTCATGACATAATAGTGATGCTCTTGGAGATAACACCAAGGAGTCTTCTGAAGCAACTCTTAAAGACACTGTTCGTAATTCAAATCCAACTTTCACAGAGCAAAACCGTATCATTCTGCAATAACAATGCAATAACAGCACACCAAAATCAGTCCAATTCCAAAAAAAAGAAAAAACACATATTCAAGTGAGTTACAGTGGTGAAAGTTTTTCTTACCAACAATAGAGTTTTCAAAATGAAGAGAATTGAGAAGGGAACCACAAGTTGGATATGGACAAAATTCCAAACCTCTCCACTGCACAGTAGACCCCACTACTTTGAGGAAGCACAACAACACAACAGATAGGAGATGAGTCACATATAAGAGAGGCCACTGTTCATATAAAGAGGGGAGAGCTGAAAAACCCTAGTTTTTGAAGAGAACATTGGCGGCTACCATTCAAAGAGAGAAAAAAAGGAGAGGAGGAAGACATTTTCGAAATCTCTCTCTGCAACACTGTTCACACAGAAAAATAACCCTCCATACTCCACGCTTCAGCTGTAAAAATCACTAATCCCTTAAGCTCTCCTCCGCCACCATTGTTGCAACCACAAAGGCTACAACCGGAACCGTCACATCACGACTCGACGTTCTTCCAGCAACAACAACACAAAACGGTAGCAACCTTGGTATTTCGGTAACTCACATGTTCGATTCCTTTCTCTTCCGTGTGTGGTTCCATGTGCATCATTTGATTGATTTTTTGTGTGTTTAATCTTCTTTCAAGTCTTGAGTTTTTCTGAGATACAGTAAAGAGATGGAAATCATTCATGCTACTGTTATTTTTGTTATTATATTCGGTGTCTGTTTATTATATTTATAGTAATGCAGGCAATATTGAATAACAAAATAGTTCTAGCCCAGTGGTAGAAATGTTGTTTGTTAAACCTTAGTTCGTGGGTTCAATCCTTGGTTTTCAGCCTTTTTCATTTTTAACATACTTTCTATTTTTTACTAGTTTTTATTATTATTACCATTTTTATTTTAAACATTTTATTTATTTTTATTTTTATTTCTTCTCTTTTTTTAAACACTTGTTGATTTTAATGTTAAACATCGATTTTTAATTTATGGATTTGACAGTTTTCTTGTTATTTATCCATCATTATTTTTATCGATATATTGATACTATTTCGCCGCGTTTCGATTAATCGCATATGACATTTCAATTGTTGTCAATATGTGCAAACCGGCTTTGAGCACATTATTTAGGTTTTGTGTGTTCCTCAATGTCCATCCGTACAAATCCCGATTTTACCCTTTTTTCGATTTAATTTTTAAGTGTCTTGTAAATATAACTTGTTGTGTTATTTTCACATGGCTTACTCTTGGGCCTTCTTACAATGAGACAGTTCGCTCGCACTTACACTCATAATTGCATTATTTGTTGTTTGGTCCCGATTTAATTATTCCAGTATTTTGAATCCCCATTTGACAAAATGTACCCCACTCCCTGATGTGTAATAATTTTATTGTTTTATTTCTTTATTGCTTGATTGTGTAGTTAGCTACTAACACAAGAATAAAATCAACAATTTCAAAATATCAAAAAATAAGACTCGATCCAACGTCGAGTATTTTCTCAATAAACAAATCAATCCATTTCTTCCTCCCATTCCATTCCATTTCTTTCAAAAACTTCATCAAATGTTTGATCCCGCGTCAAGCCAGTTTTCTTAATAAAAACTCAAAAAAATATTAATTCATAGTTAAGACCTTTTCAATAAAGATGGAAGTGGAACGTGGTGTATACTGCGCACTCCTGAGACTAGGATTCGAGATGTATATCTCGCCAATCCTAGCTCTCGCCATCATCCAAATTTATCCACTTTGTTCTCTCTCAAACACTCATTCAAATTCCTCTTAAACGTTCATCAATACTTGATCTAGGGTCAAGTCATTTTCACAACAAAACTTAAAATACCTAATTCTTATTTAACACTTTTTCAATAAAGGTGGAAATGGAACATGGTGTATACCGTGCACTCCTGAGATTAAGATTCGAGACGTATGCCTCGCCTATCTTAGCTCTCGCCATCGTCTAAAATTGTCAATGCGGTTTCTTCAAACCCTTTCTCAATCAAATTCCAAAATACTTAATTTCTATCTTAACCTCTTTCAATAAAGATGGAAATGGAACATGGTGTATACCGTGCACTCCTGAGACTAGGATTCGAGATGTATATCTCGCTCATCCAAGTTCTCGCCATCACTCAAAATACATCCAACCAATCAAACTTTTTTCTCGCCGCCGTGCGATTAATCAAAAACCTTTTTCATAAACGAAAGGTATCTTGTCTTAAGTGATACAAAACAATGTTTCGGCCACGATTGTTGAGTCGAGATAAGTGACGCTTTTCCGAATGTAGATTTATAAATCCGTTCGATGTGTGGTATGCGTCCACTCCTCATCTGTTTTGGGTAAAATAATGTTTTCGTCGATTAATACAGTATAGCTTTCGCTAAAATCGACAGGTCAAACAAACATTTTTTATCCAGAACTACGTAAGCCTTGACTTCTCTTTTGATATACGTAGAAGCAGGATTTTTAAATCTTGTCAGGCCCACTAATAAAAAACTTAGGTTTAGTCCTTCGTCAAAAATCAAAAAAACATTTTCTTCTCATCCTTTCTTTCTTTCCCACCTAATAAATTGAAAAGCCTAACATTTCAAACTAACATTAATGCACACAACTGACCTAATGGTTCCCGTTGAGTACAACGGACGTGAGGGGTGCTAATACCTTCCCCCTGCGAAATCGACTCCTGAACCCTGATATTGGTTGCGACGACCATATCTTATCCTTTCTTTTGTCTTGGGTTTTATCGATATTTCCCCTTTCCTTTTTAGGAATAAATAAAGTTCGGTGGCGACTTTGTTCGGTCCATCATTGCGAGCGTGCGATTGTGCTTCGCTTTGTAGTCGTATCCCCATTTTTCGAGGTGCGACACTAAGCTCCACTATTTTTCACCAAAATCCTAAATCAACCATTTTCAAGTGAAACTCAAACATGCAATTATACACTAAATCATGTTCTATACATATACTCATTCGTGGAATTCAATATACAAACATCATAGCATAACATAAACTTCAATTTCATGGATTAAAACATAAACACATGTTAGGGTTTCTCAAAAATCAAAATCCTCAAATCCTAAGTTCGTGATATCTAACCCACATACATTGCATACATTATGTTTACCCATAACCACTTGAAATCCCACCCTTACCTTAGTATAGATGAAATCTCTATGTCCTTCTTCTTCTAGTTTCCTCTTCTCCTCTTTCTCTTCTCTTCTATTCTATTCTCTCTTGTTCTCTTGTTTTACAAAACCAACTCTAATCTCTAAAACCCTTACTATCTTTTTAACTCATAATGGGCTTAACCCACTTATCCACCCATTCTAATTAATTAGGCTCATTAATAGACAATTGCTATTTCTACTCGTAAAATTCAATAATTTAAATAACACATATATTCAAATAATTCAAATAATCACCAGAACACATATTTAATTAATTATCACACCAAATAATGATTAATTAAAATGAACACCTAATAAATAAATACAAAAATTAAATCGGGATGTTACAACTCTCCCCCATGAAATATTTTCGTCCTCAAAAATTACCTGAAGCAAACAACTAGAGATATGAATCCCTCATCTGACTCTCAAGCTCTCACGTCACATTTCCACCAGCCCGTCCTCCCCAAACGACTTTCACCAAAGCGATCTCTTTACCACGGAGTTGTTTCACCTATCTATCTTCTATCCACATAGGTAATGTCTCCACGGTCAAATTATCTCTAACCTCAACATCATCTAATTGGACAACATGCGAAGGATCCGTAATGTATCTCCTCAATTGAGACACGTGAAACACATCATGGAGATTAGCAAGTGACGGTGGCAACTTAATCTGATAAGCCACATCACCTACTTTCTCGGAAATCTGATACGGACCAATAAAATGCAGTGTCAACTTACGTGAATTCAATGCTCTACCTAAAGGAGAATTGCGATCCAAAATGCAGCGGAAATTAAAATTTTCTCCTTTAGTGATCCTTACGAATGGTCATGATCAGTGATAGAATATTTACCTCTTGTGACGATTGAAACCTTTGGTGTAGATCACTTGTGACGATCAAAACCTTTGATGCAGATCTACGGAGTGATCACGAACGTTGAACGATGACAACGCCTCTACTCAGTCCACACGAACGGATTCCTTCAATCTCGGTGCTAGATATTATGAATGAAGGCTTTGAGTGAGTGAGTGAGAGAGAGAGAGAGAGAGAGAGAGAGAGAGAGAGAAAACGAAAATAATGCAACCGCAATGAATGCTTCTGCACAAGGGTTCTATTTATAGAACCACTTGTGTGGGCTTCAAGCTAAAAAGCCCACTTAAGTGTATGTGGCCCATATCTTATAATATGCCCAAAATCACTTAAGCCCACGGTACCTTACCATATTTCGTATTCTACTTAAGTACACCGTACCTTACGATGTTCTACAATTCACTTAAGTGCACCGTACCTTACGGTGTTCCTTAGTTACTCTATCTCTCATCAATTCGTCCTTTGTGTGTGACCCTAAAGGTTTTCGCGATGTTGGCAATTATATTAAATCACGCATTTAACATAATAAACAGTAAGCGGTATCTAGCAACACATCACTGCTACCCAAGACACGAAAATGTCATGTGATCTGACAAATCCTTCTGTGATAATACTTATGTGTATAATTATCCTTTTGCCCTTATGGCTATATTGAACACAAGGCATATACCGTGTCATCAGTCTTATGATCACATACCTATGTTTAGTATTCTTTATGGTTATCCAATTACGGACAACGTTTGATCAGTAATAAAGCACTCGACTCTACATCTAGGGTCCATAGTGGTTTCAGGTCGAAGAGTGGCATACACCATTATCACCATGAGAATAACTTATGACACTTTGCATAACTTTCTATATAGTATTCTTATCAAGCCTTATCCATGATCCATGAGATGTGATCATCAGTCTATATACATAATAGTCTTAATGCTTTAATGTTATCCTACTTCATAATAAAGCTCGACTACGGATACTTTAAGAATAGTGTTCTTTATGTTTAATGTGATCTCATGATTAAGTCATACTTGATACATTAAACGGACTAGCTATTCTAGGGACTTTATTAAACAAACAAAATAAAGAAAAAGTCTTTTATTATTAATAAATAATTCGATACAAGTACCAAAAGTATTGGCCTCTAGGGCTTACACCAACAATCTCCCACTAGCACTAGAGCCAATCATGCATACCCCTAATGCCCATAGATCTAGTATGGCCATCATGCTTCTGCTGCGCAAGAGCCTTTGTCAGTGGGTCAGCAATATTGTCAAGTGTGGATACTCTGCATATTTTCACATCTCCTCTATCTATTATCTCTCGAATGAGGTGATAACGCCTAAGTATGTGTTTGGATCGTCGGTGAGATCTAGGCTCCTTGGCTTGTGCGATATCACCATTGTTATCACAGTAGAGATCAATGGGATCCACAATGCTAGGAATTATGCCAAGTTCACTAATGAACTTTTTGATCCAAGCAGCTTCCTTTGCTGCACTTGAGGCAGCAATATACTCGGCCTCGGTTATAGAATCAGCAACTGTATCTTGCTTTGAACTTTTCCAGCTCACAGCGTCACCGTTTAAGCAAAACACATAACCAGATTGCGATCTAAAGTCATCCTTATATGTCTGGAATCTAGCATCGGTGTATCCAATTACAGCCAACTCTTCCTGACCTCCATATATCAAGAATGAGTCCTTAGTCCTTCTCAAATACTTAAGGATATTCTTGACAACTACCCAATGAGCATCACCAGGGTCAGATTGGTACCTACTCGTTGCACTTAAAGCATACGAGACATCTAGTCGAGTACATAACATGGCATACATGATAGATCCTATTGCAGATGCATATGGAATCTTATTCATGTGATCCCTTTCTTCCTTAGTTGAAGGGGATTGTGTTTTTGATAGACACGGACCATGTTGCATAGGTATGAATCCTTTCTTGGAATCATGCATATTAAAGCGTCTCGGCACTTTGTCTATGTGTGTACTCTGACTTAGGCCAAGCAGTTTTTGTGATCTATCTCTATAGATTCTGATTCCTAATATGTAAGCTGCTTCACCTAGGTCCTTCATGGAAAAGCATTTCCCCAACCAAGACTTTACTTGTTGTAGGGTAGGGATATCGTTCCCAACGAGTAATATGTCATCTACATATAATACCAGGAAAACGATCATACTCCCACTAACCTTCTTGTAGACACAAGGCTCATCTTCGTTCTTGACGAATCCATATTGTTTTACTTTTTCATCAAAACGAAGATTCCAACTTCTGGAAGCTTGCTTCAATCCATAGATTGATCTTTGTAACTTACATATCTTTTGGGCTTCCTCTGGTATGTCAAATCCTTCAGGTTGTGTCATGTACACATCCTCAAGAAGATTTCCATTAAGGAAAGCAGTTTTGACATCCATCTGCCATATTTCATAATCATGATATGCAACGATAGCAAGTAAAATCCGAACAGATTTAAGCATTGCAACTAGTGAAAAGGTTTCATCATAGTCAATCCCATGAATTTGTTTATATCCTTTTGCAACCAGTCTTGCCTTATAGGTATGTACCTTACCATCCATGTCAGTCTTCTTTTTGAAGACCCACTTGCATCCTATAGGGTTAACTCCTACAGGAGGCTCTACCAAGGTCCAAACCTGGTTTGTGTACATGGAATCCATTTCAGATTTCATGGCTTCTAGCCACTTCTCAGACTCTGGACCAGTTATGGCCTCTTGGTAGGTCACAGGCTCATCTTGATCCATGAGTAATACATCACCTTGATCAGTTATGAGATATCCATATCTCTCAGGTAGTTGACGTATCCTGCTTGACCTATGATGGTCTTGTTCTACTTGAGCAGGTGGCTCTTCCACAACTACTTGTGTTTCCTGCTCTAATTCCTCTATAGGTGTATCAATGCTTTGTGATTCTTGAATTTATTCAAGCTCTACTTTCCTCCCACTGGTTCCTTTGGAAATAAAATCCTTTTCTAGGAAAACTCCAGTTCGAGCGACAAACACTTTGCCCTCAGAAGGATTGTAGAAATAATACCCTGTTGTTTCTTTAGGATACTCCACAAATAAGCATTTGTCAGATTTGGGCTCAAGCTTAGTTGAAATTTGTTGTTTCACATAAACTTCACAACCCCAAATCTTCATGTAAGACATATGTGGTTTCTTACCACTCCATATCTCATAGGGTGTCTTCTCAACCTTTTTGGATGGAACACGGTTAAGTGTGTAAGCTGCTGTCAATAGTGCATGTCCCCAAAAGGAGTTTGGAAGATCGGCGTGACTCATCATGGATCGGACCATGTCTAACAGGATTCGATTTCATCTCTCCGATACACCATTCCATTGGGGTGTTCCAGAAGGAGTAAATTGGGATAGGATTCCACACTCTTTTAGATGGTCATCAAACTCTAGGTTTAAATACTCACCAACTCGATCTGATCGAAGAGTTTTAATATTCTTACCTAGTTGGTTTTGTACTTCATTCTTGAATTCCTTGAACTTTTCAAAGGACTCTGATTTGTGTTTCATTAAATACACATAACCATATCTACTGAAATCATCAGTGAATGTGATGAAGTACTGAAAACCTCCTCTGGCTGGTATGTTTAGTGGTCCACATACATCAGTATGTATGAGGCCCAAAAGATCATTCGCTCTTTCACCTTTTCCTGTGAATGGAGACTTTGTCATCTTTCCAATTAAACAAGATATGCATGTCTCATATGATTCATAATCAAAAGAGTCCAAGAGTCCATCTTTATGGAGTTTGGAAATGCGTTTCTCATTTATGTGGCCTAATCGACAATGCCAAAGGTAAGTTGGATTTAACTCGTTAGGTTTCATCCTTTTAGTATTAATGTTATAAATTGGCATTTCGAGATCAAGGACATATAGTCCATTGCTCATTTGTGCATTAGCATAGAATATATCATTCAAATAAATTGAGCAACAATTGTTCTTTATTATAAATGAAAAACCAAACTTGTCCAAACAAGAAATGGAAATAATATTCCTGCTAATTGCAGGTACATAATAGCAGTTCTCTAACTGAATTATTAAACCACTAGGTAAAGTCAATACATAAGTTCCTATGGAAAAAGCAGCAACCTTTGCTCCATTGCCAACTCGTAGGTCAACTTCACCTTTTGCCAAATCTCTACTTCTTTTTAGCCCCTGCACATTTGTATAAATGTGAGAACCGCATCCAGTATCTAATACCCATGATGCAGAAGTAGATAAATTTCTTTCAATAACAAAAATACCTGAAGTTGAAGTCTCTACTCCATTCTTCGTATCTTCCAGGTACTTTGGGCAGTTTCTCTTCCAGTGTCCGGTCTTACCGCAATGGAAGCAGGTGCCTTCCTTTGCTATACCTCCACTAGGCTTCAAAGCAGCAACAGTGGGTCTGGGTTTGGCAACTTCCTTGCCTTTCCCTTTATCACCCTGCTTGGTGGGCCTTTTGTTCTGTCTCTTTCCATTTCTGATCATCAGAATGGACTTCCATTTTGACTTCAGGTTCTGCTCAGCAGTCTTTAACATGGCTAGCAGTTCAGGAAGAGATTTGTCCATATCATTCATATTGAAATTTAGGACAAATTGACTTAATCTATCTGGCAACGATTGCAAGATCAAATCAGTCGCAAGTTCCTTTCCGAGGGGAAAACCCAACCTTTCAAGGTTTTCCACATACCCAATCATCTTGAGCACACGGGGACTTACAGGGGCTCCCTCAGCTAACTTGCCTTGAAAAAGGGTTTTTGAAACTTCAAACCTTCCATGCCTTGCTTGCTCTTGATAGAGCATTTTCAGGTGTTCGATCATATCGAACGCTGCCATGTTCTCATGTTGCTTTTGCAATCCTGAGTTCATGGTAGCTAGCATGAGACAAGAAGTTTCATTGGCATCATCGACATGCTTCTTATAAGCATCTCTTTCTGCCTTAGGTGCAGAACTAGGAGGTTCCTCTTCAAGAACAGGTTTCTCCAAGACATACAGCTTTTTATCATGTTTGAGGACAATCCTCAGGTTTCGGTGCCAATCCAGAAAATTTGTCCCAGACAATTTTTCCTTGTCAAGGGTTGATCGCAAGATGTTGTTAGAGGTGTTTGTTGTCATGGTAATCTACATGAGAATTAATTAAAATATAGGTATCATTAACATATTTAATTTGGCCTTTAATTAAATATGCTCCCACTATTTTACTCAAAACAAATGACCCTCATCATTTGATTCGGAAAATCCCGTTGGAAGATTTTCTAGTGGGTTGAGATCCACATTTCACTTTGTTCTAAGTCCGCGTAGGCGGATTACACAAAACTAGGTTATTTAGGTAGGAACTCCTTCCAATTGTATCTAATACAACTCTCGAAAACTTCAGTTGGGTGAATAACTCCTTATTCCAATCCATCATATGGATCATTTCCAACTCTTGCTTCTAAACATATATAATCTTATTATAATTTGTTTAGTTAAGTTTGACCCATTGTTTTAGCAGTTGGATATTACAATTATCCCATCGCACCTTACTAATATAGAACATGCACCTCGCGTAGGCGAAACCTACATTATTTGATACTAGTCTTGATGAGTGTTAAAACTTGGAAAGCATAAACTTAATATTTAATTTGAGGGAATTGTAATTGTTATGATCTCACCAACTTATTTATTATATAAATCGTCTCTCACATGCATCAACATATATTCACATGCATCAACATACATACACATGCATCAACATACATAATGAAACAGTTATGGCCCCTAGCGAAATTATTCTCCCAAGCCAATGAGAGAACCTAAGCTAACCTAATAACGATCTAAGCTTCTTCAAGCAAGATCTTCAAGGTTGTCCTCCTTTGATATTGAATTCTTCTCTTTCTTCATAACATTGTCCTCCTTTGATATTGAATTCTTCTCTTTCTTCATATCATTACATTACAGAAGAAACTTGTTTTACATACGAGGGATTGAGATGAGAAAAGAAGTTACATTAAGAGATTAAAAAGAGAGGCACGACACGCAGGTCGTATTTTAAAACCCAAAACAAAATAAAGGATAACTAAGGCCATAACTGATCACTACAAGGCAATAATAATAAACACATTATTATTATTATTATTAATTTTAATTCCTTTAATTAAGTAAAGCCAAATTAAATTTCGGCGATCGATCACACTACGCAGAGTTAGCCGGGGGTTCGTTGCCCGATCAGCGGATAGGGGTCAAGGGGGCAGCGCCCCTATCCGAAAATCTTAATGAACAATTCATTTGAAATTGGCGTCGTTTTGCATTAACACAACTCTTGCGGAATCACAAAACGGAAAACCCCGAGAATTCTGACTCTGTGAATGTGACGACCGTCACAAAGCCCATAACGAACGTCACGCCCAGCTTGTTACGACCGTCATAGGACCATGACGAACATCACGCGGCCAAAATAACAGAAACACCTAGAATTCTAGATCTGTGAATGTGACGACCGTCACAAAGCATGTGACGACCGTCACGTCTAGCTTGTTACGATCGTCACACGTCCATGACGATCGTCACGTGGCCAAAAAACCAGCGCTTTGAAACAGTCAACAGACGTGTTCCAACAAGCCCTTAATCCATAACTCTTTGACGGCACAACCCTTGCGCCGTCACTAACCCTAATGCACCAATTTCATACCGTCAAACACACCTCGATTGTTGATTCAGTATGATTGATCAACAGGTCATTGCTTCACCATACTAATGTCGGATTCCGAAGCAAATGACCATTGATCGCTCAAAGGAAAATAACCATTTAGTGTTTGAATGAACAAAACAGAAACAATATATCATATATACCGTACTTTGCATTAGGATTGCTTATATCATATATAAGTTGATCGGTCTCAATTGCGTAACCTATGGACGATCGATGTATCGCTGCTTCACCATACTAATGTCGGTTCCGAAGCATAGTCAACATCAATCATCCAACTCGTACACTCATGATGCCAAATTTAATTACTCGTTTAATTAATTGATTCATTCTGTGTTTTAATCATATTAATACAGAAAATAAACAGCTATCTGAGTCATGGTTTCGTAAGTGGCTCTGATACCACTGAAGGAGAATTGCGATCCAAAACGCAGCGAAAATTAAAATTTTCTCCTTTAGTAATCCTTACGAATGGTCATGATCAGTGATAGAATATTTACCTCTTGTGACGATTGAAACCTTTGATGTAGATCTACGGAGTGATCACGAACGTTGAACGATGACAACGCCTCTACTCAGTCCACACAAACGAATTCCTTCAATCTCAGTGCTAGCTATTATGAATGAAGGCTTTGAGTGTGTGAGAGAGAGAGAGAGAGAGAGAGAGAGAAAGAAAGAAAATAATGCAACCGCAATGAATGCTTCTGCACAAGGGTTCTATTTATAGAACCACTTGTGTGGACTTCAAGCTAAAAAGTCCACTTAAGTGTATGTGGCTCATATCTTATAATATGACCAAAATCACTTAAGCCCATACCACCTTACCATATTTTGTATTCTACTTAAGTACACCGTACCTTACGATGTTCTACAATTCACTTAAGTGCACTGTACCTTACGGTGTTCCTTAGTTACTCTATCTCTCATCAATCCGTCCTTTGCGTGTGACCCTGTAGGTTTTCGCGACGTTGGCAATTATATTAAATCACGCATTTAACATAATAAACAGTGAGCGGTATCTAGCAACACATCACTGCTACCCAAGACACGAAAATGTCATGTGATCTGACAAATCCTTCTGTGATAATACTTATGTGTATAATTACCTTTTTTCCCTTATGTCTATATTGAACACAAGGCATAGACCGTGTCATCCTTGTCCAGTTCAATATTGGTCCCATAGACATTTATCCTGTTAGGCAGGATGGGCAAATTCCATCTAGGTCACTCATGTCCCTCAGCATGCTTCATGGAGTACCCATCAACTATCTTTATGGTTATCCAGTTACGGATAACGTTTGATCAGCAATAAAGCACTCGACTCTACACTAGGGTCCATAGTGGTTTCAGGTCGAAGAGTGGTATACACCATTATCACCATGAGAATAACTTATGACACTTTGCATAACTTTCTATATAGTATTCTCATAGCGGGTCAATCCGGTATAAATATTACTCTTAATATTCATACCTATGTTTAAGACTTGATAATTCCTTATCCATGATCCATGAGATGTGATCATCAGTCTATATACATAATAGTCTTAATGCTTTAATGTTATCCCACTTCACAATAAAGCTCGACTACGGATACTTTAAGAATAGTGTCCTTATGTTTAATGTGATCTCATGATTAAGTCATACTTGATACATTAAACAGACTAGTTATTCTAGGGACTTTATTAAACAAACATAATAAAGAAAAAGCCTTTTATTATTAATAAATAATTCGATACAAGTACCAAAAGTATTGGCCTCTAGGGCTTACACCAACACTACCAACACCTGTTACCGGAGTAACTCTTAAAACAACATGATCATCTACCTCAAACTCAAGATTTTTCCTTCTCTTGTCATGGTAACTCTTCTGACGACTCTGAGAAACCTTCATCTTCTCTATGATCATTTTAATTTTATCAGTAGTCTGTTGAACTATCTCAGGTCCAACCACAACACTCTCTCCAGATTCGTACCAACACAAATGCGTCCTACACCTTTTACCATACAAAGCTTCAAACAGAGCCATACCAATACTCGAATGAAAACTATTATTGTAGGTAAACTCAATCAAAGGCAAATAACTATCACAAGCACCTCCATGTTCCAAAACACAAGCTCTCAAAAGACCCTCAAGCGGTTGAATCGTCCTCTCAGTCTGACCATCTGTCTGCGGATGATAACCAGAACTCAAACACAACTTTATACCCAAAGCACGTTGCAAACCTTCCCAAAATCTTGAAGTAAACCTTGCATCCCTATCTGACACAATGCTAGACGGAATACCATGCAAACTGACAATTTTCTCAATATACAACTTTGTAAGCCTCTCCATCGGATAATCCATTCTAATCGGAATAAAGTGAGAAGATTTCGCCAACCTGTCCATAATAACCCAAATAGCTTCACAATTACTCGCAGTCCTAGGTAAACCAGAAACAAAATCCATAGAAATACTATCCCATTTCCATTCAGGAATAGATAACGGTTGTAACAAACCAGGCGGCTTCTGATGCTCAATCTTCAATTTATGACAAATCAAACATGAATACACAAATTCCGCAATCTCTTTCTTCAGACCAGGCCATCAAAACAATTTCCTCAAATATTGATACATCTTAGTAGCACCAGGATGAATACTCAAACCACTACGATGTCCTTCATCAAGAATTCTCTTTCTCAAATCTGAAACATCGGGAACACAAACTCTATCATGACACCTCATGATACTATTCTCATCAATCCAAAAATCACCATATTTACCTTGATTGATCAACGTCAATCGATCTACCAAAACCAAATCCAATTTCTGACCTTCTCGAATCTCATCCAAAATTCCACTAGTAAGCTTCAACATACCAAGCTTCACTCCAAAAGAAGTCTCTTCACAAACCAAACTCATATCTCGAAATTGTTCAAACAAATCCAATTCTCACACCATCAACATCGACATGTGCAAAGATTTCCTACTCAAAGCGTCGACTACAACATTCGCTTTGCCAGGATGGTAATTCAAACCAAAATCATAATTCTTCGAGAATTCTAACCATCTCCTTTGCCTCATATTCAACTCTTTCTGATCGAACAAATACTTCAAACTCTTGTGATCACTAAACACATCGAATCTCGACCCAAACGAATAATGTCTCCAAATCTTCAAAACAAACACAACAACAACTAATTCCAAATCGTGAGTCGGGTAATTCCTCCCATGCACTTTGAGTTGCCTTGAAGCATAAGCTACAACTTCTTGATTCTGCATTAACACGCCTCCTAAACCCATCAAAGAAGCATCACAATACACAATAAATGGTTCTGATGGATTTGGTAAAATCAAAATAGGAGCAGTAGTCAATCTCCTCTTCAGCTCTTGAAAACTAGCTTCACATTGTGTAGTTCAAATGAAAGCTTGACCTTTCCTAGTCAATTGCGTTAACGACAAAGATAACTTAGAAAAGCCTTCAATAAACTTTCGATAATAACTTGCCAAACCAAGAAAACTACTAATCTCAGACACAGATTTCGGCGTTTCCCATTGAGATATAGCCTCAATCTTAGAAGGATCAACTGAAATACCACCACTAGAGATCACATGGCCAAGGAAACTCACTTCCTTCAACCAAAACTCGCACTTCGAAAGTTTAGCGAACAAATTCTTCTCTTTCAATACAGATAAAACAATCCTCAAATGCTCAACATGATCCTCTTCACTCTTCGAATAAATTAAAATATCATCGATAAACATAACAACAAACTTATCAAGATATTTATGAAAAATCTGATTCATGTACTCCATAAATACACCAGGTGCATTTGTCACACCAAAAGGCATCACCAAATACTCATAGTGTTCATACCTTGTTCTAAAAGCAGTCTTCTGGATATCTTCAGCTTTCACACGGATCTAATGATACCCAGACCTCAAATCAATCTTTCTAAACACATAAGCACCAACCAACTGATTCATCAAATCATCAATCCTCGGAAGTGGATACTTATTCTTGATAGTAACCTTATTCAGTTGTCTGTAATCCACACACAACCTCATAGTACCTTATTTCTTCTTAACTAACAAGACAGGTACACCCCACGGTGACACACTCAGATGAATAAACCTCTTATCAAGCAAATCCTCTAGTTGACTCTTCAACTCTTTCAACTTAGATGGTGACATCCAATATGGAGCCACCGATATCGGACTGGTACCAAGAATCAAATCAATCGTGAACTAAACTTCATGTTCAGGCGGCAAATCGCTAACCTCATTAGGAAACACTTCAGGAAAATCATGAACAACTGGAAATTCACTCATTGTTCCATTTTCACTAAGCTTCAAACTTTCCACCAACATAAACACTTCAGCACCATCTCGCACAGATTCATTCACTTGTTGAGTAGACAAGAATAAATCACTTTCCTTCTCTGGCTCAAGAAAAAGAACAACTTTCACAAAATAATTTATATAGACATGGTTGGCCCTCAACCAGTCCATTCCCAAAATAACATCAAGTTGACTCAATGGAAGACACATTAAATCAACTTCAAAATCTTTATCACAAATATTCAACGGACATTTCAAACAAACAGATGAAGTAGTCACTGAACCCATAGTCGGAGTATCAATAATCATGCTTCCACATATAACAGATAATTCAAGATTCAATCTCTTAGCACAATCCAAAGGAATAAAAGAATATGTCGCATTGGTATCAATAATAGAAATCAAAGGCATATTATTAATAAAGCATGTACCTCGAATCAATCTCTCCTCAGCAGAAGTATCAACACCGGACAATGCAAACACTTTCCCTTTGGCTTGCTCCTTCTTCGGCTTGTTTCACTTGGTACTAATGTGCCCTTGCTCACCACAGTTGTAGCAAGTCATGTTCGAACCAACTTTGCAATCAAAAGATTTGTGACCTTGCTTGCCACACTTGAAACAAGTCATATCGCCCTTAGGACACTCGGGAGCACGATGCCCCTCAACACCACATCTGAAGCACTTGACAGGAGTGTAAGATCCTCCCCCACTCGGCTTCTTGCCATCACCAGCTTTCTTTTTACCATCATATGACTTCCCTCGGAATTTCCCTTTTCCTTTCTTATCATGCAAGGACTTGTAATGAGCAGCACTCTCATGACTATCCTCATCATAGATCCTACTCTTGTTAACCGGCTCAAAAAATCTCGTAATCTATTGGTAACCCATTGCCTTCTTGATATCAGATCTCAAGCCATTCACAAACTTAAGACACTTGGATCTCTCAACATTAGCAGTATTGTAATGGGGACAAAATTTGATCAACTCCTTAGACTTTGTAGCATACTCAGCTACGGTACCATTACCTTGCTTCAACTCAAGGAATTCAATTTCCTTCTTTCCACGGACATCTTCTGGAAAATACTTCTCCAGAAAAGCATCACGGAAAAGTGCCCAAGTCACTTCAATGCCATCCTCATGAATTCTCTGAACAGTGTTGTGCCATCAACCCTCGACTTCTTTCTCAAGCATATGAGTGCCAAACTGCACCTTCTGCGCATTTGAACAGTTCATAACTCGAAAGATTTTCTCAATCGCCTTCAACCACTCTTGAGCTTTGTCAGGTTCATGAGCTCCTTCAAAAGTTGGCGGATTGTTCCTCTGGAACTTCGCCAAAGCACGAAACTCATCAGCATCACGCTCCCGATCACCAACATTCATTTGCGGGATGGCACCAGCCAACAGGGTCAATGCCTCCGCAAGCGCATCATCATTCCTTCCAGCAACCATCTTCTTGCTACACCAACCAAACAACCACAACAACAAGGATTGTTAAACAAACCACATCGATTATGTCATACACACAAATCAGATACAACCGAATCAAACAAATTCATAACTTGGCTGAATGACCGACTGTGCTCTGATACCACTAATGTAGCACCCCCAAACTACTACTACTCAAATACAACATACAATTACATAATCAGAGTAAATTAAAGCATGCATACACGAGAGCATCACATTTACTTATGCCAGAAACAACACATGCCATGGTCACATACAAGTAACACGGATTATAAATCAAAACCAAATAAACAACATGCAAACTTACACAGCGGAATAACATCTCTCTTCATAAATGGTAAATAGTTATGATTCCCATAATCATCTACCACAAAATATCATTTTGGGCTCCAAGGCCACTCAACATCAAAACCAACATATCCAAATAACAAGATAAAAGAGAGCACAATAATATCTCTCAACATCAAAACAAATACAAATAATCCCATAAACCCAAGTGCTACATGACCAGAGCATTATAGACTACCTAGTTAAAACACAACAAGAACTAGCATCTGAATCTAGTCCTTGTGTGAAGCACCACTATCTCAGGTACCTGAGCGATATCACGATAGAACATCATTCCAACTGAAGGGTGAGAATTCAAATCGTTATAGAAAAACATAATAATATGAAATGTATAACAAACATACATATATTTTTAGAATTTGTCACGCTTCATACAAACATGCATCATATCATCTTATTAAAGAATCACATGTTTACCATCATATAACATGGCTCAACAATCCACAAGTATTCATTTATAAATATTAAACGATGTACAAAAGTCATATTTCACAACATATCAATTTCATGTACATATTATCATCCATCATCATTTATAAATCATCACCAAATATGTATACAACTTTCACATGATTCCATAATGTATACAAGTCATCATTTCATCGCATAAATCACAAATATGCACACATATCACATCAACAACACATCAACAATTCATATCAAATGGATCACCTAAAATCCACGTATATTCATATCTACCAAATTCATATCCACACAATCATATCACATAATCATACAAACAACAATTCACACTGACACGTGCGACTCAATGTGTGACTCAATGCGATATGCATGTGGATCCCATCCGTTATCATTTCCGGCTTGCCGAGCGTCTCTCAAATATACTAGATAACCACCTCTAAAGCTCGATTCTCCTTAAGCTTTGAAACCCAATTCCGCGTTAGGTTTGGGACAAGCAAATAATCTACGTGAGATTACCCAACATTGCCTCTTTCATAGACTCATGCTAGTGTAAGTGTGCAATAACAACAAGACTCATGCAATTAACACGATCGCAACCCCTTAATCATACATAATCATACCACATCCCACATTTTTACAACATACACCTAACATGACTTCAATCCCAAATAATACATCAAATAACATTCATCATCTCATCACAACACATTAACATAAAACAAACAAGCTAATTCATGTTATTCATCAAATTCACCAATTCACATCATCACATACATAATTTTAAGTATTATCTTTCTTCACAAAATCCATCTAAAACCATCCAATACATGCCAACTAATAAAAACGTGTCATTAACATTCACCACACATACAACATACATCCATATTAGGATTCTTTGAGTAAAATATTAATCTAATGTTTTCAAAATAAATATCACGTTATAGGTAATATTCTTAGCTTCATAACGGTCCAAACGGCACCTCAAACGGAGTTACGGTTCAAAAGTTATTGAATTTAGAAGTTTTTCAAAATGCTGTCAAAAACCAGAAAATTTGTTGTTGCGAAAATACTGTAAAAACCAGAAAAACTGTTGTTGCAAAAATGCTACTATCCAGCACGAATTTTCATCATAAAACCACATTAATCCATCACTTTTTATGAAATAAATAGTTATACAACCTATATATATATATATCATATAACAACTATTAGGATCATAGAAACAAGATTCTAAGCTCCACTAATTTTCACCAAAATCCCAAATCAACCATTTTCAAGTGAAACTCAAACATGCAATTATACACCAAATGATGTTCTATACACATACCCATTCATGGAATTCAATATAGAAACATCATAGCATAACATAAATATCAATTTCATGGATTAAAATATAAGCACGTGTTAGGGTTTCTCAAAAATCAAAATCCTCAAATTCTAAGTTCATGATATCTAACTCACATATATTACAGATATTATGTTTACCCATAACCACTTGAAATCCCACCATTACCTTAGTATAGATGAAATCTCTAGGTCTTTCTTCTTCTAGTTTCCTCTTCTCCTCTTTCTCTTCTCTTCTCTTCCATTCTCTCTTCTTCTCTTGTTTTACAAAACTAACTCTAATCTCTAAAACCCTTACTATCTTTTTAACTCATAATGGGCTTAACCCACTTATCCACCCATTCTAATTAATTAGGCACATTACTAGATAATTGCTATTTCTACTCATAAAATTCAATTATTCAAATAACACATATATTCAAATAATCATCAAAACACTTATTTAATTAATTATCACACCAAATAATGATTAATTAAAATAAACACATAATAAATAAATACGGAAATTAAATTGGGGTGTTACAATGAACTACTTTCTTGGGCTCCAAATGAAGCAATTAAAGGATGGCATCTTCATGAACCAATCCAAGTATTGCAAAGAATTGTCGAAAAGATTTGATATGGACAATATCAAGGAAATGGCTACTCCCATGGGTTCCGAATCTTATGTTGACATTGGCGAATCTGATATTCCAGTTGATATCACTAAATATCGAGGTATGATTGGTTCTTTATTTTATTTGACAGCAAGCCATCTTTATTGTATTTGACAGATCTTAGTGTTTGTTTATGTGCTCTATCTCAAGCAAATCTGAAGGAATCGCATCTCATCACCGTTAAAAGGATCATGAAGTATCTAAAAGGGACAACAAATGTTGGTCTATGGTATCCTAAAGGTAGTATTTGCAATTTAATTAGTTATTCTGACGTGGATTATGTAGAAAGTAAAACTGATAGAAAAAGCACTAGTGATAGATGTCACATTCTTGGAAATGCATTAGTATCTTGGGCTTGCAAGAAACAAGCATGTGTTGCTCTTAGCACGACCAAAGTGGAATAAATAGCAACAGGTAGTTATTATGCACAAATATTTTGGCTTAAGCAATAACTTTGTGACTACTGAGTCAATCTTGGATGCATCCCTCTATGTTGTGATAACACAAGTGCGATCAATATCACAAAAATCCGATCATGCGGTTAAGAACCAAACATATTGACATACAACATCATTTTCTTCGTGATCATGTGCTTCAAGGAGATGTCAAAGTTACATTCATGGATACTCATAATAAACTTGTTGACATATTCACAAAACCTTTGGCGCGAGAACCTTTCTACCAACTTTGTAGAGAACTTGGAATTTTGGATGAAAAAGACAAATAGATAATTCACCTCATGTTATGTTACATCAATAATCAAATGTGCACATGCGTTTTTAACTCAACTATTTATTTTTGCAATTTGTTGCATATCATCTCTACTTCTACTCCCTTCTTATATATGTTTAATTATGTTTCATGTTGAACTCTTTAAATTTCATATTTGATGTAAGGTACTTGGCACCATAACTTTGTTTGTGTTACTTATGGTTTCACTTTATGAATGCATATGAGACTGTTTTTTTGTTACAAATTATGATGCATGTTCTCTTTTATACTTGCTATTATATTATCTTTCATCCATTTTTCCCTTATTTTTGATAATGTCAAAGGGGGAGAAAGATGTTATGAGTTATGCTTGTATGCTTGTGAATTTCCTAAGCTACAAATGATACAAATACTCCTTCAAGATGATCAAGTCAACATGATTATGAGCTTCACAAATTAAGGGGGAGTTATACTGAAATTCTAGTTAACAGACTTTCGATGTCACACGGGATGTTATGACATCCAATTCTGCGCAGACAAGAATTATGCAAAACTTAAAAGTAAAGTGCAGTAAATAACACAAGGAATTGTTTACCCAATTCGATGTCACACACACCTACGTCTGGGGGATACCAAGCCAGGGAGGAAATCCACTATTAGTAGTATTAATTCAGACCTTAAACCAACTGTTTAATCCTATCACTTAATACCCATCCAATGCAATTTTAATCTTAAACTAAGACCATAGTTCCTACTCACTCCCCCTCAATCACCTCAGTGATAACAACCTTTAATTAGATTAAAGATAATGGTGAGTCACACTTCAAACAACTCTTGATTGTGCTTAACAACTTTAATCAAGATACACAGCACTCACGCTTAAAAGCTTAGAGTGACACAACACTTACAACTCAATGAACACCCTAGTCCAATGCAATCATCTAGGTGATAATTGTTTGGCTCATAAGATAACCTACTACAAGACACACACAAAAATACATCAGTGAAGTATGATGGAACAATAAAATCTTCACGCCTAAAAATCCCCGAGTTCTGAATGAAGGATTGCCATCCTTTTATATTGCAGCACTTGGGCCTTGTACTTGTATTTCCTAAAATTAAGGTTAAGCAAGTTAACCTAATTTCCACATATTAGGGTGCTAACAAATAGGCCATTTGTTAGGTTCATTAATTGTAGCTCAGTTGTTAGTTTCCTGGATTTTAGCTCAGCTGTTGGATTCCTGAAGAATAGCCTGAGAAAAATACTGAAACAGAAAAACTAACCATCCTACACTTTAGCATATGCTGTCAGGAATGAATGTCACAACATTCAGTTTGACGTCCAGAACATAGACCATATGCTAAGTCTGTTATTTTCCTGAAAACAGACTGTACTAAATGTTATACTGTAAAAGACCAACCAGTCTATACTTCAGTATCAGCTGACAGAAATAAATGTCATAACATCCAGTTTGACATTTATACAATTAGCCTTATGCCAGGTCTGTTATCCTCCTGAAGAACAGACTGAAATAAATACTGAGCTGAAGCAGAAAAACCAATTATTTTATACCTCAGTATCTGTTGTCAGGGATGAATGTCATAACATCTAGTTTGACATTCAGTAAATCCTGTATTAGCTAAACCTGCAGCATACTACTCAAGTATGTCATGACATCAGTCAAGACATCAGAGTACAATTAGATATTTTAACACAAAATGCAGCCAATCAAACATCTACAAAGCATGTCATGACATCAGTTAAGACATCAGAGTATAGCTAGTGTTTTACCATAAAATGCAGCCAATCAAACATCTACAAACTCCCCCTTTGGCAAATTTTTAGCTAAAACAACTTGGCATCACAACACAGTTCACAGCAGCGGAAAACACACATCTTGCAGGGAAGTTAACCTAGCTAATACACTCAGAGCAGTAACACACTCAACATACACAGAAGTTAAATAAAAACTTCTAACAACAGCACACACACAGAAGTTAAATAAAAACTTCTAACAGCAGCACAACCTCTGGATTAGAGGATCTTTAATATCTGTTCAAGCACATAGCAAATAATCTGTTGTCCTGGGGTACAGGTGTTACTCCCCCTTTTTGTCAAAAATGTTGCCAAAGCAACACTTAAAAATTACAGACCAAAACAACTAAAATTAAACAGAATTGGCAACAACATAATCTTGATCTTGCTTCTCAGCCTTGATCAAGACAACATCCATTTGATCTTGCTTCATAGCTTTGATCAAGTAGAGACACACTCTTTCTTCACAGCAGGTATATCAGATGCCATGACTTTGTGTATGACATCTTGAACCACTCCAGCATGAACTTCAGCAGGTACATAGGCTGTCTCATGTTAGGATATCCCCTTAACATCTTGTTAACACACTTGCAGCAAGTGAAATAGCTATGATTTGTTGACCAATCAGAGCATACTTTCAATTGTTTAATAGTTAGAAATATTAAACAATACATTCCAAACATCCTTGGTTGCTATAAATCCTCAGAAAGGCATATTCCCAATTTGCCCCTTAAATTTTCAAATTGAGTAGCATCCAAAGCCTTTGTGAATATGTCAGCAATTTGTAGTTCAGTGGCTACATGTTCCAAGGTAATCACTTTGTCTTCCACCAGATCTCTGATGAAGTGATGTCTAATGTCAATATGTTTGGTCCTGCTGTGCTGGATGGGATTCTTTGAAATATTGATGGCACTGAGATTGTCACAGAACAATGTCATGACATTCTGAGAGACATTATACTCAGTCAGCATCTGTTTCATCCACACCAGTTGGGAACAACTGCTTCCAGTTGCTATGTACTCAGCCTTTGCAGTGGACAGTGATACACAGTTCTGTTTCTTGTTGAACCATGATATGAGATTGTTTCCCAAGAAGAAACATCCTCCTGATGTGCTTTTTCTGTCATCAGCACTCCCAGCCTAATCAGCATCACAATACCCAGATAAGACAAGCTCAAAGCCGTGAGAGTATAGTATACCATAGTCACAAGTCCCATTGACATACTTGAGAATCCTCTTGACTTGATTTAAGTGGCTCACTTTGGCTTCTGCTTGGTATCTACCACACACTCCAACTGCATAGGAAATATCAGGTCTACTGGCAGTTAGATATAGTAGACTACCTATCATGCTTCTATACAAGCATTGATCAACACTGGGACCTCCTTCATCTTTGGTTAGTTTTAAATGAGTAGGTGCAGGAGTTCTTTTGTGCCTAGCATTATCCATACCAAACTTCTTAACTATGTTTTTGGCATATTTGCTTTGGGAGAGAAACATAGAATCCTTCATTTGGTTAACTTGCATTCCAAGAAAATAAGTCAATTCCCCAACCAGACTCATTTCAAACTCAGATTGCATCGGGTGAACAAAATGTTTCACCATTTTCTCTGACATTCCACCAAAGACAATATCATCCACATAAATTTGGGCAATCATGATTTTGCCATCTTCATCCTTCACAAACAAGGTCTTATCTATCCCTCCTTTTTTGTACCCATGAGAGGTCAGAAATTCAGTCAACCTTTCGTACCAAGCTCTAGGAGCTTGCTTCAACCCATACAAGGCTTTCCTCAACTTGTACACATGTTTAGGTAGGTTAGGATCACAGAACCCTTTAGGTTGTTCCACATAGACTTCTTCATTCAAGTAGCCATTTAAAAAGGCACTCTTCACATCCATTTGGAACAATTTGAACTTCAGAATGCAGGCCACACCTAACAGCAATCTTATTGACTCAAGTCTTGCAACAGGTGCAAACGTCTCATCAAAATCAACCCCTTCAACTTGAGTATACCCTTGTGCTACTAGTCTTGCTTTAACCCTAGTGATTACTCCTTTCTCATCAGACTTGTTCTTGTAAATCCACTTGGTACCAATGATGTTAGTCCCTTTAGGCCGTGGAACTAACTCCCATACTTCATTTCTTTTAAACTGCTCCAGTTCATCTTGCATGGCATTGATCCAATATTCATTAGTCAGGGCTTCTTTCACATTTTTTGGTTCAACCTTGGATACAAAACAGGAATTTGAGCTAATCTCCCTTGATCTAGTAGTCACACCACTATTGGGATCCCCTATGATAAGATCCTTAGGGGTGGTCTTTCTGAATTCTGATCGAAGGCATTTGTTGGATGCATCTACCTCACATTCAGGAGGGGTTTCCTGTACCTCTTCAGACTTGACTGGTATGTCTGTTGAAGTATCAAGGAATGTGTCGCATCCGCGAAAAAACCGGCGGGCTAAAACAAAAACAACACAGAGCCGCCACCGTGCGTTATTTATCCCAAAGAGGGAAAGGAAACGCTCGAAGTAAACCTGGAAAGGAAATGGTCTCGCGACCAAAGAGAAAGGGTACGGGAGTCGGTTACGCAAGGGGAAGGTATTAGCACCCCTCACGTCCGTCGTACTCGACGGGATCCACGTTCTAAAAGAAAGAAAAGGTTGCTAAAAGAAACTGCTCAAAGAATACACACACGCACACATACTAACAAAACAGGTGGAAGACGGAGGAAGGTAACTCGGCAGGATATCGCATCCTGGTCCTACGTAGTTTGTCAGAAACAAACATCAGAGTCAACGTAGTTCGGGACAAGGGGAAACGTGCTCGATAGGATATCGCATCCTATGCCTACGTATCTCATCTGGAATAAGAATCAGAGCTACCGTAGTTCGGCTCACGCACGCCAAACAAAACAAAACACACACAGGAAACCGACTGCCAACCGCTGGACTTATGTCAGACTCCACACAAAAATGGCAAACATGGGACCCGAATGCCAATCACTGGACTTATATCAGCGCCCGAACCAAACAAACCCACACTGGAACCCGAATGCCAATCACTGGACTTATATCAGCTTCCAAGCACACAACAACCAAACAAGTTAATAGGGAGTCGGGAACTCGAGCCTATAACTGTCAAGCACACACACCAAAACAAACAAACAACAAGTTACTAAGGAGTCGGGAACTCGAGCCTAGCAACTGTCAAGCAAACACACGCAAAAAAGAAAAGGTTTGAACCTCACAAGCTAAATAGGGAGTCTGGAACTCGAGCCTAATAGCTGTCAAACAAACGCACGCAAAAAGAAAAGGTTTGAACCTCACAAGCTAAATAGGGAGTCTGGAACTCGAGCCTAATAGCTGTCAAACAAACGCACGCAAAAAGAAAAGGTTTGAACCTCACAAGCTAAATAGGGAGTCTGGAACTCGAGCCTAATAGCTGTCAAACAAACGCACGCAAAAAGAAAAGGTTTGCCCGGAGAGATCTCGCACGACCTCCTGCCTACGTACCTCATCTGGTATAAGTATCAGGGCAACGTAGTTCCCCTTAACAGGGGAGAAACTTTCTCCTAACCAGAGACTGGGAAATGACAAACTAAAAGGGAGACTGACTCGAGCCTAATAGTTATCATGTATTCCACAATGGTTCTAGGTTGAGTTTTCTATCTACCTGCACAGGCAGCAGGCTAATCCTAAACAGGCAAAGCAAGGCATACAAGCACAAGCAAAACAAAGCAAACATACACAATTAGCACACACTATATCCAGACAAAGTGGGCTCACACAAGGGTTAGGCTGCAAAAGCAAGCCAACTGTATCAGGTGATGATTTGCTCTTAACCCTAACATTGAGAGTTAGGGTGAAGCAGATGAAAGGGGAGTGAGGATGAGACCTCACAGCTCTTATCCCTGGCCAGGGAGAGCTTCAGACAAAGGAAGTGTGGGTTCAGAAAGTGGGAACCCTTCTACACTTATGACTCTGACTCAACTGTACAACTGTACAAGGATCTTGGGTTAATATCCCAATGCATCAACATGTAATGTGAGCAAAGAAATGACACACAGACTAACAGGAGATGAACTGCACATCTCTTTTATCTGTCAATTGCCTTATCAAAGGTCTTTTCCTGCTTGGCACAAATGTAAACAATCACAAGCATTACCTCTTAAGGAGGACTTCAGACAGGTGCCTGGCCAAGTAACAGACCAGGTCTTCCAGACTACATGAAGTTAGTGATGCTATACCTCAATTGGTTAATCAACCAAGCAATATCACAAAGCAAGTTCACAATGAACTATAGCAACTAAGGTACCTGAAATCAATCTAACATGATCAGTACACAACTCAAACAAAAGTTAAGCAGTCAGACAAGTTAACAGTTAACTGTACACAAGCAATGCATCAAGCAAAGCATAAGTCAAGGCTCAACACCAATGACTTATAAGTCACCTACAAAACAAATTCAATGTTAATCAACATCAAACAAATGAACAACTCAAGCCAAATGGATCAATTCCTCCATGCCACATGCCTTTTGTCCTGAAAAACAACTCAAACATGAGAAGCAAAACCCTAGGACAAAGCCTAGGGTCCAAGGTGGAGAAATATTTCTAAACAGAACATGAAAATTATCCAAAATCAAGTTCAATCAATTTAGAAACAAATCCAAGTGGTCTCACATTCATATCATTCACCATTTTCATTTCATGAAGCATTTAGGGCAAAACATGTCATTTCAAAGCTCATTGGACCAAACAGAATGAATCAATCCAAATCCAATCCAAAACAATTCAATAAATCCCCAAACATTTCATGGCTAAACAGCATTCATGACATGTCAATCACACCAAATTTCAAGTCAATTGGACAATGGGAAGCAAGTCAATTAAATTCATCAAGTCCAGTCAAGTTCAAACAAGGCACCAAATCATGCACCAACTTCAAGCAAGCATAAAACAGTGTAGGAACATGATAAATGCACCAAACCAAAACCAAGATACACTTCAAGATGTCTAGGATCACTCCACAAAATTTCAAGTCCATCCAATACATATCAAGAATTTCACAAAACATTTAAAATCATGACTCACAAAAGGTCCACATTTGGTCAAACAGAAAGGAAATTCTCAATCAAATTGGAAATGCATCCAGAAAAATCCACAAATATTCACACATGATCTTAACATCTAGAAGAGTCAACATGAAAAATTTCAGCTCATTTCAGGTTCATATGGCATGGTAATGAAAATCCCGAAGTTGGACATGAAATGGTGTGACACAAATTGTCCCACCTCTAAAGCTTAGGTCATATCTCACAATCCAGAAACTCAAAAATCACAAACCATATATCAAAATGCTCCTCAAGATATCTAGAATAAGCATACAAAATTTCAAGAATTTACAATTAAGCATCATCATTTCACAAGCCAAACACCAAACAAGGGGCAACAAAAGACACACATGAACAAACCCTAGGCCATTCCAGAAATTACACGTGAACATTTTTATTAAAAATAACCAAAAAATAGTAGAGACTACAAGGATCATTCCACAAAAAATCTCACATTATTTGGACAAAAATTGGATGAGATATGGATTTTCTAATGTCATGAAAAAATAAAAAAAAAACATGAAATGGAGGCATGTGAATCATGTGGAGGCAAGGAAATTAATTCAACAGCCAAAATGAGAAATGGCACAACATGGGATCGAAGGGAGGTCCCCTTTGAAAAAGTGGCGCCCAAACACTCCAGCTCATGAACAGTGAGCGAAATTTGGATCAAAATGCACTTTCTGGAAAAAAAATCAAAGGTTCATCATGTTCTTCATGTTCTTCATACATTCATAGGTCCAAGAACAAATCTCCACCAAATTGGACAAACTTTATATCAACGGAAAGGTCTTTCAACGTACATCATGAATCCATAATTATTTTGATCTAATTCTTGCTAAATAAATAAAATCGAAGCAAAACATGTTTGTGCACAAAACTTCAAATCATCATAACTTCCTTGTTTCTCAACCAAATTTAGTGGTTCAAATTGTAGAATTCTCTACATCCAAAGATCTATCTAAAGAATCAAACAAATTCAAGAATTATTGAGGTCGAAATCTGACCTTCTTTGAAGCACAGGTGTTGAATCGCGCGTTTTAGGCCTTGTAACATGAAAACAGAACTTCTATGATGATGTGGAAGGTGAATGGAACAAGTCTTGTTGCTCAATTATGCACGATCTAGCTCAAATCTTGAATTGCCATTGATGCACCTCACTTTAACAGTCCTTGAATTGGCTTGCAAATGATGATTTCTTGCTTCAATTAGCTTCAACAATGCATATAGATGATGAATGGATGAAGATCTTGGCAAGGCTTTTGAAGAAAATTGCAAAAAAGTGAAGATGAAAAGTTGAGAGAATTGTGGAATTTCTAGATCTAGATCTTGATTCTGTTATGATTAAGATGAAAACAGTTATGATTTAACTTATATATGTGATGTTAATGATGTTAGTAAACATGATTAGTGAAAATGCAATGGATTAGTGAAAATGCAATTTCATGCTAAATGGCAATTTGGTCAATTCACCCACACATGTGCAATGCAATGTAACAGTAGAATTTTTCTGTTGCAGCAAGTTTCAAATGGTAATTGTGAGCTATTGCAAGTGGAACCATGTGAAAACAATGCTTAATTCTCAAAATGCACTTTTTCCCTCCATTTTTCAAAATTGGTTCACTTGAAAAATGGACTTTTTATGTGATGAGTTTTGATGAAATGTAATGATGGATTATGATAGCTCATGTCAAATGGAGTTTTCTCAAAGAAACCTCACTCAATTTGGCCAAATGGTTCAAGAGTTATGCCACTTTGAAAATCAACATTTTTGGACAATGATCAATCCATAACTTGCCAACCACACATGAGAAATTCATGTTCTTGGACTTTTTTGGAAAGGTGAGAGCAAGATCTACAACTTTCATGTTGGACAAAATTTCATTTTAAGCATTTTTGGACATGTAATTTTGAGGAGCAAAACTTTCCATTTTTGGCAGTTTTGAATTACAGATCACTTTCTATTTTTGGAAAGTTTCCATCTGACTTTATTTTCTTCATTCTTGATGTTTGAAATGTCAAATGAAACTTGTTTAGACATGAATGAAGTGTATCTAACCCTCTCCCACCTCCAAATCCATCAATTCAGGCACAGTTGGCCACAGTTGACTTTTCTAACTAATAGGTGAATTTGGCTATGCACTGATCAAGTTGAGCCTCAAACTCCTGATGAAATGGCTCAATGATGAAACCCTAGCTTCCATAAGATCAATGCAATCATATGATGATCCCCATATCCATTGAAACCCTCATCTCCTTGACAAGCCTTGATTGGCCCAATACAACTGATTAGGGTTGACCAGAGGTCAAAACCCTAATCTCAAGGTATCTGATCAAGCATGATGACTCCCCTGGTGATGACAAAACCATGATGATGATGTATCATTTCAACCAAGATGAAGCTCAACCTCCTTGAGGAATCATGAAACCCTAATTTGGAACACCACCCTCAGATGACTAGTGATCAGTCCATAAACCCTCAGGCTTGAATCTCAACCTCTTCATCTTCTAACCAAGACTTATGAGGATGACTTGCACAATGTTGCCACATGATATGCAAATATGCAATGCCTAATGACCTACAAAATGATATGCAATATGTTAAGCTAGTCCCAAGAGAGGAGGGCAAATTTTGAGGTGTTACATCTGCCCCTATTCAATCCACTGTGAACCTGTCGATATGAATAGCCTCGGCTTTCAGATGATCAGGATGAAGAGTGATTGAATACCAAGAATAGATGAACAATTTGCACTCAGGTGGGAAATAATTAACAATGCCGGTCAGAATCGACAACGAAACAATCTCGAAACAAAAATCCGTCTGATACGGAGAAAGTCGGCCTGAATACCGAAACAGAAACGTCGATCTGGATACCAAAATAAATGATAACGCAGGGATAACCATGGCCTGAACACCACATCCGCTGGGGATTATCATCTCTTTCTTTTTATGCTTTTCTTGAACCCCGAAATTTTCTCTGATAATTGCTCTTTATTCATTTTCTTGAACCCCGAAATTTTTCTTTTCGCGCAAACGATCCCGGATCACTGCATTTGAACCCCAGCATCCTATTTGCCAAAATAATGAACCCCATTCTCCATTTGAACCCCAGTCGCCTGACGATAACTGGTGATCGCCATTGTGAACCCCGTTCTCCAGAAAATGCCTCAACATTTCCCTTTCTCCATTTGAACCCCGCTCTCTAGAAAATGCCTCAACATTTCCCTTTCTCCGTTTCTTGTGATAATTCCGCTGGCACCGTCAGAAATAACACCAAACACCACTCTGAGGGCGACATATCAGAGGGTACATCTTCAACCAGACACTTACTGATGACTGGGAGGAAACTCGACGTTTACTGGACATCAAACAATGATGTTTACAAGACATTGAACAATGATGTTGACAGACATCGAACAATGATGTTTACAGGACACCGAACAATGATGTTTACAGGACATCGAACAATGATGTTTACTGGACATCGAACAATGATGTTTACTGGACATCGAACAATGATGTTTACTGGACATCGAACAATGATGTTTACTGGACACCAAGGAAAACTCGACCAGACATTAAACAATGACTGGGAGGTAACTCGGCGTTTACTGGACATCGAACAATGATGTTTACCAGACACCAAAGAAAACTCGACCATACATTAAACAATGACTGGGAGAAAACTCGACGTTTACTAGACATCTAACAATGATGTTTACTGACACCAGCGAAACTCGACCAGACAGGGATCGACACGACACTTACTGGTATCGCAAGGATGACATCCGCATATGTCAAAACCAGGCAGACGCTTGCCATGGACTAACTGGGAAATACTGTTGATCCAAAACCACGATGCTGAACTCCTCAGAGTAACGCATTCCCACTTCCATCTCGCACGACAGAAATCCTCCTCCAATATCGCACTACCGGGGAATACCGTTGACCCAACGTCACAATGCTAAACTCCTCAGAGTAACATCTTCAGACTTCCGGTGAAACCAAATCCCAAGCGGTAACCACAGCTTGAATCGCGCTGATCGCGTAACACTCTCCGATCTTTATTTCCATCTCTGTCCGACGGAAATCTCCTCCAGTATCGCGCTACTGGGGAACATTGCTGATTCAAAATCATGATGCTAAACTCCTCAGAGTAACATCTGCACCTTCTGGCGAAACCACCTCAAACGGTAACCACGGCTTGAGTCACGCTGATCGCGTAATATTTCCATCTCTGTCCGACGGAAAAGTCTCCTCCAGTATCGCACTACTGGGGAATACCTTTGATTAACTCATGAGGCTAAACTCCTCGGAGTAACACCTTCGCTTTCTGGCAAAACCACCTCTCAAACGGTAACCACGGCTTGAGACTAGCTTATGCTTGCGATATGATGCATGATTGATTTTTCTGCGTAATGCTCCATAATTATGGAAATGCTACGCGATTCATTATGCAATATGCTATGCTTATCTACATGATGAATGTATAAAAAAATCCCCCTCAAGGGACTCTTCTGGGGAGCTCAAGCCACTCCGCTGAGGAACTCGACAACACTCCAATCTCCACCCTACTGGGGAATAGCACTGCTGCTGGGAAAAGGCAACCCTTGCTGGGGAAAACCTCCTTTGCACCCGGTCCACGCGGGGACATCGCTGGGGATAAGAATCACCAACACTTTGTGGGGATACAACGGTCTTTGACTTGCTGGGAATATAAATCCCGACTCTGCTTGCGGAAACCTCACAGATACCTCCGCTGGGAACTAGCAACCTTCAGGCCTGGCGACTGGGAAAGCATCGATCTCAAACTTGCTGTGGATAACCATCCTGACCCTGCTCGGGAAACCACCGACCTGGAATCTGCTGGGGAGTTAGTCCTCACGACTCTACTTGGGGAAATGAGGAAAGTTGGTACTAAACACCTGTCGACTCGTCGAACCTTGGCATCCACATCCCAATCCCGTATCAGCTTTCCACTTTTGAGAACTCCCAGACTCGTCTGGACCTTTTCTGCTCCATCATCTTGTATTCCCAACCGCTCCGTACTCGACGGAGAGCGTACTCCTGGGACTTATACAGACTTTTCAATTTCCCGACTTTGAAGAGTCTTCTTGATTAATTACCAAGGGTCGTCGTACGTCTCACCGTCTCTTCGTCGTTCCTTCATTCATTCGTCCCTGATTGGACTCCCATGGGGATTTCTTTTTTCAACAACTTCCACATCCCGACCTGCAAGTGAGTGAAAATATCTAACAACACCTGCAAAACAGATCGTTAGATAAAACCGTGCCCCAGGCGTGTCAAGATTTCAACACTTGGGTCACCCATCCTTCCGAATAAGATTTCAAATTCTCAATCTTATGAGCATGCATTGGAAGGGACTTGTCTGTCTTAAAATGCAAGTATTCTTTATCACAAACAATTGGATGTTTTCGCAATCAAAGCGGTAATGAAAAGCAAAAAACAAAAATTATTTGACTGAATATGCATTTTATTGATTGAAAAAAGTGTGGCTCAATTGAGCAATACAAAGGAAGCAACTCCTGAAAAGAGGTAATTGCGCACAAAAGGAAAAATCTATCCTAATGGCAATGTGAAACCCGTGATCTCATCGAGTTCCAACTCGGTTACACCCCATATGTCCTCAGACTCTCCGTGCTTTCTGCCTTCTGAACAAGACGATTCCAATTGATCCCTACCGGGTATTATCCATGATGCTTTAACCAAAGCGCAAACGATCATGCTGGACGCAGTCGTTCGTTTCAATCCCTCTTTTGCCTGGACCGCCCTTTCGGGTTTTCAGTCCACCGGGATACCCCTTTTTGCCCAAGTCGCCTTTTCAGGTTTTCGACTTGCCGGGTGTACAATTTTTCTTTTTATCCCTAATTTTTGCCCGAACCTTTCTCTCTGTTTTTGGTTCGCCGGGATGCCCATTTTTGCCTGGACTATTTTATTCTTTTCGTCCAGCGGGTCTCTTTATACGAAGTATTTTTTAACTGCGTCCGCATTCACAAGGGATGGAAAATCCTCGCCATCCATGGTCGTTAGCAACAAGGCTCCGCCAGAGAAAACCTTCTTGACCACGAATGGACCTTCATAATTGGGTGTCCATTTGCCCCTTCGATCGTTTTGAGGAGGAAGGATCCTTTTCAGCACCATATCACCTACGTGATACATACGAGGACGTACCTTTCAGTCAAAAGCACGCTTCATCCGTTGCTGGTACAGTTGCCCATGACAGATGGCCGCTAGCCTCTTTTCTTCAACCAGGCTCAACTCGTCGTACCGGGTCCTTACCCATTCAGCCTCTTGCAACTTTACGTCCATCAGGACTCTCAAAGAGGGAATCTGAACCTCAACCGGTAGCACCGCTTCCATACCATACACCAAAGAGAAAGGCGTTGCCCCAGTAGATGTACGCACCGAAGATCGATACCCAGGATACAAACTTCGTATTCAGCCACCATTGTTGGTGCATTCAAATGCTAGTCGGGCAACAAAGGGAACGTGAGATCCCTCTGGCATAACCAAAGCAACACCAACTCCTTCACATTAACCCCATCAGACATCCGAATCCGTTCGGATTCAGGGTCAGGCCCCTCCTCCGGGATCGGTTACTCTCAATCTTTCGATTTGAGCACCTCGAGATGTCCTCATCAGGGAACTCAAACTTCCTTGGTTGATAATCCTCAATGGACTGCTGGGCGAGGTGATCAGACAATACACCCCTTGATTGCCTTCTGAGAGCATCACAAATTAGTCAACATTCTTTTGCTCTCTCACAACCCGTCCGGTCAATGCTGGCTTCTCAAACACATACTCGATCGGATCCGTCTTGGACATCCACAAAGTGGTATGAACCAGCATACACTGTCTCAGTCGGCGAGCAGCCTATGCCAAAGTACAACAAGTTTCCTCGAGCCGTGAATGTATTGTTTCATGGTCGATAAACTTTTTGCTAAGGTAAATTGCATGCTCTTTTCGACAAGACTCGCCATGCTAATCCAATACACCTCGTAGACCCCTCGAAGGCCGTCAAGTACAGAATTGACAATTGCTCCTTCCACAGAAGATATCAGAATCAGAGGTTCCTGCAACTTATTCTTTAATTTCTCAATTCCCCTCGGCAATCATTATTTCACCTGACCGTTTGATCTTTTCTTTTCAACATTTTGAATATGGGTTCACACGTGGCTGTTAGATGAGATGTGAACCATGAAATGTAGTTCAATCTACCTAAGAAACCACGAACCTCTTTCTTTATTCTCGGCTCAGGCACTTCTCTTATTTTTCTTTCTTCCTTTCTTCTTTTTTCTCTTTTTTTTTTAGCAGGATCAACCTCGATTCCTCTTTCCCACTTATAATGAACCCCAGCAATTTACCGGACCGCACTCTGATAGTGCACTTACTCGAATTCAACCTCAGTCTGAATTATCTCAACCGGTCACACGACTTGCCCCGGTCTGCCAGATGCCCCTCTTTTGTTTGGGACTTTGCTATCGTGTCATCAACATAACATTCAATTTCATGATGAATCATATCATGAAACAAAGTCACTCTGATACATGGCACCGGCATTCTGCTCCTCTAGAGGACAGTCTTCTCTCCGTGGTAACTTGTGCTCAACGACATCGATATCCGACCATGACGTATCCTGACACGACCAGGCGAAGGTATCCACATGCTCTTTCAACAAGGCTACCATTCTGCTCTCGATTCGCCTCTGAAACGACCTCACTTCCATTTCCTTTCTGACCTCGGCGGTGCTTGAAATAATGATCTTGACTCGCTCCTCGTGCGGATGAATCACCTTCTCCTCTTATTTCAACAACCTGGCTAATTCCAGCAGATCACAATCTTCTTCGCCTTCTTCTTCGGCATAATAGATCGGATTGTCGAAGTCATACAAAGGTGTAACCGAATTGTTATCAATGAGATCCGGAGAATTATTTTTGAAGTCGGAACGAGACAAATCAAAAAGAGGAAAAATGAAAACAAACATTGCCATTTTTATTTGTTTTTTAAACTGCAAAAATAAATGAAAAACAGGGAACACCGCTTTTAATTGAAAAACATCCTTTTATTTATAATGCAAAATGTTGCAAAATGAAACATGAGGTGGCCCTTACAATGGACCATTACGTGTCAGGCAACACGCAAGGCTTTCATGCAGATAAAAACTGAAAACAGAAAATATTACTCTTTCAGATGAGTGACAGTGATGATCTGTTAGGCCTTCCAGCTTCCTGGTACGCACGATTTTATCCACGACTCCAGCTCGCGGTCACTATCAATCTCTTCACCCACTGTATAGGCGTGACCTGGATTCAGCATTCCGGCACTGACAAAGGTGAACGGTGGACAGCGTCTTCTGTTTAGTCTAGACGACTCTTGATCTGGCTGATAGCCAACCCCAAACATATCCGCCTTTACCACAATGCCTATGATCTGTCCCCAGCCTGGGATCCCTCCATTTCTCACCACTTCCACTGCCTGCTTGTAAGAAGAAATGGACGGCTTTTTCTCTTTTTCAACACCAATGGCATTTTCCACCTTGACGGTTTTAGCTGCCAGACTGGGTGCTTTATATCTCACATCATCCATTTCTACTTTCATCATTCTCTGGATCGTTTCCCCAATCACGACACACCCTTTGGCGGCGATGGCCGCACAACCATTATCAACACGAGGGAATGCTCCACTTTTCGTCAGATGTTTTGGGACCATAGACATTGGAACTTTTAACCGATCCTCCTCAGTCACCTCTATTTTTCCCTTATCCTCTGACATCACATTCACCCCCATAGGGCCATGCATCGGCATGAGATTAGCATTCACATTTGTCGTCGGTGCAAAATTGATGGCTTTAGAATCCACCAAGTCCTGGACCACATGCTTAAAAGCTTTGCAGTCCTCAATGTGATGTCCGGGTGCCCCGACATGGAACTCACATCTGAAGTTCTCGTCATAATTGGCAACCCTCTGATCCGGTCTCCCTGGAACCAATATCCTTGGCTTTACCGGCCCAAGATGCTCCAACCTCTTAAATAGAGAGGCGTAAGTCACGGGCGGCTTATTGAACTGACGATCTGTCGTCCTTCTTCTCACTTGGCCCCCAACCCTTTGTGTCCTCTGTTGAGGTGGCAATTATTGTTGTGGTATAGGTGAATTACCAACAGGAATGGTTACAGTGGCAGCATAAGGGTGGTAACGATCTTTACCGTGTTCTCTTTTAGCCTGCACACCACCTGATTCAACATCCTTCTTGAATTGACCCTCGCCAGGGAGCTTCTTTACTACTGATGACTGAGCCTTTCCCTGAACTTTCTCCTTGATCATCCAGCCTTCAATCCTTTCCAATCTCTCCGTCATTGCTTTCTGTCCCAAGGCAAGCCCTTGCACAACACTGAACAACTCCTTCATCATCTCCTTCAGTTCGAGAATGTCGGCGTTGGGTGGATCCATCAGTTCGGATTTGCTGAGTCTGAAAGGGTATCTGGGCGGAAAAGTTGTGCACACCGATTAGATACTGATACCTACAAAATAGCAAACAGGTTAATATGCATGAATGCAACGTCTATCCATATGAGGAAGATTCCGTCCTTTTATTCTGGTTTCATCGAGACGGATAATATTTTGACCTCCACATTCTGACATTCAGATATCTCTCAACCAGATTCTCAATCCATAATACTCCCCATATGGCTAGACGTAGGTTTGATGCAGATGAATGCAAAATGAGAATGATGCAGATGAATGAATGCAATGCATTGTGCCATCCTCCAAGTCATCTGATCCTCTGTTGCACTGAGTTACGGCCTCTGAACCGATCACAACCATCTGAGGTACTGAGCAATCATAAGTCCGACTTAAGGGTTCCGAAATAAACGGAACTGAAAGATACATCATCATCATCACCACAGAAATCCACTGGCCTGACAACCACAACAATCTCTGAATCGGCTCGGGGAATCCTGAAATAAACGGATCCCCACTGATAAATAACTCGGACAGCACTCCGGCGTATCAGAAATAAATGTCCATAAATCCGACTTATAAATATGACTCTGATCAACTGAACCAATAGTCACCATCAAAGTCACCATCTGAACATGCATCTGAAAGAATCACCCATCCCCTCACAGGTAAATTCTAATCAGGTTATCCTAAGGCGGATAATGGTCTCGACAATCGGGCAAAGATGCTCAACGGGTTTGCCCTTTCGGGTGTGCCGTTGTAGCTCTCTTAAGATCGTCTAAACCAAAAATCCGGGAAAGATCGGCCACCGAAGTCAATAGCTCAAATGAAGTCACTCAACCAAAGTGGATACTCCACCAAGGAAGATCTCCCTCAAAAGAACCTCGTCCGGCTTGTGGTATGTCACGTTGCAACAATATGCTGATAAAGCAAATGAGGAACGTGAGACCACACTAATCCTAGGTGTATACTCGAGCCTGGGGTTTAGCCCCACTCAGAACACCCACCCCATAACAGAGGAACCACCTGCACAGAGGACGGCAACATGATAGTATGATGCATGCAAATATTTATGTAAATATGTACAAAATTAATAATAATAAATGCAATAAATAGAGCAACACAAGCAACCTAAACTATCCTAGAACGCTAGGAGAGACTCGCTTAGGGAAGATGGACCAGCGACAGGTCAACTTCTAGTCCCCAGCAGAGTCGCCAGTTGTCGCATCCGCGAAAAACAACCGGCGGGCTAAAACAAAAACAACATAGAGCCGCCACCGTGCGTTATTTATCCCAAAGAGGGAAAGGAAACGCTCGAAGTAAACCTGGAAAGGAAATGGTCTCGCGACCAAAGAGAAAGGGTACGGGAGTCAGTTACGCAAGGGGAAGGTATTAGCACCCCTCACGTCCGTCGTACTCGACGGGATCCACGTTCTAAAAGAAAGAAAAGGTTGCTAAAAGAAACTGCTCAAAGAATACACACACGCACACATACTAACAAAATAGGTGGAAGACGGAGGAAGGTAACTCGGCAGGATATCGCATCCTGGTCCTACGTAGTTTGTCAGAAACAAACATCAGAGTCAACGTAGTTCGGGACAAGGGGAAACGTGCTCGATAGGATATCGCATCCTATGCCTACGTATCTCATCTGGAATGAGAATCAGAGCTACCGTAGTTCGGCTCACGCACGCCAAACAAAACAAAACACACACAGGAAACCGACTGCCAACCGCTGGACTTATGTCAGACTCCACACAAAAATGGCAAACATGGGACCCGAATGCCAATCACTGGACTTATATCAGCGCCCGAACCAAACAAACCCACACTGGAACCCGAATGCCAATCACTGGACTTATATCAGCTTCCAAGCACACAACAACCAAACAAGTTAATAGGGAGTCGGGAACTCGAGCCTATAACTGTCAAGCACACACACCAAAACAAACAAACAACAAGTTACTAAGGAGTCGGGAACTCGAGCCTAGCAACTGTCAAGCAAACACACGCAAAAAGAAAAGGTTTGAACCTCACAAGCTAAATAGGGAGTCTGGAACTCGAGCCTAATAGCTGTCAAACAAACGCACGCAAAAAGAAAAGGTTTGAACCTCACAAGCTAAATAGGGAGTCTGGAACTCGAGCCTAATAGCTGTCAAACAAACGCACGCAAAAAGAAAAGGTTTGAACCTCACAAGCTAAATAGGGAGTCTGGAACTCGAGCCTAATAGCTGTCAAACAAACGCACGCAAAAAGAAAAGGTTTGCCCGGAGAGATCTCGCACGACCTCCTGCCTACGTACCTCATCTGGTATGAGGATCAGGGCAACGTAGTTCCCCTTAACAGGGGAGAAACTTTCTCCTAACCAGAGACTGGGAAATGACAAACTAAAAGGGAGACTGACTCGAGCCTAATAGTTATCATGTATTCCACAATGGTCCTAGGTTGAGTTTTCTATCTACCTGCACAGGCAGCAGGCTAATCCTAAACAGGCAAAGCAAGGCATACAAGCACAAGCAAAACAAAGCAAACATACACAATTAGCACACACTATATCCAGACAAAGTGGGCTCACACAAGGGTTAGGCTGCAAAAGCAAGCCAACTGTATCAGGTGATGATTTGCTCTTAACCCTAACATTGAGAGTTAGGGTGAAGCAGATGAAAGGGGAGTGAGGATGAGACCTCACAGCTCTTATCCCTGGCCAGGGAGAGCTTCAGACAAAGGAAGTGTGGGTTCAGAAAGTGGGAACCCTTCTACACTTATGACTCTGACTCAACTGTACAACTGTACAAGGATCTTGGGTTAATATCCCAATGCATCAATATGTAATGTGAGCAAAGAGATGACACACAGACTAACAGGAGATGGACTGCACATCTCTTTTATCTGTCAATTGCCTTATCAAAGGTCTTTTCCTGCTTGGCACAAATGTAAATAATCACAAGCATTGCCTCTTAAGGAGGACTTCAGACAGGTGCTTGGCCAAGTAACAGACCAGGTCTTCCAGACTACATGAAGTTAGTGATGCTATACCTCAATTGGTTAATCAACCAAGCAACAGCACAAAGCAAGTTCACAATGAACTATAGCAACTAAGGTACCTGAAATCAATCTAACATGATCAGTACACAACTCAAACAAAAGTTAAGCAGTCAGACAAGTTAACAGTTAACTGTACACAAGCAATGCATCAAGCAAAGCATAAGTCAAGGCTCAACACCAATGACTTATAAGTCACCTACAAAACAAATTCAATGTTAATCAACATCAAACAAATGAACAACTCAAGCCAAATGGATCAATTCCTCCATGCCACATGCCTTTTGTCCTGAAAAACAACTCAAACATGAGAAGCAAAACCCTAGGACAAAGCCTAGGGTCCAAGGTGGAGAAATATTTCTAAACAGAACATGAAAATTATCCAAAATCAAGTTCAATCAATTTAGAAACAAATCCAAGTGGTCTCACATTCATATCATTCACCATTTTCATTTCATGAAGCATTTAGGGCAAAACATGTCATTTCAAAGCTCATTGGACCAAACAGAATGAATCAATCCAAATCCAATCCAAAACAATTCAATAAATCCCCAAACATTTCATGGCTAAACAGCATTCATGACATGTCAATCACACCAAATTTCAAGTCAATTGGACAATGGGAAGCAAGTCAATTAAATTCATCAAGTCCAGTCAAGTTCAAACAAGTCCAAACAAGGCACCAAATCATGCACCAACTTCAAGCAAGCATAAAACAGTGTAGGAACATGATAAATGCACCAAACCAAAACCAAGATACACTTCAAGATGTCTAGGATCACTCCACAAAATTTCAAGTCCATCCAATACATATCAAGAATTTCACAAAACATTTAAAATCATGACTCACAAAAGGTCCACATTTGGTCAAACAGAAAGGAAATTCTCAATAAAATTGGAAATGCATCCAAAAATATCCACAAATATTCACACATGATCTTAACATCCAGAAGAGTTAACATGAAAAATTTCAGCTCATTTCAAGTTCATATGGCATGGTAATGAAAATCCCTAAGTTGGACATGAAATGGTGTGACACAAATTGTCCCACCTCTAAAGATTAGGTCATATCTCACAATCCAGGAACTCAAAAATCACAAACCATATATCAAAATGCTCCTCAAGATCTCTAGAATAAGCATGAAAAATTTCAAAAAATTTTAATTAAGCATCATCATTTCACAAGCCAAACACCAAGCAAGGGGCAACAAAAGACACACATGAACAAACCCTAGGCCATTCCAGAAATTACACGTGCACATTTTTATTAAAAATAACCAAAAAAATAGTAGAGACTACAAGGATCATTCCACAAAAAATCTCACATTATTTGGACAAAAATTGGATGAGATATGGATTTTCTAATGTCATGAAAAAATAAAAAATAAACATGAAATGGAGGCATGTGAATCATGTGGAGGCAAGGAAATTAATTCAACAGCCAAAATGAGAAATGGCACAGCACGGGATCGAAGGGAGGTCCCCTTTGAAAAAGTGGCACCCAAACACTCCAGCTCATGAACAGTGAGCGAAATTTGGATCAAAATGCACTTTCTGGAAAAAATTTCAAAGGTTCATCATGTTCTTCATGTTCTTCATACATTCATAGGTCCAAGAACAAATCTCCACCAAATTGGACAAACTTTATATCAACGGAAAGGTCTTTCAACGTACATCATGAATCCATAACTATTTTGATCTAATTCTTGCTAAATAAAAAAAATCGAAGCAAAACATGTTTGTGCACAAAACTTCAAATCATCATAACTTCCTTGTTTCTCAACCAAATTTAGTGGTTCAAATTGCAGAATTCTCTACATCCAAAGATCTATCTAAAGCATCAAACAAATTCAAGAATTATTGAGGTCTAAATCTGACCTTCTTTGAAGCACAGGTGTTGAATCGCGCGTTTTAGGCCTTGTAACATGAAAACAGAACTTCTATGATGATGTGGAAGGTGAATGGAACAAGTCTTGTTGCTCAATTATGCACGATCTAGCTCAAATCTTGAATTGCCATTGATGCACCTCACTTTAACAGTCCTTGAATTGGCTTGCAAATGATGATTTCTTGCTTCAATTAGCTTCAATAATGCATATAGATGATGAATGGATGAAGATCTTGGCAAGGCTTTTGAAGAAAATTGCAAAAAAAGTGAAGATGAAAAGTTGAGAGAATTGTGGAATTTCTAGATCTAGATCTTGATTCTGTTATGATTAAGATGAAAACAGTTATGATTTAACTTATATATGTGATGTTAATGATGTTAGTAAACATGATTAGTGAAAATGCAATGGATTAGTGAAAATGCAATTTCATGCTAAATGGCAATTTGGTCAATTCACCCACACATGTGCAATGCAATGTAACAGTAGAATTTTTCTGTTGCAGCAAGTTTCAAATGGTAATTGTGAGCTATTGCAAGTGGAACCATGTGAAAACAATGCTTAATTCTCAAAATGCACTTTTTCCCTCCATTTTTCAAAATTGGTTCACTTGAAAAATGGACTTTTTATGTGATGAGTTTTGATGAAATGTAATGATGGATTATGATAGCTCATGTCAAATGGAGTTTGCTCAAAGAAACCTCACTCAATTTGGCCAAATGGTTCAAGAGTTATGCCACTTTGAAAATCAACATTTTTGGACAATGATCAATCCATAACTTGCCAACCACACATGAGAAATTCATGTTCTTGGACTTTTTGGAAAGGTGAGAGCAAAATATACAACTTTCATGTTGGACAAAATTTCATTTGAAGCATTTTTGGACATGTAATTTTGAGGAGCAAAACTTTCCATTTTGGGCAGTTTTGAATTACAGGTCACTTTCTATTTTTGGAAAGTTTCCATCTGACTTTATTTTCTTCATTCTTGATGTTTGAAATGTCAAATGAAACTTGTTTAGACATGAATGAAGTGTATCTAACCCTCTCCCACCTCCAAATCCATCAATTCAGGCACAGTTGACCACAATTGACTTTTCTGACTGATAGATGAATTTGGCTATGCACTGATCAAGTTGAGCCTCAAACTCCTGATGAAATGGCTCAATGATGAAACCCTAGCTTCCATAAGCTCAATACAATCATATGATGATCCCCATATCCATTGAAACCCTCATCTCCTTGACAAGCCTTGATTGGCCCAATACAACTGATTAGGGTTGACCAGAGGTCAAAACCCTAATCTCAAGGTATCTGATCAAGCATGATGACTCCCCTGGTGATGACAAAACCATGATGATGATGTATCATTTCAACCAAGATGAAGCTCAACCTCCTTGAGGAATCATGAAACCCTAATTTGGAACACCACCCTCAGATGGCTAGTGATCAGTCCATAAACCCTCAGGCTTGAATCTCAACCTCTTCATCTTCTAACCAAGACTTATGAGGATGACTTTCACAATGTTGCCACATGATATGCAAATATGCAATGCCTAATGACCTACAAAATGATATGCAATATGTTAAGCTAGTCCCAAGAGAGGAGGGCAAATTTTGAGGTGTTACAGAATGTTCCAACATCCTCTATGACATTGACTCATTCCTCTTTATCATCCACAATAACATTTATGGATTCCATCAGGACATTGGTCCTGGAGTTGAACACTCTGTAGGCTCTGATGTTAGTTGAGTATCCTAGGAATATACCCTCATCACTTTTGGGGTCCATTTTCCTTCTCTGTTCACGATCTGTAAGAATGTAACATTTGCTTCCAAAGATATGAAAGTACTTCACAGTAGGCTTTCTGCCTTTCCATATTTCATACAGAGTGGAAGAGGTTCCTTTTCTCAAGGTAACTCTATTGTGAACATAGCAAGATGTATTCATAGCTTCGGCCCAAAAGTGCATAGGAAGCTTCTTTGCATGAATCATAGCCCTGACAGATTCTTGAATAGTTCTGTTTTTCCTTTAAATTATCCCATTTTGCTGAGGAGTTATAGGAGAGGAAAACTCATGACTTATCCCTTCATATGAACATAACTCATCAAACTTGGAGTTTTTAAACTCCGTCCCATGGTCACTCCTAATTCGAACAACACAACTATCCTTTTCGCTTTGAAGTCTGATGCACAGATCTTTGAAGACATCAAATGCATCTGATTTTTCTCTGGTGAAGCTTATCCAAGTGTATCTGGAATGGTCATCAACAACTACATAGGCATATCTCTTTCCACCCAGACTTTCAACCTGCATAGGTCCCATTAAGTCCATGTGCAAGAGTTCCAGAGTTTTGGATGTTGTAGGATGTCTCAGCTTAGGATGTGACATCTTGGTTTGCTTGCCAACCTGGAATTCTCCACAGACTCTTCCTTCATCAATAAGCAACTTTGGGATTCCTCTAACTGCTTCCTTGGATATGATCTTTTTCATACCCCTTAAATGAAGATGACCAAGACGTCTATGCCACAGCTTCACCTCCTGTTCTTCCTTAGCTGAGGAGCAAATTATGGAGTAGTTTGAGACTTTAGGTTCCCATAGATAACAGTTATCTTTGGATATGGATCCTCTCATAACCTCCTGATTATCTCCATTCGTCACAACACATAGCTCCTTAGTGAACTGAACATAGAACGCTTGATCACACAGCTCGCTTATGCTGATGAGATTAGCAGTTAGTCCTTTTACTAACAACACATTATTCAGTTCTGGAACTCCAGAACTGTCCAGCTTACCCACACCTTTGATTCTTCCTTTAGCACCATCACCAAAGGTTACATAACTGGTAGTGTGAGGTTGTATATCCACCAATAAATTCTCCATACCAGTCATATGTCTTGAGCAGCCACTGTCAAAGTACCAGTCTTCTCTGATAGATGCCCTTAGAGCTGTATGAGCTAACCTAGCAACCCATTGTCATTTCTTGATGGGGGCATTATGCTTATATGCCTTATGCTTAGGTCTGACATGAGGGGTTTGGTTAGGATAACCATGCAACCTGTAGCAGAAGGCTTTTATATGACCAAATCTACCACAGTAGTGACATCTCCATCTCTGAAGATTCTTCTTCTGATGGTTACTCATCCTGGTTCCCTGATGTTGAGACATTGGTTGTGACTTCTGCTTGAATTTCTGAACTTCAGCCTTTGAGCGTTTGAGTTCAGCAGAGGATTTCTTCACAAAGCCTAAACCAGACATGATTCCTGACTTCTGTCCCACCTTTAGGATCTCTTCCAATGTGTCAGTTCCTTTATTTAACATTCTGATGGATTTTGTCATTTTATCTAGCTTGGAGTTCAGCAAGGTTATCTCACCATTTAGACCATCTATGACTGTCAGATGCTTCTTTTTCTCATCCTCCAGCTCCTTGATGAGTTTCTTCTGATTTTCTTCTTGTACACACACTTCTGCACTTTTGACACATAGCTCTTTATATGAAGCAACAAGTTCATCAAAAGTCAGTTCATCTCCACTTGAGTCATCATCAGAGGCACAAACATTGGTTAGTGCAGTGACATGCTTAGCAGATTCTCCTTCAGATTCACTCTCAGAATCTCCTTCAGACCAGGTGACAGATAGCCCCTTCTTTTGCATCTTGAGGTAAGTAGGACATTCAGCTCTAACGTGTCCAAAACCTTCACATCCATGACACTGGACTCCCTTGCCTTGGTTGAACTTTTCTTCAGATGTTGATCTTTTCCTGATGTCAGACGAAATGTTCTTGACATTAGGTCTACCTTTTTGATCAATCTTCTTTATGAACTTGTTGAATTGTCTCCCAAGCATGGCTATGGCTTCTGATATGCTTTCATCACCTCCAATACTTCCTTCTTCTGAATCCTCTTCAGTATTTGATACAAAAGCTATGCTTTTGTTCTTCTTTTCAACATTCTCACACAAGCCCATTTCAAAAGTTTGGAGAGAACCAATAAGCTCATCAACCTTCATATTGCAGATATCTTGAGCCTCTTCTATAGTAGTGACCTTCATGGCAAATCTCTTTGGCAATGATCTGAGAATCTTTCTTACAAGTTTCTCTTCAGCCATTTTCTCTCTTAAGCCACCATAAGTGTTGGAAATTTCAAGAATATTCATGTGGAAGTCATGAATAGTCTCATCCTCTTTCATCCTCAGATTTTCAAACTTGGTGGTCAGCATCTGAAGTTTAGACATCCTCACCTTGGAGGTACCTTCATGAGTTGTTTTGAGAGTATCCCAAACTTCTTTAGCCAGTTCACAGTGATGCACCAGTATGAAAATGTTCTTATTTATTCCATTGAGTAGTGCATTCAAGGCCTTAGAGTTTCCAAGGGCTAGTGCCTCTTGCTCCTTGTCCCACTCTTCTTCAGGAATTTGCAACATGATTCCATCTTTACATGTCTTCGTTGGATGTTCCCATCCTTTGTTGACAGCTCTCTAGACCTTGCTATCTAGAGACCTCAAGAAGGCTATCATACGAGGTTTCCAGTCATCATAGTTAGAACCATCCAGCATGAGTGGTCTATTTGAGTGTCCAACATCCTTGTCCATGGTACTAGAAAGTAACGTCCCTAGATCTCACCCAGAAATTAACAGGCAGGGTGCCTGCTCTGATGCCAATTGAAATTCTAGTTAACAGACTTTCAATGTCACACGGGATGTTATGACATCCAATTCTGCGCAGACAAGAATTATGCAGAACTTAAAAGTAAAGTGCAGTAAATAACACAAGGAATTGTTTACCCAGTTCGGTGTCACACACACCTACGTCTGGGGGCTACCAAGCCAGGGAGGAAATCCACTATTAGTAGTATTAATTCAGACCTTAAACCAACTATTTAATCCTATCATTTAATACCTACCCAATGCAATTTCAATCTTAAACTAAGACCAGAGTTCCTACTCACTCCCCCTCAATCACCTCAGTGATAACAACCTTTAATTAGATTAAAGATAATGGTGAAGTCACACTTCAAACAACTCTTGATTGTGCTTAACAACTTTAATCAAGATACACAGCACTCACGCTTAAACGCTTAGAGTGACACAACACTTACAACTCAATGAACACCCTAGTCCAATGCAATCATCTAGGTGATAATTGCTTGGCTCACAAGATACACCTACTACAAGACACACACAAAAATACAGCAGTGAAGTATGATGGAACAATAAAATCTTCACGCCTAAAAATCCCCGAGTTCTGAATGAAAGATTGCCATCCTTTTATATTGCAGCACTTGGGCCTTGTACTTGTATTTCCTAAAATTAAGGTTAAGCAAGTTAACCTAATTTCCACATATTAGGGTGCTAACAAATAGGCTATTTGTTAGGTTCATTAATTATAGCTCAGTTGTTAGTTTCCTGGATTTAGCTCAGCTGTTGGATTCCGGAAGAATAGCCTGAGAAAAATACTGAAACAGAAAAACTAATCATCCTACACTTTAGCATATGCTGTCAGGAATGAATGTCACAACATTCAATTTGACATCCAGAACATAGACTATATGCTAAGTCTGTTATTTTCCTGAAAACAGACTGTACTAAATGTTGTACTGTAAAAGACCAACCAGTCTATACTTCAGTATCAGCTGACAGAAATAAATGTCATAACATCCAGTTTGACATTTATACAATTAGCCTTATGCCAGGTCTGTTATCCTCCTGAAGAACAGACTGAAATAAATACTGAGTTGAAGCAGAAAAACCAACTATTCTATACCTCAATATCTGCTGTCAGGGATGAATGTCATAACATCTAGTTTGACATTCAGTAAATTCTGTATTAGCTAAACCTGCAACATACTACTCAAGTATGTCATGACATCAGTCAAGACATCAGAGTACAGTTAGATATTTTAACACAAAATGCAGCCAATCAAACATCTACAAAGCATGTCATGACATCGGTCAAGACATCAGAGTATAGCTAGTGTTTTACCACAAAATGCAGCCAATCAAACATCTACATATACAACTTAGGGGGATATATTTTTTCCTGAAATTGCAATGCATAAAAGAGGATTGTTTGTCATCATCAAAAGGGGGCGAATATGAAATCAAGCTTCTCTATGATGAATGAATTTTGATGAAGACAAAGCTCCAAGTGACAAGAAGGCAAATATGTTACTCAAATATAAAGAGTCATGATTCAAGAATTTAAGCTATTGCATTTCAAGAAGGTATAATGAGAATATTTACCTTCACTAAAATCTTAGATGCTCAAGTATTCAAATAATCATTGCATAACCTTTCCTTGTGCATGGAAAATCTCTTAGGCTTAAACTTTTAACTTTCAAATGGGTAAATTGGTTTACCTCTTAGGAAAATCTATTTACCATTGAAGCCAATACATTTCCAAATTATCTTAGGCTTAAATTTTTCATTATTCAACTGGGTAAATCGATTTACCTCTTAGGGAAATCGATTTACCACTGAAGCCTATACATTTCCAAACTATCTTAGGCTTAAAATTTTCATTTTTCAACTGGGTAAATTTATTTACCTCTCAGGGAAATTGATTTACCACTGAAGCCTATACATTTCTCAACGTAAAGAATAAAATTTTCAACTAGGAAAATCGACTTACCACTGAAGCATATACATTTCTCAACGCAAAGAATAAATTTTTCAACTAGGTAAATCGATTTATCTCTTAGGGAAATCGATTTACCACTGTAAGTTTTTGAAAAAATTTAAAATTTGCCATAGGGAAATCGATTTACCACTGTGCGTTTTTGAAAAATCAGTAGCTTTACTAACACCTCTTCTTGCACCACTTCATGAAATCATTTCATTTCAACTTGACAATTGTTCATGATATTTTCAGACCATTACCATGATTTATTAGAGGTGTTATTCACATATAAATACATGTCTTTCAAATTCAAATTTCACCTCCTCCAATCAAAACTCTTAGAATTTTCAAAATTCACATTTCTTATCATCAACTTTTATTCAAGATATTTTCTGCATATTTTTACATCATTCAAACTAGAAAATACTTGAGCAATCTAACACCTTTGTTTAATGAATTATTTTCATTGGAAGAGAAGATCAAGTACATTGATATATCACTTAGTGTGATAATTATACTACAAACTTTACACTAAAAAACTATTATTGTAATCCATATCTTATTTTTCAGAATTGTTGAAAATAAGATTGTTTGTTTTGTAAACACCTTGCTGTCCAGGATTGTTGGAAGCAAGAGAGTTAAGTTTGAGAGGATTATTCTCATACCAACTTGGTGAATCACAAGAGGATTATTCTTGGTGATTGTGCCGGTCTTGTACAAGTTCTAACAAATAGTAAAATCTCTTTCGTGTTGAAAGGGGACTATATGTACCTTCATACTGTGAAGGGAACTAGATTACATCCTTGTATTCTTTATTTTTCTGCACTTTATTTCTTTCTAAACTCATCACCAAACCAGAAAATAAGAAAAAACTTGTCTCCCAAACCAGAATTTTTTATTGGGCCTAATTCACCCCCCTCTTAGACGCACTCCGAACTTATAAAAAGTATGTGTTGTATGATTCCTATTGATCCTTGCGCGCATATATTCCATTTATTATCTGACTCTGTTATTTCATTTCATTAATACGCTTCTGATCATAAGTGGGTGCTTGGGGTTATGGGGGATCAATCCCCAACGCATGCATTATGTTCCTCTTTTTATGTCTTTCACTTTTATTTTATTTATTTTTATCCCATTTATTTTCCATATCATTTTATTTTTTAGACCACTTATATTTATTTTTCTGAAAATATTTCCAACATAGACTCGTGCTATTTTTGCATCTACTATTTTATTATGTTTTATTTCATTCCATTTGAGTAATTTTTTATGGACTTATCAGGTCTTGAACTTGGGTAGCTAATGAAGTCTATTAGGTCATGATGTTGGATTGATTATGGATGTTTGAACCTTCTATGTTTCAAACCTACTAATGAATGGTAAAGGTTTAATTCATGGTACTTTGAAGCATAGATAAGTTGTCTCTATATCAAACAACTTGGATGATTTGACACATATATGAATCTTTGTTTATGTACATACTAACTTGTGGTTTCATTTGTTACATTTTGTTATTATTGTTATACTAGCCCACTAACCCTTATTGTTAACTTGTTAATATTGTAGATTGATCTTTATAACTTGTCTAACTTAATCATTTAATCAAAACGTTAACCTTTAACCCTTGAGTTGGTATAGTATTCCTTTTGTCAAGCTATTGATTCCTATTGGTTCTTGCGTGCACGTATTCCATTTATTGTTTGACTCTGTTATTTTATTTCATTAATGCGCTTCTGATCACAAGTGGGTGCTTGGCTCATCCCCCATGACCCCAAGGTCAAGGATTCAACCCCTAATGCATGCATTCTATTCCTCTTTTTATGTCTTTCACTTTTATTTTATATATTTTTATCTCATTTATTTTCCATATGATTTTATTTTTTATACCACTTATATTTATTTTTCTGAAAATATTTCTAATATAGACTCATGTTATTTTTTCCTCTACTATTTTATTATGTTTAATTTCATTCCATTTGAGTAATTTTTATGGACTTATGAGGTCTTGAACTTGGGTAGCTAATGAAGTCTATTAGGTAATGATGTTGGATTGATTAGGGATGTTTGAACCTTCTATGTTTCAAACCTACTAATGAACGGTCAAGGTTTCATTCGTGGTGCTTTAAAGCATGGATAGGTTGCCTCTATATCAATAAACTTGGATCATTTGACACATAGATGAATCTTTGTTTATGTACATACTAACTTGTGGTTTCATTTCTTCTATTTTGTTATTATTGTTATACTAACCCATTAACCCTTATTGTTAACTTGTTAATATTGTACATTGATCTTTATAACTTGTCTAACTTAATCATTTAATCAAAACATTAACCTTTAACCCTTGAGTTGGTATAGTCTTCCTTTTGTCAAGCTATTGATAGATGAAATTGGGGTTTGCATAACTTTTATTGTTACAAATCTGTTGTAAGTTGATCATTTGATCATCTTCAACACTTTGCAATAGTGATAAGTTATCCACTAATGCACCATATTTTGAATCTTTTAAATTAAGGAGAGATAATCCTCAAGTGTTGAACTTATGCATAATACTAACCACACTTAAAACTTTACTAACTTTGATTATCACTAATCATTGTTATTGTCTTTGTTACTTTGCTATTTACTTTTATGGTGTTACTTTGTAATTTATATTCAAGTACTCATCATATTCATTGTATAAACTCATCATGCATGTTTATTATTGTCATTTATCTTTATTATCGTTATACATTAAAAACAACAAAAACATGATAAAATGATAAGACCAAAAATATTCATTCCATTTGACATCAACTTGGACTTAAAGGATCTCATTTATGACCTTTGCTTGTAGAACCTTTCCATATCTTTGTGATACTTTGTTAATTTTGGATTTCATTTGTAACTTGCACATCGGTTGTAAGAATGACATCATGACACCATCCTAGGGGGGCATGTTTGTAAAACCATTATCCTTTATTTAGCTTAGGTCATTTTTAAACACACAAGACTTTCTCTTTGGCTACCTTACAATGAGACTCTTTACTTTATTGATTGGTTATTGTTGTATATCTGTTACATTACCCAATTTCATAATCAAATAAACAAACCCTTGATCCAACGTCAAGCGGAATTTTCATAATCAAATTCAAAATACAATAAAACTACGGTTAGTATTGTATGCCACAAGCCTTAAGTTGTGAAGAATGAGTAAGAATGGAGCTTTCCTACCTTTACTTTAATTATTTTGGACACAAGACGCTTAGCTTGTTTGTCTTGAATTTTCACCTCCGCCCATAGACTTTAGTGCAATCTAATCACAAACACTTTTTCATAAACCTTTATTCAAGGTAAAAATAATACAACCCATCAAACCTTATTTTTTGTGCCTTAGGGCACCACTCCGAAAATCCTTTCTTCAAAGGTAAAATCAACCAATGCACAAACATTTTCTACTCCGAACTACGGAGCTCTGATTCCTCATCATCTGATGAGTGATACGTAGGCACAAGGGCCACAATCCTTGGTGAGAACAATAATAAAAACGTAAAATCCCATTTATTTCACACTCTTTTTTTGAAAATAAGAATAAAATAAAAATAAGCAGATAAGCACCCACATATGTAGACAACCCAAATGGTTCCCATGAAGTATCATGGACGTGAGGGGTGCTAATACATTCCCCTTGCATAACCGACTTTCAAACCCTAGTCTCAATTGCGAGACCAATTATTTATCCGTACCTTTGTGCTTCTGGTGCACACCTTTTTCTCTCGATGGTTTTATCGACTATTTCTCCCTCATCTCCGATAGAGGAATCCAAAATAAAATTCGGTGGCGACTCTTCTAATTTTCCCTTTCTCTCTTCCCTTTGATTGAGGGTCGGGACATTCTTTTGTTCAGTCCCGGTTTCCTCGCTTCCGCATTAAAAACCCCGGCTATGACAACTGGTGACTCTTCTGGGGAGCCGGTTTTCCTAAGCAAATCTAGTCTAGTTTGGATTGTCTTTCTTTTTACGTATGTGGGGATTTATCCGCTTATTTATTTTTCTGTGTATATATTGCTTTTGTTATTAACCTATGTATATATTTATTTGTTTTCCTAAAACTTTGGTCCCGTGACGAAGGAAAATGGTTACAATAGTGATTGCAAATAAAAACCTTGTGTGAAAGACTGTCCACCCGAGTTTGAGAGCTTGCTTGAGATATGAGAGGTTGAGTAGTATGGATCCCCGAAGAGCTTTCCTCTTGAAGGGTCGTACGAGAACCTCACTTAGTGGTAGACTCTCTTAGAGGTATTGATGACCGTCGAGGTTTCTACATAAGCATCCTTATCTCCATTAGAGTTTGTGACCATAAGACCCCCTTTCTAGAACATTTAAACTTGGTCGGCCTAGACCGATGGTCACGTAGTATAGGTTCCGAAGGAGCTTTCCTCGCGAGGATCGATACGAAGATCTCACTTAGAGTAGATTTCTTTGATGGAGTTGTCGCCTGACAAGTAAATTGACATAAGCGACGGACAATCAAGTGAGTCTATAACTCTAAGGGCAATGTCTTACACTCAATTTCTCAAAATCCCTAGATTGTGCAAAGTGAGAACCCTGGTTTGAGAAGCGGTCATTATTAAACCTCAATCCTCATCACAATAATCTCGTACCTATGAACCTTGTGCCTAAGTTCCATGGAAACTAAGAAAAATCGTTGATTCATCCATGCATTCATGAACATTCATACATCATTAATCAATAAGTAAAGCTCTTAAGGATTTCGTTTGTATAAACGCGGGAAATACAAAACCTTTTACAAACACAATCATGGATCCCTCAGCAAGGAAAATCATTTTCTCATTCCGATACAAAAGTCCAAATATAGACACATTGAAGGTCCTTCGCTCTAGGATAACATCCCTCAAGGATAACAAATTCAGAGCTACATACGGAAACATCGTAGACCTCCTAACAGAAAAGGTTGACTATGGTGCAATTACCACTATGACTCGGTATTATGACGTCCCTCTAAGATGATTCACCTTCCGTAACTTTCAAATTTCCCTAACTCTAGAAGATATTGAGAGACTTCTCAACCGACCGATAAAGGAATATAACCCATTTTCTAAGTTGGAAGAAGTTATTTCGATGAGACTCTGAAAGCAAAAAAGATATGGTTACTTGCTATTCAGATGCTGATTGGTGTGAAAGATCGAAGAGGCCTAACTGAATTTATGACAAATTCAAATGTGTTATTTCAGTCAAAAATATATTTATATTTAAATAAAAAATATTGTATGCATGAATTTTATTTATAACACGTGTTATTTAAGTCAAAATATATTTATATTTAAGTCAAAATATATTTAAGGTAAATTCAAATGTGCTATTTCAATCAAAAATATATTTATATTTCAATTAAAAATATTGTATGCATGAACATTATTTATAATACATTTTCAATTAAAATATATTTAAGGTATATTTAAATGTGCTATTTCAGTCCAAATTGATTTATATTTAAGTCAAAAAGTATATTAATGGTATTTATAGTAAATTATATTTGATTTTAAATATGACTTTTTTTTTCAAAAATTAATTACATAATGATTTCTTTTTTACTTTAAAGAAAATCAAAGTATAAATGATCTAATATGGTAAGATCCACGAATGGAAATTACTATTCGATTAAATTTTAATATAAATTTTTTAAATAATTTTTTTACTATAAATAATAAATATCTATCTTTAGATAATTTTTTTACTATAAATAATAAATATCTATCTTTAGATAATTTTTAGAGGTTGGTATCGTATTCACGTTAAATTATAATTGCAAATTTAAGTCATCATAAAACTTGACAGTGTTACTCAATGATATAGAAATATTGCTTAAAAAATATAAATTAAAGGGAATTATTTTGTAATATAGTGCTAACGTGTTTTTTATTACATGAAAGTTGTTTTTTATCCAAACATGCGGGGAAATGACAAAAATCATGTTTTCTATAAAATACAAAATGTAACCATTGAATGGAATGTTATACCATTAATTACTCCACTATGTTGTTTATTACTTGTCACATTTATAAAATTGAGTTTTTTTTGGTTGAATTGGATAAGATGAACAATTATTGTTATATCAGTAATTTACTCCACACTCTTAGATGTTACCATTTCATAAATTAAAAAATAAAAGACTTAAATATATTTTTGGTTCCTTTAATTTGAATGTTTTAAATAATTTATTTCCTATTATAAAATTGATGCCTCAATTTTGATGATTTTTGAATTTTCGTGATCCTTCCAATTTTGCATACATGACATTGATGATTATGATAAAAATAATATTTTTAATTATCTATCAGGAATGATTAGGATATTTTAATATTTAATATTATTTTAATTAGTTTAATATTTTTAATATTTTTTTAAAGAATTAATAATTTAAATTATTATTTTAATTAATTAAAATTTAAAAAAAGCATTCAAGGCCTAAAGTTCCATTGCAAATGTATTTAATTTTCAAATCATTCTATAATTCTAAGAAAAAACCATCTGGGACATCCTTAGGATCTTCACCCGCAACATCAACAAAATGAAAAAATTTACGTTCAAATTCATCTTGTTTATTCCATGAATCTAGCAGACACTGTAGGAGTGAAGTTTCATCCTCGTATATATTTTTAAGAAGATCAGATTGTTTGCTTCTTGCATGAACTCCAAAGTCTGAAACTATTATGATTAAATTACGTTCAGATGACTGAGAAAATGAATTTCTCTAAAAAGCTCACTGGATATATCTTTGACAAGGCAAAATTGATTGACAGAGGACATGCAAACTCACTCTTGAACGAATCATAGGAAGTTCCTTTGAAAGTTTCCAGAATTAAACCTTGAAGATAATCCCTCAGACATGCTTTCTGCATCAAGTTTTACTTTCATCCTCCCAGCCGTTAGATCCTTTTCACGATCCCATGGTTTCCATGGATGTTGACTCACCCATTATTTATCTCCCTTCTCCGTTTGTTGCTTGGACTTTTTCTTGGATTTGCTAGCAACCTCTTCTTTATGTTTTTGCATCAAAGTTTTTGATCTTTTTGCTTTGTTGTATTTGTCCACCAAATCTGCATCTGTATTAGACCTTTTCTTTTCTTCTTCGTTTGAGGCTAAAGCAGTGGCCTGATTGTATGCTTCCAAATAACTGTCATTTAAAAACCATTTATTTCCATAAAGTTGTTGAAATTATGGGGTGGTATAAACAGGTTGAAGGGAAGGAAAAATCGCCAAGCAAATCATTCTAGATAAAAGAAGATACATACTTCATCTTTGCTTTCTGAGCTCTATCATTAGGGGTGTCTGTCTAAATACTAGTGTCTCCTCTACCTTCCTTTGTTTCTCGGCTGAATTGGGTTGATTGCATAGTCATACCACTAGGCTGAAATACATAAATACACAAAATGATGAAATAAATGCCCTTTGTTTACCAAAATACCTTCCTTTGATGGCTCAAGAATGATCACTTGTCGAAGATGGTTATACAGATTTTAAATCACCTAATAGGTTGTCAGTTCTGCCCAGGGATCGTAAGCGACACAAATTACAAAACAAGACGCGGGGTGCTCTGTTGGTTCGTGATGCTATGGAAGAGGTAAATTCAAAAATTAACGGATATGTGTCATACTATATTTACCTGGATGATTGATTTGGGCCCAATCCCTCAAAATGGGAAGGTCTATTATATGCATGACAAGTTAGAGATTGCTCCACTGGAAGATAAGATCACATGAGATGATATTGACTGTGGTTGTTGTAATTTAATCATAATAGTTTCAGAGTTTGGAGTTCATGCAAAAAGCAAACAATCTGGTCCCACATCGTTTTTTCTTAAAATTATATAAGAGTTTATGAAGCTTTAACAATTAAAAGGTATTAGTAAGTGAGTTGGGATTAAATTGGACCTTTCAAAACTAAATATATTTGCAATGAAATGGGTTTTAGACCTTGAAAGCTTTTCCAAAATTTTGATTAATTAAATAATAATTTAAATTATTAATTTTTTAAAAAGTATTAAAAATATTAAATTAATTAAAACAATATTAAATATTAAAATAATTTAATCATAAATAATAAATAATTAAAAATAATATTTTTATCCTAATCATCAAAATCATGTATGTAATGGGTCAATTCTTTGAAAGATATAAATTAAAAGTGCATTTAAATCAAAATAAAATAAAATAAAAGTGCAAAATCATAATAGTGATATCAAGCTTTCAATGACATTCCGAATTGTTGATTCTCTTTTTCAAAAATGAAGAAAATTGATGACAAACTTAAAGACATTATCAAACACATTTTTGCAAGTTTGCAACAAACCATAACAACCAAGCACTCACCAGTAAAAGAACTCTGCATTTTCTTGAAGTTTGGATTCCTTGGTGTAAATGCGACACAATGTTATTGCTATCACCGAATGAAATCAATAACCGAGATCATTTAACTACGAAAATTGAATGTCTAATCTAAATTGTCTGATCTCAATTCAATAACTGAGATTAATTTTCTTATCTAGATTTTTTCATCTTTGAGTCTAGTCAATTAGCCAAGTTAATTTGTAACAATAACACTTTTTTATATTATAATCCATTAATTATAATAAAATGAATTTGTACCTCAAAGTCAATGATATCTTTATACAAATTCAATTTCTTTGAGTTTAGAATGTACAATACAATACATTGAAAAACTCATACAAACAAATAAAAAAATAATTACCACGGTAAAATGACATCAATGTAAGTAAAATCAACGTTTGTGATTTTGAGCGACTCTTCCCAAATCAACAAGCTTCTTTGATCGATTGGTGCAGAATGAGGCTGCAGTGGAAATATGCTGCACCCCACCCACACCCAATTCATGCGAAAATCCCTTATGGTTATGGTTACTCCAGTTCCGGTTCGGACTCGCCCGAACCAACGGACTCAAACATAACGCCATGCTCGCTAAGCTTTTTCCGGCGTGACATAGCCGTGAACGACGCGCAGTAACCGCCGCCGTCGTCTTATTTCCATAAGGCGAAGATTCCAGCGAAGTTCCTGATTCCGATTGATCTCGTCCTTCGAAATTATCCACAGGTGTTGCTCCGCGGTCCAATTCACGGCACCTCCGTTGATCGCTAACACGGTTGTTTTGCCGTCGAACAGGGAGGATCACCGATAGCCACGTCAACGAACGAGGAGAAACCGAAGACGACGACGGTTCACACGATTTGCCAGACGAATTATCAGTCTTACTAGATCTCGGACGGGGACGGTATAAATCTGACAGAATCCAGAATTTTCTTATCCTCCTCTTCGAAGATTGCGTTGCTGCTCCGTCACACGCGGCGGATAATCCACGATCACCAGGCGGTGTGCTCTGAAACAAAACCTCCTGCCGGCAGTCATCTGATTTCCGGTGCGTAACGAACGGAGAAGCCGACCGTGGGAAAATCGGCTGCAACGACGGAGGTTTTGTTTCGGAGACAGATAAATGTGACGGTTGTGCCTGACTCTCGACGACGATTTTTAGGAGGCGCTCACGGAGGCAAGAGGCGCAAACGCCGACGGTGCTGGAAATATCCGGTAAGTGTTTCTTACATCTCATTTCTCTTCTATGTTCCTCTATACGACACCGTTTTCGCGTTATAAGCTTTCTTTCCTTCTATACGACACCGTTTTTCGCTTTATAAGTATTTTTTTCTTCTTCTTTGATTGTGTTGTGTTAACAACTAGAGGATCTGAAAATGATGGAGAATTCAAAGAGAAGATTTTGTCGTTTTGTTGAATGAGTGTTAATTTCAATTTGGGAATTGATTAAATGATAAGGAAGGTTTATAAAGAAAGGGTCAATGTTAGTTAATTGGGTTTAGGGATAAAGATGGACAACCAGCATTGTTAACAAGTTGTACAATGAAAATGATTTGCTGGATTATAACTTACCTTGAGGTGTATTTTATTGTGGTCCACTAATTTTTAATAATCAGTTCATTACTATACCTTTTTTAATTAACTAAATGTTTATTAATAAACTCTAAAAACAATAATTAGTTAATTAATGAATACTGGAAGAAAAAGACTGAGTGTTAAGCTTATAAATACTTATTTATATACTAAAAAATAATTTTTTCTTCTAAATGTAGTTTTCTTTTTTAAATTATTATAAATAAAAATGTAATGGTAATTATACTCTGTACTCTTGGATAATAGGTTAAGAATTCATAAATAAAAAATTTATATTAAAAAAATTAATAAAATTATTATAAGATTTTTTTATATTCATCTTTTAATTTATTTATTGCGGTACAAATTATGATTACTCTAAATAAAATTGATTTTTTTAAAATTCATGATGTATCTAATCTATATTAATTATTGAATAGAATTAATAGGTCAAATTTTTATTTATAATAGTGATAAAAATGTATATGTATTATATTATAAATTAATTAAAAAGGAAAAGTATATTCATTGAATACAAGTTAAAACTAAATAAATAGTAAAATAACCACTATTTAAAAATTAAAAAAACTCCAAAATAATTCATATTTCAATTTTTTCTCCAAAATAACCACCTTTCAAAATAGATGCTCAGATGAACTGACGCATCCATTTTGAAATTAGAGGATGCGCCAACATCACTGACGCATGCTTTTGAAGCATTGCATGGTGGCGCCCAAGGTATTGGTGTCTATGCTTGGCCTTTGGTGTATGCGCCAATTCATCTGGTGCATACACCTTTGTATTATTTTTTTTAAATTTTTTTTTAAAATTTTATAAATAATAAAATATAATATTAAAAGAAAGTTTTATTCATGATATAATAAAAGTTACATGGGATTGACAAAAATTTAATGACTGATCCGATCGAAACGTTCTCCTGTTCCACATCCAAGTGCGTTAGTTTGTCTTCGAGGTCTCCCACGATTTTCCTGAGGTGTTTTGAGTATTTGCGTGCTGACCTGATCCAACGATGACTAGTGTAAAGGTCCGGCGAAAGTCCCAGCGGTATTTGATAGATGTGTCATCATTTGTTCCCAATACTTGGGGGCTCTGGTCAACGACGCTTCCGTAATGGAGTTCGGTGCCCATGTTATCGTAGTTAGTTCGATGTGATTGGGTGGATTGTGGACGGTGTAGTTGCCCGAATTGGAAAATGAATCGTTTTGGAAACGAAGCAATGGTTCATAGGGTCTACTATAGTTAAACAATGGTTGGGTATTTTGGTGATGAGATATTTGGGTGGTCATTGGTGGGGGTCTACGATGAAGTGACTCATATGAATCATCTAGGCTATAGACAGTTGTGGTTGATGTGTATGGTTGTTGGTGGATAGGGTTTGATTCTTGGTTTTGTGGTTGGGTGGCTGGCATAAATGGATTGCGAGGTTGGGTGTTTAATTGTTGGGTGGGTGGCATGAATGAGTTGCGAAGTTGGGTGTTTGATTGTTGAGTGTATGTGGTAGGTTGATGGTGTAAGGTTGATTGTTGGGTTTGGGTGGTTTAACATTGGTGTTGGACAGGGACTTGTTGTTCGGCGTATGACGACGAAGCTAGTTGGCGTGGATCAATCAAATATCGTGGCTCAGACACAAATTATTGCATCGTTACCGACCTAAACCATCCCATATATTGTTGAGTTGGTCAAGCACTATGGATGACTGATTCATTTAAGATGTTTTGTCGTCGACTCCTCCGATGACGACACATCTCTTTTGCGAAGTCTCTCCAGTCGGAATAATTTCATTGGGCATCAACTCTTTTTTGATGTCAATCTCCCAAACAAGTCAGAGGTTCTGGAATTTGTTGATGCATGCCGAACTGCAGTTTTACCTGATCACTATGGTGTATCTCCACAGTAGTGAACCAGATAATTGATGTTTTTGCTGTCCAAACTGCAACATCATCATCGTTAACCTGATGATCAAGACCCAGATATGGCCTCCAGATAAACTATACAACAATACGACACAATTAGATGATAAATAATTTGATAAGTATGTTTAAATTAAAATAGAGTTGTGTAGGAGTATTACATCGTTGGATCCAATGTGGTCTAAAAGATTGCGATAGACTACTATAGCGTATTTCAGACACCTATTATAGTTCATCCCTCTAATTGACCACCTAGATCATCCCTCTAAATGATTGTGATAAACTACTAAGCGTGTCAGTCTTAATATTCACTCATTCACACACTTCTCCATTTTGGTTGAACGTGAACTCGAGCCATTGAATCCTTCTAATCCATTCACCATAAGCAATTTCCTCTTCTAACCAACGGTCAAATGTCCGATTAAGACTTTCGAATGTATCTATATTCCAAAGTCGAATCTTTATCGGAGACGCGGCGACGGAAAAGATTAAATCGACATTTCTCTTGTGAATGTGAAAATACATTGTTAGAACTTAAAAACTTGAAGGAAGTTGAAGTTGAATGAAATAAAATATGGTTGTATGGTAAAAATTGTGTAAAAAATATGACTGGCAATGTATTTATAGAAGAAGAATGAAAATGCATGTGCCAAAGGGCTAGGCGTCACACATATCAACACATGTAAGCGTCAGAAGTATGGACATAAGCACATGCATGCGTCTGTACCCTGGGCGCCACCATGCAATGCTTCAAAAGCATGCGCCAATAGTGCTAGCGCCTCCTCTTGTTTCAAAATGGATGCGCCAGTTCATTTGACGCATCTGTTTTGAAAGATGGGTTATTTTAGAAAAGAAAAAAAATATTATTTATTTTGAATTTTTTTTAAAATAATGATTATTTTAAAAAAAAATTCAAATAAATACATGAATATTTTGTAATGGAAGTATATTATTTAAAAGAAGAAATATATTATTATGTCGGTAATTATATTCACATGTTAAGGTTCTTTTGCGCTTTTTTATTTTTTTTGTTAAGATCAGTTTTAGAGTCAGTTTGGTAAAATTTAGAAAAGAGTTTCCATCAACTTTAATATCTGACTTTTAGGTTTTAAATTATAGTTTTTAACTAACTTTTAGCTTTTTCTTTCAAAAGCTATTTGAAATAGTGATTGAGATTGTAGCTTTTAATTTATGATATTTTCTCTTATTTATATCTTTATTATCCTATATATATATATATATATATATATATATATATATATATATATATATATATATATATATATATATATATATATATATATATTTATATTTTATTAAAATATTAAAAAATCGAGGAAGAACTTCAAATAATTGATTAAATATTTATAGATATTTTTCTCAAATAGTTATTGTCTGTCCACTTTTTCATTGAGAAAGTCTCTTTTTCCTTAAAAGAGTGTTTTTTCATATTTCTCACTAAAACTAAAACGACTCGGAATAACATTCGCAGTCTCCCATAATCATCATATAATATTTCTTTCCGCCGCTTTTGTAATCCCTTTATATTTCATAATCGTCCATTATGATTGTTCATATGATTTTCTAGCATTGCTTATAATGTTGGAGTCGACTTGTTTTTCTGTTTGACTTTACTACAACGTTGATCTCTTTGTATTGCCGATATCATCATAGTTTTATAATAGAATATTAAATAATAGACTAATTTTTATTATTATTTTGGATTAATTTAACTGGATTCAAAATTATAATTTAATTAATTTTTGTATCTCGTTAAATTTTATTATAAAATTAGTATATAAATTTAATATATTCTAATACCATCTTTAATTTTTTATATATATCAAAATTATTTTTATGTTTTTATTAATATATTTATTTTTATCAAAAATATAAATTAATTTAATAATATAATATAATAAAATAATGAATCATTCACTTTTAATTAAAAATATTTTTTTATACCATTTTTTATCTATCAACTAATGTAATAATTAAATTATCAAATATTCAAATTAATTTATTAGCTATCAGTCACATGTTAAAACTATCATATATCATCTAATAGTTGTCCGCTATCAATTATCAATTATCGGCTAATTTTACTAAACAATAACAAAATTTTAAAAGTGTATTCTACATTCCTAAATTTACATACAACATTGATATTTTTCTTTAAATATTCTATTATTTATTAGTATTCCTTTTCTCAATTCTTTTAATTTCTTTTCTATATTTGATTAATAAAGAACAATACTATAAAATTATATAATTATTCTTTTTTATATAAAATTTACTATATATTTTAATTTGTATGAAAGGCTCAAGTTTCTGAGAATTCGTGACGGAGAGTTATTTTTTTATAAAATTTATTAGTCTCTTTGTTTAAAAAGAAAGTAAAATAAATATTGACAAGATAAATTAAAAAAATATATAAAAGATAAAAAGAGAGATATTTTTATTATATAATAAATTTTTTATAAAAAATATTAAACAGAAAATAATATAAAAATATTAGGTAGAAAGTATAATTTCAAATTTATTAAAATATATTAAAAATTATAAATAAATACATAATTTTGAAAGATATAATATCTAATGATATGTAATGAGTTAAATAAATTTAAAATATTTAAAATGTAATGATTTGTGGGGATGTTGGCTTTCGATTTTAATCCTATAGTATGAGGTGATATAATTATAATGATTAATTGATGTTGAAGCTTCTTCTATTTCTTTTGAAAGAGTTTTTTTTAAAAAATTACTTATTGAAAAGGATGTTAATGTTGTCACTCGCTGGTAAACATTTTAAATTAAAATAGAGTTGTGTAGGAGTATTATATTGTTTGATCCAATGTGGTTTAAAAGATTGCGATAGACTACTATAGCGTATTTCGAACAATTATTATAGTTCATCCCTCTAACTGACCACCAGATCATCCCTCTAAAAGATTGCGATAGACTACTATAGCGTGTCAGTCTTAATATTCACTCATTTACGCACTTCTCCATTTTGATTGAACGTGGACTCGAGCCAGTGAATCCTTCTAATCCATTCACCATCAGTAATTTCCCCTTCTAACAATGGTCAAACGTCCGATTAAGACTTTCGAACGTATCTATATTCCAAAGTCGAATCGTTATCGGAGACGCGATGACGGAAAATATTAAATCAATATTTCTCTTGTGAATGTGAAAAGACATGGTTAGAACTCAAAACCTTGAAGGAGATTGAAGTTGAATGCAAGAAAATGTGGTTGTAGGATAAAAGTTGTGTGAGAAATATGGCTGAAGGACAATGCATTTATAGAAGAAGAGTGAAAATGCATGCGCCAAAGGCGTCATTCATATCAACACATGTAGGCGTCAGAAGAATGGGCGTAAACACATGCATGCGTCAGCACCCTGGGCGCCACCATACAATACTTTAAAAATATACGTCAGTGATGCTAGCGCCTCCTCTTGTTTCAAAATGGATGCGTCAGATCATCTGACACATCTGTTTTAAAAGATGGTTATTTTGGAAAAAAAATTAAAATATTAATTTTTTTATTTTTTTATTTTAAAATAGTGATTATTTAAAAAAAATTCAAATATAGTATATTATTTAAAAAAAGAAATATATTATTATGTCGGTAATTATATTCACATGTTAAGGTTCTTTTGCTTTTTTCTTTTTCTTGTTAAGATCAGTTTTAGAGTCAGTTTGGTAAAATTTAGAAAAGAGTTTACATCAACTTTAATATCTGACTTTTAGCTTTTAAATTATAGTTTTTAACTAACTTTTAGCTTTTTCTTTCAAAAGCTATTTGAAATAGTGATTGAGATTGTAGCTTCTAACCTATGATATTTTCTTCCATTAATATCCTTATTATTTTAACAAAAAATTATTCTTATCCTATCTTTTATATATATATATATATATATATATATATATATATATATATATATATATATATATATATATATATATATATATATATATATATATATATATATATATATATATATATTCTTATTAAAAATATTAAAAAATTGATTTCTCCAATTCAAGATAGGAAGAACTTCAAATAATTGATTAAATATTTGTAGATATTTTTCTCAAATAATTATTCTCTGTCCACTTTTTCATGGAGAAAGTCTCTTTTTCTTTTAAGGAGTGTTTTTTTTCATATTTTCCATAATCATCATATAACGTCTTTTTTCGTCGCTTTTGTAATCCTTTGATATTTCGTAATCGTTCATTATGACTGTTCATATGATTTTCTAGCATTGTTTATAATGTTGGAGTTGACTTGTTTTTCTGTCTGACTTTACTACAACGTTGATCTGCTTGTATTGTCGATATCATCACAGTTTTATAATAGAATATTAAATTATAAACTAATTTTTATTATTATTTTGGATTAATTTAACTGGATTAAAAATTATAATTTAATTAATTTTTGTATCTCGTTAAATTTCATTATAAAATTAGTATATAAATTTAATATATTTTAATACTATCTTTAATTTTTTATATATATCAAAATTACTTTTATGTTTTTATTAATATATTTATTTTTATCGATATAACTTAATTTAATAATATAATACATTCACTTTTAATTAAAAATATTTATGTTATTTTTTATCTATCAACTAATATAATAATTAATTTATCAAATACTAAAAATTAATTCATTAGCTATCGGTCATAGGTTAAAACTATCATATATCAACTAATAGTTGTCCGCTATCAATAATCAATTATCGGCTAATTTTACTAAACAATAACAAAAGTTTAGAAAATGTATTCTACAATCCTAAATTTACATACAACATTGATATTTTTCTTTAAATCTTCTATTATTTATTAGTATTCCTTATCTCAATTCTTTTAATTTCTTTTCTATGTTTGATTAATAAAGAACAATACTATAAAATTATATAATTATTCTTTTTTATATAAAATTTACTATATATTTTAATTTGTACGAAAGGCTCAAGTTTCTGTGAATTTGTGACGGAAAGAGTTATTTTTTTATAAAATTTATTAGTCTCTTTGTTTTAAAAAAAGTAAAATAAATATTGACAAAAGAAATTAAAAAAACATATAAAAGATAAAAAGAGAGATATTTTTATTATATAATAGTTTTTTCTATAAAAAATATTAAATAGAAAATAATATAAAAATATTAAGTAGAAAGTATAATTTCAAATTTATTAAAATTTATAAATAAATACATAATTTTGAAAGATATAATATCTAATGAATTTTATAAATGATGGAAGAAAAATATGTAATGAGTTAAATAAATTTAAAATATTAAAAATGTAATGATTTGTGGGGGTGTTGAATTTCAATTTTAATCATATAGGATGAGATAATATAATTATAATGATTAATTGATTTTGATGCGTCTTCTATTTCTTTCGAAAGAGTTTTTTTTTACCAGGTTAATGTTTATTTTTCACCCCAAAAAAGTTACTTATTGAAAAGGATGTTAATGTTGCTTCTTCGAAAGATGATCATTGTTTTGTTTTTTTTAATTTAAAAATGATATGGATTTATTAATTATATTTTATTGTTCCCTTTTTTAAGTCACAATTTGGGGTTGTTCTTATATTATACTGGATTTATTTGAATATGTATTTTTTTATCCTTCTTTGTTTTTTACTTTCATTTTTATAACATTCAACTGTTACATATTGTTTATCATTTTGATGGATTTTACTATACAAAAATGATACTTTACCTACTGTGTTATAAGTTTAGTTTTTCACTTTTTATTTTTCTCACCTCTTGGTGTGTGTTTTTGTGAGAGTGTTTGAAAAAGATTTGAAATGAAATGAAGAAAGAGAGTGCGAAAACGAATTAATTAGAGATTTTTGACTACATATTTCAAATCATATAGTAAGTGTGATTTGAGTCATCCTTTAAAGTTTTCAAAAGAAAATGTTATGATTCTAATCATGTGGAGGTATGGATTCAAATCACATTTACTACATGATTTGAATCATGAAGTCAAAAGTCTCTAATTAATTCGTTTTCGCACTCTTTTTTTTCATTTCATTTCAAATCTTTTTCAAACCCTCTCACTTCTCTCTTGATGTTATGATTCTAATCATGTATAGATATTGATTCAAATAATTTTTTACAATCCCAAACCTCACTTTTCTTAAAACCTGTGATTCGAGTCATGTTATTTCATTGACTCAAATCATGAAAGATAAATTTAAAAAAAAAAATAATGCATGAGAAAATTGATTTAATAGGATGCAAAATTTTCAATGATGATTTTACTACAAAATATTCATGATGCAAGTGCCAAAATAATTTTAATAGATAAATAAAATGATGATGCATGAATGAATAATGTGAATGCATGAATGAATAATGCAAATGCATGGATGAAATAAAATTAAATCGATGCATGAAACAATTGAATGATTGAAACATGGGATGTAAAAACATATCACGCACATACACATTTCAAATAGATAACACACCTAAGCAAATAATTAATTACAACCATGTATACAACAAAAGAAATAAAAGAGGGTTGGAACAGTCATACTAATTTAGACGATATAGGCTTAATTTGCTGCACACGAAAACAATTATAATCAACAACAAGAATGATATAACTTAAAATACCATCAATCATACACTAACTGGATAAAACTCCTCTTGCATGTCATAATAACACTATCAGACTCTCCTTATAAGACTTCAGATGAACTTGAACGGCGGATGTTCTAATTATTATTGATTGGCATTTCTTGACAATATCAAATAACTGATTCAACTCTTTGAAGATTATTAGCACTTCAAGAGATACATTTAACCCTTGAATCTTTTATAATTGTTGAGAGCTCAGAGAACATTGCCAGTAGTCACAAATTGCCTTCATCTTCTTTTTACGATAACCTTGGAAGAATAGGTCACTAGAAGATGCTTTTTGCTTCTTTATTTTATCTCTCAAAAACTTCAAGCATGATGTCATATGAATGTATATCCATATTGAAGTAGGATCAATCAAAGATAAACTTAAGACATAGTTTTAGGTTTCTGGTTACACTACACATAGCTCAAAATATTGTTAGTTTAATCTTGGATGAATAAAAACTCAAAGAATATCTTAAGTACAATTAATGTTTGAAGAATACACTAGTAAAGTTTTACTTTAAGTTGATCTATGTAGTGTATGCAATGAATGATCAAAAATTAGGGAATCAATGTAATATTATTGGAATTCATTGAATTCCATAAGCTTCCAAATAGATAGAAAAACACATCTAGGATTGAAGGAACCATATCCTCAACTTTTGGAGTCGCAAGACTTTGATCAAAAGCCCCGCTCTAATACCAATTATTGGATGATAATATGGGGTTGGGGTTGGGGGGGTTAAATAGACATATTCCCAAAAAGATAATTTCAAAAACATTTTAGGTCCCATAAATGAAATCACAACTTTTAAGATATGTGGAAGCAAAACACAACACTAAGAGAGCTTGGAAGCATCTCAATGAATTAATCCAACTAAAATATTATAAGATATCACTAAATTCATGATTGTTTCGAATGAAAATCAATTATAAGATAAGCAAAGTCACTTTAAACAAACCGATTTAAAAACACTTTACGTGGATATTCATTCAAGACATAATTGGATTTATGATGATCCAATAAGTTTCATGTATCGCAGACCTACGCTTACACATTAAATATTTATAAGCAAGGTCTAACTTAAATTAAATACAATCGATGCAATAACTCATTAATGCAATAACAATAGTAATGGATGCCAAAATTTAAAGGAGATAAGGGAAGAGATAAAATATACATAGATATAGATAGTGGTTCGACGTTCGTCATCCCTTTGCCTACCCCACTCTTCAATGGTGTTAAAGAATCATAAGGAAATAATCACGATCTTCCACTATTTTGATAAGTTTGATACAAGCATTTTGATTGCAAGAGAATATCACATGATAATTCCTCTCTGTTAATGCGGACACTCATATTACTAACAAAAACAAGATCCCCAGAGATCTTAATTGAATAACCTTGCTATCCACTATAACCTACTCCAAGTATTCGTGTGTGGAAATCCAACTTGATCCCATCGATGTCTTGTCTGAGTGATTGCCATTAGCTAAGTGTTGATTGGTCGACTTCCAACTTTGTTTATGGTCAATCTTTACACGATCTTAGCAAAGTTGGACAACTTCCAACTCCGACTTATGAACAATCTATACCCGACTTTGCCAAATTATTTCATGGAGTATGATGAAACTCTCTTCTTGATAGATACCAATAAGAACTAAACCGCTTTCAATAAATGATCCATGTACCTGTTACAAACTTCAAACTTCCCACAAACACTCAATCTTTAGAGATGAAGGTCCACAACAATAGAAAAGGACTAAGGTTGAAGATGATGAATAATGCCAAAGGAATCTCACACACAATCAAATTCAAAAGGTGCTAGCCAAGTAATTAGATGTAGGTGAAAAAAGAACACACACAAAGGTTCTCTCTAATTTTTAGATGAATGGGTCTTGGATCTTGATGGTTTTCCCCAAACAACAACTAATTACACAAGAACAATATGTAACAAAAAGAAGTGAATCTGATATGAATTAACACTAAAGAAGTTGTTCTTCACACAAGAGAAAGATTCAAAGGTGATAGGAATAGATACACTAGAGAAAAGAAGACAATTTGACATTTTTTTCTCAATGGGTTTCACTTAAGATTCTATGATGAGAAATAATCACTCTAAAAAATTTGCTTCTTCTTGACTCATGTCTTAAAATATTATTGTTTTATCAAAATAAACAACCACTACTACAAAAAACATAAATAATGACGATTGCAAAACACATATAATGACGGTTACACGCCCGTTGTTAGGTAGCGTGTGATTGTATATATGTTGGTTTCCATAACGGGTGTGTGATCACGGTTATAAGCTAGGTAGCATGCTACTTATAACAACGGGTAAAGAAGACAATCATTGTGAAATCATTTATAGATCCTTGGTTCGAATCCCAACAATGCCATTCTTGTATTTTAACATTTCACCACAGTTATTTGTTTCAACTGCGATGGCATGTGTAAGAGTTTATTATAAAATATGGGTTTGCTTGTTTTTCTTTGCCACTCATTAACCATATACAACCATTCAAATAAATTTTTGAGATAATAATCAGAAAAATTAAATTATTCTTGAAAAAAACTTAAACGGTCTAATGTTTTTCAAATTGCATACATCTTGTAATTCATGATTTCCTTATTAACCCATATAATTTGATTCAATCCTAAATTCTTCAAAGTAAATATGATGAATGAATGTCTTCTAAGTCTTTTACACAAAATTTAATTTCCTCTTTTTTTTTTTCAATTATATTTTGCAAACATCAAATTTTATGTGAAAGACTCAAACTGCATCCATTAATCATCATTGTTTTGAAGAATTTGTGGCAATGAATCAAATTTTATGGGCTTAAGATGAAATCATGAATTACAAGATGCATGCAATTCGAAAAACATTATATCATCTAAGTTGTTTTTCAAGATAATTTAATATTTCTGATTATTATCTCAAACATCAATTTAAATGAATGCAAGTTCAATGAGGGGTTAGTGAAATAAACAATCACATATGATATAGCAAACTCACTAACAACATTTATTAACAAAAAATTAAATTAATTAACATAGATTGAAAGAACTTGATAACTAATCATTCCTAGAAAATTAAGACAAACTTGTAAAATGAAAGGAGGATGAAACTGAGGAGAAAACTACAAACTTGTGTTAAATTTGAATGGATGTCATTCTAGGTCTATCACACAAGCTTGAACCTTTCACTTCAGCTTCATCCTCTCTTGTATATTTTCTTTATAGCAACACAAATCAATTTTAGTCCTACAAACACCATGTAAACAAATAGCATGTTAACATAAAATAGTAGTACATTGTAATATGATTTTTTTTTATCAACATACAAAATGTTTCCAACAATAATAACCAACAACAAATCATGTGAAACATAACAAGGTCTTCAATCTTCATACCTAGTTGAATTCGTGCAGTTCTCAAGGTCTTCATAGTCCTCAAGGTCTTCATCTGATTTGGAATCAGTTGCATCCATATTCATTAGATCCTTCATGATATCTTCTACCTTCCTCATCTTTTCAAGGTTAAGATTCTTGAAAAGAATCTTCTTATAGCCTGTTCCACTAGACGGTTCAACAACACTAATGTGATCTCTAACAACTTTAGCTTCCTTGGCTTTGTTCAACTATAACTCCAACATATCAATAACCCTTTTTTGTAACCTCAATCTCGTGGATAAGTTTTTTCTCACTATTCATGTTGAGAGAAGGATCTGAAATATTAGAGAAGGATCTGAAATCTGAACAAGAAGATAAACCATTTTTTAAAATAACATACAACAACAACATACAAAAATGAAAATAATATCATAAGGAAGAAGAAGAATATCTATATGTATGAAGAACAAGATTGAGGCTATACTGTGGAATAAGAAAGTTGATGGCGAAGAAGAAGAGAGAAATTATGTGCTAGGGTTTTACTATTAGAGATACGATGATAACATCAAGAAGCTAAAGATAATTCACTTATATATGGGTAAACAATTTCACCACAGTCGTATTCAAAAATCGTGATGAAATTTAATGACTTTCATAACGGTTGACATTAACAACCGTGGTGATATATATATATATATATATATATATATATATATATATATATATATATATATATATATATATATATATATATATATATATATATATATATATATATATATATATATATATATATATATATATATATATATATATATAAAATAAGGACAACACTCATTGTAACGAAAAAGTAGAAAATTGTTGGAGATGTGATTTGAACCCTATCACTCCATGAATGTATAGTCACGGTTAATTAGTTGGACTGTAGTGCAATGTTTTTTCCTAAATATAAAAAATAAAGTGCGTCCAAAAATGAGGTATTACTATGATTAACAGTCAAACCGTTGTAATTTAGTGTTATGAAAGGTCTATTTTATAGTAGTGAACAATTTAAATCTAAGGTGGAAAATCAAAAAATTTTAAGCTATGATTTGAATCAAGTGAAAATCATGATTTTAGTCACAATGTGTTGAGATACGAGTCACTTGTAATGTATGATTTGAATCAATTTTGGTTGAACCAAAACCTTGCTTTCAAAGAGATCTATGATTTGAGTCATGTTTATTTTGTGATTCAAATCGAATCACAAAGAGGAAATATTCAATTTTCACAACTTGTGTGATTCGAGTCATGCAATACACATGATTCAAGTCAAACAACTGAACACCTTGATCTAAGAGTTCTAAATTGTGATCAAGAAACACCTGATGAAACGATAAAAACCAACTTGCCAGGCTAAAAAGGATCACTATCATGGATCAACACTTCTATTTTATTGAATAATTATAGGCCTTAATTGTACAATTTAAATAGCTGAAGCTAACATAATACAATCAAATTCGAATGAATTACAAATACACGATTTTCAAAAATAATGAACAAATTACAATCACATGAATAATCAAATAATACATACACACAAATCGAGAAAAACACAAAAACCAAAAGTGATACCATACGATAACGTGACTGCACTTTCAAAAATGTGTTCATTCATTTTTAAAATGAGAGTATTACATGAGCATATGGAAAGGGAAAATTTAACTAACCGACATGGTCACTGCTTATTCTCCTCCAAATGTGTTAATACGACGTTACCCAATTTTTACTCGGAGTCTGCTCCTCTACACGTCCTAAGTTAGAACCACTTCTTAGTACTCTTTGAGATCCTTGGTCCCCTCTTTTGGGTGATTGGATTACTATCCTTTCTAACTTCTTAGAGAGAGAAGCCATATTGATCTCAATTGGTTTCTCTTTCTCTTTCCCATTCTGGCCACATTATAAGGATTTATGTATTCTCTGTGATCTGCATAAGTCAATGTTGATTGTTACCGACTCTTCATGGACATTGTGATATTTTAACTTGAGGTAGATAGGGGAGGCCACTACGTCCAATACTGCTTCGAAAGGTTTTCCTAGGATACAAATGTAGATATTTCTACAAGGAATTCCAATGAATTGTAGCTCATTCGTCCTAGTGTCCCTCCCTTCTCCTAAGGTGACCATTAACTCAATGTACCCCCATGGACAAGATACAATGTTGTTGAAGGATTGTAAATAAATTCCTATATATGGCCACAAATTTTGTCTTCTTAGTCCAAGATTCTCAAAGAGTTCTACTTACATGATGTCACATGAGCTTCCTAGATCAGCGAGGATCCTTAATACATCAAAATTGGTCATTGTTGTCGTTATCACTATGGAGAAAATATCTTTCAATATTCTTCCTACCTTTTTAATATCACGTAACCCAAGGATTGGCCCGTTTGGCTTTCCATCTGAGGTTCTTCCTTCTTCCTTCTTGATTTCCATTAACTTGACAACCTCCCTCTTCAAATAGTCCAACAAAAGGCGCCACTGCTTGTTTAAAAACCAAAAATGAATAGTGGAATAATGGAATGACATCTTGGAGCGAGGGACCAAGCTTCCAATTCAGCAGACAGGGGGTGAACCAACAAGGTTAACACTGAAATACTCAAGTCCTCCACTGAGTACAAAGTATTATGAGAGTGGGAATGAAATTGAATACCTGAAATACCGTGTAATATTTATATATTATGGATGGTTAGAACCACCCGGATGTGACCCTCTGTGTTATGCATATGGCTTTTGGATTAAATATAAGTTATGAGAGATATGATACAAGGTATGGTCACACGTCCTTCACTACAATAAATAACGCTTTTTATGACGAAACTTCCACCACTAACAGTATAAAATCAAGGTGGTTCTAACAAGAGCGTCTTATTTTATTTATAAAAAAAACAACTTTTTACCTCGGTTTTATGAAAAACCGACATAAATATATGCCCAGGGTTTGAGATTCGAATCTCAGCTCCTATAGTTTTATGTTTTATATGGAACCAAAAAGGCGCCTTTAATTTTTATAGATTTTACGTCGGATATGTTACCTCGGTTTTCATTAAAACCGAGATAAATACTCTCTAATTTTTTATCCTTTTTAGAACAAAATATACGCCTTTATTTTTATAGATTTTATGTTGGATATGTTACCTCGGTTTTCAGTATAACCGCGATAAATACTCTTTATATTTTTTATTCACTCGGTGTTTACCTCATTCACTTCTCGAGCTCTAGTAAATGAACACTTCTTCTCCAGCCAACAAAAGAACACTTATTCTTTAAGGAGCCCTAACGAACCAAAAAACTCTCTCACCATTATTCTCCAGTATGTTATTATTGTTGTTGTTCTTGTGGTTGCTTTGGTCCATTACTATTATTCTTGTTATTCTACATTATATTGTTCTGGTTATTCTCTATATATTTTGTATTACCTCATTGTCAACCTCATTCACCTCTCGAGCCCTAGAAAAAGAACACTCCTTCTCCAGCCAACAAAATAACACTTATTCTCCAAGGAGCCCTAGCGAACGAAAAAACTCTCTTACCATTATTCTCTGATATGTTATTATTGTTGTTTTTCTTGTTGTTGCTTTGGTCCATTACTGTTGTTCTTGTTATTCTCCATTATTGTCGTTGTTGTTGAGAATCTTTATTTTTGTATATATTGAATAACCTTACTGAAGTTCAACCTTACTTGACCACTCACAAAAGTATTTTAAAGGAAAAATTCCTCCGGATGAATGAAAAATGGTTGTTGATAGAGCATAACAAAACTTTTATAAATTGGTTTAATGAAAGTATTTCTAAAGAGAGTAGTGCATCAGATCTTTGCAAATGGTTGTCACGTATGCCTAAGTTTAATGTAATTACTTGGAGTACATATGACATTTCTAAATATTCATTCTATACAAAATCAAAGGATAATCGTAGCACCATACAAAATAATGGGGTTATGGTTGAGGCTGAATCCATGTACTTTTCTAGTTCCAAAGATAACAATCATGTACTAGCATCTAGAGCGTACTTTGGGGTCATTGAGGAGATTTTGGAGATTGACTATGTTTCTTTTAAAGTGCCTTTATTTAAGTACAAGGGGGTTGACAATAGCAATGGTGTAGAAACCAATGAATTGGGATTCACACATGTTGATATTCGTAAGGCATCTTATAAGAACAAACCTATCATCATGGCAACCCAATCAAAACAAGTTTTTTATGTCATTAATCCTTCTAACATTAGATGGTCAATTGTTCTTCAAGGTAAACATCTTCTCAATAGTACTGATAAAAATCAAGATTTTAACTATGAGACGCCTTGTTTAGCAACACATATACGTTAAGCATCTAAAGAAAATGATTCAGATTGTGCATGTTATTCGTCATGATCATGAAGAAGGGATATGGGAAAAATAGTAAGTAAATATTTTATATCCCTTTGAAATTTATAATTAATCATTTTACTCCTTTTTAATCATTTTACTATATATTTAAAATTGTTGTTGGTCGACCTAATTAGGTTCAAATGTTGTTCAAACTATAGGTGCTTAAGGACCAGTGACAAATCCTATTGGACAACCTACAAAGCTTTACATTTTGGTTATTACTTTTGTTTCATAATCCTTTGTTTTAGTTTTGATGTAAAATTATAAAGTGTATGCCATTTTGGATTTGCATTTTGTTTAATCAATGAATATTTGTGGTATAATATTTTAGATTGAGAAATTGAGCAATTGAAAAAATGTACAATATTTATGTTTCAGGAATCTACAAAATATGGTTATATATTCAGGAATATGATTCTGTAAATGGTTTTGTACTACATGTGCAAACGACAACACAAAAAAACTTATCCCCCTCGGTGTTTACATAAAACCGAGATAATAACATTAAGATATTACCTTAGTGTTTACATAAAACCGAAGTAATAACATTGGGCGCACCATCCAATGTTAGATGTGTTTTTTGTAATAGTGTTTGGTCTAGATAGGGGTTCATCTGTTTAGTGTGACTTCCTTTTCAAGACTTGTTATTGAACCTTCTTTGTGGGCCTTGCAGATGATCCTAAACAATTAAAAAAGAACAAATAACTATAAACCATTGCTCTATATTCATTATTCTTACATAGTAAAGTTAAACACTTATGACCAATCTTTATTTAGTTTACCACTATTTTTATGAGTTGTTTTAAACAAACACTTTTGTAATTTATCAAGTCCTCTAGTGTGAGGCAAGCAAGTCCTCTTGTGTGAGACAATGGAGTCCTTAAAGTTTTAAGGTAAGGAAGTATTTTAGAGTGAGGTATGGAAATTTAAGATTAATTTATCCTAATGGTGGTCTATAACTATGTGCGATTATAGTAAAAATATCTCTCTCTCTCTCTCTCTCTCTATATATATATATATATATATATATATATATATATATATATATATATATATATATATATATATATATATATATATATATATATATATATATATATAGAAAGAGAGAGAGAGAGAGAGAGAGAGAGAGAGACTCAAACACATAAATCCATTATAACATAAAAGCCAAAAATATAAATGCCACAATACAGACATCACAAAAATCTCATAAGATAGAAATTACCGCAAATAACACAATTCCAGAAAAATAATCAATATAAAGATAACAAAGAGAAATCAAACACACGTACACAAAACACATGGCTTAAACTTGCCACTGGTACATAACAAAAAGACAATGTCAAACAACATCCAGAATAATATGGGAATGATACCTTCAAAAAGTAATAATTGAAAGTCTTTAGGTTCTAAAGGCGACTTTAAGAAGGTTTAAGATGGCATCGAGCCGGAAGGATCATTTTCTTAAAAAGTTAGAGAGAGAGAGAGAGAGAAGAAAAACATGTATTTATTATGTAGAAAGAGGAGAAAAGAAGGCAATTTATCGTTTCTAGTTGCTATGGTGTAAGTGCTAAGCATTTGTTAAGGCTATCGTCTATGTAAGATGTGACTAACTTAAATCGACCATCTTCCATTATGGGCATCGAAGGTAGTTTTATTGTTTCAATATGCTCTTCCTTATCCAACTCTCTTATGCACTCATCAATGATATCAATTTCACAACAAGATTCGTCCATGGATGGTGCTTTCAGAAACTTGGATAGGATAAACTCGGTCTTCTCGTCACCTACTTCGAAAGTCATTTTCCTCTTTTTACATCTATCATGGCTCCAACAGTTGATAAGAATAGTCTGCCTAGAAGGATAGGAATTTCCTCATCCTCCTTTACAACAAAGTTAATAGGGATATAGAGTTGTCCGACTCTAACTAGGATGTCTTCTAATATACCTATCAGGTACTTAACCGATTGATCAACCAGTTGAAGGGACATCCTAGTTGGTTGCATATCTCCTAGGTCTAGTCTTTCACAAACTGCTAAAGGCATCAAACTTACGATTGCTCCTAAATCCAATAATGTTTTATCTATAACATGTTGTAATACGGTGAACTGACTTTGTGTGTTTTGCTTTGGAAAGCAAATGTCGCGGATAGCAAGAGTCGCCACCGACTTTTCTTTTATCCAATAAGGAAAGGTGGAAAAGAACAGGAAAGACCTTAATTAGATTTTGGGTTCGGGAGGTACATTATACAAAGGGAAGGTGTTAGCACCCTTTGTATCCATGGTTATCCATGGGCTCTTAATTGCTTGATCACTTATGTTTGTCTGAAAAAGTGTTTGCGAATTGCTTAAAAAATGTTTTGAAAGGAGAGTTTAATTTTGAAAGCGGTTTAGAAAAATGTAACTTGGCAATGATTCTAGTACGAATGTATACCAAGTGGTGGTTTTCTAGTATTTGCAAAGTGTGATGTATGAAAAATGTTTTAGGTTGTGAGTCAGCAATTAAGAGTTATACCTACCCAAGGCCTTTATGGGCATTTCCTATCCTTATGAGGGTAAAACTGTCCTTACTATTGAGAAGTAAGTAGTTTTATCCTTTGGATGTAGAGGGACATCGTAGGGTCATCGTTTGGTCATTGAAGGCAACATTTGTAAGGATACCTTAGCATTCGAAGGGACAATCATCATTTAACCGTAGGCTACAACGATGGGTCATCGAGGGACAAAATCATATATTCGCAGGCAACATCCGAGGGACTATGATTTATTTTATAGGGACATGATGATTTAATCGAAGGGTCTTTGCTAAGTGTATCCCCACATTCGCGGGACATGACCATAATATCGTAATATCGTAAGGCAACAAAGAGAGGTCCGAGATCACATATTCAAAGGCAATATTTTACAATCAATTAGGTAGTTGTAATCAATTAGGTAATTAGGTCCATATTACAATCAATTAAGTAATTAGGATGAATCTCCACATTAAAATCAATTAAGTAATTAGGATGAATCTCCACAAGGGTATCCCACAAATAAAGTGGAATACCTAACAAGCTACCTTCTCCGGGAGTATATGAACCCTTACAAAATTCAGCAAACAGGTCAGAATACCAAATCAGGGTGCAATCGAGAATTACACCATAAAAGAAATCACAACAGTAATAGGGTCAGGTAAACAATGCATGGCTATGATAAAACATGTCAGATGAGCAAAAATCAGAACAGAAAAGTCAGCGACTGTCACGTTCGCTTCTGCCTCGCCTAGCGACGGCTTAGCGAATGCTCGCTACATGCTCGCTTAGCGATGTGCTAGCGAGCGGCTGCGGGTTCTGGTTTTAGAACAGTACGATTCCAGCAAGCTTCACGCCCTATGGCATCCATTACAGAGATTACATGATTAAATATTCAAGATATTCATAGTACTTAAATTCACATGCAAAACTTAAGATATTTTTATAAATTCAATCATAATGCCACATGCATATTAAGAACATAAAGAGGTAATAGTAATGCAAACCTGTTTGCAATTGAATTGCCACCTTGAATTGGCAAGTCAGATTGAGTTGGGCGGAGGTAACCTTGGTGCAGATGGGTTTCCTTCAGGGTTTCCTTTAGGGTTGCTCTGAATTCTCTGGGTTTGCCTCCAGGGTTTGCTGTGCCTTCTCTCTATCTCCCGTTTTCGTTCCGTTTCCGTTCTCCTCCCTTTTGTGACTGAAGTGTTGGTATTTATAATGCTTTTTCGTGACCTAATGGGCTCAGAATGAAGCCCAGAATTTTCTGTTATTCGCAAGCTTCGCTAGGCGAGTGGCATAGCGAAGAGTTCGCTAGGCGAAGGAGTTGCTCGCCTAGCGAGCATGCCAGTTTGGGCCATTTTCTGGATTTGGCCATCTGTGAGCTGGGTTTTGGTTCCTTTAAGGTCAATGCCTTGGAGAATGAGTTGGAGTGCCTTAAAAATGCCTTGTAATATTAACGGGCAAATTTTGGGGTATGACAGCTGCCCCTGTTCAATATTCTTGCACCGAGAGAGTTAGAATGGTATGTACGCCATTCGTGGTCTGGAGGTGGAAGATTATTGAACACTAGAATGCCCCAAAAATTTGCACTTGTTAATCAGAGGTCATTCCTGATGGAGATGGGCTTAAAGATGCCATCCAGGAAGTTTGATGATGAAAGATCAGAATGGATCATACGCTGCTGGGGATAAAGGATCAGAATGGATCATACACTAGATCGTATCTGAGTAGCAGAATGAGTTATCCATTAGGCGGGTGACTTCGCTGGGGATGAAAGATCAGAATGGATCGTACGCAAGATCGTATCTGAGTTGCAGAATGAGCCGTACGTTAGGCTGCATCTGACGAAGGTAGAATCAGAATGGATCGTACGCTAGATCGTATCTGAGGGTTTGAAGATCCAAATGGGTCGTACGTTAGACCGTATTGGAGTTGCAGAATGAGCCGTACGTTAGGCTGTATCTGAAGAAGAAAGTAGTCGTATGCTAGACTACACCCCGGAATGTACCGTACGCTAGGCAGTATCTGAGGATTTGAAGATCCAAATGGGTCGTACGTTAGACCGTATTGGAGTTGCAGACTGAGCCGTACGTTAGGCTGTATCGGAAGAAGAAAGTAGTCGTACGCTAGACTACACCTCGGAATGTACCGTACTCTAGGTAGTATATGAGGGGATGAACATCCAAATGGGTCGTATGCTAGACCGTATTGGAGTTGCAGAATGAGCCTTACGTTAGGCTGTATCTGACGAAGGTAGAATCAGAATGGATCGTACGCTAGATCGTATCTGAGGATTTGAAGATCCAAATGGGTCGTACGTTAGACCGTATTGGAGTTGCAGAATGAGCCGTACGTTTGGCTGTATCTGAAGAAGAAAGTAGTCGTACGCTAGATTACACCCCGGAATGTAGCGTACGCTAGGCAATATCTGAGGATTTGAAGATCCAAATGGGTCGTACGTTAGACCGTATTGGAGTTGCAGAATGTCAGGATGGATCGTACGTTAGATCGCATCTGAGTTGAAGGAGTCATATGTTGAGCTGAATCAGAATGAACCGTACGCTAGGCCATATCTGATAGTATATGTTGTATTTGCAATGAATATCTGGGGTGGGCTTAAAGATGCCACCATCAGAGTGCTTGTCGGAATAAATGTCCATATGGATTGTATCTGAGAGATATAATTAAATCTCGAATGTAATTGATAAAGATGTCCGTTTGAATGGACCTTTGTTTTGACTGTACCAGGAGGATAATTAACCTGAAAAATAAAGTTAGCTTCATGCCATGTCATGATGCATGAGATATTTTATGCTTATGAAAATAAATGCGAACAATGTATGCATGCGGATGCTGTGAAATGATGTAATGAATGAATTATGCGTCTGAAAAGTTTTTTCTGGCGACCCCCTGGGGAAAATAAATCCCCATCTTCTGGTTGGAGATACTTGTATTGATGACCCTTTCTTATCTAGGGATACTTGATTTCTGTCTGATGGTAGAAATATTTAACAGAAGCCTGGCTGGGGGTGGAAGAGATGACCAATTTGTCTAGTAATGCCAATTTCTTCTGGGAAATAGCTGTTTTTGTTGGGGAATGGAATTAGCAACCGGACTCATTGGAACGCATGGTTAGACCTTCTCCTCGATCCTGAAGTCTTTTGTAATTGCTATTTCCGTTTTATGCATGTATTTTTGATAAACATCGATCATATTCAAGTGCATGTATCACTTCAAATTAAATCAATGGACGTTTACGCAAACAAAACAGAAAAAGTAAAACAAAAGCATCTTTTTGGAAATAAAATTATATTGATTTTGAAAGAGGGCCTATAAACAGGCAATTTGTGTACAAGGAGACAGAAATCCTAGTAAGAGGAAATCGTCGAGACAACAAAGAAAAGCTATGAAGAAAAAGTCCTATTGGTTTTAATTCTGCCACTGTCATTATGTCTTCAAGCATCTCATCTCCTATTGTCGGATTAGAAGTGATTGGCTTGTTCAGTCCCTTTGACTTGGGTGAAGTTGTCTGAGAACGGGACATAGTCATACGCTTTTAATCCCTAATTTTTGCCTGGACCGCCTTTTCAGGTTTTCAGTCCACCAGGATACCCTTTTTTGCCCAAGTCGCCTTTTCAGGTTTTCGACTTGCCGGGTGTACATTTTTTTATATGTTTATCCTTAATTTTTGCCCGAACCCTTTTGGTTTGCCGGGATGCCCTTACTTTTGCCTAGGTACGTCGACCTAGCGGGTCTCTTTTATGCGTAGTATTTTTTTACTATGTCTGCGTTCACGGGATGTGGGAAGTCTTCGCCATCCATTGTAGCAAGTATCATGGCTCCACCAGAGAATACTTTCTTAACTACAAATGGCCCTTCGTATGTGGGGGTCGATTTTCCCCTGGGGTCACTTTGTGGTAGCATGATACGCTTGATCACCAATTCGCCGATTTGATACACCCGTCTCCTGACCTTTTTGTTGAATGCCTGGGTCATGCGCTTCTGATATATCTGCCCATGACAAACAGCCGCAAGTCTCTTTTCATCAATCAAATTTATCTGATCAAGTCGAGTCTGAATCCATTCATCCTCGTCTAAACCTGCCTCTTTCATGATTCTTAGCGAGGGAATCTGAACTTCCACAGGTAAGACGGCTTCCATTCCGTAGACTAAAGAGAAAGGAGTTGCCCCTGTCGAAGTTCGTACTGAAGTGCGATAACCATGCAGAGCAAATGGTAACATTTCATGCCAGTCTTTGTACGTCACTGTCATCTTTTGTATAATCTTCTTAATATTCTTATTAGCAGCCTCCACGACGCCGTTCATCTTTGGCCGGTACGGGGAAGAGTTATGGTGTTTTATTTTGAACTGCGTGCAGAGTTCAGTAATCATCTTGTTGTTCAAATTGGTGCCATTGTCCGTGATAACTCTTTCGGGGATGCCATATCGACAAATGAGATTATTCTTGATGAATCGTGCCACCACATTCTTGGTGACAGAAGCAAATGAGGCTGCCTCTACCCACTTTGTAAAGTAATCAATAGCAACAAGGATGAAACGATGTCCGTTAGAAGCAGTAGGTTTAATCTCTCCGATCATATCAATGCCCCACATTGCAAAGGGCCAAGGGGCTGTCAACACGTTCAATGGAGCAGGAGGCACATGTACTTTATCCGCATAGATCTGGCACTTGTGACAAGCTCTGGAGTGATGGTGGCAATCAGCTTCCATGGTAGACCAATAATACCCTGATCTCAGAATCTTCTTGGCCATTGTATGTCCACTAGAATGAGTCCCAAAAATACCGTCATGCATGTCTCCCATAATCTTTTCTGCTTCCTTCTTATCCACACAGCGAAGCAAAGTCGAATCATGATTACGTTTGTATACTACTCCATTACTCAAAAGGAATTTAGCGGAAAACTTCCTTAGAAATTTTCTGTCATTGATGGATGCCCCTTCAGGGTATTCCTGAGTTTCTAAATATCTCTTTACTTCGTGGAACCAAGGTTTCTCTTCTACTTCATCAGCATTAAGTTCATAACAGTATGCTGGTTAATCTAATCATTCAATGGGGATCATGGGAGCTTCATTGTCCCATCTGACTCTGAACATAGATGACATGGTAGCCAACGCGTCTGCCAACTGATTCTCTTCTCGTGGAATATGTTCGAATGTAATCTCTTCAAAATATGGGATTAATGTCAACACCCGTTCTCGATAAGGGATGAGATTCGAATGTTTAGTGTCCCATTCTCCTTTGATCTGACTGATTACTAGTGCTGAGTCTCCATACACACCCAAAAGCTTGATTCTTAGGTCTATAGCGGCTCTGAGTCCCAAAATACATGCTTCATACTCAGCCATATTATTGGTACAATCAAAACATAGTCTAGCAGTGAAAGGCGTATGACAACCCTTAGGGGAAATGATTACAACACCAACACCATTGCCCAATGCATTAGAAGATCCATCAAAAACCATAGTCCATCGGGATCCCCGTTCGAGTCCTTCATCCGGTCCAGGTTCTTCATAATCAGTAACAAGCATGACATCCTCATCTGGGAACTCAAAATTCATAGATTGGTAATCATCCACTGCTTGATGAGCCAAATGATCGGCTAGCACGCTTCCTTTGATTGCTTTCTGGGTAGTATACTGGATATCATACTCTGTTAAAATCATCTGCCATCTTGCTATTCTTCTGGAGAGGGCAGGTTTCTCAAATATGTATCTGATAGGATCCATCTTAGAAATCAATAAAGTGGTATGATTCAACATATACTGTCTTAGTCGGCGAGCAGCCTAAGCCAAAGCATAGCAAGCTTTCTCGAGCTGGGAGTATCTTGTTTCACAGTCGGTACCTTTTGCTAAGGTAGTATATTGCATGCTCTTTTCGACCAGACTCGTCATGTTGCCCCAACACACACCCCATTGAATTTCCTAACACGGTCGAATACATGATTAGAGGTTTTCCTTCAACTGGTGGCATCAGAATTGGAGGTTCTTGGGGATATTTCTTGATTTTGTCAAAAGCTTCTTGACATTCATCGTTCCATATTATCTCTTGATTTTTCCTCAGCGATTTTCTTGTCTACTTCAGTACCCAGATTCAGTTGATTCCTCATGCGGCTGTATGGTCTTTTCTTCTTGCAGTACCAGTCTGGCAAGTTCTTCAGGTACTTCACAATCTCCCTCACTTCCATCGTCAGTTTGGTAGATCGGATTTTCGAAGTCATAATTAACAGTAGCAGAACTATTATCAACAGGATCCAGAGTGGATATGGATACGCAATTTGTTACGTGAGTGTGTGCAAGAAAACATAGCTTGTTTGAAAAATGACAGGAAAGATAAAGAGCACAATATTTGAATGCAAAAAGGTCCATTGATTTATTGAATATGAATGTGCTTATAAAAATGACAAAACCTTTAACAAAATTTAATACATTAAAATAAGCAATAACAATTACTCCTGACTAAAGGAAATCAGGATAGTGTCTTCAGCCTTCCAATTATTGAGTCCGTCACCAATTGTTGGGAAAATCCAACTATCCAAGTCACAATCGTTATCAGCATCTTCCACAGCATTGACAGTCTTGTCATGGTTAGGCAGAGGGGTAGTGATGTCATTAGGAGTCTCCGGGGGATCAGAGGTAGCCGCCTGTATCTTTCCACTTCGAATGCCGCGTTCAACATGCTCACCTGTTAATATAAGTTCAGTGAACCCGATGAGGAACTTCTCAATAGATGGCTGTAGAATGGGCCAGTCAGTGTGCTCATGAACATGTCCACTAATTCTCGATCAGTCATGGGGGGTTTGACTCTGCCAGCCAAATCTCTCCATTTTTGAGCATATTCTTTGAAGCTTTCTTTAGATCCCATAGTCATATTCTGCAACTGTAGCCGAGTAGGCGCTAATTCAGAATTATACTGGTAATGCTTGTAGAAAGTTGTCGCTAAATCAGTCCAGGTGCGGATCCAAAGCTCTTGAGCTGATAGTACCATTCTAACTGTGTGCCAGACAGACTCTCTTGGAAGAAATAGATCCATAGTTTCCTATCAGTGGTATACGGCTGAATCTTTCTCACATAAGCTCTCAGATGCATCTGAGGACAAGATGCCCCATCATACTTAGTGAAAGCGGGGATCTTGAATTTGCGAGGAATGACCACATCAGAGACCAACCCCAAGCTTTCGAAATCCAGACCGGGCGTCTTCTGGCCCTCCATAGCTAGCATACGTTCTTCCAGCAACCTGTACTTGCCATCTTTTGGAGAGTACTGTTCGTTTTCATAATCTTCATCGTCGTCCTCAGGGCTGAAAGGATCAGCATTCTCATCTTCTGAATCATTCTCTATCTCCTTCTCGAGCAAGAGAGCCTTCAGTTCCTCCTGCCCCTTGGATAAGTTCAAGATCATCTCCTGGAATTGAACATGTTGAGCCTGGAGATCTTTGACAGTTTGTTCGAGGTCCATTTTTCTGTTTGCAATAGGAAGACCGTGAGAACATAGATCTTTTAGAATACCTGTTATGCAATGTTATGTCATGCTATGCAATGTATGAAATGTTTTCAAGGACTTTTGGAATTTAACTTTGCATAAACTACCAAAAAAGGAAACTTTTTTTTTTTTTTTTTTTTTTTTACAAAATAGAGCAAAGTTAAATCCCTAAGTCCTCGAAATGGTTAGTACAATGCCATGATGTTATGATGTTATGATGTTAAATAAATAACAAGCACAAACAAGTCACACAACAATCATTCTTAGGTTTTAAGGCTTGCATGAGTTCCATAGGTAAATACCCTCCCCACTGAAGTTTGGTTGGTTCAACCTGTCCTAGAATAGTAACCGGGTTCTAGAAGGATCTCAAATCATTGACCTTCCTTTAAGTCCACCTCAGTGCAACACCAAGTGGTTGACCGAAGCTTCCCTAAAGTCCAATCTCAAAGAGTGTAGTATCGAGTCTCAACCAACCCCAGTCGGAACCGAAGTCAGTTATCTCACTACTTTCTAATGGCTAAGATGAGTCAATTAGGGTTCTAAAGGTCTGGTTAATGCTTTGATGACACCACGCGGAAGCCAAATTTTTCCTCAAGTAAACATGAGGACCATCAGGACATCCAAAGTGTCACATTAACCGTAGCCATCATTTTGACCATTCCAGTATACGCCGGATAGTCGCGATGATCTATTGCTACTTACCTAAGGTACACTAGATCCGGGTGTAAGATCTTTCACTCAAGCGTAAAATACCCAAGCAATCCCTTAAAAGTAAATCAGACAATTTGAATAAGTGATCTTGTTTTTAAGGTAACCTCTCTTTAAGTCCCCAGCAAAGTCGCCAGTTCTGTCATACGGTGAACTGACTTTGTGTGTTTTGCTTTGGAAAGCAAATGTCGCGGATAGCAAGAGTCGCCACCGACTTTTCTTTTATCCAATAAGGAAAGGTGGAAAAGAACAGGAAAGACCTTAATTAGATTTTGGGTTTGGGAGGTACATTATACAAAGGGAAGGTGTTAGCACCCTTTGTATCCATGGTTATCCATGGGCTCTTAATTGCTTGATCACTTATGTTTGTCTGAAAAAGTGTTTGTGAATTGCTTAAAAAATGTTTTGAAAGGAGAGTTTAATTTTGAAAGCGGTTTAGAAAAATGTAACTTGGCAATGATTCTAGTACGAATGTATACCAAGTGGTGATTTTCTAGTATTTGCAAAGTGTGATGTATGAAAAATGTTTTAGGTTGTGAGTCAGCAATTAAGAGTTATACCTACCCAAGGCCTTTATGGGCATTTCCTATCCTTATGAGGGTAAAACTATCCTTACTATTGAGAAGTAAGTAGTTTTATCCTTTGGATGTAGAGGGACATCGTAGGGTCATCGTTTGGTCATTGAAGGCAACATTTGTAAGGATACCTTAGCATTCGAAGGGACAATCATCATTTAACCGTAGGCTACAACGATGGGTCATCGAGGGACAAAATCATATATTCGCAGGCAACATCCGAGGGACTATGATTTATTTTATAGGGACATGATGATTTAATCGAAGGGTCTTTGCTAAGTGTATCCCCACATTCGCGGGACATGACCATAATACCGTAATATCGTAAGGCAACAAAGAGAGGTCCGAGATCACATATTCAAAGGCAATATTTTACAATCAATTAGGTAGTTGTAATCAATTAGGTAATTAGGTCCATATTACAATCAATTAAGTAATTAGGATGAATCTCCACATTAAAATCAATTAAGTAATTAGGATGAATCTCCACAAGGGTATCCCACAAATAAAGTGGAATACCTAACAAGCTACCTTCTCCGGGAGTATATGAACCCTTACAAAATTCAGCAAACAGGTCAGAATACCAAATCAGGGTGCAATCGAGAATTACACCATAAAAGAAATCACAACAGTAATAGGGTCAGGTAAACAATGCATGGCTATGATAAAACATGTCAGATGAGCAAAAATCAGAACAGAAAAGTCAGCGACTGTCACGTTCGCTTCTGCCTCGCCTAGCGACGGCTTAGCGAATGCTCGCTACATGCTCGCTTAGCGATGTGCTAGCGAGCGGCTGCGGGTTCTGGTTTTAGAACAGTACGATTCCAGCAAGCTTCACGCCCTATGGCATCCATTACAGAGATTACATGATTAAATATTCAAGATATTCATAGTACTTAAATTCACATGCAAAACTTAAGATATTTTTATAAATTCAATCATAATGCCACATGCATATTAAGAACATAAAGAGGTAATAGTAATGCAAACCTGTTTGCAATTGAATTGCCACCTTGAATTGGCAAGTCGGATTGAGTTGGGCGGAGGTAACCTTGGTGCAGATGGGTTTCCTTCAGGGTTTCCTTTAGGGTTGCTCTGAATTCTCTGGGTTAGCCTCCAGGGTTTGCTGTGCCTTCTCTCTATCTCCCATTTTCGTTCCGTTTCCGTTCTCCTCCCTTTTGTGACTGAAGTGTTGGTATTTATAATGCTTTTTCGTGACCTAATGGGCTCAGAATGAAGCCCAGAATTTTCTGTTATTCGCAAGCTTCGCTAGGCGAGTGGCATAGCGAAGAGTTCGCTAGGCGAAGGAGTTGCTCGCCTAGCGAGCATGCCAGTTTGGGCCATTTTCTGGATTTGGACATCTGTGAGCTGGGTTTTGGTTCCTTTAAGGTCAATGCCTTGGAGAATGAGTTGGAGTCCCTTAAAAATGCCTTGTAATATTAACGGGAAAATTTTGGGGTATGACACATGTCTTCCTAGAGAACATGTTATCGAAAAGCTTCCAGGATCTTTCTGTTTCTTGGCTAGTTTGTTTTCAGCAATCACATTGCATTCTAAAGGTTTGGGATCATTGAGCTTGCGCTTGTTCGTTAAGATGTCTTTTAGGAATTAGGCATATGATGGTATTTGGGTAATGACTTCGGTGAAGAGTATCTCAACGTGAAGTTTCGCGACCACTTTCACGAACTTCTTGTATTGGATGTCTTGTTTAGTCTGTTTAAGTCTTTGCGAATATGGAATCAGTGGTATGTAGGGTGGAGGTGGTACATATATTTGATTCTGTTGGTTATCATTAACTGCCTCCTTATCTTGAATATCCTTCTCTCTTTGATTTTTTAGGTTCTACGGGTTCCTCTTTTCGTTCTTCTAGAGTAGTCGGTTCTGAAATTTTAGGCCCATCCTATTGAGTTCCGCTTCACAGCGAAATGACGTTATCATGGCCTTTAGGGTTAGGTTGAGGTTGTCCTTGGAATAATCCTCCTAGTGTAGCCTGGACAGCTTATTGTTGTGCTACTTGAGAGATTTGGGTTTCCAGTATCTTGTTGTGGGTTACCACAAAATCAACCTTGTTTCCTAATTGTGAAATCAATTAATTCATATGGACGTTTTGGTTCATGAATTCTTTATTCTGTCGAGTTTGAGTCGTGATAAAATCTTCCATGATTTTCTCAAGGTTTGACTTTTGAAGGGTAGTTTGTACCAATTGTGTTCGTCTTTGAGCTTGGAAACCTACTGGTCTTTAACGAGTAAAGCTTTGGGGAAAAGTAGAGTTATTGTTCTTGTAAGAATTTTTTGGTTGATTCCTCCATCCAGAGTTATATGTGTTCGAATAGGGGTTTCCTTGGGCATATTTGGTCTGATCTGGGTTTATTTCAGCTAGTAGACTACATTCGGCAGTCACATGTCCTGGTGTTCCATAGATTTCACATTCGGGTTGCACTGTAGCTACGATAGTTGTAGGGTTTATGACTAAGCTTTCGACTTTCTAGGTTAGGGCGTCCATTTTGGCGTTCATATGCCTCCCTTAGTATCTTTCTTCTCTACTTGCAGTATCGTAACTTTAGAAGATATTGGATCTTCTAAAGTTACGATACTGCGAGTTCTTCGCATTGAACGACGAGGGTTGCCTTAATCTAGACGGTGTAACAACATGTTATGAAATTTGACGGTATTGGTCCCTAACAACAGTGCCAAAAACTTTTTCATGAGATTATGAGTCTATCGGATTAACTAACTGCAAGTGTACAATCTATCATGTAGTTTTATAAGATATCGATCCCACAGAGACCTAATTGTCAATCTATCGTTTCTAGTTGCTACGATATTTATCTAAGGCGAATGAATTAAGCAAAGAAGAGATGAAATAAAAACTTTAATAAATTCATACAAATAATATTGGGGCGTGGCTCTCATCAAACAACAATACTCTTGATTGCTTCTAAATATAATCGATGTACGTGGTAATATTTTCTACTTTGAAAAGAATATAATTGAATGGGAACTATCGCTTTCGCGTATTCAGAACAGGATTTGACTCTCTAATTTATACCGTCCACTATCACGTGTCGCCGACGCTTATTGTGTTAAAGTAGTAAATCCTATTTTAAGAAATCAGATTCTTTACTTAGTTGAAAAGTAATCTTGATTGGAAAATTTAACTTAAAAGGGTTCCAAGCTTTCACTCTGGTAATCAGATCCTAAACCTATAAACGCATCCGCAAATAGTTTTAAAACCTCCTTCTATAAATATTAGACTTTCCTAGTTAATTAACAAAGTGCTTTCGCATTATTCATTAGTAAAAAATAAACCAATCTTATTTTGTCAGACAGATTTCGATCTTACCCGATGTTTTCACGACTCTACTTTCATAGTGACCGATTAAATTGAATTCGAAAAGATTGTATTAAAACCAAAACAACACACAATTGAAATCCTAAAGAAACATTAGTTAAAGTATCGTCAAGTGACGATCCTCACATCCCAGCATCAATAAATTAGTTGGATATGCTTATGACAAACATGAAAACATAAGTTTGAAACTTAGAAGTAATTATTTCGGAAAGGTACTAAAAAATAATACAGTGCGAGAAATAAGACTTGGAAATAAAAGAAGTAGTGCGAGGTGAGGAAAGTAAAGTGCGAGTAAATAAATGAAGCGATAACAAAATGCGAAATATAATAAAAACATGCTCCAAACGGAGGCTTGAATCTGGTACAAAATAAATTGCTAAAGACTTGTAAAGAAATATAAATTGAGGCAAGATTAAAATGCGGGAAAATAAAGTGCTCCAAACTTCGTACAAACTCAATGCTCTCTGGTGCTATAACCCCTCGATATGATGAGTTATAACTTTAATCGGTAATTCTAGTGCTTAAGATTATGCTAAGCTTGGATCCTTAGAAAATGAATCTTATCGCCTATTTATAATGTTTCAAAGTCCAAAATATCAAGTGGGAAGCTTCTTCATTCGAGGGAGAGAATGTAGAAGTGCATGAAGTGAGTGGGGGACCAAGCAAGTCCATTTTATAACCGCCTGGCCTTCTCAAAGGATGGAGAACGTCATGCCAAGGTGGCGAATGCCACCTTTCTAACGTGTGGAAGAGTGGGTCAATCCTCCAGTTGGTGAGTGGGACATGTCATTCTTCATATGGCATTCTCCATGGCGAACGCCATGTAGGTCGCCTTGTGTGTGATTTCCAATTTTTTCTTTGTTTTGCATCCAAATTGCTTTGTTTCTTCACACATGGATCCTATATGGTCAAAGACCTGATATGTAGACAAAATACCCATATAACACTGGAAATAGAGGTAAAACGATAATAAAACAAGTACAAAACGAGTCAACATAACAATGTAATTTAGTGTTATCACTACGTATCTTTATAGTGCAATAAGGAAATCAGAGCTCCGTAGTTCATGGAACTAAGATGGAAAGGAAAGGAAGAGTTGATAGAAGCGGTGTTTAAACCAGACAAGAGATATAACTAGGTTTTGAACCAAAAAGAAAAGGGAAAGGATATAAAGTTGGTTGGAGTAAAAAAGTGGTTTAAAGTGATAAGAATTGATTAAAATAATTTAAACTAGATAATGATGTTTAAACCGAAGAAGGAACTTCAAGTTCTGTTTAAACCGAATAGGTATAAAAGTGGTGTTTAAACCAAGGGATGGTAGGATTACGGTGTTTAAACTGAGCACGATATGGAAATGGTGTTTAAACCAAAAGGGGAATGAAATTGGTGTTTAAATAAAAAAAGTAGTGTTTAAACCGAAGGGTTGGTGTTTAAACCAGAAAAGTGGTGTTTAAATCGGAAAAATGGAGTTTAAACCAAAGTTTCGGTGTTTAAACCTAAAAAGTAGCGTTTAAAGCAAAGTGTCGGTGTTTAAACCTGAAAAGTGGGGTTTAAACCAAATGGTCGGTGTTTAAACCAGAAAAATGGTGTTTAAACTAGAAAAGTGGTGTTTAAATCAAAGTTTCGGTGTTTAAACCAAAGGGTCAATGTTGAAACCTGAAAAGTGGTGTTTAAACCAAAGGGTTGGTGTTTAAACCGGAAAAGTGGTATTTAAACCAAAGGGTTGGTGTTTAATCCGGAAAAGTGGTGTTTAAACCAATAGATCAGTGTTTAAACCGGAAAAGTGGTGTTTTAACCAAAAAGGTCGGTGTTTAAGCCGAAAAAGTGGTGTTTAAACCAAATGGTCGTGGTTTAAACTGGAAAAGTGGTGTTTAAACCACTAGGTCGGTGTTTAAATCTGAAAAGTGGTGTTTAAACCAAATGGTTGGTGTTTAAACCTAAAAAGTGGTGTTTAAACCAAATGGTCTGTGTTTAAACCGGTAAATTGGTGTTTAAACCAAAGAGTCATGATAATGGTGTTTAAACCAAAACAATGGTAATGGTGTTTAAATCAAAGAAATGATGTTTAAACCAGAAAAGCGGTGTTTAAACCAAATGGTCGGTGTTTAAATTGGAAAAATGGTGTTTAAGCCAAAGTTTTGGTGTTTAAACCTGAAAAGTGGTGTTTAACCAAAGGGTTGGTGTTTAAACCTGAAAAGTGGTGTTTAAACCAAAAGGTCAGTGTTTAAATTGAAAAAGTGGTGTTTAAACCAACGAGTCATGATAATGGTGTTTAAAAAAAGTAATGGTAATGGTGTTTACCAAAGCAATGATGTTTAAACCTAAGAAATGGTGTTTAAATTGGAAAAGTCGTGTTTAAACCAAAGGGTCGGGGCTTAAACCGGAAAAGTGGTGTTTAAACAAAAGGGTGAGTGTTTAAACCAGAAAAATGGTCTTTTAACCAAAAGGTCGGTGTTTAAACCAGAAAAGTGGTGTTTAAACCAAAGAAGTGTGGCTTGTAGGTGAGCGTTGTGGTTTTTGATTGTAGTGTTTAAGCAGGCTTGTCGGTTGTTCAATTCGAATTGCACTAAAGTCTATGAACGAAGGCAGATACTTTAAGTAACTAGGGCCTGCGCCCTGTACTCAAAGATACTCTAGGCAAGGATATGAATGATCCATCTCATAATTCTTCATTGCTTAAGGATCGTGGCACGTAACTCTCATCATGATTAACAAGTGTTGAAGAAAATTTTGTTTTTTGATCCCGATGATGCAATGTTGCTTGTGATGAAATAGACTTGACAATTGCTTGATTCAAATTGTACTAATGTCTCTGAGTAGAGGTAAGTACTATGAGCAACTGGGTCATTCATCCCATACACAAAGATATTCAAAATGAGGATAGGAATGACCCTCTCACCCCTTCTCTACTACTTAAGGCTCATGACCCATAATTCTAATTGTAATTGACAAATGTTGATATAAGACCTTTGTTATGCTTGAGTAGTAGTTTATTGTTCATCCTATCTACAATGTCTGACTTGTATTCACTTGAGGTGTGAAGTCTTGAACTTGAATTGAGGTCCTTAGATCTAATACATCTCTAGTGCAAGAGACTAGTCTCATGAAGTGATCAAGATACTTTTGATCACTTGAACAAACTGAGGTAATAAGCATATGTCAAAGGATTTGGTTGACCAAAGTGAACTTTGATCAACTCAATCATTAAGGATAAAAATTAGTTGATTAATCATGCACAGAATTAGTGATTTGAAACCCTAATGACTGATCAAATTAAACTAATCCTAATTCTAAAAAAGACCTAAAACTAGGGGAATATGGTTGTGTTGGCAATTGGAAATTAACTATGAAATTAATCATAAAAAGATCAATATTCTAATTAACATAACTAACTGCAATGAAAATCAATTCTTAACAACTAAGAAACAATTTATATGATTCTACCATTATTCTAAAAAATATGAATTAAAGTCAAATTTTTTTTTCTACTTATTTTCATAAAAAAAAATTGCAAAAAATATAATAAAAAAGAATGTAAAAATGCAAAAGTAAAAGAAATACAAGGAGGGGAAAGAATGATAAACTCACCTCCTAAGCGGAGTTTGGCTTCGAACGATCGTTGGAGTGAAGAAGATGATTGCAATGAAGCAATGAAACCCTTAGAATCGGGTATGAGTTCTACTCTTCTTCTTCTCTCCACTTATCTTCTTCTTCTTCCTTCTATTTTGGGTGTGTATTATGTGAGAATTTTAAGGGAATGATGATGGTGATTGAACATGAGAGTTGAGATGTAGAGAGAGGGAATCAAAGTGTGAGAGTTTGTGAGTGAAAATGATGATTGTGATTGTTGAAATTGTGAGATTATAATCAATCATCGAATCTGGTGAATGATGATGATATATATAGCTGTTGGATTTAACATAGCTTAAACTCTATTAAATCATGAGAGTTCAAAGCGGTTAGAGATCAAGGTTCTGTTAATTGGTCCATTAGAAGTTAGTTATAGGAGTTAGTTATTAGTTAGGGCTTTAGATGAGCTCGATGAAAATAAATTGTTAGCTGTCAGTTTGATTTGTGATCTGTTAAATGAAAAAAAAAAGTTGTTCGTTGTTAGTTTCAATTTTGTGAGTTAGTTAAATGATGGTAGTGAATGAGAAATGCGAAATTCTACTGATGCAGTTAGTTGATGTTATATTATGCTGGTTAATTTTTGCACTGAAATGTCTTGCTGTAGTTATTTTGTTTCTTCTATCATGGCCTGTTTTGCAATGCAAAACTTGTTTTTATTAGTTGAAAAGTAAATTCTGTCAAGGCCTATTAATGGATGCAATGCATTAGGTGTCAGTTAACCCTGTTCATAGCCTGCTTGAAAGTGAGGTTAGTTGGTTTGATGGTTTGAAAATTAACAGGGCTGCTTATGCTGATAGTTGTGTTGGTGATGTTAGATTGAATTGTATACATTGTTATTGTGTATGTGATGCTTTTGATTATGGTCTGCTGTTGCGAATTATGAGCTTGCTACTGATGCATTTTCATGTGAATTTGTATGAATTGGTTATGATGAATTTCTTTTTGAATGAACATGCTTGAGGGTTGATTTGCAATGCTATGTTGATATCATGTATGAATGTAGTTAGGTTTGACTTAGGGCTGCTTTGCATGATGGTTTTGGAATCGAAATTATGCATGGTTCAAATGTTTGATATTGGTTTGCACATGGATGATAAGGTTGTTTTAAATGATTGTTAGGAATGTGGTTTGTTGATGATAATTCAATTGGATGCAAGTTATGCCATGGCTTTATTGTGAATGGATGATGATTGATGAATGTATTGCTTAAAATGAATGTGAACCTTGCATTGCTCAACATGGCTCATGATGTACATTGTACTTTAATGCGTCATTTCCTTATGTGTTTAGTGTATGTAATGCATTGTCATGTTGCAGGGCTGGTTTATATGAATGCACAACTTTCTTGGGCTTGGAATCATGATGTTTGGAATGGCACATGAAGAAAAGCCAAGGTTACTTACAAGTGAAGTTATTTGGCCATGAAGTTGAAAGAAGATGCAAGCATGAGGAAACCAAATGGAAAAATTAGGCATTAGGTTGATGGTTAGATGAGTTGACTTTGGTCAACTGGTTGACCAAAAAGTCAACCATTGACCAAAGTCATATGTAGGTCAAAAATCAATTTTTGTGTAATTTTGTATGTATTCTTGTATCAACATTGTAACATGATTTTATATGAATGAAATGCAATCCTTTTTTAGATGAGAAAGTGCTTATGATCAATGAAACATGCTTTACATTCAAATGGACATTTCCCCCTCCAAAAGTACATGTTTGAAATCATAGTTTTGGAATCATGATCTTTGAATGAAACATGGACTTATAAAACTTGACTAAATGAACTATGAATCAAGAACCAAGCATGAATCAATGGACTATGGATTTGAATGAAAACATGAATGAAATATGAATGAAACTAAGCCTTGGACCAAGTGGATCATCAACAAATAGACATATAGCAAGGCATGATCTACAGAGGATTGATTCTAAACAAGAGTGGCATGATGCAAACCACAATTATCAGATGACCCATTCCATGAGCTAGGGTTCCATAGTTAGGCCAAGATCAAGATGTAAATCAAACAAACAAGGACCTTAAACCAAGAAGTAAGGCCTTCAAACCAAAAGGCCAACAAATGATAATGAACCAAGAAACCAGGGTTCCCAATACCCCCATGGAAACAACATGATATATGAGCATCACAGATCTGGAATTAGGGTTTAGGAATAAGTGAATACCATGATGCAATCTCCAAGGTCTCAAGGTCCCAAGCAACAAGAACTAGGGTTTCATCAATTAATCCATATGATGGGCTTTCCACCTTGACTGTATCGCCACAATCTCTAGGGCTTGATTCTCAAGCAAACGCTAGATCTTGTTAGGTATAAATACCATCAACTTTGAATCTATGATGATTATTTGAAAATGTTAATATGTATGAATGATGCACATGTATTTTGGTTTGAATATGAGCAAATGAACCTCAAACCAAAAGTCAGATGAAAAAGGAAAAGGGGGGGGGGGGATTTTAGGGTATGATAACTTCCCCTATTTAATAATCTTGAACCTGAATGCGCAAATTATGATAGCTTTTCGAGTATTCAAGGTAGAAGTATTGAATACAAAAATATCAGAAAATTTTCCCGTTGCTAATGTTTGTATTGTGAGGAGGATAAATGTATTTGGAATAAGGAATGTCGTGTAAATTTTATAGGTCCATATGTTGGGGATTGACTAAAATGACATATGCAATGTATGATTGATTTTTTTTCTTCATGATGCATGAAGCCATGTATGTTATGCAACAAGGTGGATCAGAGGTAAACTCTGGTTCTTGTATGGTTGCGAATTGAATCAAGGAGCCCATAAATTAAACATGAAAGCTCAAAATGCCCTTGTAGTTGGAGGTTTCAATTGAATCCTTTCTGACAGGGATGTCTAATTGTTGGAAATAACTCATCACCACAAAGATTAGAAATAAACCATCAACCATAGAGGTTGGAAACAAAGGTAAACAACACAAAGAATGGAAACAGATCGGCAACCCGAAGGTTGGAACAAGGATTATCAACCCTGAAGGTTGAGACAAGGATCATCAACCATGGAGGTTGGAAACAAAGATCAGCAACCATAAAGGTTAAAAACAAAAGGATCAACAACCATGAAGTTGGGAAATAAAGGTCATCAACCATGAAGGTTGAAAATAAAAGGGATTATCAACCATGAAGTTTGGAAACAAGGATACCAAGAAAACTGGGCTTTAAAAGATACCAAACAGGGTGGGTTTTGAGAGAGGTGCCAAACAAGACTAGGCTTTAAAAAGTACCAAGCAAGTTTAGGGTTTGGAAGTGCTAATAAATATTGGGCTTTGGCTTTTATGGTTCGTATGATAAGGTTTCATGCTATGCTAGATGAATGATATGCATGAGTGAAGCGACATGATTAATGCATGATGTTAATTTGTGAAATGGTTTACCAGATGCTCCTAGGGTGGGAGGTGAGAGATTTAAGTCTAGGATAAAGGTCATAAATATATGACTCTCTGATACCTACTTCAGGCTCAACAGTTGTTGTCATACCACTTCACTTGATTTGAAACATGGAGAGAGCTTGTACCATCGTAGTCTACCTCTGCCCCAATATATTGGGTATCTGCATGAATTGTCCCAATCAGAAGTTGTGAAGCGGCCTTGTCATCGGAAGATCTCAATCTAACTTGCCCCAATGTCTTGAAAATGTATCCCCATGATTAACCAAGCCTTGGACCAAGTGGATCATCAACAAATAGATATATATCAAGCAACGATCCACATAGGATTGATTCTAAACAAGAATGGCATAATGTAAACCACAATGATCAGATGTCCCATTCCATGAACTAGGGTTCCATAGTTAGGCCAAGATCAAAATGCAAATCAAACAAACAAGGAACTCAAACCAAGAAGTAAGGCTTTCAAACCAAAAGGTCCACAAATGACAATGAAAGAAGAAACTAGGGTTCCCAATACCCCAATGCAAACCACATGATCTGTGAGCATCAAAGATCAGGAATTAGGGTTTAGGAATAAATTAATACCATGATGCAATCTCCAAGGTCTCAAGGTCCCAAGCAACAAGAATTAGGGTTTCATCCCTTGATCCATATGATGGCCTTTCCATCTTGATTGTATCGCCACAATCTCTAGAGCTTGATTCTTAAGCAAACCCTAACTCTTGTTAGGTATAAATACCATCAATTTTGAATCTATGATGATTGTTTAAAAATGTTAATATGGATGAATGATGCACATGTATTTTGGTGTGAATGTGGACAGATGAACCTCAAACCAAAAGTCAGATAAAAAATGAAAAGGGGAGGGAAAAATTTAGGGTATGACATGATGAATGGAGTTGGATGAGCTAGGTTTATAGCATTGGAATTTATTTTGAGATGTTTAGGCATTACATCAATGAGTGCAAAAACTATTACCTCTGTTACATCTCCGTGGTTTGGAATTCATTTATTTAAGTGAACTGGGCTGTTGGAAATAACGTGTAAGTGTTAGTGAACAATTTGTGAATGGGATATTTTTTATTGAACTACTATGGCTACTTGAACTAGTGCAATGTGAGCTGAATTGTGATGTTAAAATTAGTACACTTGTTTGTAACTTGAACTATGTTAGGGTTAGTTTATTTATGTTAGAAATGGATTAGGAATATAATTGTTATTAGTGTTGAGACTTGAAGCTAGTTGCTATCAGAATTAGTGAGCTATGTGGTTGTGTTGGTTCATGTCTTCCAAGTTAAAAGGCCATTCAATGTTGGGACTATTACGTTGTAATCTGATAATGGTTATTAGTATAGTTAGGGTTGTTAGAGTGTTAGATAAGCTAGATCATTGTTGTTAAAACAAACAAGTTATGTTGAAATGGAAGTGCAATATGTTAATTGTTTGGGATGTGCTAACTATTTAGATGAATTGGACGTGAACAAGCATTATATGAAATTAGTTAAAGTTAGGTTGACAGTTAGAACTAGGTTAGTTTTAGTAAGTTGTTGGTAACTTGTTAGGACATTAATGTATGAATTAAAATTTGAAAATGACTATGCCAATGAACTGAGTTGTTAGAATACTATGAACATGTGTTGAATTGTTAGTGTATATGAGTCAAGTTATGAAATGGAATGAAGTTTTTGGTTAGTTGATGACATGTTTTATTTCTTATGATTGTTTCGGTTGCTACAAGTATGCACATAGAATGGCTTGGTATGCAAGGCTTGATCAAGGTATGAAATTAAGGCATGAATCAAGGAACAGGTGATGACACATCAAAAAAAGTCATGATAAAGCTTGAAGACCGAGATAAGGTGGCTTGTGTAGGAAGAAATCATGGGGATTAAGGATTAGAAATAGGTAGTTGGCTTTGGTCAACTTGTTTACCAAAAAGTCAACAGTTGACGAAAAGTCAACTCTAGGTAAAACATGTAATTTTTTTTTATGAAATTTGATTCTTGGCTTTGTGTAATGAACTTGGATATTTTGAAATGAAAAATTTCCCATTTGAAACATGAATTGTAACTTTTGAATGGCATATGTAATGAAATGGTTCTTGTATTGAATTGTGATGTTTGTGTTTTAAGAAATGTTATTGCCCTTCACAAAAGAACTTTGAACTTGAATTGCCTTGAATTTGAATCTTACATTTCCCTCCAAAATCCAAGCTTTGAATATTTGAAAATGAATTAATCTTTTGAAATTTGAATGAAACTTGATCTTGAACATGATCTTGAATCTTGTATGAACCAGAATGCCTTGCCTTGAATCCAAACCAAACAACTAAAGAACCAATGTATGGAAAAAATCCCACAAAGAGATTATGTAATCAAATAACATCTTCCATGGTTGACCATAGTGATGCTTGCAATCCCTGATTAAATCTAATACCAAGATGTAACCCACATGATCCATAAGTGCCAAAGGGCAGGGATTAGGGTTTCATAGCCTTGAATCCAAGAGAATTGTCATCATTAGTCAATGTATCATAAGATGCCTTAGATTTGGATCTCAAGGAAACTCTATCTCCATGTTAATCTTAAATATCTAAAAGGCCTTTGAATCAATGATGTTTACTTCAAAAAATGCAAATGGTAAAATGAATATATTATGATGCCAATGAATATGCAGATGAACCATAGACTAAAAGCCAGATAAAAGTGAAAAGGGGTGGAAAATTTTGGGGTATGACAGGCATAAGTGATGCACAACCCAAAAAAACAATTGAAATGACAAATACAAAGGAAAGAACGCCCAAAGTGAACTACCCCAAACCTGAAGCCAGAGTGACGCACCACTCTGACCAAGATAAATTATTGCCCGGTTTGAGAACCACAATAAAGCATTTCCACGACAAAGGTTTGATCATCCCCAACCCATCAAATTTAACCAACAAACCACCATAAAAAAGATAAAGTTTCTACAAGCCCAAATAGTCCAACAAATAGCTAAACCCAAAATCCACCCCGAATCCATCTTGAGTTAAGATTTACCAGAAACCTCTGACGTTTGAATACGATCGATATGAGACATCATCTTTGTTGGCATAAGGGGTTATTGAAGAAGCTATGTGCCATTAGGGGTTAGTGAAGAAGCCCAGTTTGTAAAATTTCAAAGAAATAACCCTTATTCCAACACTTCAAATCTTTGTTTGAAAGATCATCCTAACTTTAAGTGGAGCAACAATCAAAGTTTGAATGCAAATCAAGGTGTTCCATAAGCTCCACCACAAAAAAAAACATCTTAATTGGAAAATCTTATGGCTCTGTTTATGAAGACGACTTAAACAAGTTTTTAGCAAGTCAACAAACAACAAGAGGCCATGGCTAGCGCATTTATCCAGGAAATTGACATCACAACCTATTTCAAGTGGAGGATTTTATGGGAATACCGTGGATAATCCTAAGAATGAGAATTGCAAGGCGATTGAGTTGAGAAATAGAGTAGTACCTTCCATTTCAAGTGCTATGGTGTGAAAAAAGAAGTGAATAAGGGTTAAGAAAAAGATAGAGAGTACGAAGTAGTGGATTTAAAGTGTGATGTAATAAAAGAGGGAGAAGTTGAAAATGGAAAAAAGAAAAAATCATAGGGAGAAAAAAAAGTGGGGAACCGAGTGAAGATTCGGTGAAAGGGGATACACGTGATAAGCTTATAGATAGAAATTAATCTTTGCAAAAAAAATCCTCAATGATTTAAATCCTAAGATACCTTGTTATATAAACAACTTTATCATATCATTAAGAAGAAATCCATGAAAGAGATGGAAGTGGGTTAGTTAAATTTTTTTTTATAGAGATGCTTACAAATTTACAAGTTAATATTCCATTATGTGAAGCTCTAGAACAAATTCCAATATATGCAAAGTTCATGAAACATTTCTTAACCGAAAAACATAAGCCAAAGTATGATGAGGAGAACATAAATTCCCCTTTAAAAATGCATTATTTTCACACTCATAAGGGGACTGGAATTGTTTGGAGAGAGAGTAAGTTCTAAAATAGAGAAGTGAAAATCCAAAAGAAATGCACCATCTTCAATATGCTCTAAAATCTTAAAAATTATTAAAAGTTGGGTCTCGATAACGATTGCCTAATTATGTTTTCACTATAAAAGTTATTCATTGAAAAAAATTCTATTTCAATCATTGAATAAATTATATTTATAAATATTTACTAGTTGACAATGTATTTCATTAGTATATCCTTCAAAGAAAATACACTAGACCTTACAACAAGGTAAAGAAACCGTTGCAAAATCTAAAAACTGTTACCTCTTTGTCTATGAGAACGGTTTTCAAAAGGTGTCAAACCGAGGCATTGTATCCTTTTGCAACGGTTTTTGGACCCAACGACAACACCTTGTAGAGAGCCGTTGTTTAGCTTCCCTTAGAGAATGGTTTTTAACAACAGCGGTTGCACTCCGTTCTCAGATAAAAGTCGTCGCAATTGATATGTTTTCTAGAACGGTGTTTTATGGGATATAACAAAGGTTGGTAGCCGTAGCTCATTGTTATTGTAGATCAATGTCTTAAGTTCTTCCACAGAGATTAGAAAAAAGGTTTATATACTACAAAAATACCTTAGAACTGTTGCAACAAATCATTTTCTTTTTACAATCTGAAATCATTTTGTTTTATAAATCTGGTAATAAATATCAATCATCATTCAATTCTTTTTTTAAAAATGATCTTACATTTTCTATAACCATTTCCTTTTGAATCTTGACATGCACCTATCTATACAGGGATATATACAAAAGAAATCAAATCCAACTTTAACATCTCTCGGAAGTTGTAATATCAATAAGGCAAATAAAAAGTTGTGAGGAAGAAACGAAACAAAATGCAAAAAAAGAGCTTCACCATTATTAACAAAATGCAAACGGTTTCTAGTCTATGTGTTTCACGCAGAAATCAACAAAAGCCAATGGCTTCATCAGTACCAACATCGAGCATTCAATGGTGAATGATTGCAGAGAAGAGTTTGTTCAAGTAAGAGAATTAAAACAATAGAATAATAGGGAATAATAGAGATGCAGAAAATGATTTCACTAAATTGTCCTGAAGTGGTTACAACTTAGAAATATCTCACCGTAATAGAGATATTTTATTTTATTTTCGGTTGTTAAATTTTATTTTATATTAATGAAAAAAATGCAAACATTAATACAAAATAAAATATAAACACAAATTTAACAACCGAAAAATATCAACCAAAAAAAATTATACCAACAAAGTTTACAATACAAACCAGAGTTCTATGCATTGGCTAATTTCAGCATTGGCAAATTACCCTTTCTTTCTTTCTCTGCATCTATTTATTTATTATGTATAAATAAAAAATAGAATACAGATTTAGTACATGTCACAGGAAACTTTCTGTGGTATCATAATCTCCTTAATCAAAAATAGCAATGCACTGCCACATCGACCCATTATTGTCGTGCAAAGATGGAAGAAACTATTTCTTCAACATGGATGCATAAGTTTATTATTGTTGTTTATTTAATTATTAGTTTATTTTGTGTACGGGTTGGTAATTTTGATAAGTCTTTAGTCAAATAAGAGTCCTAGTTTTTAGAATAGTTTGTTGAATTGATTTAGTCAAGTTTGTTTTATTATTTTAATTAGAAATTGGTTGTAGTTTGTTACTGCATGTTCATTTTGTTCCCTATTCATTTTACTACATTTCATAAGGAATAAATAAGTCATTCATAGTACCGTTAGTTGTTTTTTATTGAATTCTTGTTGCATCTAACAATCTGGTATCAGAGCGTGACTTGAGAGAGATGAGTTCAGAATCAAACTTTGTTTCAGCGTCCATTCCAAAGTTTGACGGTGACTACGATCATTTGGAGCATGGTCATGGAGAATCTTCTTCGATCCAAGGAGTACTGGGTTGTTGTCGAATCGGGCTACAACCAGTCTACAAGTATGGATGGGATGACGCCAACGCAAAAACAGAACCTAGAGGAGATGAAGCTGAAGGATTTGAAAGCTAAGAATTACTTGTTTCAGTCACTTGACAAGTTAATTCAGAAGACGATTACGCAGAAGGAGACATCCAAACAACTATGGGATTCCATGAAGATGAAGTGACAAGGTAATGTTCGAGTGAAGAGAACCCAACTCAATCGTCTACGCCGAGACTTTGAGGTTCTGGCAATGAAGCAGGGCGAATCGATAAATGATTACTTTGGTCGAGTAATGACAGTTGCAAATGACATGAGGAATTATGGGAAAGATGTGAGTGATGTCAAGATCGTTGAGAAGATTTTGAGAACACTTACTAATAAATTGAACTACATTGTTTGTTCCATTGAGGAAGCCAAGGACATAGATCAACTCTCTGTGGATGCCTTGCAAAGTTCTCTGCTCGTTCATGAGCAAAAATTCAAAGGAGATGAAGGAGAAGAACATGCTTTGAAATTGACTCATGAAGAGGGCTATGGTGGAAGAGGATGAGGAAAAGCTGCTTTCAGAGGAGGCCGAGGACAAGGTAGAGGCAGAGGTCTCCTAAACTGGAGAAAAGATACAGTTGAGTGTTGTAAGTGTCATAAGCTTGGACACTTTCAGTATAAGTGCCAAGCAAATTATGCAAATCTGGATGAATAGGAAGAGATGGTGCTAATGGCGTATACCGATACGCTTGGAGGTGATCGAAATGACGTATGATTTATTGACTCTGGATGTAGCAATCACATGTGTGCTGATTCATCTCTCTTTTGTGATTTAGAAAAGAGGTTCAACAAGGTGGTAAGATTGGGGAATTATGGAAGCATGAATGTTGTTGGAAAGGGAAGTGTTCGATTGACTGTAAAAGGAGTGAATCACCTTGTACGGGATGTGTATTATGTACCGGGGTTGAAGAATAATCTTCTCAGTGTTGGGCAGCTGCAAGAAAGGGGTTTGGCTGTACTGATGCGATCAAATATGTGTCGGATTTATCACCACACAAATGGATTGATTTTCAAAACCACCATGGCTGCCAATCGAATGTTTGTGTTGCTATTGAACACTCAATCAGTCAAAAAGGAAAAAGATGAAGAGTGTCTCCAAGTAATCACTCAAGACGTGGCTCATTTATGGCATCGAATATTTGGTCATCTCAGCTACAAAGGATTGAAGACTTTGCAAACAAAGAGCATGGTGAGAGGCTTGCCAAGTTTTCCCGAGGGTGAGATTACGTGCAGCGATTGTTTGAAAGGGAAACATCATAGAGATGTAATCCCAAAGAAAAGTACATGGAGAGCATCATCAAAGTTGGAGCTCGTTCACGCTGATATTTGCGGCCCAATATCTCCAGTTTCAGAGGGCAGCAAGAGGTACTCCCTCCGTTCCTTTTTAAGTGTCATTTTTTGACTTTTTGCATATAGCAAGAAAGCTAATCATTATTGTTACTTTTTAAAAAATAATTCTCCTTTTACCTATAATACCCTTAATTATATATTACATTCATTTTACTTTTTCTCTCTCTATAATAATTACATAGGGGTAATTTTGACAAAGATACATTTAATACTACCTTAACTTTGCAAGTGACACTTAAAAAGAAACAAAAATTTATCAAGAAAGTGACACTTAAAAAGGAACGAAGGGAGTATTTTATTTGTTTCATTGATGACTATAGTAGGAAGGCATGGGTGTATTTTCTTGCTCTTAAGTTAGATGCATTCACTTACTTTAAGTTATTTAAAGCTCTTGTCGAAAAAGAAACTGGTTTGCCCATTAAATGTCTCAGAACAGATGGTGGGGGTGAATTCACATCAAATGACTTCAAAGAATATTGTGAAACAAATGTGATCAAGAGGCAATTAACTACTGCATATACACTGCATCAGAATAGAGTTGCTGAGCGGAAAAACAAAACCGTGATGAATATGGCGAGGAGCTTATTGGTTGAGAAGAATGTTCCAAAAAAACTCTGGGCAGAAGTAGTGAATTAGGCATTTTATGTTCTTAATAGATGTCCGGCATCATCGATGAAAGAAATGACGCCAGAAGAAGCTTGGTATGGGGTGAAACCTTCAGTCGAGCACTTGAGAGTCTTTGGTTGTATAACACGTGCTCATGTACTGGATGCTCGGAGAACAAAGCTTGAGGATAAGAGCCATTGTTGTGTTCTTTTAGGGGTAAGCGAAGAATCAAAGGCATATCGACTATATAATCCTATCTCTAAGAGGATTATAATTAGTCGGGATGTCATCTTCGAAGAAGAAGAACAATGGAACTAGGAGAGGAGCTTTGAAGATGACAAAAGGTTTGATCTAGAATGGGAAGATGGCAACGGTGAAGAGGTGGAGGATTCCGACGATGGTAGTGAAAAAGAAAACGTAGCTTCTCCGGTGAGGGACGAATCCAGTGATGGCAATGAAGAAGATGAAGCAACTCCTCCGATGATACCCCGAGTTAGAAGAGCACCAACATATTTGAATGATTTTATCTCTGGTGATGGTCTTTCAGATGAAGGGGAAAAGGTACAAGCTCATTTAGCCTTGTTTGCTAGTGTCGTTCATTCCGATCCAATTTCGTTTGACGAAGCAGTAAAGGAGGAGAAATGGAGAACAACCATGGATGCCGAAATGATATCAATTGGGAAGAATGAAACATGGGATCTTACTGAGCTACCTAAAAGAGCTAATAAAATAAGAGTCAAATGAGTGTACAAAACAAAATTGAATGAGCTCACAGAAGTGGATAAACACAAGGCTCGCTTGGTCGCAAAAGGGCATGCTCAGGAATACGAAGTTGATTATGAAGAAGTATATGCTCTCATAGCTCGCATGGACACGGTTCGAATGATTTTAGCACTTGCAGCACAAAGAAGATGATGTGTGTTTCAGTTGGACGTGAAATCGGCTTTCCTTCACGGGAAGTTAATTGAGAATGTGTACGTGGAGCAGCCAAGAGGTTATGAAATAAAGAATGAGGAACATAAGGTGTACAAGCTCAACAAAGCTTTGTACGGACTCAAGCAGACACCACGAGCATGGTTCAGTCGGATTTAATCATATTTCAGAAAGGAAGGTTTTGGGAAGGAGGACAACGAGCAAACTTTGTTTACCAAAGTCAACAAACAAGGTAAACATTTAATCATTAGCTTGTATGTTGATGATTTAATTTATACCGGAGATGATGAGAATATGATGGTTGAATTCAAAGAGTCCATGATGAAGGAATTTGATATGACAAACTTGGGTAATATGAAGTATTTTCTTGGTATTGAGATAGTTCAGTTTGATGGTGGTATATTCATTAGTCAGGCAAAGTACGTGATGAAAGTGTTGAGGCGTTTTGGAATGGAGCATAACAATTCCGTTGAAAATCCAATGGTTCCAAGATTCAAAATCTCCAAAGATGAAAATGGTATTGAGATGGATGGTTCATTCTTCAAGCAACTAATTGGGAGCATGATGTACTTGACCGCTACGAGACCGGATATAATGTATGCAATAAGCTTATTAAGCAGGTATATGTCAAGGCCTACATAACTTCATCATCCGGCAGTCAAGAGAATTCTACGTTATTTGCAAGGTACAACAACGTTTGGCATTCTTTACAGAAGGGGAGGAAGTCATGAGTTGATTGGTTTTACTGACAGCGATTATGTCGGATCAGTGGAAGATAGAAGAAGCACCTCATACTATGTTTTTATGCTAAGTGGAGCAGATGTGACTTGATTTTCTCGAAAGCAACCGATCGTAACACTAAGCACAAGTGAAGCTGAATTCATTGCAGCTCCAGGAAGTAGTTGTCAAGCAATATGGATGCAAAGGGTGCTAAAGAAGATTGACTACAGTGAGAGTACTGTCATCTTTTGTGACAATAGCTCAACAGTTATGTTGGCGAGGAATCTGGTGATGCACGGCAGAAGCAAGCACATTGATGTGCGCTACCATTTCTTACGAGAGCTAGTAAATGATGGAGTTGTGCAGCTTCAGTTTTGTGGTACAAGGCAGAAAATAGCCGACATTTTCACCAAACCATTCAAATTTGAGCTATTTCGGGAGCTAAGAAGGAGGTTTGGAGTGTGTGAACTACCACATGTTAACTAGCTGCAAATGTAGTCTAGTTCAAGGGAGAGAATGATAAGTCTTTAGTCAAGTAAGAGTCCTAATTTTTAGGATAGTTTGTTGAATTGATTTAGTTAAGTTTGTTTCCTTATTTTTAGTTAGAAATGGGTTGTAGTTTGTTACTGTTTATTTTGTTCCCTATTTGTTTTAGGGCATTTCACAAGAAATAAACAAGTCATTCCCAATACTGTTAGTCGTTTTCTATTGAATTCTTGTTGCATCTAATAAATTTATTGTATCAATTCTTATGAACATTTTCTTGTATGATTTATATGTAAGAATTGGTGTTTGTTATGATTTTATTTTTGAATGATAATGTGGCTTATCATATTAGCATGATTGCTTTGGATTTTCATTTTGTGTTTGTCACGTTGTTTTCTGCTGCTCAACATCATTTCTTAAATTGGATCAGAAATGTTAGATTAAAAAAAATGGAAAGGAATGAATGATACGGCTGACTGTTGTGTGGAGTATCTGGATTCACAAGAACGGTATATTGTTTAACGATGCAATTTGCAATGTGTCTGGCTTGATTTGGACTATAAGGTTGAAAATTTGGAAATAGTCGATAATAGAAAATATTCCTCAAGCCAGCTGTAACTTTTACGAGTTTATATAGTGGTTAGTGAGAAATATTTACGTTTGAGAAATTTTTTGACATGATTTATCATATATATTGAAACATTGTGTTGAAATTGATCATCGAATATAACACGTTAAAACACGAAAATAACATAATAGTAGATGCTTCAGGTAGTCCTTACTTTACATGCAAGACACAAACATTACATGCAAGAACTATAATCACAACAACTTGAATCATACGACGACTAACAGGAAGGTGTAAGGTTGTTTTAAGCAGGGATATAAGAAACAGTGATTGTGTAATAACATGTAACATTCTCATGAAAAAAATGTGTTTCACAATGAAGTTTCTCATACCGAGATATGATAACATCTCAGACGCAACATAAGCATTTTGTACCATAACTAATTGTGATATGGTGTCAATCACTTTGAAAAACATATCCCTGTCAGTGGCTTGGGTGTATTGTTGAAGAGCCATTGTTGAGGAAGCTTGATTTGCTTTATAGAGTTCTGTTGAAAGTATGTTTTGTGTGAATGAAAGATCAAATATATGTACTGATAACTAGAAGCAGAAAAGGACAAAAATGGTTGGCCGATCCAGTACAAGGTTTGATTTGAGGCTATGTTGGTCAATGTTTCATTGCTGGTTGCATTGGTCTTTTTGATTAATACTACTATGGTACAAGATAAAGTTTACTATAGCATTAACTCAATATAGATGATGCTAGTATTTTATGATATTGATTTGTTTAAACATAGGTGCATAGGAAGAAAGGGAAATATTCCAATACTTAAACTAGGGAAATATTCCAATGCTAGTATTTTATTTTGTCATTTTGCTAGAGTCTATTTTTTTTTATAAGCACTTGTATTAATACGCACAAGGGGTGCAACCCAATACAAAGGGACACAAGTTACAATCCAATGAAATTAGAAGGATTAACAAACCATAATTCTCTATTAATATCTATACTCCCTTTAGACAATATAGAAAACCAATCCCACCCAATTGATTTAATAATCAATAAAATCTCTACCACATTCCACATGGAATGTTTAAAAACCAAATTATTCCTAGCATTCCAAATGCTCCAACAAACCAAAGACCAAATAAAAGCGAACAAAGACGACTTCACTCTTCCATCCAAAGAATTTGATAGAAATAAAAGCACATCTTCTCCGGAAACAATAGTATCAATATCCAAATTTTCCAACAAATCATCAAAATTCACTCCAAACCACGATAACACTTTCTTCCAAATGGTTTTAACTTTACAACACTTAAGAAAAAGGGAATGATACTAGTTAGAGTATATTTTAATGTTTGTATGTATTGTAATGTTTGTATGTATCATTTTTTTTCCTTCGCACTCAGATTCCCAATAATCTAGAGTTTGTGCGGAGAGAGAATGATACTAGTTAGATATTGTTTAGCTAGGAATCAAATTTGATATTTTTCAAATCTTTATTATTCGAGCCCAAATATTTGATTTTTTTTTGTTATAACCTTTTTGTGCTTATTTTATTTTGTATTAATATTTTTTTTTGTTATAACCTTTTTGTGCTTATTTTATTTTGTATTAATTTTTTATTTACTACCAGTGGATTAATAGAGATATATATTTTAAAAGAAACGCTTTATTTTAAGGACATTGTTAAATAGTTTAAAATATTTTATATTCATTGAAAAAAAGAAATATTCCATGTATTAGAAATAAAAATAAGAAATATCTAATAAATAATTTCTTTATTAAAAATATGGAAAAAATATCATTAGGGTAATTGAGAAAAAAATTATCTTTTAAGGTCAGATTCGATGTTATTAAATGGAAAACAAGCTTTAAAGTCTTCAATAACTCCTGAATAAAAATAAAAATATTCGTCCGACACTTATTTAGGACGAATAGTACACATTTTTTCACCAGTTATACAGGGTTCCAAAATCATGTCCACTTCATTTCCAGTAAAAGAGACCGAAGTATTGGAACGAAGATTTGAGATATAACTTTCATCAAAAATATTGCGGTTGTAGCTCAAAACCGCTTTGTCTACCAAAGATCATGTTGCGTCTATCTGATTATTCAAAAAAAATGATGAGGAAGACTCCAAATCAGTGTTACTAGTGGGTGAAGGGATTTTGCCGTAAACTTCTCTAATAATGCGGTTAAAATCCGCTTTATTCAAATAACCCTCACATTCTCACATACATGCGTTTCAAATTCTATTCCTAACACTAATGATAAGAACGATTGAATATGAATACATAATAATAATAAGGAAAAAGAAACAGATAAGTAATGATACCTGAAGTTTGAAGGTTAGGAGTAGTGTTGATAGATACTCAAAGAGATGATTGGAAGAAACACTTGGAAGAGATATTTTAGTAAAAACCAAACCTTTAAAAGTAATATAATTGTAACGGTTATGAAGTTGTAGCAAAAGACAAATGATGAAGTGGGAGTTCCCATAAAAGTCATCATGATGAGGAGAGAGAAAAAACTTGTCGTCATTAAAAATGATAGAGGAAAACCGAGTATTATGTCATAGAGAGGTTGAGGAAGGTTTTGACTTCAAGTAAAAAGAGGTTTTCTGAGTTTTTCTTGTTCAAACACTTCGATCTTTCAGACCTTGTACTCGGGGGGCTTATGTACATCCCAAATAATTAGTTTACCAACCGAGGTATGAGATCAGCAAAGCTTATTTTGAACACATGAGTTCTTTGAGGCCGAGTTGACATGATAGTCGAGTATGATAGGGTTAGCAAATCGGATAGTCGGGATGTCATCTGCTAATCGGGATCCGATTAGGTTATCAGAGTAAGTAGGACGAAATCGACTTCCCATAAGCCGATGATGATTCAACTAGTACAAATCGGATCCGATGACAAGGCTAGGATTCCATTTGAAGGGTCATAATAGAACGATTACAAGATGATGCATTATGGCAAGAGAATTATATTAAGTGAATGGGTGGACGTTACATGACAATTATAAGGAAACGAACGTTACTTCCAGAAAGATTTATGAAGAACATTTAGAGTCAAACGGGGGAAAAAGGGAAGGAGATGGAGACCTATAAATAGGAGGATGTTCGAAGGGTAAACAACAAGCAAAAATGAGACTAACATACATAACAGACACCCCAACCATTTATTTTAGGCTCTTATTGACTTAGAACAAGAAACTCAACCTTTTAGTATTTTTTAGGAAGAACAATATCTTTCATTTCAGATGCTATGGTGTGAAAAAAAGAAGTGAATAAGGGTTAATAAAAAGATAGAGAGGATGAAGTTGTGGATTAAGAGTGGGATGTAATAAAAGAGGGAGAAGTTGAAAATGAGAAAAAGAAAAAACTAGAGGGAGAAAAAGTGGGGAACCGAGTGAAGATTCGGTGAGAGGGGATACACATGATAATGTTATAGATATAAATTCACCTTTGAAAAAAGAAGAAATAGATTCTCAATTAATCAAATCCTTAATATCCTATTATGTCAAATAACCTTATCATGTCATTAAAAAGAAATCCATGAAAGAGATGGAAGTGAGCAAGTTTAAATTTTTTTATAAGGATGCTTACAAGTTTACAAGTTAATATTCCATTATGTGAAGTTCTTGAACAAATTTCAATATATACAATGATCATGAAAGACTTTTTAACCGAAAAACATAAAAGTTCCCCTTTAAAATTGCACTATTTTCATACTTAGAAGGGAGACTGAATTTTTTTTGGAGACAAAGTAAGTTCTAAAATAGAGAAGTGAAAATCCAGAAGAAAAAAAAAAGACACCATCTTCAATATCATCTAACATCTTAAAAATGATTAAAAGTCGGATCTTCATAACAATTGCCTAATTATGTTTTCACAAGTTTTCACTATAAAAGTTAATCATTGAAAATTTTGCTATTTCAATCATTAAATAAATAATATTTATAAATATTTACTATTTGACAATGTCTTTCATTACTATATCCTCAAAGAAAATATATCTCTATTAATCCATTTGTAATGAGCAAAATGCAAACATTAATATAAAATAAAATATAAACACAAAGTTTACAAAGAAAAATACCAACAAAATAAAAGAATGATACAAACAAAGTTTACAATACAAACAGGGGTTCTATCCATTAGCTAATTTCAGCATTGGCAAATTACCCTTTCTTTCTTTCTCTGCATCTACATTTATTATGTATACTAAAAAACAGAATGCAGATTTAGTACATGTCACAGGAAACTTTTTGTGTCTTGTTTGTGCTTTTGACATCTACAATCACTGCGATAATTATAGGCATTTTGTGGGTTATAACTCTCTCTATTATTGTCGTGCAAAGATGGAAGAACCCTTTCAATCTCTTCAATTTCCTTCCTTTTAAAGATCTCATAAATTTGCTAAAATGATCAAGTAAAAGAAATAAATCAAGTAAAAAGCCAGTCCTTTACAAATGGGTAATCAAGAAGAAAGATTAGCAAATTAAAGGTGAAGTTTCTAGTAGTAGTGAGAGAATGGAAGATTTGTTGAGAATAAATTAAACAATTTTTATGCATTTCGATTCCTGCAAAAGTCTCCACTCCAGCATGTACTGCTTTAACCTTTCTCCCTGTTCAAGTTTAATTTTTTCTTATATTTCATATGTCTTTACTTTCATTTTATGCTTATGTTTATTTCCATGATTAAAATTGTTCTTGCTTTTACATTAAACTTGTGAGAGTATCTAGATTTAGGACCATGGGACTGTCTAAACGACACTCCTCATGTACACTCTTAACATGATAATTGTTATGAGTAGTTGTATTTTGCTCTGGCCTTTTAAGATTAACTTCTATATCTCTACGAAAGTAGAGATAATTTTAGACATCTATCCTATATTAAAAAGGTATGACTGATATCCAAATTAAAAAGATTATACAATTAAATCGAGATCATGAAAATGTTTCTAGTTTAATCTAAAAAAAACTCTTTTTAAAAATATATTTACTTAAAGTATTCTGGAGGAATAAATTAGACTGCGTAAGTAGGTGATCCATTCATTCAAGATTATATATCATTTGATGCCGAAAGAAAGTATGATCACTTTTATCTATTTATTTATGCAAAATTCAAATTCTCATAACTAATAGATAAACGAGAGTTTACGTGAGCGAGTCAAACACATCAATAATAGTCCTAAGTTTTCTATTATAAATATGTTTAAACAATCCAAAATCACTTCAACCACGTTAATCATCGATTTAGCTAACCAAAGAAGTGAGTAAAATTTGATAATCCAAATGATCCTTAATAAAATGATACATATTATACTACTTAATAGAATGATACATATTATACTACTATGATAGAATTGTATGCTTGCAGTCTATTAAATTTGTCTATTAAATTTTTGGTGTCATTGTCAGGATCTGTTTTAGATATCAAATTCTCTTATTTTAGGGATTAGACCGAGATATTTTATTTTTCTATTATTGGTTGAATGCAGCGAAGAAAGCCAATGTTAAAGCTCATCGCACTCTTAAGGACTACATAACCCCAAATTTTCGAAACCTCATTCCAGCATCATGTGTCATGCTATGGATGCAAACAATTTCGAGTTAAAACCGTCTCTTCTTTCAATGGTTCAGCAAAACCAATTTTCTGGTTTACCGACAGATGACCAAACTGTACAACTATATATTTGTTGTTCCTTTTGGATTGAGTGCATTAGGTAAAACAACATATGAACAAGATGTATTTTAGGCAATATTTGGAACAAGATGTCCCAAGATGTGTTCCAGCATCTGAGTTTGTTGCCAAGAAGAGTTATTGGCTAAAGTGGTTGACAAAACTATTTAAGCAATAGTTGTTTGGCTAAAGTGCTTGACATAACCGGTTGTAAGAGTTAGTTGGCTAAAGTGTTTGACATAACTAGTTAAGCAATAGGCTTAAAATTTAGGTTTTAACTATCTTCAAATGTCCTTCAGAAGTGGCGAGGTGTTGATTTCTTCAAGATGTAGAGTTTTGCTTTTGGGAATAAGCATGTTTTTTTAATCCAAAATCAAGTTGAAAGATGTTAGATTTGATTCGGTCAAAGAAGATTTGATTAGATGTACCTTGAAAGAAGTTTTTGTCCAAGATTTACTCTACAAAGATGACTTATATGAAGAGAGTTGTTTTGGATGTTCTGGTGTAACGTGTTGAAAACGATGTTCTAACATATGTGTTGCAACATCTGATCTCTGACAACCGAAAGATGTTATTGCAGTATTGGCTCTGATCTATTCTATCCGAGATTCACTCTTCAAAGAAGATCTATAATTCATGGAGAAGAGTTAATTTGGATGTACTTGTTAAACATGTGGAACAAGATGTTCCGACATGTGTGCACTGCAACATTTGGCCCTGGTTCAGCACGCTAAGGCTCTTACGTTTTTTGGAGCAAAAATCTGGGTAAGATTTTATCAAATTTGTTTTTGTATTTGTGCAATGTGTTTGTCTGATTTGTTTGAAAGTTGTTGAAGATCAAATCAATTTAAATGGAGATTTAAATTTGAATTTGAATAATAACAAATCAAATTTTTTTCTTGGAGATTTTTATGGAGAAAATAAAATCCAACAAGATTCTTCTATTATTCTGGATGATATAAATCATAAATCCAAGAAGAAAAGTCAATAATTGCATTGTTATTTAAGGAGACTCAAACCTCACTTTTGAGGTGTGTAAGTTGTGAAGATACCCAGTGTTAGAGTTTATCTTTTGAGTCTTTATTTGTGCATCACTCTGGCGCCTCCTTTCATATCTTAAGGCATAAAGTATGGTTTATTTGTAAAACTTTGTTCCAAGATATTAAGTCCATAAGCTTGAGAAAAAAGTATTTATGTTTCTTGTATTCCATGCTAATGCCATAACTGGATTAACGTTGAATCTTTGTTGTACACCATTATATTTCAGTAACTTGGCATAGTTGGTTTGTCTTGGTTGAGTTGTAATATTAAACATTGTCCATTGAGTTGTAAACACTAATCACGGGTTGTGTGGTTGAGAAGAAAGTGAGTATGTTCTCATATTTATGGGGAGTCCTTAAATAGAAAGACATTAGGATTAGGAAGAGGCTTTAAACAACATAGGGTTTGTTGATTCTTGTAAGATTAAGTGTACTAATTCAAAGCACTAGATTTCCTTTCTTAGATAGAGTTCCCCCTAGTCGTAGTTATGGTTTCACCGAAGTGGGTTACCAAACTCTTGTGTTCTTTATTGATTTTCTGCTTCATCGTCTTGTTAAAATTAATATGTCATATATTGCTTGCAATTGTTTTTCATTTGTTTCTGGTTTACAATGTCATATACATTATGTCTAAAATGTGTCCCTAGTATCTGTAATCTATCATAAGCTAGTAGTACTTGTCATCCCAGACATCTAGTCTAACATATGTCCCTTCCTAGGAACATAATTTCAATTGGCATTAGAGCAAGCACCCTGTTCTATTTGGGTGAGTTCCAGGGTTTGTATTTTGTTCAAGATGGATAATTTCAATGAAGGAGAAATAGTTCATCAACCAAAGATTTCTTACGCTGCTAAGAATCATCCAAATATTTTTGACAGTTTTGAAGATTTTAAATACCGGGTTGAATGTAATTCTGAAGAATATCTCACGCTTAATAAGAGATTTAGTAAAGTCACGAGAAAACATGACAACGGGCCTGGGAATAATGTCACAATCAATGTCAAGAACATTCAGCATAAAGAAAAGGATGGTGAAAGACAAAAGCTCAAGTATTCTTACAAATGCAAAGACTTTGGTCATGCTCAAGATAAATGCTCAAGTGTTTCAAGGAAAAGAAAACTTAATGTCTCTAATGATGAAGAAGTTGAAGCAAATAAGGTTGTGACCTTCAAATACTTCATAGACTTCAAAGAACTTATGCATATTGGTGAGACATCAAATTTAATGAGTATTTCTCCTCTTTAGAAAACAAATTGCACAATATTAGGTAACATGTCTCAAAATCTAGTCAACCATGATTACCAGTACATTGAGTATGTCTCCTTCATTCCCCTTGTACTATTGTAAGTTTTATGGTAGGAAACCACACCATTAACATTGGTATACTCAATGGAATGGGAAGTTTTAAATGCAATATCATCAAGTTTGGCTTGGCCATTGTTGCTTGTTTCTCCCATGAGGAGTTCTCGTGTGAAGATTGATATCTTGAAAGTAGTTACATTAGAAAAATGATAGGAGAAATAATATTTGTTGCTCCTTGTGATATAAGAGAAATACATTTTTAAAGATGAAGATGGTGGCTGCAAAGAAATTTTTAGAAGATCATGTTTCAGACATAATGGAAGACATGTTAAAAACTGAAACTAAGTCTTGGCATAGAAAACTTGAGGGATGTTATAGAGAGAGCTGACATGTGTGTACTGATCTCAATGCTGAAGAAGGAAGTAATTTCGAAGTTTGTCACCCTGAGAAGCAAACCAAGATTTCATATAAGAGGGTTCAATATCTTACTCGTACATTTGAGTTACAACATATGGACTATATGAGACTTAAGCAAGGAGTTATCGTTAAAGGGGTGACTTATGGTTAGGCTAGAGGTACTTACAACATTGAATAACCAAGAGTGGTTCAGAAGATGAATTAGGATTATGGCATTCCTACTCATATGACTATTGTTTTGATTAACAAAATACATAATAGTATGTTTGGTAAAGCTGGAAGTGGTGTTACTCTGAGTGTCTTCAAGCCCAGCTACAGACTCTATATCAAGAAATATGTTCCCGATATTGTTGTCCATGAATTTTCGCATGTTGATAAGTCTGATCCGACTACTGGTGGAGTTGTGCTTGATGTCCCACTCATGTATGGGCTATTAAGAAACCATCATCTCATGTCTTTTGGTGAAGAGACCTAGGAAATTACACTGGAAATTCAAGAGGTTGTTAAAGATATACCAGACATCATGTCCTACATGTTGATTGAGTCTTAAATGCATAAGGAGAATGATGATCATGTCCACGAAGTTGTTAAGGTTGATATTGTTATTTCCAATGGTGGTGTTGTTAACAACCATGATCATGCAGTAGAGTATGTGGAGACATTGTATGGAAATGTGATAAGTAAATATGAAAGATTACTTCTAGTTTATGCTATTAATAGCAAGGTATATATATTGGTTACCGAGGGCACACACTTTATGACTCCCTATAATGATGAAGATGTTGGTCTCAGTGGTCTTGGTATAGAGAAAGTTGTTAATGACTTTCCATAAAATAATATGATGGAAGTCTTTGTGATGCTGAAGTTTTTGACCATCTTGGAGCCATAGCATTTTTGTAAGTGAGATTGTAAGTCTCCTATTCCTCCTGGTGTTGTGTGAAGATTTTGCCTCTTTTCCATTTGTGAGAGTTAGTGGCATACTTGTTTATTTTATCCAAGTTGGAGGACTTCTCATGAATGATGTCTAGGTTCATATCTTCATGCTTGTGAGTGGATGGTTGAGTGATCTCTAAAAAATGGCTTAAATAATCTTTCCTTCTTCCTACTAACACTCACTAACATCTCTTTGTATTGACTTTATTTTTTGTACCATTTACTTTAATGCAATTTAAGTTATTGCACTTTATCATTCATTATCATTTACATTCATGCAATTTGTTTATGTTTCATTCATTTTCACTTTGCTCACTTGAGCCATTGTATTATACTTGTGATTTTGTTTTGTTTGTGGTCTTGGGACCTTAAAACACTTAATAAAAATAAAAACCCTAAAAAAATATATTGGTGGACTGTTGGACCTCTGTCTGTGACTTGATTTAGACCTTATGGACTTGTCCAATGACATTAATTTGATATCATTCCTTGGCCAATGTCATTCATCTGATACAAGCTAGAGCAACTCCTTTGGGTTTATCTGTGGCACTCTTTCTCTGTGTCTAAGCTGTTATTTTGATCTTATTGATATTATTTGATGGTTTCTCTTTGAGTATGTTTCAAGGGAACTTTCATCTGATACATCTAAAGGACATTGAAGACTTCTTGCTTTGGAGTGCTTTCTTAGATGTTTGGTTATCTTTATTTAATATCATTGGTCTTCTTATTAATTGCTTGGATGATTATACTTGGTTGCTTGCTTGACAATCCAAAGGAAATAGGTTTCTATCTGACATTATTGTCTTGTGGATGCTTCCCATTGGTTAGATCTTTTCAACCCTAAACTTTTAAATCTTGTCTAGGATAGTCCCTTCATCTCCTCCTCCTTCTTTAATTTCAAAATCTCTCTCATTTTCAAAACTTCTTTGCTTGTGTTTTTCAACTTAGACTTGTTTTAATGAGTAGAAACCTTGGTCTTGTGCCATTGATTTTCAAAATATTTTCTTAAATCAAACTTGTAAATGAACTTAATCATATTGACCTTATTTTTGAAAGGACAAAAAAAACTAACAATCTCATATAATACTTTTTGCCACTTTGTGCCTTTTTCTTTTAAACTTTTTCAAAAGAGAGCATTTAGATTTGAGTTATCTTTGGTTGAGATATAATTCTCCCATTCCATTATATATTGATTGTAAGACTTTCTATTTATTAGGGGTTAGTGGCATACTTGTTGATTGAATCCAAGTTGGACCCTCCCTCTTAAATGTAGTAAAGCCCTCATTATTGGTGGATGTTTGGTTGAGTATTCTCCCATTGATAAAAAAAAATATTTAAGCTTTTGTTAAAATCAATCCACCGACCTTTCAAATTTTTATCATGAACTACGAGGTTTTTACCCCTCATTTTTATGTTGGTACGTAGGCATAAGACCAAAGGTCTTGTCAAACACAAAATTGTAAATAATGAACTCTTTTCTCATCCCCTCATTCTATTTTTTAGCAAGCATCTTTTTTCAACTAAAACACTTGTACACAAAAAGGGCTCTCTAGGAGTACCTATGATCCTTTGGATGCTAATACCTTCTCTCTGTGTAACCAATCCCCTTATCTATAATCTCTTACATTTTATTAGTTTTGGTTTGAAAACTTCTTATCTTTGGGTTTTGTTCGTACTTTTTCCTTTCTCCTTTAGAAACAATAAAAGCGCGGTGGTGACTCTTGTTCTATTGACGTTGAGTTAACCAATAACTCGATGGTCATGAATTTACCGCTACAGTTGGCTCTTCACTCTCGATCACAAAAACGCTTTTCCTCACCATTATCATCAAACGCAAAGCTCTCACGCTCTCCCTCGAAATCTTCACTCTGCAATCGAAGTATCTTCATTCTACAACTCGAAATCTTCATTCTGCTATCGAACTACTTCACTCTGCAATCGAAGTATTTCCATTATGCAAGAAAACCTCTCGACTCTGCAACAAGATCTTGATCCTGCAACGTATCAACAAAATAATGCACACATCGTCATTCACACAAACGCAGAAGAAGTGAAGAAGAGTCAAAGAGAAGAAGAACGGAATCGAGGAAGAAGCGGAAAGGGAAGTTCAAAGAGGATCGGTGCTTGTTCTGATATGGTAAGTTTCCCATCGTGTTCTTTACATCTTCGCTCCATTTTTGCGCATGAAAATATGGAATCATCGATGTTCATGATCGAATTTGAATTTGCCGCATTGACGTTGCTTCACTGTGCGCTTCACCGATTCCCCGTCATTTTCACGCATGAAGAGGTCGATTTGGTGATTGAGGTGGAAGCGCAACGTCGTTTTGGGTTTTCTCACTGCTGGTCAGAGGTTGCTTTAACCTGGTTCAACATGGATATGTTTGAACTTAGATCCGGTTTGGGCTTTAGGCCCAAACGGAACGCTATTATTAACACTCCCTTCGGTCCACTACACCCTCTATGATCAATTGGTTCAGCGTTTAGGCCTAGGGTCCCAGAACCAAATCCGTTTGCTGGCAAACACACCACCATTTCAGGTTCTGTACCACATTGAGTATTTAATTAATTTAAATTAATTATTTGGATTAGGACTTAATTAGGATTAGTTTACTTGATTAGATTTTAGCATTAGGAACTAATTCAGGTTAATCATATTTTAGGATTAGTATTTTTTAGATCGATTAGGATTAATCATGATTAATTATATTAATTAGTATTCTAATTAATTTAATTAGAATTAATTATCTTTGTAGAATAAATATTAATTAGGTTTTTAGAATTTAGTTAATTTATAATTAGATTGTGATAACTAGAATAATTAGACTAATTAAGTATAATTAGGCCTAGTTTAGTTTTGATTAAATATTGATTTTAGAACTATTATCTATTTAATCAATTTATGTATAATAACCATTTTGTCCTTAAGGCTTAAAAATCGTGATTTTAATGCATGATCCCTAGCTTAGAGCCTTAATTAGAATTGTATGATTTTACTTAGGTGATTAATTCCATAGGATATTATTGTACCTAGTTTCCACTATTATTTCAATTCGACTGATTAGTGTTGACCAAAGGTCACTTTGGTCAACCAAATCCTTTATAATTGTACTGTAAGCCCCAAGTTATTCAAGTGATCAAAAGACCCTTGATCACTTGATGTGGCAAGTTTATTTCGCTCAATATATTGTGGATATGCTAAATCTCAGGAGCTTAAGACCTCGAGGTTCAAATGTAAGATCAAGACTTCAAGTCAACATCAGTCAAGCATAGCTAGCAAAGTGGACTACTTCTCAAGCACTACAAAGGTATCAACACTTGACAATCATAATTCAGAATGTGTGGCACGAGCCTTAAGAAATAAAGAAGGAATGAGATTGGAGAATTCCATTAACTCATTCTGAATATCTTTGGGTACGGGACGCCTGACCCAATTGATCGTCGTATTCACCTCTATTTATAGACTTTAGCACAATTTGAATTACATGATTGTCAAGTCTTCTTCTACAACAAGTAACTTTGCATCAACAAGATCAACACACAGGATCTCCTATCAACAACTTATTAATTTTGATTTGAGTTGCACGACATGTGCCTTAAGAAATAGAGAATTAATGAGAGTGGAGAATTCTATTAACTCATTCTGAATATCTTTAGGTACGGGATGCTTGACCCAGTTGCTCATCGTATTCACCTTTATTCATAGACTTTAGTGTAATTTGAATCATGCAATTGACAAGTCTTCTTCAAGAAAACACCAATCATTCAATACTTCAACAGTGAAGCACCATTATACATCAATAATTTTTTCCTCAGTGGATCATTAATCACAGTCTCTTTGACATTCAGATATCCTTTTGATCAATTCACTTGTGATCAAATCTTGAAATCCCATTCCATTCAATCATTGTTTGCCTTGTTAGTCCTCTTGTGCTTTGGAAAACCCTTATCCATCATGAGCCTTATGAGACCTCTTGTGCTTAGGCCCACTCCATTCAATCATTGTTTTCCTTGTTAGTCCTCTTGTGCTTTGCCCTTATTCGTCGTGAGCCTTATCTGACCTCTTGTGCTTAGGCCCACTCCATTTAATCATTGTTTGCCTTGTTATTCCTCTTGTGCTATTGTAAACCCTTATTCATCGTGAGCCTTATCAGACCTCTTGTGCTTAGGCTCACTCCTTTCAATCATTGCTTGCCTTATCAGTCCTCTTGTGCTTTGGAAAACCCTTATTCATAGTGAGCCTTATCAGACCTCTTGTGCTTTGGAAAACCCCTCAATCATTTGTTTGTCTTATAAGACCTCTTGTGCTTAGACAAACTGTCATACCCCAAAAATTACCCATCATTTTTCCTAAAAAAAAAAAAAAAAAAAAAAAAAAAAAAAACGAAAAAAAAAACGAAAAAAAAAAAAAATAAAATAAAATAAAAAAAAAGAAAAAAACGAAAAAAAAAATTTTAATTAATTAATTAATTAATTAATTAAATAATTAAAATAAATAAAATATAACAAATTATTTTGGACTTGGGTCTCCCTCATTCCAAGCCCATTACCCACGAAATTAGTCTATAAATACTGAAGTTTCAGTAGGGGGAGTTAGACTTGGAGTTTACACTGGGAGATTTACTGGAGAAAGAAGGAAGAGAAGCAAAACACTCTGAGGTTTCCTTGGAACAAAACCTGGAGGAAAAAGAAAGAGAGAGAACAGAGAAGGACGGATAGAAACTTTGGCATAGGAACCCTGTCTACCCGGAGAATTCAGAGTAAAGAAACCCTGAAGGCAGCCCATCTGCACCGAAGCCATCGCCGTCCAATTCCCGCTGCCTAACTTATTCCGATACTACAAGTGGTCAATCCCTTCAACCTTGAATTGGCAAACAGGTTTGCGTATCTCTATTGTTTATACTTTCAATTGGCCATATCTACATATATAATGCATCATGATTAAATGTTGATATATAATTTGCTTTCGTATGGGAATTTAAATATGCCTGAATACCCTGAATGTTTGATCATGTTATTCCTGTGATAAAATGCCATAAAATTCAAAGTTCCTAACGTGGGGCTGTTTTCAAATTCAAAATCCGTGGCCGCTCGCTAGCACCTCGCTAGGCGAGCCTGGGGCGAGTATTCGCCTGGCCTTCGCTAGGCGAGGCAGAAGCGAACGAGACAGTAGCTGACTTTTCTATTCTGTTTTTTTTTATGTTTTATCATAGCCATGCATTATTCATCCTATCCTAGTTATTGTTGTGATATTTCTCCGGTGTAATCTTCGATTGCACCCTGATTTGGTGTTCTGACATGTTTTTTTTTTGAGTTTCGTAAAGGTTCACATATCCCAGGAAAAGGTTATTGGCTAGGTATTCCACTTTATTTGTGGGATACCCTTGTGGAGTTTCACCCTAAATTAATTTTTAATGTATTAATTTCTAATGTATTAATTTTTTAATATATTATTTTTAATAATTTTAATGTGGAGTTTCATCCTAATTATATAATTAATTGTAAAACTTTGCCTTTGAATAAGTGATCTTGGACCTCTCTTTGTTGCCTTACGATTACGATATTACGGTCATGTCCCGCGAACGTGGGGATACCCTTAGCAAAGACCCTTCGGTTAAATCATCATAAAATAAATTATAGTCCCTCGGATGTTGCCTTCGAATATACAACTTTGTCCCTCGATGACCCTCCGATGTTGCCTACGGTTAAAAGATGATAGTCCCTTCGAATGCTAAGGTATCCTCGTAACTGTTGCCTTCAATGACCAATCGATGACCCTACGATGACCCTTTTACATCCAAAGGATAAAACTACTTATTTCTCAATAATAAGGACAGTTTTACCCTCATAAGGATAGGAAATACTCATAAAGACCTTGGGTCGGTATAACTCTTAATTGCTGGCTCACAACTAAAACATTTTTTCACACCTCACACCTTTCAAAATACCTTCAGAAAATCACCACTTGGTATACATTCATACTAGAATCATTACCGAGTTATATTTTTCTAAACAATTTTCAAAACTAAACGAGATAATCACTTTGTATACATTCATACAAGAATCATTACAAAGTTAAATTCTCTTTTCAAAACAATTTTTCTAAACAATTCACAAACACTTTTTTTTAGACAAAAATAATATAAGTGATCGAGCAATTAAGAGCCCATGGATAACCATGGATACAAAGGGTGCTAACACCTTCCCTTTGTATAATGTACCTCCCGAACCCAAAATCTAAATTAAGGTCTTTCCTGTTCTTTTCCACCTTTCCTTACCGGATAAAAGAAAAGTCGGTGGCGACTCTTGCTAACCGCGACATTGCGATTAAAACCACAAAAAAGTCCAGTTCACCGTATGACAGAACTGGCGACTCTGCTGGGGACACTAAATATTTAAAAAGAGAGGTTACCTTAAAAACAAGATCACTTATTCAATTTGTCTGATTTATTTTTAAGGGAATGCTTGGGTATGTTATGCTTGAGTGAAAGATCCTACACCCGGATCTAGTGTACCTTAGGTAAGTAGCAAGAGATCATCGCGACTGTCCGGCGTATACTGGAATGGTCAAAATGATGGCTACGGTTAATGTGGCACTTTGGATGTCCTGATGTTCCTCATGTTAGTTGAGGAAATATTTGGCATTCGCGTGGTGTCATAAAAGCATTAACCAGACCTTTAGAACCCTAATTGACTCATCCTGGCCATTAGAAAGTAGTGAGATAACTGGCTTCGGTTCCGACTGGAGTTGGTTGAGACTCGATACTACACTCTTTGAGATTGGACTTTAGGGAAGCTTCGGTCAACCACTTGGTGTTGCACTGAAGTGGACTTAAGGAAAGGTCAATGATTTGAGATCCTTCTAGAACCCGGTTACTATTCTAAGACAGGTTGAACCAACCAAACTTCAGTGGGGAGGGTATTTACCTATGGAACTCACGCAAGCCTTAAAACCTAGGAATGATTGTTGTGTGACTTGCTTGTGCTTGTTATTTATCTAACAACATGACATCATAACAACATAACATTATAACATCATGGCATTGTACTAACCATTTCAAGGATTTAGGGATTTAACTCTGCTAAAAAAAAAACAGAAAAAAACAAAAACAAAAGCAAAAACAAAAGAGAAAAGAAAAAAAAGCTCTTTTTGTTAGTTTATGCAAAGTTAAATCCCGAAAGTCCTTGAAAACATTTCATACATTGCATTGCATCGCATAACAGGTATTCTAAAGGATCAGTGTTCTCACGATTTTCCTATCAAACAGATTCCAGCAGATTCAAACAGATTGAACAATGGCTCTCGAACAAACTGTCAAAGATCTCCAGGCCCAGAATGCTCAATTCCAGGAAATGATGCTGAGCTTATCTAAGGGGCAGGAAGAACTGAAAGCTCTTTTGATGGAGAAGAAGAAGGACCAGAAACCTGTGGGTTACATCAACCCGGGAGAAGGCTTAAGGGACAGGTTACAGGAGTCAAGATTAGAATTCCGAAGGATTCAGAAGAAGAGACCGAGAATGATTCGGAAGATGAGAATCCTAATCTCGTCAATTCTGAGGACGACGATGAAGATTATGAACATGAACAGTACTCTCCGAAGGATGATAAGTACAAGTTGCTGGAAGAACGTATGCTAGCTATGGAGGGGCAGAAAGTGCCCGGTCTGGATTTCGAAAACTTGGGTCTGGTCTCTGATGTGGTCATTCCCCGCAAATTCAAGGTTCCCATTTTCACTAAGTATGATGGTGCCTCTTGTCCTCAGATGCATCTAAGGGCTTATGTGAGAAAGATTCAGCCGCACACTACTGATAAGAAACTGTGGATCCATTTCTTCCAAGAGAGTCTGTCTGGCACACAGTTAGAGTGGTATTATCAGCTTGAGAGCTCTAACATCCGCACATGGACTGATTTAGCAACAACTTTCTACAAGCACTACCAGTATAATTCTGAGTTAGCGCCTACTCGGCTACAGCTACAAAATATGACTATGGGCTCTAAAGAAAGTTTCAAAGAATATGCTCAAAAGTGGAGAGATTTGGCTGGCAGAGTCAAACCCCCTATGACTGATCGAGAGTTAGTGGACATGTTCATGGGTACACTGACTGGCCCATTCTACAGCCATCTACTGGGAAGTTCCTCGTCAGGTTTCACTGAACTTATCTTGACAGGTGAACGGGTTGAAAGCGGCATTCGAAGTGGAAAGATACAGGCAGCTACTTCTGCAAGCACCAAAAAGTCCTATCAGGGAAAGAATGAATCAAATGCTGTGTACAGTGAGAGGAAGCATAACAAGAAGAATCGTGACCATACTGTTGGGGCAGTTACAATTGCCGCACCGCCATCTCAGAACTTCCAACACAGACAAGACAGGTCGAGAAGACAGTTTACCAAGATCAATATGACTTTAACCCAAGCACTGCAGAGTATGTTAAAGGCCAATTTGATTACCCTCAGAGGCCCTCCTGCAAATCCCAACACTACTTCTCCTCGTTATAATCCCAACGCCAGGTGTGCCTATCACTCCGATAGCCCCGGGCATGATACGAATGATTGCTGGTTGTTGAAGAACAAGATTCAGGATATGATCGACGCTGGAGAAATTGAATTTGATCCTCCGGCGACCCCCAATGTCATCACAGCACCTATGCCTAATCATGACCAGAATGTTAATGTTGTGGACGACAATTCTCACGTTACTGACGTTGCTGATTTAGCATCTCCTCTCCTGATCGTTAAGAAGAATTTATTGCAAGCTGGTTTATTTCCAGGTTGTGCTGAAGATTGCGATCTCTGTGTACTCCGACCCAATGATTGTTTGAAGTTGAAGAACGGCATTCAACGGCTAGTGGATGATCGTACAATTCTATTTGAAAGGGTTCCTAAGGTGGACAACTCTATTGAAGAGGTATCTGTGATTGCTAGGTCCAAAGCTCCAGTGAAGATTACCGCTACTAGAGTGCCTGTGAAGATTACCGCTGAGCCCAAAGTGGCTCCCCTGATTATTACCGCACCTGGCCCCGTGCCATATTCCTCCAGCAAAGCTATTCCGTGGAACTATGGAGGCGACGTTTACATCCATGGCATAAAGCAAGTTGGTAGTTCTGCTAATCCTAATGATATTGTGGGGACTAGTAAAGTTACTCGAAGTGGAAGGATCTACTCCCCAGAAATCTCACCTCCCGCTCCCGAAATTCGAGGAAAAAGACCAGTCAATCCTCCTCAGTCAGAGACATCGGTCGAAGTTACTTCTGAAGATGTTGCCAAACAGGAAATGGAAGAGATGCTGAAAATCATCCGTAAGAGCGATTTTGATGTAGTGGAGCAATTGGGGCATACTCCGTCTAAAATCTCAATGTTGTCCTTGTTATTATCCTCTGAATCCCATGCCAATGCATTGATGAAATTCTTGAAGACCGCTCATGTGCCTCAAGAAACATCTGTCGATCAATTCGAACATTATGTTGCTAATTTGACTGTTGACAATGGCCTAGGCTTTTCCGATGCTGACCTGACGCCAGCAGGAAAGAATCACAATAAAGCTCTGCATATCTCCATCGAGTGTGAGGGGATCACCCTGGCTCACGTGTTGATCGACAACGGCTCTTCCTTGAATGTGCTCCCGAAAGCTGTACTCGATAAATTTGACTACAAAGGCATTGAACTGAAACCTAGTGATGTTGTGGTGCGTGCTTACGATGGTGCGAAGAGTGTTGTCTATGGTGAAGTGGTTCTCCCTATCAAGATAGGACCTCAAGTCTTCAACACTACCTTTCACGTGATGGACATTCGTCCCGCCTACTCCTGCTTGTTGGGGCGCCCTTGGATCCATGGGGCAGGTGCGGTAGCTTCGTCACTTCATCAAAAGCTGAAGTATCCAATAGCATGCATGGTTGTCACTGTATGTGGAGAAGAAGAGTATATTGTCAGTAGTGTGCAAGCCTTCAAATACGTCGAGATGGATGGTGAATTCTTTGAGACTCCTTCTCAGTCATTTGAAGTGGTTCCTCCACCCAGTCCTGTCCTTAAGCCAACTCCCCTTGTGCCCAAGGTTGTTCGTGTTCCCCCTGTCATGATCTCTCTGAAAGATGCTCAAGCCGCGATTGAAAATGGTGATCGTGCTGGTTGGGGTCAACTGATCAATGTACCGTACAAGTCTGATAAAGCTGGCCTGGGGTTTAACTCTGGAAAGACAGTCAAAAATCAGATTAATGCTATGGAAGATGTTGATAGTGATTGCGACTTGGATAGCTGGATTTTCCCAACAATTGGTGACGAACTCAACAATTGGAAGACTGAAGACATTATCCCGATTTCCTTTAGTCAGGAGTAATTGTTATTGTTTATTCTAGAATTGCAAATTTTAATTTTCTTTTACAATCAAACTTCTTAAAGCATTGTGTCTATGCCCGAGGCACAATGGCTAATTTGTTAGGGGTTTGTCATTTTCATAAGCATATTCATATTCAATAGATCAATGGACTTTTTGCATTCAAATATTGCGCTCTTTATCTTTCCTGTCATTTTTCAAACAAGCTATGTTTCTTGCACACACTCACGTAACAATTTGCCGATCCATATCCACTCTGGATCCTGTTGGTAATGACTCTGCTACTGTTCATTATGACTTTGAAAATCCGATCTACCAAGCCGAGGATGGAAGCGAGGAAGATTGTGAAGTCCCTGGAGAACTTGCCCGACTACTGCAAGAAGAAAAGACTATACAGCCGCATGAGGAATCAATTGAAATTGTAAATCTGGGTACTAAAATAAACAAGAAAGAAGTCAGAGGTTTCTTGGGGCACTCGAATTACATTGCCCGATTCATTCCACACTTGACTGCTACCTACAAACCCATCTTCAAATTACTGAGACAAAATCAAGAGATGGTATGGAATGATGAATGCCAAGAAGCTTATGACAAAATCAGGAAATATCGCCAAGAACCTCCAGTTCCGATGCCACCAGTTGAAGGAAGACCTTTAATTACGTATTTGACCGTGTTAGAAAATTCAATGAGGTGTGTTGGGGCAACATGACGAGTCTGGTCGAAAAGAGCATGCCATATACTGCCTTAGCAAAAGGTACCGACTGTGAAACAAGATACTCACAGCCCGAGAAAGCTTGCTGTGCTTTGGCCTGGGCTGCTCGCCGACTAAGACAGTATATGTTGAATCATACCACCTTATTGACTTCTAAGATGGATTCTATCAAATACCTATTTGAGAAACCTGCTGTCTCCTGAAAGAGTTATCACTGACAATGGTGCTAATTTGAACAACAAGATGATTACTGAACTCTGCACGCAGTTCAAAATAAAACACCATAACTCTTCTCCGTACCGGCCAAAGATGAACGGCGCCGTGGGGACTGCTAACAATATCAAGAAGGTCATGCAAGAAATGACAGTAACATACAAAGACTGGCATGAGATGTTACCATTTGCTCTTCATGGTTATCGTACTTCGGTACGAACTTCGACAGGGGCAACTCCTTTCTCTTTAGTCTACGGAATGGAAGCCGTTTTACCAGTAGAGGTTCAGATTCCCTCTCTAAGGATCATGAAAGAGGCGGGCTTAGACGAGGACGAATGGATTCAGACTCGACTCGATCAGATAAATTTGATTGATGAGAAGAGACTTGCGGCTGTTTGTCATGGGCAGATATATCAGAAATGCATGACCCAGGCATTTAACAAAAGAGTTAAGAGACAGGTGTACCAACTTGGCGACTTGGTGATCAAGCGTATCATTCTACCACAAGGTGATCCCAGAGGCAAATGGACTCCCACATACGAAGGGCCATTTGTGGTTAAGAAGGTATTCTCTGGTGGAGCCATGATACTCGCTACAATGGATGGTGAAGACTTCCCACATCCCGTGAACGCGGACATAGTTAAAAAATACTACGCATAAAAGAGACCCGCTAGATCGACGTATCTAGGCAAAAGTAAGGGCATCCCGGCGAACCAAAAGGGTTCGGGCAAAAATTAGGGATATAAAAAAAAAATGTACACCCGGCAAGTCGAAAACCTGAAAAGGCGGCTTGGGCAAAAAGGGTATCCTGGTGGACTGAAAACCTGAAAAGGCGGTCCAGGCAAAATTAGGGATTAAAGCGTATGACTATGTCCCGTTCTCAGTCAACTTTCATCCAAGTTCGAGGGACTGACCAAGCCAATCACTTCTATCCGACAGCAAGGGATGAGATGCTCGAAGACATAATGACAGTAGTAGGCTTAAAATCAATAGGACTTCTTCCACATAGCTTTCTCTTTGTTTTCGACAATTTCCTCTTACTAGGATTTCTGTCTCCTTATACACAAATTGCCTGTTTATAGGCCTCCTTTCAAAATCAATACAACCCTCTTTCAAAAAAAGATGCTTTTGTTTTTACTTTTCTGTTTTGGTTGCGTAAATGTCCATTGATTTAATTTGAATTAATATGTGCATTTGAATATGACTGATGTTTACCAAAATACATGCATAGAATAGCAATAGCAATTACTACCCGACTTCAGGATCAAGGAAAGGTCTAATCATGCTTCCAATGAATCCGCTACCAATTCTCTTCCCCAGCAAGCCTGTTTTTTCAGAAAATGGCAGTATCCCCAGGCACAGCCAGTTACTCCCCAACAGAGGTCGGCGTCACCAGACAGATTGATCATCTCATCCATCCCAGCCAGGCTCTGTTGAATATTTCCACCATCAGACAGAAATCAAGCATCCCCAGCCGAGAAAGGGTCATCGACACAAATGTCTCAAATCAGTAGATGGGGATTTATTTTCCCCAGTAGAGTCCCCAAGCAGAACTTCTCATACGCATAACTCATTCATTACATCCTTTCACAGCATACGCATGCATACAACATTCACATTTATTTTAGCATAACACGAAACATCTCATGCATCATGACATAGCATGAAGCTAACTTTTTCTTTGCAGGTTAATTATCCTCCTGATATAGTCAAAGTAGAAGGTTCATTCAGACAGACACCTTTATCAATCACATTCAAGATTCAGATACATATTTCAAATACAGTTCATGGGAACATTCATTCTGACAACACTTCGATATCCTCCTAACGATGGCATCTCTAAGCCCATCCCAGACATTTATTGCAAGTACAACATATACAGGTTATCAGATACAGCCTAACGTACGGTTCATTCTGATTCAGCCCAACATATGACTTCTTCAGCAACTCCAATGCGGTCTAACGTACGACCCATTTGGACCTTCAAATCCTCAGATGCTGCCTAGCGTACGGTACATTCAGGGGTGTAGTCTAGCGTACGACTACTTTCTTTTTCAGATGCAGCCTAACGGACGGCTCATTCTACAACTCGGATACGATCTAACGTACGATCCATTCTGAACTTCAACAACCCCAACGCGGTCTAACGTACGACCCGTTTGGATCTTACAACCCTCAGATGCTACCTAACGTACGGTACATTTCTGAAGTGTAGTCTGGCGTACGACTACCGCTTTCATCATCAGATGCGGCCTAACGGACGACTCATTCTGCGACGGTCTAACGTACGACCCGTTCGGATGTCCATCCCCTCAGATGCTACCTAACATACGGTACATTTCTGAAGTGTAGTCTAACGTACGACTACCCCTTTCATCATCAGATCCTACCTAACATACGGTACATTTCTGAAGTGTAGTCTAACGTACGACTACCCCTTTCGTCATCAGATTCAGCCTAACGTACGGCTCATTCTGCAACTCAGATACGATCTAGCGTATGGTCCATTCTGATCCTTTATCCCCAACAGCATATGACACACTCCGACTCCCCAGCGAAGTCGACAGCCTAATGGATGACTCATTATACGGTATAACGTACGACCCAGTGTGGCACCCATGTCTTCAAATTGGCCTAATATACGGCGCGATCTGAAGCTTTCGTCATCAAACCTCCCGGATGGCATCTTTAAGCCCATCTCCATCAAGACCAACTGTCGATTCTCAAGTGCAAATTTTTGGGGCATTCTAGTGTTCAATAATCTTCCACCTCCAGACCACGAATGGCATACACGCCATCCTAACTCTCTCGGTTCAAGAATATTGAACAGGGGCAGCTGTCATACCCCAAAAATTACCCATCATTTTTCCTAAAAAAAAAAAAAAAAAAAAAAAAAAAAAAAAAACGAAAAAAAAAAAAAAAGAAATTTTTTTTTTAATTAATTAATTAATTAATTAATTAATTAAATAATTAAAATAAATAAATAAATAAAATATAACAAATTATTTTTGACTTGGGTCTCTCTCATTCCAAGCCCATTACCCACGAAATTAGTCTATAAATACTGAAGTTTCAGTAGGGGGAGTTAGACTTGGAGTTTACACTGGGAGATTTACTGGAGAAAGAAGGAAGAGAAGCAAAACACTCTGAGGTTTCCTTGGAACAAAACCTGGAGGAAAAAGAAAGAGAGAGAACAGAGAAGGACGGATAGAAACTTTGGCATAGGAACCCTGCCTACCCGGAGAATTCAGAGTAAAGAAACCCTGAAGGCAGCCCATCTGCACCGAAGCCATCGCCGTCCAATTCCCGCTGCCTAACTTATTCCGATACTACAAGTGGTCAATCCCTTCAACCTTGAATTGGCAAACAGGTTTGCGTATCTCTATTGTTTATACTTTCAATTGGCCATATCTACATATATAATGCATCATGATTAAATGTTGATATATAATTTGCTTTCGTATGGGAATTTAAATATGCCTGAATACCCTGAGTGTTTGATCATGTTATTCCTGTGATAAAATGCCATAAAATTCAAAGTTCCTAACGTGGGGCTGTTTTCAAATTCAAAATCCGTGGCCGCTCGCTAGCACCTCGCTAGGCGAGCCTGGGGCGAGTATTCGCCTGGCCTTCGCTAGGCGAGGCAGAGGCGAACGAGACAGTAGCTGACTTTTCTATTCTGTTTTTTTTTATGTTTTATCATAGCCATGCATTATTCATCCTATCCTAGTTATTGTTGTGATATTTCTCCGGTGTAATCTTCGATTGCACCCTGATTTGGTGTTCTGACATGTTTTTTTTTTTGAGTTTCGTAAAGGTTCACATATCCCAGGAAAAGGTTATTGGCTAGGTATTCCACTTTATTTGTGGGATACCCTTGTGGAGTTTCACCCTAAATTAATTTTTAATGTATTAATTTCTAATGTATTAATTTTTTAATATATTATTTTTAATAATTTTAATGTGGAGTTTCATCCTAATTATATAATTAATTGTAAAACTTTGCCTTTGAATAAGTGATCTTGGACCTCTCTTTGTTGCCTTACGATTACGATATTACGGTCATGTCCCGCAAACGTGGGGATACCCTTAGCAAAGACCCTTCGGTTAAATCATCATAAAATAAATTATAGTCCCTCGGATGTTGCCTTCGAATATACAACTTTGTCCCTCGATGACCCTCCGATGTTGCCTACGGTTAAAAGATGATAGTCCCTTCGAATGCTAAGGTATCCTCGTAACTGTTGCCTTCAATGACCAATCGATGACCCTACGATGACCCTTTTACATCCAAAGGATAAAACTACTTATTTCTCAATAATAAGGACAGTTTTACCCTCATAAGGATAGGAAATACTCATAAAGACCTTGGGTCGGTATAACTCTTAATTGCTGGCTCACAACCTAAAACATTTTTTCACACCTCACACCTTTCAAAATACCTTCAGAAAATCACCACTTGGTATACATTCATACTAGAATCATTACCGAGTTATATTTTTCTAAACAATTTTCAAAACTAAACGAGATAATCACTTTGTATACATTCATACAAGAATCATTACAAAGTTAAATTCTCTTTTCAAAACAATTTTTCTAAACAATTCACAAACACTTTTTTTTAGACAAAAATAATATAAGTGATCGAGCAATTAAGAGCCCATGGATAACCATGGATACAAAGGGTGCTAACACCTTCCCTTTGTATAATGTACCTCCCGAACCCAAAATCTAAATTAAGGTCTTTCCTGTTCTTTTCCACCTTTCCTTACCGGATAAAAGAAAAGTCGGTGGCGACTCTTGCTAACCGCGACATTGCGATTAAAACCACAAAAAAGTCCAGTTCACCGTATGACACAAACCTCTTGAGCTCTTTTTCCTTGTAAATCCTCTCATATGTAGGTCAATCATTCCTTATTCATTTCTCGTCTTATAAGACCTCTCGTGCTTAGACGAAGCTCTTTTGCCTTATAAATCCTCTCGTGTGTAGGCTAATCATTCCTTATTATTTACTCGTCTTATAAGACCTCTCGTGTGTAGGCCAATCATTCCTTATTATTTGCTCGTGTTATAAGACCTCTCGTACTTAGACGAATCTCTTGCCTTATAAATCCTCTTATGTGTACGCCAATCATATCTCATTTGTCCATCTGGTTGATCATCATTAATGGTTAATACCACACTCTTTCTTATTAAGCAACCTACCTTACCTATAAGGTTGTGAACCTTGGTATCCTTTTTCAGCCTTGAAGGGTTATGTACCCTGGCAAATCAATCTATCCCTTTTGTTTCAATCGTAGTAGGCTGAACTATGATTTCTCTGATTTTCTCATTGCACGATGAAAAAACATAGGCACGAGGGTTCGAATCTTCCACGAGCATACTTATTTATTCCTCTTCCTGTCTTAGGGCACCATTCATATCTTTCATGATTTGTTATCTACCTTCGATCATTGAACCATTCACCCTAGTGACACATTGTTTCTTTGAAACCAAAATACAGTTTTCTTTGGAATTCCATATCCACCATTTTAGGACCATATAGTGGCAATCCACATTTGTACCTAGAGTTTTTTGGCTCATACCCAGACATTTTATTCCTTCTTTTTTTGCTACGACGTTGTTTCCCTCTAGGGTAAAAATTCCATTTATCATATGGATTTCAATACACCTTGACCTTTGGTTTCAAACTATACCTTTTCAGTCACCTGTTACCAAATAGTTCAATTTTGTGACTTTGGTCATTCACTCCATTCATCTCCATGATGCATTCATATTCTACCTTCATTCACTTCATGTGATATATCTATGTTTTTTGAGCCAAATACAATATCTCTTTATACTCCATCTCATATCTCCTTGGGAACCAAGAGTCGATTTATTTGTCTTGTTAGTCCTCTTGTTTCTTAGACGAATATATCCTTACTTACTTTGCAGTTGTATACGGGTAATCCTCTTTGTTTTCGGTTATTCCAATACAGTGACACCATGTCGTAGGCCCCTCACTTGTTGGTTCATACCAGTTTTACTCTTGGGTTCATATTTCACCCCTTTTGGAGTTCAAATCAAATTATCCTTTGGTTCATACCATACTTTGATCACAATTATTTTCACTTCCTACCACTAGTTCTATGAACTACGGAGCTCTGAATTCCTTATTGCACTATAAGGATACGTAGGCATGAGGGCCCCAATCCTCACCGAGCACTTTATCTATTTCTCTTCCTTTCCCTTATTCTGTTGCGAGTAATCTTCAGATATAACACTCATTTGAGCTAGAACGATCAAAACGGTTCCCATGGAGTACCATGGATGTTAGGGGTGCTAATACCTTTCCCTTGCATAACTGACTTCCTTACCCAACATACCTCTTTCCTACGGGTTTTATCGATGTTTTCCCTTTCCTTCAGAAATAAATAAAGTTCGACGGTGACTCTATTGTATGTTCGACCGTGCGATACATTCGGGTATATTTACGCTAGCTTCAGGTATCACACCCTCAAGAAAATAAATGACCATCGTGATCACTTGCAAAAATATATTCCTCACAAGTAAAGGTTCACTTACTAGCGCTAAGAAAATTTTGAAGTGAAAGAAAATATTTTCTAAAGAGGGATAGAGATAAATTCCAAAATATGAAAACGTTGGGAAATGGTGTGGTTTGAAATGAGGGAGATCCTCCCTTATATTGTATGTGGAAACAATAAGAAAAAAAAAACAAATCATGGTCTGAATTCATTATCTAATCGATTAGAAAAACACTCTAATCGATTAGACAACTCAAATATAATTGATTATAAAGCCTAATTAGGAAAGTTTGGATATATAGTCATTGCAAGTCATTAATGTGCTACACTTTATGATTGTATAATTGATTATCATCTTTCAAATTGATTGTACAAGTGTCTTAATCGATTAGATAGATAATAAAAAAATTGGTTAAATGATTGGCACACCTTTCCAATCTATTATATGGCTAAAAATTGTTTAGATAGCTTATTAATCACTTAGTTCTGGCTTAGAAAATTATTTTCAAGGTAGAAAATATTTTGAAGTGTGTATGAGATTTTCCTTAGTACTTTTAAGTTGTTACCTTACTTTTATAGTACTCGGTTCACTAAAGTAGACCAACAAACTTGAACTGGCGAGCTTTCACACCTTTTACCAAAGTAGCTTCAAGACTTTTCTAGATAGTATCTGATTGTATAAGAACTTAATCTTGAGTTCTCTTATAAGATACTTTGGTTATCATCAGTGTCGAAGGCTGTTCTTATGCGTTGTCGTCCTAAAAACTCCATATGTTGATCTTCATTACCTGCAAGCACATAGATCCACACCTGGTAGAAGAACTCGCTTACTTTCATTGTCTACAAGTAAAGCAAATGGAAGAAAATCTTTATTTCTCACAACAAATATGGAAAGAGTATAGTGAAGAAGTTTAGTCTTGAAAAGGAAAGTCACAGTATAACTTTTGCTCTAACATATGTGAAATTAACTAGAGATGATAATGGTGTTGATATTTATCAAAGTCTACACAAAAGCATGATTGGTAGTCTGCTTTATCTCACAGCAAGCAAACCTAATATCACATTTTCTGTAGGTATTTGTTCTGGATACCAAGCTAAACTCATAGCTAGTTATCTCACTCAATTAAAGAGAACCATAAAGTACATAAATGGGACTTGTGACTATGGTATTCTCTATTCTCATGATACTAACTCAATACTAGTAGGGCATTGTGATATTGATTAGGCTGGAAGTGTTGATGATAGAAAAAGAACATTTGGTGGATTTTTTTCTTTGTAACAACTTAATCTCATGGTTCAAAAAGAAGAAGCATTGTGTCTCATTATCTACTGCAGAAGTTGAGTACATTGTTGCAATGAGCAGTTGCACCCAACTACTTTGGGTGAAACATATGTTGAAGGAGTATAATGTCGAACAATATGTCATGACATTATACTACGAAAATTTAAGTGCTATTAATTTTTCAAGGAATCCTTATCAACACAGTAGAACCAAGCACATTGACATTCATTATCATTTCATCAAGGATCTTGTGGAAGATAAAATTGTAAACCTTGAGCATGTAGTAACTGAAAAAGAACTAGCTGACATATTCACTAAATCTTTAGATGCAGCTCAGTTTGAAAATATAAGGGGTGCTATTGGTATTTGTATATGTGAGAATTTATAGCATTTAATGCAGGGGAGTCGTGCAAGTTCTTAAATATTTTTATCTATCTATTATTCTCACAAAATTGTTCATTCACTTTGCTCTCAAGTTCATAAATCTCTTACGAATATGAGTCGAACATCTAAAGAAGCTAAGCCAACTGAATCTATTATAAATACTAATGGGATCAAAATGGTGGGAGTCAAGTTAGGGAAGAAAGCAACAACAAAAAATATAGGGTTCCTGAGTCAGGTAGCAAGCTTGAAGAAAAAGATTTTGTACCATCTGGTGAACCATCTGTGACTGGGAAAGAGAAAACTCTAAAAAGTAAGTATGTGGAAAAGAAATGAAAAGTTGCTGAGAAGAAGTCTTTGAAGAGAAAGCATGTAAAATCAAGTGATTCTCACATAGATTCTTAGGAAGACTAGGTTAGTTTGAGATTGTCAGGTGGTTGGTTTGGTCATTAAATTTTGATGTTATGTCTGATTCTAGTTGTTTCAGTTTTATTGTGGTTGGCCCTTATCTATGGGCATGAAATGTTCTTTTTGGTTATGGTTTTGTAATAACTCTATAACTTTGTATGTTTGCTGCTACCTTGATTTGTTTGTTCACTATGACAATCCAGATATGGTATTCAATTATGTTGATGATTTTTGGTATTTGTATGATTTTCATTTTCAAACCTTTTCCAAATTGTGGCAAAAGGGGGAGTAATGTCGTGTGAATGCATTGTCGTGTGCATGAATGTTTGCATGTATGCTTGTGTTCCTGTTTGTGTGGAATGTTGTTGTGTGCTCTTGTTTTTTGTTTGATCTGATCTCTTGATGTTTAGCAATCACCTTCACTTTGCACGATCTTTGGTATGATCTTTTGCTATTGGGTATCGTCTGATGTGCTTCTGATGCATGCTCTGAGAAGCGCTACTATGTCTTCTCTTATATGTGATTTTTTTTAAAGATTTATTCATGCACGTCTTGTAAGAATTATAAGAGTTATTTTAGTCAAAATTTTCCAAAGGGTGAGATTTTTGTTCCTTTGATTGGTTGCTTTAGGTAAAATAACATGGGCAACAAGATGTCAAATTATGAAGCAGTATCATATGGGACAAGATGTTCCAGCATTTATGCAAAATCTAGCCTTAGTCTATAATCCAAGGTTCGTGAGTAAATTTGAGCATGATTTTGTATGTTTCCAAGGAGATTTGTTGATGTATCGTTTAGCAATACGTTATTTAGTAAGATTTGCTAAATGGATTTAGTAAGATCAAATCAAATTAAATGAAGATTTAAAATGAATGAAGACCAAATTAAATCTAATCTAATCTTCATCAAAATAAAATTTGTTGTTATCAATTCAAATGCCCATTGGAGAAAAGCCCAATAGATGAATTGTTATATAAAGACTCATCCTAACAACGAAATAAATATGAAGCAATAGTTGAATCTAGTGTGTTAAGGTTTGTTATTGGACTTTGTTCTTGTTGTTTATCGTACACCTTTATAATGACCAAGTTTTTATCTAAGTCATAAAGGTTGGTTATGTTAGTTGACTTTTAATTCAATAATCTTTAAATTTTTTTTACGTATTGATCATTAGCGTTAATGATTGTAAGATAGTGAGAGGGGTTCTCATATTTAGGGGGTGTCCTATATAGAAAGCTATGAGTAGTATTAGGAAGAGAGGCATTGAACAAGGGTTGTTCATCTAAGGCTATATGTACTAATACTATTGAGAATAGATTTTCTTTCTTGGGTTAGAAGGCCCCCAGATGTAGGTGCCGTTGCACCGAACTGGGTTAACAATCATTTGTGTTATTGATTGCTTTATGATTTATTTACTAGTATTAATCTATTATAAGAATGCTATGCACATTAACCCAGACATTGTGTCTAACATATGTCCCGCGAAGAATAGAATTTAACAAGAAAATAAGTAAGTTCAGTTACCATTCTCATCTCAAATCTAGCTTGCATTTCTTGAACAAGATGATATAACGTCTAACTTAACATCCCTCCAAATACAATGTCGTCAACATCAATCTGAGTTATCATAAGATTCCCATTGTCTTTCACAATTATATCCTTCATGTTGTTAACAATCGTACTAACATCATGACAAATTTACACATCATCATCCTTCTCAATGATGTCATCCATGTCATTTATATCATTATTAACATCCTGACTAACTTCCATTTCCAAGTACCCATTAAGGAAGGAATTTTTCACATCCATTTGGTAAAGTTTGAAATTAAGGATAGTCTTATGCTAAACCGATAGTCTTGTTCTACAAGCGATGCTTTGTTTCAAGTAACAATCCAATTCTCATCAGACTTATTCTTTTAAATCAATTGTGTCCCAACGATATTAGCAGAGTTTGGTCTAGGAATAATTTCCCATACTTTGTTTCTTTTAAATTGAACAAGCTCTTATGAATGTTTTCTCCGTGTGGTGAAGCATTCATCTGCATCTCCTATAATTTTTTTCAATATGATGATTCTAATTAATACTTACCGATGGTAATTTCGTTTCACTAGCATTATCTTCATTATCATCCAAATCTACATCTTCTTCAGTAATTTGTACATTGTTTTGTATAATGTCAGCAACACCTTTCTCAACATTATGACCAGTTATATTATAATCTTCGTCTTCTTGGGGAGTCACTTCAGTTTGATAATCATTAACAATGAAATTTATAGATTCCATCATAGATTTTATGAGCTTGTTAAACACTCTATACACTCAGCTATTAATGGAATAGGATAGAAATATGTCTTCATCACTCTTTGAATCAAGCTTCCTTTTTTGTTCACGACCAGTAAGAATATAGCAAGTACTACCAAACAAATGAAAATATTTAACGTTGGGATTCCTCACCCTCCATAGCTCATAATGAGTAACCTTTGTACCTTGTCAAATTATTACTCGAGTGTGAATATGACATGCAATATTCATTGTTTTTCTCAAAAGTGATAAGGAATTTGTTTGGCATGGGTCATGATTTTAGCCTTTTCTTGCAAGGTATGGTTCTTCCTCTCGACAATCCCAATTTAATAGGGGTGAGATGGGAGTAAAAAATTCATGAGAAATCCCTTCAGTAGTGCATAAAAAGTAGAAGTTGGATTTTGCAAATTCTCTACCATGATCACTTCGAATGTCAATGATCATGCATATTTTATATCCTTTTTCACGTTGTAAGCGATGCAAAATGTCTTCAAAGAAAACGTAGGTATCATGCTTCTCACATATAAATTCAACCCGGATGTATATGGAGTAGTCATCAACATAGGCAAAGATATATCTCTTTTCTCCAAGACCCTTAACTTGCATGGGTCCCATAAGATCCATACGAGGTAATTCAGGAACACAAGTAGTGGTAAGATGTTGAACCTTCATATGTGACATCTTGGTTTACTTATCAACTTGATGGTCACCATAAATTTTACCTTATTCAATTTTGAGATCATATGTACATATGAAAACCTTTTTTAGTAATAATGTTCCTCATACTCTTGAGTTTTAAGTGTATAAGCTTTATGCGCCACATTTTAGTTTCTTAGTTTTAGAGATATGATAATTTTGAGGTTGGCTCTTTTTAGAAGGCGACCACATGTAACAATTATCGAAAGATCTAGATCCTTTCATAAGTTGTGTAATATTAGAGGCGAGACCGTCAACAAGTAAGATATCGTTAAGACAAGGAAGACCAGGATAGACTAACTTCTCTTTTTCTAATGATTTTCCCTTTAGCACCATCACCAAATGTAACATAACTCTTGGAAAATAGTATGATTTCTTTCAGATAGTTTCTTTCTCATACCTTTTGTCTAAAGTAGCCTCTATCAAAATAGAAATCTTCACGAGAAAAGACCTTAAGGGAGGTACAAGCAATGTGAACTAGAAATTAGGCTTGGCACGCCAAACTTCCCAAGGATGCATTTCACACATCTCATTCCAATGAGGATAAATATGTTAACGGCACGGTTGTATGCAATACAATTTACAATAGTTCGGTCGAATGTGACCAAGTTGACCACAATCATGACAAACCTAAGAGGGTCTATTGTAGAAAAAATAGTGTGTTGGTAATCATGTTTGACAAGTTATTGAGACTTGTTACCTGATATTGTAAATTTTATTTTCTAAATTGGAGGAACAAACATAGTCTTGGAATTGAATGATTCTCCCAAGTATCTAATTCCCTTCAAAGCTCTCAGTTCTAGAACACAACATGCAAACATATTTGGTCATGCCATGAAGCTTAGATAAGATGGACAACTTCTCCCTTTAACTTTGAAATAGTTAGCATGAGACAATGTCTTTTATTTTTCAACTACTTGAGATTCTTTAGTACATTTGAGATACAATGTCTTGTAAGCTTCAACAATGACATCAACAGATAAGTTATCATCACTAGTATCACCATTATCATTAGGCACTTATGAAATTGATCTTATGCGAGTAGTGAACACTACCACATTGTTTGCTCGATCAAATACACATTTTCTTCATCTGACAAATTATTAGAGAAAGTGGAATTGTGGCCCTTTTCTATTTTCTAAGAAAAATTGTACATTCAACCTAAATATGACTAAAACATTCACATTTTCATGACATTGAATTACGTGTCATTATTTACTTTTTCTCCATCTTTTACTTTATGCCGAAAGTTGCCACCTTTTAAATTTTAATGTTGGTTGTTTTTTATATTAGTAAAGACATTATTCTCAAAACTTTCTATCAAGTTTTCTAATGACTTTTTCTAAGCTCTTAGCTAGCATGGCAATGGACTTAGTCAGATTTTCATCGGCATTACGTTTGATCTTTTGATCTGGTCATCCTAGTCTTTGGTATCTAGTTTGAATGCCACATTCTTACGTTTTTTCTTGGATTTGTCATCAATGACTATTTCAAGCACGAGTAAGGATCAAATTAATTCATCAACTTTCATTGTGCAAACATCTTAGACTTCTTCAATGAATGTAACATTCATGTCAAACATCTTGGAAAGAGATCTTAGAATTTTTCTTACAAGTTTTTCTTTAATGTCACCGGTAACAAGTTGAGGTATAAATATATGAACTTTAATTTAGATATACCTTCATGAGCAACTTCAAAAGTCTCCCAAGTCTCATTAGCACTAATATATAAATGATCTTGAAAATATTCTTATTATAAATGACATGAAGAGCACGAGACGCTACAAGTGCATGTTCGTCTTCCACAAATGTGGTATTTTGGTATTAAAGATGGAACAAGTGGTAGTATGGTATTTTAATTAGAAATGAGTGGCAGAAGAGTGGAAAAATCCAAAAACAAGAGACAAATATTTAAACCATAAAATCAAATTCAATTCAAATTTGCAAAAGTTATTTTTAATAATACAATGTTTATTTTCACATGAGGGAATGATGTAAGTCAAGCTTTATCTCAAAAAGGGAAGGAGCAAATTTACTCTTGATCAAATTATTTATCTTATATTTACGCTAACACTTACCGTAAAAACGTTATATCTCACAAACACATGCGATAGCTCCGATATTTATTAGCCTGCATATTTATATAGTTACGTAAAATAAAATAAAAAAGAATAGCTATCTTAAGTTGAAAGTTAATATTCATAGCACAACATGAGAAATTGTATAAAGAAAACAACTACTAGAGTAACATTAAACCTAGTAAAAAGATTAAACTGGTAACTGTAATGAAACTTGTGTATCCATCCACACGGTCTTGACTCTTGAAGAAATTGATTCTAAGATTTGCTAAATATATTTGCCACCGCAGTTCTTATCGCTCTCATATGTATAACAAGGTCATTCCTTCTTTTGATGACAACAATTGATATAGTAATAATCCACATGATGCCAGTAATGATTGCAGTAAGAAATTGAAACCTAAAATTGATAATCATTCCAACCTACTTTCTGAAGCAGACAACGGATGGAAAAGTGCATAAATAGCAATTGGATTCTATCCACTCTGATCAGGATCTGCGAGTGCTGATGGAACTGATGGAACCATTTCATTCCATCTTTTCTTAACAATGATAGTGATGGTGATAATCCAAGCGATGCCATTGATGAATGCAGCGATGGTAGAGAATATAAACGAACCGACAGAGACCAGAGCTGCCATACACATACTCACCAAAATGTGCACTATACAATGACCAGTAACAGGACTGTATAAGGCTATTTCAAGCATGGACATAAGAAGCATCGAGTGTATAACGATAAACAACAATCTCATAAAAAATGTGTGTTTGGCGATGAAATCGATCATACCAAGATTCGGCATCAACTCCATAGCAATAGATCCCATTATCAGCCAAAAGAGTCGTATTATGTTGTTGCTGACTTGCATATACATTTTGAGGTCGATCGCTTCGAGGCCAAGAGCCATTGTTGCTGTTGAAGAAGAAGCAGCTTGATTTTGGTTGGAGAGAGAAGCGAGAAATAACAACTTCTGTTTAGGGCACCCTTCAAATACAAAATAAGGTGGGTCCCAGCTTCTTTTTTTAATCCATTTCCACTTCTACCCTTTGCAGTGCATAGCTCTTTTTGATTAAACAGACTATCATACCACAAAAAGTTTCCTATGCCTTCTACTCAATATAGAGATGTAGTATATTCTTTTATTACACTGATTTATGATTCAAAACCAATAAATAGATGCAGAGAAAGAAAGGATAAGATTCCAATCCTAGAATTACCAAATCTATAGAACCGTTAGATTCAACCTCTGTTCTTTTCTATTATGAATTTTTTTTTATTAATTCAAATGGTTTACAATTACTTTTAGTGGGATTTGATCTCATTATCTTAAAATTAGAATAGTTAAATTTTATTAAGAGCACATTTTTGTCTTTCAAAGTGCTTTAAAGCGATGGTAAGATGGCATTATAAAAAGTCTTGATAAATGGAGTAATACTTTTAAAAATGATATGGTAAATAGGAAATGGAGAGCTCTTTTAGAAAAACAGTTTTGTGAAGTTTTTATTTTTTTTTCCTTGGCAAAGGACATGGATTTCTTAAAAAACAATCTCATAGTAGGAAAATGATGGCACTTTTTATAAGAAAAAAATTCTCCATTGAAAAAATATTGTAAGTGCTTTTATAAAAAAGCAATCTCTTTGTTCTTTGAAAAATATTCTCATACATGCGTGTTATAGAAAGATATGGAATTAGCCCACTTAACAATTATTTACTGAGGTGAGTGCCTCGTGCTCTTTTCATCTTTATATCTTTATGTGTGCATCTCATGTAAAGACGTTTCAATTTTTTTTAGACACTATGTAAATTAATCGTGGTTTAATCCTGAAAAAATAAGTAGGGTTTTATCTAACTATTGTTTAATTATTATAAATATTTTTTAAGATCTTATTTAATTATCGATTAATTACGAGAAATTTGAGACCTTTACGGTAAGCCACGTTGCACGCCCTCAAAGACGAATCTAATCACGTATCTTTGAAAATTTAAAAATATATTATATGTGTCCGAAATGCATATTCGAATTAATCCAAAATTACATCACATAGTATTATTCAAATATTCAAAAAAATCATTTTGATTCTTTAAATGGATCCCACTAAATATTTTATATTATTTTACACTTTCGAATTATTTAAACAGTTCATCTACATTTTATAAATATTAATATAATGTATCAAAAACTCTAAAATGAGTCTCATTAGACACTACAATATACTCTCAATTTATATATATATATATATATATATATATATATATATATATATATATATATATATATATATATATATATATATATATATATATATATATATATATATATATATATATATATATATATATATATATATATATATATATATATATATATATATATATATATATATATATACCAATTTAAGTTAGGAACATTTGCAATATAAAAAAGAATTCAATCTCCTAACTATCCATCATCTTTTGACAACGTGTTTTTGAAATTTGTGAAGGAACAATACATCACTATCAATATCCATGCTCTTATGTGTTATGTGTGCATCTCGCATCTTTGAAAATTCAAAAATGTCATTTATGTGTATGTGGATACATATTCGAAGTTAACGCATCCAAAACCATACTAAAATGCATTATTCTGATATCCACACCATTTTGAACAAAATGTGGTCTGGAGATGCATCTCTATATATTATTTAGATGTATCCGAAGATGTATCTCTAAAATATCCTCTGAATATTTTCAGAGCATCACCATTGTCTCAACATTGTAATTTTTTGCAGCCAAATTGTATTAAAGTAAATTTAATTTATGTTAAAGTAAAATACAAGTAAAAAGTCATACATTAATTAAAATAAATCCAAAAAGTCAAGACCATACATAACATTTGGCCAAAAACACAAAAGCATAATACATCTAAACATTAATTATTGGATTGTCTAACTCAAGCCTTCTTCTCTGCCTATACTACACAACATCCTGTAACTCGGGCTCATGTTTTGCACGAGGGCCAACTGGGGACTACCATCCTCAAAAATTCATGTTTCTGTGATTGCTCTATCCATCTCCAAAATACACTGACAGACCACTGACATGTCCTCGGTGTGGTCATCCATAGTCTAAAGTACCTCCTGATTAGCTAGCCTAGGTGGTCTTCTAGGAGTGTTTGGTGTCATGATAAAACGTGACATCCTATAGAACCATGTCATGTAGTTGTCAGTATAAGCCCATTATAAAGGAGTTTGCATCCTACAATACTTCTCTGGTACCAAGTGACTCTCGAAATCATCTAGTATTGCATCAAGATCTCTACGGTGGAAAATGAGAGGAGTGGACTCATATGGGGTATTGGAATAATCTGCAAATAGCCAAATTATTGTATCACTCGCTCAGGTAGATAAGGATACATAAGAGATGTCTCACATGCCAACCATCTCGAGTATAAGGAAATATCATCAAATCGACACGTCTCACGGTGACCCTAGTATGGGTTAAAAGGCAACGTCATCTAGTACATGACTGTTAAGATACACTTTGAATGGCTAGACTGCATTATTCTCATTATACGCAAGAAATATGGTAGCATATGTCCAATTCTCATTGTAGGCAAGCGTATCTTCCCTCACGATAATGTGAGGGAAGTGGGAGAAGATCCATCTCAGGAAATGGTTCAGATACAATATTAATAACAAGTGTAATAAATGAATTATGAAAATATTAGTAACAGTACATTACTGTAAGCAGTGTGCATGCTCCCTGTCATATGTTTTGTCTTCTATAGACAACCCTTTCCTAACTTCAAGTACATGTAGACCAAACATGCGGCCCCCTAGTTGTACTCGTGAATCGCAAACATGTCGATGGAGTACTTAAGGTATACCACATCGACATAGATTGTACTTTTATCCACAAACACGAATATGCCAACCATGAACAGGGGGTAACACTTCAATGCACATTGACGATGATACCCAACCTGCATATCATCACCACCGACATCCAAGGCCGCTGCAGATGTTCTTTATAATGTTTTTCCAAAAAAAAAAACTAAATCTTGCATGACCACCTCCTGTGTCAGCTGCCTCCTTTGAGGCCTTAGCAGGGTTAGCCCCCAAATGGGTGACCATCATCTTGTAGGTTTCCTCTCGATCAATCCTTCTATGGCCCAGTAATTGTCCCCTCGTGGGGAGATGCATGCGGCATGAGACGTAATCCATGGTGATGGTCATCTCACCTATAGAAAGGTGGAAAGATGACATCTCTGAATTCCACCTCTCTGCAAAATTTGTTTGCAATGTGGTTTATGGTCATGTACGCAGTAGAACATAAACCGATAAGATCGGAATAATGTATAACATTAACGGACCAATCAGTAGTGGGATGAGACAACTTTAATATCTTTCTATCATGATTTACTGGTTCCAAACATGTATGCTCCTGTAAAAAGAAAATATCATCATCAGTCTCAATTTAATTAGTTGAAAACATATGTATTGTAAAAGAAAAATAAATATACCTATATTTTCTTATACATGCTTAGAAGCATGGTCTGCATAGAGATGAAGTAAAGAGGTGTCAAATGGGCCTCCAGGGTAACTCTCTAAAGGGGGATCGATAGCAGCTTCTTCATGGGCTTCAAGGGCTTCGGGGACATCAAGTTCTGCTGCATCATCTGGGGACTCATGGCCACGTAACATAGATGACTCAAAGAGGTGGATATAAGAAATAGAACTAGATGGTTGAGAACCATGACACTGCAAACCAACAAATGAGATATCATTAACTCGTGACCTCGTGGTTCTGGTTACGGCCCTCTCACGTCATACTAACGCGGTTTGGAACACATTTTCGAGCCTAATTCTGCCATGGTTGTTTTTCAGCCATTGTACATGCGTTAAAAATGAAACTCATATAACAAATTCATACAAAATTCAGACACATAGTAATCTGGATATACATCTCCAAAAAAATTAAGAAAGAATTCAGAGATACATCTATGGACAAATCTGTGATTTTGTATAAATTGCAGAAACGCCATTGTAGTCCTAAACTTCAACAAACTTTCAATGCGTGTCCCAAAATACCTATTTCAAATGCACGATACCTAATGTAACTTAAACAATTTACTTTACCTAAAAGCTCATTAAAAATACATTAAAAAATATTGATTTTTGAAAAACTTACCAAATTCTAAGTTGTGGAAGAGAAAAGATTGAATGGAGTGAGAAGCTTTGCAAGAAATCAAATAGAATGCAATGAGAATCTTGATTGGAAATTAAATCTTAAGAGGAAAATGAGCATCAGTTGGATTTTTTTTTAGGTTTAGTGAGTTTTTAGACAAATAAAAGTGGAAGAGGGAAGGTTCTAGCACGGTTTAAAGTATTCACAATGTCCAGAGATGCATCTTTGTACTATCCATTGAATTTTAAATTAATGGTGTATCTGTATATGCATCTTCAGACTTTCCTTTTACTCATACGGAGATGTATCTCCAGGTTAAATTTTGGTATAATATGGTGTCTCATCAATTCGCTCTGAAAAATGGCTTTAAAAAGGTGTGTATGGATATGCATCTTTGGACGCTAGGGGCAACTTAGACTTTTCATAGTGGTTGAGGAGAACATATAAGAGTGAAAAGAGTAACCCCTTTATTTTTTATTTCTAGAACTAAACATTTAGTTAGGCCTATTATATACTATTATGGAATTTCTAATATCACCCTAAGTGGTAGAAAAGCATCCAATGAAAATTTGAAATTTCCCCTATCGCATCTTAAAAAATACGATCATTCGAAAAGCATTCGCACGCTCGTGTAAATGATTATTGAATAGAGCCTTCACCGAACTTTATTTATTCGAAAGAAGGAAAGGGAAATATCAATAAAAGCATTAAAAGAAAATAGTCGTCGCAACCATATTCAGGTTCTGGAGTCGATTACGCAAGGGGAAGGTATTAGCACCTCTCACGTTCATTGTACTCAATGAAAACCTTTTAGTCCAACTTGTGATTGAATGTTAGCTTATGTTTATTTTTTGTCTTCTTTGAATGATCAAATGTGGTAAAAGGAAAATAAAAGGGGTGGCAAAAATGTTTTTATTAGAGTGCTTGACAAGATTGCGGGTCTCGCTCCTATGTATCATCGAGTACAATGAGGAACTCAAAGTTTCGTAGTTTATCATAAAAAATTATGTATTGGTTGGTGTGTTTTTATTGAACGAGTGTTTAGATCACACTCTAGTGGCTAAACATCGGCTTATATGCTCGAGGGGGAGACTTAAACACTTGTTTGTATCCGCATTAGAACGGACTAAACAATGTTCTCTTGTAAAAGGTTTCCGATTGTGCGGGGGTGATAAAAAATAGGTTTGATGTGTTTGAGTATGTTTTAGGCTTGGAAGACGAGTATTTATGACTTGCAAGCTATTACAGTTTGGGTATAATACTTGGGACTATTATTGGACATTTCACCTAGGTAGCATTTTTCTTTCATTATTGTTTGAAAATATCAAAATATGAATTAATCATTTTGATTTTGATTAAGAAAAGAACTTAATGTTGGGTCAAGTGTTTGATTCGCGTTGCGAAGAGGTTTGTGAAAATGGTTTCAAATTAATCGGGTTTTGAAAATCCATTTGACGTTAGACCAAGATTTTTCATTTTGAAAATAAGTTTATTCGTCAATATTAATCATTCAATCAATTTAATAATTCAATTAAACAAATAAACAAAATAATAGTGATAAAAATAAATATAATTCTAAGTAAGCAAAAGTAGTATAGATGAATGCATGAGCATGGGAGATATGATAGAGCAAAATGACATAAACAAATAATATTAATTAACTGCTTAAATTAATTAATTAAGTTTATTAGAATTAATTATTTTAATTAATCAATTAAGGAATTAATCCAAGTATTAATTAAACTAAGTAAATCCAACTAACCTAATTAATTAAGGAAAATAAATGTTAATTAATAAATAATAATAATAATAATAATAAAATAAAAACAAAGGTATTTAAAAAAAACAAATGAAAAGAATGGGTCCAAAAAGGTAAGGCCTCAAGGACATCGAACTGGGGGGCGCAGTGTTAAAAGGGGGTGTGTTGATTATGGAAAGGGAAGAAAATGGGCTTCGCAATTGACTTAAACAAAATAAGGGAGGATGTAAGGGTATCACTGGAAAAAAGGGGTGCATTGGGTTAAGGATGTCGGCAATGTATCATAATGGGTTGTGCCCAAAGGAACAACCCAAACCCTAAACTAAACCAACCAAAATCCTAGAAGACCAATGTGTTCTGCCTTTCTCTCATTCCATTTAGTCTTCACCCTCTCTCTTACTTCTCTCACTCTGCAAATCCTTTCTTTCATCTCCTCTCGTCAGAAGTGGCGACGGCGGCGACCCATGGTGGTTGTCGCCTCCTCCTCCGGTGATCAACCCTAAATTAAAAAATTTCAAACATTAACCCCCTTCAGTCTTATCCTTTCTTTCCAAGTTCAGGCCTAATTTCATCAAAAACCAACTTAAAAGGCCAAATCAGATGCTCAAAATCAAGAAACCCTAATTTTAAATCCAGAGAAAATCAACCAAAAACTAACCTACATTCAGTCCTAAACATCAAATCAACATGAAAAACATACAAAAACAACACCAATAGCATGAAATTCAAACCCAAATAGAACCCTAACTCAACAAATGCTCAATCAGGTTCTAAAGCTACACATACAAGCATAATGGAAGCAGAACCTACATGTTATCAATTAAGCATGGCAAACGCGAAAGGAAAAAAAATCACCAGTCTGGACGTTCCCGGGGAGAATATCCACAGGTAACCTCGTCTCTTTCTCTTTCTATTTCCTATTTTACCTATATCTTCTTCGACTTACTTTTGTTGTTATTATGTTATGGTTGAGGGTGAGATTGAGCTCACTTAGCTCAAAGTTTCAATGCAAAACTCTGAGTAAATCTTTAGGAATTTGAGCTTTAGTGAGGTTTTATGGGAAATTTCTGCAGAGCTTCAAGTGGTAAATTCGTGCTTTTTTTTGTGTGAGCAGTGTATGTTTTTATAGTGTAAGGGTGAGAGATTGGGAGGGAAAATGTAAGATTGAGAGGGAAAATGGGTTTATCCGAGTGACAGTTTGATCAAGCGATGAGATGGTTTTTGAGCGTGTTTCTGTTAGAGTAAATATGAATTTCATTTGTGTTTGTTTAAATCCAATTGAAATGAAATGAATTTGAATTTGGCTTTGCTTGGTGATAAAAGTGTGACTCGGGGGTCTTGGGCATGTATGTATGTATATGTGCAACATGTTAAATGGAACTTTTGATGTATATGCTGATTGAACTTGTTTCTTGTTGTTTTTATGTGTGGCTAGGATTGTGGATGAACATGGGGCATGAGGATGGATGGTGATGAATATGGCGTTGCACATGAAAGAACATGTGAAGCTATCTGTAACTCAAAAAACTCATTTTCCTTCTGTTTTGTTCATTTTTGTAATATTATTATTGTGTAAAATGTATTATAAATAAAACATTTTTATTTTAATTCTATTTTTTGTTTAATGGATGTAAAGTATAATATTGATGTAAAATAAAAACAAATTTTAACTCATTTATTTCTTTTTTTTATATTTTGTAAAGTGTAAACATGCGATGCAAATAAAAAAAAAAGGTAAGTAATATTGTATGATGGATATGTTAAGATGATATCTAAAAAAGCAAATGCAAAATATACTCTAAATATAATTCATTCTTCTTTTTTTTTAAGACCAAAAGAAATGCTTTATCTTATTTTGAAACTTCAATTAATAAAATGACAAATGATGCAACAAAATCAACAAACAAAAGTTAAGTCAACATTAAAATAAAAGGAAAGGCTCAAAAACAAAATGCAAATGCCACCTAGATGAAGAAAAGTCAAGAGTCAAACTTTGACTTTGACTTTTCTCTAGATGCAAACTAAGAAATAATGCAAGATGCATATTAAAATGATACATGTGTAAAAGAGAATGAAAATAGTTAATCAAGATAAAAAGGTCAAATATATGACATTGGACTTTATTGGATGTATGCAGATGAATAATTTTGTACACATGACTAGATGCAATGGTAATATTGATGCAGATGAAATTAGAAAATGCAATGCAATTAAGGTAGGATAAAATTGGGGTATGATAGCCCTTCAGATTCTGGAGATGCATCTCTCGACGCACCTTGCGCTTCATTCAAAATGATAAAATTGAGTCAACCCAAAAAATTTTCCAAAAACTTTTCCGAAAATGAATCTCTAGAACAATTCAATGTACACCCCATGTATCTCTCACTGCAATTCCTTTTTTTAAAAATAAGTTAATCCATATATGCATATTTTTATTCACATCAGACATAATCCAGATATGCATCTCTGAAATCACACCAGACAATAATTTTTTACTTTAATTTAGAAATGCTCTAATGAATTAGACGATATGTTACAGCTATACTATCATTTTTTATTTTTTTGTATAAATTAAATCATACAACCGATATGATGAAAATGACATATATAAAGCAATAAATCTAGAGTTCACAATGAAGTCGAAATAAGTAGAATAAAATAAAACTGATCCATAGTACAAATATTATAAACTACCGTGTATGAAGGACTCGGGTCCCCATGTTCCTACACTTTCTCTTATACTATAGTGCCTCTTCCATCATGGAATCTAGAACGTCCCTCACCTCAGAGTCATCCAAAAAGAGTCCTTTGTTAATACTCACTTACACAATCTTCATGATACGACGACATCTAGGCAACACATCAACAACATGATCTACCATAGTTTGCTCCTCCTCTAATATCTCCTGATGAGCTGGCCTAGATGGATATCATAAAGCATCTTGTATCATATAAGAATGTGACATCCTGAAAAACCATAAAATGTAACCTTGTGTATAGCTCTAATCTCTAGCATATATGGTACTTCGTGCCACCTTAAGTACCAAATGATTAAGTACTGTGTGTGTGTGTGTGTGTGTGTGTGCGCGTGCGTGCGTGCGTGCGTGCGTGCGTGCGTGCGTGCGTGCGTGCGTGTGTGTGTGTGTGGTGTGTGTGTGTGTGTGTGTGTGTGTGCGTGTGTGTGTGTGTGTGTGTGTGCGTGTGTGTGTGTGTGTGTGTGTGTGTGTGTCATAGCGGTAGAAGCATACACATAATGATCTCTGCGTATAAATTGCATGTAGTCGAACTGCCGTATGACACGCTCAAGCAAATGAGGATACTCAGACGTGAACCACAAGCCAAATATACCAATTATAAGGATATGTCTTCAAAGGCATGCGTCTCACGGTGAATGACGTAATAATGGGAATGTATGTCCTCTGCTACCAAGTTGTCAAGATACACTCGGTATGGATCTGTCACCTAACTCCCTCTAAGCGGGACGAATTCAGAAGCACATGGCATATCCTCAGTTTTTGTTGGAACATATGACCAGCCTGATATGTGTGGGAAGTGTTGCATGATCCAAGCCTAAAAATGGAACAAATTAATCATTATTAACGGCGTTAAAAAAGTGTTATGAAAATGACACACAAACACTAAAAGATGCATAAATTTTACCATCAATTGTGTGATGTTATTTGTATATTTATTTCTCTTCCACATATAGCCTTCGGATAACTTGAAGTACATGAAGACCAAATAAGTGGCCCGCAGTTGTACTCATTGATCAATTCGAAGTCATCAAAGTATCGCAGGTAGATGAAATCCACATAAGTGACACTCTTGTCTATAAAAATATATGTGCTAACCAAATAAAACATGGATTCTCTCAGAGTGTATACTCTATGTTGCACAACCTTCTCGCCATCACCATCAAAATGTTCTGCATCATCCAATTATTGTGTATACACCCTCTCCAATAATGGGAACCTAGCATGACACCCTCGAGTGGCTTCTAAATCCTTCATGGTATCCCCTGGATCGACTCCCAGATAATTTACCATCATCTCTAGTGCATTATCTCTGTTATTTTTCCTTGGTCTAAAAGCTTCCCCAAACTAAAAGATGCAGCAGGCATGAGACATCATCCAGTGTGATAGACATCTCACCATGTGGAAGATGAAATGATTACATCTACGAGTGTCATAACACATACATCATATCATGGTTAACCATAACATAACCGGTCCTGCACAAGTATCTCAGCTCAGATAGTCGCAAAACATCCTAAAACCACTACTCATTAGGTTGTCGCATGCCCGTAATCTTCCGGCCATGGTTGATGAATTTTAAAGCATCATGGTCATGCAGAAAATAAACCTTTGTCAGAAACTTTAATATTATAACAAACATCATTTTCAAATAATGAATCCAACTAAATTTTACCTCTATGTCCCAAACATGTCTAGCAATATGGTCTGGGTAAAGAGGCAACAGTGATAAGTACCCCTCAGGTGCCTGCGGTGCCTCCTAGGCCTAGGGTGCCTCGGGTACCACTGGTGTCTCAGGTATCTCTGGTGACTTTGGTAACTTTGGTGCCTCGGGTGCCTGAATATGTGAAACCAAGTTGAGGCGGAGATACATGAGTAGGTGACACTCGTCTCCTATGAAAAGAAAAGGGAGGAGATGCATGATCCCCAGAAGTTGATGCCTTTGTATTAACCGGGCTAGAAAGAACAGGTTCCTACGATGGTTGGCTCTTTTCCCTCCAAACTGATGTGTGTTTTTCAATACTGTCGTGCCTAAATCTGTCTTGCCTATCAGTCATACTACCTATAAGTAAACCACACAAGTGTTATGCATATGAATCATAATAAGTTTAAGCAAAATAATACAGAGTGATAAATTTCAAAGATGCATCTCCGATTTTTGGGAATCAAAACGTTGAATTTTTTTTGACATGCATCTCCAGAATTTTCTACATCTCTGAAACTCTCTACATCTCAAATTAGCGTCATTAGTGGAAATGCAGTCCCTATAAACATCCAAAGTAATGCATTGATCATTAAAACAATCTATAAAACATGTTTCTCATTAAAATAACATGTATAAACTACCTATTACATAACATAATCCTCAGTTTCTACAAAAGTATATAGAAAATTAAATATTTTAGAAAAAACAAAAACTTACAAATTGTGAGTTTACTTCGGTGTTGAGTGAGCTCTTTGATCGACTTGATGTTGATGGAAGAAGCCTTGAAGTTGGTTGAATTATTTTGAAAGAGTTTGAAAAACTTGAGAGGTTTAGAAGAGAGTGTAGTTTTAAAAGTGAGGAATGAGAAGGGTCTAACGCCCTTTTTGATTAAATAGAATCCGGAGATACATCTTTATATGTTACTATTTTCCATACAAGTTTTTATTCACTTAAAGAATTAAACTCGAAAAAAATCCTACGACATATTTGTGCAAAGATTTGAGAAAATATGTTTGTGCTTTGTGTAACAGTCTAAAACCCGACACCCTTTTATTTATGAAAATAAAACATATAGTTTTTCTCAACAATGGTGTTACACATTCTCAACATGCATCTTTCTCAAAATTATAACATAAGTCTGTAGCGGAACTAAAAAAATATTGAAATTGATATTTCTCTCGAACATGAAATACTTCATAAAATAAATCAAAACTTTCAAAGCACAAAAGTAACAAAGTAACCCATGCCAGTGTTACATATTAGAGCGACAACTAAATAGCTTGAAAAGAAAGTAAAATAATGAAGAAGGCCTATATACCATTCTCCAACTCAACAACAGCTAGTGTTCCTCTACCTGGGTATTTGTACCACAAGTGTACATGACATCACAAACAAAACAATCAGAGGGTAAGGATACATTCATTAATGTTAGCGGTACAAAATACAATAAATGATAGCATAATTCATCACATGAATCATTCACAATAATTAATTAGTCGCAATGCAGATATGTATGCAATGCATCAACTCTTCTACTCCAATGCATGTGGTACCAAATTTGAACATCAAATTTATGTTACTGATTTATCCACTCACTGATGGTTCCTCTCTGAACCTAGTTCCTCTCTAAACCCACACTCATCATTGGTCCTCTCTTCTGAACCAGCAGCTCATCCCTGGGCTGAAGTCCATACACCTATCTCCAATATACATGATGCATGAAATGCAACAAAACAAGTATCAATGCACAAATCATCATTGGTCCTTCTCTAAACCCACACCATTGCCAATATAAGACCATAATTGCAGTTCCTCTATGAATTACACATATCAACATAACTCAGCATAATATATAATTATAACACAACATTATGTGTAATTACATAATTTCTCAACAAACTCATTAATACTCATCAACAACATCAAAACAACATTGAATAATCATCAATAGCATCTACTCGAAATATTGAGTCAATGACCCAAAACTGGTAAACCAAGGTCATGACGGTCAGCCCCCAGGGCATAACGCCCGTCACCCAAATTGTCACCACTCTCACTCACTAAAATCGTCATCACACTGATGACTGGCAAAGAACTCGCCCCTGAGTTTCATGACGGGTGGCGTGTCATCTCGCTGACACGCGTCAGCTCATCCAACGCAGTGACGATTAGCTCGTCACAAAGGTGACGCCCGTCACCATTGTGCAGAATGCAAAATCTACATTTTCCACCATTATAGCTCCCTCAAAGCTCCAATTTTGATTCCATAATACCCAAAACTCACGGTAATTCATCATACACGAATCATACAACATTTAGCACATCAATAACAAATAAACTAGACATTTATTTCATCAATCTATCATAAAATTATCATTATACACATCATCTCAAAACCCTTAAATATGAACAATACAACTCAGAATTTTCACACATCTACTCATACATAATTCAACAATTAACACCATACAAATGCAGTACCATAACATAATGATCTAGAGAGGTTTGCACAACCATCTCAAGATCCAAAACTTCATTAAAGGAGGAAGGAAAAAGCAACAAGGGAGAGGGTTAAGATCCCTCTCTATCTTTCATGAAAAATAAATCCATCGATGAATAATTCCCCCTACCTCAAATTTTCAGAAAAAGGTTGGAACTTGGCTATGGAGTTTTCTTCCAGTTATGGTCGCCTCTTCCTCTTCAGTTTTCATTTTTCTCCAACTTTCACGTACTAACCCTTCTCTCCCAACTTTTTCTATTTAAAACAAATAAAATAATAATAATTTTTATTTTTAATTATCTCCACAAATTCTTCCAACCCTCTCTATTTCCACAATTTTCATTATATTGTCATACCCCAAAATTTGCCCATTAATATTTCAAGACATTTCAGGGCACTCCGACTCATTTTTATGACACTTAAAGGAACAAAGGCCCAGCTCGCGAATGACCCAAAATGGCCTACTCGCTACACGCTCACCTAGTGATAATATGAGAGTGGTTTATTTGGAAGCGGAGGAAAAGGGGTGCAAAAAGGAAAGAAAACCAACCAAACAGCAAAGCCCAACCCAAAGTACAAGAACACGGGTGTGGCATCTGTGACGAGCGTCACAGAGGCTGTGACGAGCGTCACGCCTCGCACACCCCTGTGACGGGCGTCACACATGGTGTGACGAACGTCACACCATTCCCCTACTTTGTGGGCGCAGGCAACGCTTCGGAGACTTGAAGATCCGTTGGGCCCTATATCCACGTACGTGTTGAAGACTTTTTTTTGGCAGCAGGCATGACCTAATGACAACAATATAAATAGCCGCCTTGAAAACCTAAAAGGGGGCTTTTTCCGAGATTCTTTTTCCTTTGCCGTTTTCGCCTTTGCATTTTTTCTTCTTTTCCAGCAACTTAGGCATTGTGTTTTACAAGTGCTACACTATTTCTTTTGCAATTCCGGATTCCCTTTTGGTATTTAGTTAATTCTTTTCGCACAATAGTTTCTACAACGGAAACTATTGTGTGCCTTTTTACCGAATCTAATCTTACGGCGGCAGCAAGGTCACCTCCGCTCAATTCTATCCGATCGGCCAATTCAAGGTTGCGACTCAATTGCAAACAGGTTTGCGTTACTATTATCGCTTTATGTTCCTAATTCACATGTGATATCATAATTGAGATTCATAAATATATTTGAGGCTTTGCATGTAACTTAAGTATGCCTGGATACTTTGAATTGTTGTAATGGATGCCGCTGTTCTTCGTCCTATTTTGATCTTTGCCCATCTGACCTGTTTTATCATAACCATGCTTTGTTTACCTATTACTTTGGTGCAACTCTCGATTGCACCCTGATTTGGTATTCTAACCCGTTTGCTGAATTTTGCAAAGGTTCATATGTCCCGGGAAAAGATTGCTGTTTAGGTCTCCCACTTTATTTGTGGGATACCCTGGTGGAGACTCACCCTAAGTGGCCTAATTAATTTTAATGTGTTAATTTTAACGTCTTAATTTTAATGTATTAATTTTAATGCATTGATTTTAGTATGGACTTAATTACTTAATTGACTTTAAAATATGGCCTTTAAATATGTGATCTTGGACCTCTCTTTTGCCTTACGGTATTACGGCATAATGGTCATGTCCCGCGAATGTAGGGATACACTTAGCAAAGACCCTTCGATTAAATCATCATAAAATAAATCATGGTCCCTCGGATGTTGCCTTCGAAAATACGATTTTGTCCCGCGATGACCCTTCGGTGTAGCCTACGGTTAAATGATGATCGTCCCTTCGAATGCTAAGGTATCCTCACAACTGTTGCCTTCAATGACCAATCGATGACCCTACGATGACCCTTCTACATCCCCAGGATAAAACTACTTACTTCTCAATAGTAAGGACAGTTTTACCCTCATAAGGATAGGAAATGCCCGGAAAGACCTCAGACAGGTGTAACCTTAATTGCTCATTCATAATAAAAAATACTTTTCACACCTCACACCTTTCAAACATCTTTTTTTAGAAAATCACCACTTAGCATACATCCGTACTAGGATCATTGCCGAGTTATATTTTTCTAAACTACTTTCAAAAAACTATACGAGATAACCACTTTGTATACATTCATGCAAGAATCATTACAAAGTTAAATTCTCATTTTCAAAACATTTTTCATACATTTCTCAACCACTTTTTTCAAACAAGGAAAACATAAATGATTGAGCAATTAAGAGCCCATGGATAACCATGGATACAAAGGGTGCTAATACCTTCCCTTTGTATAATATACCTCCCGAACCTAAGAATCTAAATTAAGGTCTTTCCTGTTCTTTTCCGCCTTTCCTTATGGGATAAAAGAAAAGTCGGTGGCGACTCTTGCTAACCGCGACATTGCGATTACAAATCCAATAAGGTCCAGTTCACCGTATGACAGAACTGGCGACTCTGCTGGGGACGATTAAAGAGAGGTCCATCTTAAAAAAAAAAAAAATCATTTATGTTTTAAATTGTTCCTTCGTTTAAGGGATTGTTTGAGTGAAAGATCCTACACCCGGATCTAGTGTACCTCAGGTAAGTAGCAATAGATCATCGCGACTATCCGGCGTATACTGGAATGGTTAAAATGATGGCTACGGTTAATGTGACACTTTGGTTGTCCTGATGTTCCTCATGTTACTTGAGGAAAAATTTGGCTTCCGCGTGGTGTCATCAAAGCATTAACCAGACCTTTAGAACCCTAATTGACTCATCCTAGCCATTAGAAAGTAGTGAGATAACTGGCTTCGGTTCCGACTGAGGTTGGTTGATACTCGATACTACACTCTTTGAGATTGGACTTTAGGGAAGCTTCGGTCAACCACTTGGCGTTGCACTGAAGTGGACTTAAAGAAAGGTCGATGATCTGAGATCCTTCTAGAACCCGGTTACTATTCTAGGACAGGTTGAACCAACCAAACTTCAATGGGGAGGGTACTTACCTATGGAACTCATGCAAGCCTTAAAACCTAGGAATAATTGTTGTGTGACATGCTTGTGCTTGCATAACATCATGACATCATAACATTGTACTAACCATTTCAAGGACTTAGGGATTTAACTTTGCTCTGTTTTGTATAAAAAAAAACAAAAAAAAAAAACAAAAAAAAAAGTTTCCTTTTTTGGTAGTTTATGCAAAGTTAAAGTCCAAAAGTCCTTGAAAACATTTCATGCATTGCATAGCATAACATAGCATAACAGGTACTCTAAAGGGATCAGTGTTCTCACGGTTTTCCTCCACACAGAAAAATGGACCTCGAACAAATTGTCAAAGACCTCCAGGCTCAGAATGCTCAACTCCAGAAGATAATCTTGAACTTATCCAGGGGGCAGAAGGAACTGAAGGCTCTTTTGCTCGAGAAGAAAAAAGACAAGAAATCTGTGAGGCACACTAACCCGGGAAGAAGGCAGTTTACGAAGATCAATATGACTTTAGCACAGGCACTGCAGGGTATGCTAAAAGCAAATTTAATTACCCTCAGAGATCCTCCTGCAAAACCCAACACTACTTCTCCTCGTTATAATCCCAATGCCAGGTGTGCATATCACTCCGATAGCCCCGGGCATGATACAAACAATTGTTGGTCGTTGAAGAACAAAATTCAGGATATGATCGACGCCGGAGAATCTGAATTTGATCCTCCGGAGACTCCTAATGTCATCACTGCCCCTCTGCCTAATCATGACAAGACTGTCAATGCTGTGGAGGATACTGATAACGGTTGTGACTTGGATAGCTGGATTCTCCCAATAATTGATGATGGACTCAATAATTGGAAGACTGAAGACACTATCCCGATTTTCTCTAGTCAGGAGTAATTGTTATTGCTATTTTAGTGTTTCAAAGCATTGTGTCTATACCCGGGGCATAATAGCTAATCTTTCAAGGGTTTGTCATTTTTCATAAGCATATTCATATTCAATAAATCAATGGACTTTTTTGCATTCAAATATTGCGCTCTTTATCTTTCCTGTCATTTTTCAAACAAGTTATGTTTTCTTGCACACACTCACGTAACAATTTGCCGATCCATATCCACTCTGGATCCTGTTGGTAATGACTCTGCTACTGTTCATTATGACTTTGAAAATCCGATCTACCAAGCCGAGGATGGAAGTGAGGAAGATTGTGAAGTCCCTGGAGAACTTGCCAGACTGTTACTACAAGAAGAAAAGACCATACAGCCGCATGAGGAATCAATTGAAACTATAGATCTGAGTACTGAAATAGACAAGAAAGAAGTCATAGATTTCTTGGGGGCACTCGAATTACATTGTCCGATTCATCCCACATTTGACTGCTACCTGCAAACCCATCTTCAAATTACCAAAAAAGAAAAATCAAGAGATGGTATGGAATGATGAATGACAAAATCAAGAAATATCTCCAAGAACCTCCAATTCTAATGCTACCAGTTGAAGGAAGACCTCTAATCATGTATTTGACCGTGTTAGAAAATTCAATAGGGTGTGCTGGGGCAACATGACGAGTCTGGTCGAAAAGAGCATGCCATACACTGCCTTAGCAAAAGGTACCGACTGTGAAACAAGATACTCACAGCCCGAGAAAGCTTACTGTGCTTTGGCTTAGACTGCTCGTCGACTAAGACAGTATATGTTGAATCATACCACTTTATTGATTTCTAAGATGGATTCTATCAAATATCTACTTGAGAAACCTGCTGTCTCCTGAGAGAGTTACCACTGATAATGGTACTAAACTGAACTCTACACGCAGTTCAAAATAAAGCACCATAACTCTTCTCCGTACCGGCCAAAGACGAACGGCGCCGTGGAGGCTGCTAACAATATCAAGAATATAACAGTAACATACAAAGACCGGCAGGAGATGTTACCTTTTGCTCTTCATGGTTACCGCACTTCGACAGGGGCAACCCCTTTCTCTTTAGTCTATGGAATGGAAGCCGTTTTACCAGTGGAAGTTCAGATTCCCTCTCTAAGAATTGCGAAAGATGCAGGCTTAGATGAGGATGAATGGATTCAAACTCGACTAGATCAGATAAATCTGATTGATGAAAAGAGACTTGCGGCTGTTTGTCATAGGCAGATATATCAGAAGCGCATGACCCAAGCATTTAACAAAAAGGTCAAGAGACAGGTGTACCAACTTGGCGCCTTGGTGGTCAAGCGTATCATTCTACCACAAGGTGATCCCAGAGGCAAATGGACTCCCACACACGAAGGGCCATTTGTAGTTAAGAAGGTATTCTCTGGTGGAGCCATGATGCTTGCTACAATGGATGGCGAAGAGTTCCCGCATCCTGTGAACGCTGACATAGTTAAAAAATACTACGCATAAAAGAGACCCGCTAGGTCGACGTACCTAGGCAAAAGTAAGGGCATCCCGGCGAACCAAAAGGGTTCGGGCAAAAATTAGGGATAAACATATAAAGACGTACACCCGGCAAGTCGAAAACCTGAAAAGGCGGCTTGAGCAAAAAAGGGTATCCCGGTGGACTGAAAACCTGAAAAGGCGGTCCAGGCAAAAATTAGGGATTAAAGCGTATGACTATGCCCCGTTCTCTGTCAGCTTCACCCAAGTTTCGAGGGACTGACCAAGCCAATCACTTTCATCCGACAGCAGGAGATGAGAGGCTTGAAGACATAATGACAGTAGTGGAATTAAAATCAACAGGACTTTTTCCGCATAGCTTTGTCTTCGTTTCTTGACGATTTCCTCTTACTAGGATTTCTGTCTCCTTGTACACAAATTGCCTGTTTATAGGCCCTCTTTCTAAATCAATACAATTCTGTTTCAAAAAAAAAATGCTTTTGTTTTACTTTCTCTATTTTGTTTGCATAAACGTCCATTGATTTAATTTGAATTGATATATGCATTTGAATATGATCAATGTTTATCAAAATACATGCATAAAATAGCAATGGCAATTACTAAAAGACTGCAGGGTCGAGGATAAGGTCTAACCATGCTTTCCAACAAGTCCGGTTACAAATCCTTTCCCCAACAAAAACCAGCTATTTCCCAGAAGAGGTTGGCATCACCAGACAGACTGGTCATCTCTTCCACTCCCAGCCAGGCTCTGTTGAATATCTCTACCATCAGACAGAAATCAAATCCCTCAGCTGAGACAGGGTCATCAATACAAATATCTCCGACCCGAAGACTGAGATTTATTTCCCCAGTAGAGTCCCCTGGAAAAACGTTTCAGACACATAGTGCATTCATTACATCATTTCACATCACATACCTACATACAATGTTCATTCCGCATCATATACATTACATCATTTCATAACATATACATGCATACAATGTTCGCATTTATTTCGGACGCATAATTCACTCATTACATCATTTCACAGCCCACGCATGCATACAACATTTGCATCTCATGCATCATGACATGGCATGAAGCTAACTTTATTTTTCAGGTTAATTATCCTCTTGATACAATCAAAACAAAGGTCCATTCAGACGGGCATCCTTATCAATTACATTCAGGATTCAACTACATCTTTCGGATATACTCCATGTCACCATTCATTCTGACATCCTCCTAACGATGGCATCTATAAGCCCATCCCCAGTAAATTGTGGCAAATACTATCAGATACAGCCTAGCGTACGGTTCACTCTGATTCAGCTCAACCTATGACCTTCAACAACTCAGATACGATCTAGCGTACGATCCATTCTGACCTTCTCCAAATCTTCAAATACCACTCAAATACAGTCTAATGTACGACCAAGTTGGACCTTCAAGTCAGACTCTGCAAATACAGTCTAATGTACGACCAAGTTAGACCGTCAAGTCCTCGGACAACTCAGATAAGGTTTAATGTACGACCAAGTTAGGCCTTTATCTGCTCAGGTGCTACCTTCGGACAGGTACATTCCTGAATGGTAGTCTGGTATACGGCTACTCCCCTTGCTCAGGTGCTACCTTCGGACAGGTACATTCCTGAATGGTAGTCTGGTATACGGCTACTCCCCTTGCTCAGGTGCTACCTTCGGACAGGTACATTCCTGAATGGTAGTCTGGTATACGGCTACTCCCTTGCTCAGGTGCTACCTTCGGACAGGTACATTCCTGAATGGTAGCCTGGTATACGGCTACTCCCTTGCTCAGGTGCTACCTTCGGACAGGTACATTCCTGAATGGTAGTCTGGTATACGGCTACTCCCTTGCTCAGGTGCTACCTTCGGACAGGTACATTCCTGAATGGTAGTCTGGTATACGGCTACTCCCTTGCTCAGGTGCTACCTTCGGACAGGTACATTCCTGAATGGTAGCCTGGTATACGGCTACTCCCTTGCTCAGGTGCTACCTTCGGACAGGTACATTCCTGAATGGTAGTCTGGTATACGACTACTCCCTTGCTCAGATGCTACCTTCGGACAGGTACATTTCTGAATGGTAGCCTAGTATACGGCTACTCCCTCTTCAAGCAGATTCGGCCTAACGGACAGCTCTATCTGCAACTCAGAAACGATCTAGCGTACGATCCGTTCTGATCTTTCATCCCCATCAAAGTCATCTGCCTAACGAACAGCTCACTCTGGTATTCAGATACGGTCCAGTGTATGATTCATTCTGATCCCTTATCCCCAGCAGTATACAGCATACTCTGACTCCCCAGCGAAGTCAACAGCATGACGGGGGATTCACTATACGGTCTAGTGTATGACCCGGTATGACACCCATGTCTTCAGATATCGTCTAACGTACGACACAGTCTGAAGCTCCCATCATCAAACTTCCTGGATGGCATCTTTGAGCCCATCTCCATCAAGACCAATTGACAAGCGCAAATTTTCGGGGCATTCTAGTGTTCAATAATCTTCCACCTCCAGACCACGAATGGTGCACATACCATTCTACTCTCTCGGTTCAAGAATATTAAACAGGGGCAGCTGTCATACCCCAAAATTTGCCCATTAATATTTCAAGACATTTCAGGGCACTCCGACTCATTTTTATGACACTTAAAGGAACAAAGGCCCAGCTCGCGAATGACCCAAAATGGCCTACTCGCTACACGCTCACCTAGTGATAATATGAGAGTGGTTTATTTGGAAGCGGAGGAAAAGGGGTGCAAAAAGGAAAGAAAACCAACCAAACAGCAAAGCCCAACCCAAAGTACAAGAACACGGGTGTGGCATCTGTGACGAGCGTCACAGAGGCTGTGACGAGCGTCACGCCTCGCACACCCCTGTGACGGGCGTCACACATGGTGTGACGAACGTCACACCATTCCCCTACTTTGTGGGCGCAGGCAACGCTTCGGAGACTTGAAGATCCGTTGGGCCCTATATCCACGTACGTGTTGAAGACTTTTTTTGGCAGCAGGCATGACCTAATGACAACAATATAAATAGCCGCCTTGAAAACCTAAAAGGGGGGCTTTTTCCGAGATTCTTTTTCCTTTGCCGTTTTCGCCTTTGCATTTTTTCTTCTTTTCCATCAGCTCAGGCATTGTGTTTTACAAGTGCTACACTATTTCTTTTGCAATTCCGGATTCCCTTTTGGTATTTAGTTAATTCTTTTCGCACAATAGTTTCTACAACGGAAACTATTGTGTGCCTTTTTACCGAATCTAATCTTACGGCGGCAGCAAGGTCACCTCCGCTCAATTCTATCCGATCGGCCAATTCAAGGTTGCGACTCAATTGCAAACAGGTTTGCGTTACTATTATCGCTTTATGTTCCTAATTCACATGTGATATCATAATTGAGATTCATAATTATTTTGAGGCTTTGCATGTAACTTAAGTATGCCTGGATACTTTGAATTGTTGTAATGGATGCCGCTGTTCTTCGTCCTATTTTGATCTTTGCCCATCTGACCTGTTTTATCATAACCATGCTTTGTTTACCTATTACTTTGGTGCAACTCTCGATTGCACCCTGATTTGGTATTCTAACCCGTTTGCTGAATTTTGCAAAGGTTCATATGTCCCGGGAAAAGATTGCTGTTTAGGTCTCCCACTTTATTTGTGGGATACCCTGGTGGAGACTCACCCTAAGTGGCCTAATTAATTTTAATGTGTTAATTTTAACGTCTTAATTTTAATGTATTAATTTTAATGCATTGATTTTAGTATGGACTTAATTACTTAATTGACTTTAAAATATGGCCTTTAAATATGTGATCTTGGACCTCTCTTTTGCCTTACGGTATTACGGCATAATGGTCATGTCCCGCGAATGTAGGGATACACTTAGCAAAGACCCTTCGATTAAATCATCATAAAATAAATCATGGTCCCTCGGATGTTGCCTTCGAAAATACGATTTTGTCCCGCGATGACCCTTCGGTGTAGCCTACGGTTAAATGATGATCGTCCCTTCGAATGCTAAGGTATCCTCACAACTGTTGCCTTCAATGACCAATCGATGACCCTACGATGACCCTTCTACATCCCCAGGATAAAACTACTTACTTCTCAATAGTAAGGACAGTTTTACCCTCATAAGGATAGGAAATGCCCGGAAAGACCTCAGACAGGTGTAACCTTAATTGCTCATTCATAATAAAAATACTTTTCACACCTCACACCTTTCAAACATCTTTTTTTAGAAAATCACCACTTAGCATACATCCGTACTAGGATCATTGCCGAGTTATATTTTTCTAAACTACTTTCAAAAAACTATACGAGATAACCACTTTGTATACATTCATGCAAGAATCATTACAAAGTTAAATTCTCATTTTCAAAACATTTTTCATACATTTCTCAACCACTTTTTTCAAACAAGGAAAACATAAATGATTGAGCAATTAAGAGCCCATGGATAACCATGGATACAAAGGGTGCTAATACCTTCCCTTTGTATAATATACCTCCCGAACCTAAGAATCTAAATTAAGGTCTTTCCTGTTCTTTTCCGCCTTTCCTTATGGGATAAAAGAAAAGTCGGTGGCGACTCTTGCTAACCGCGACATTGCGATTACAAATCCAATAAGGTCCAGTTCACCGTATGACATATATTAACCAACAATTTTATTTTTCTCCCTAAAGCACAATATTTTTATTTCTCCATTATTTTTAATTAACTAAAAATTCTAATAATTTCTACCAAAAATTCAATAGTTTCCAACAATATTAATTAAATCAAATAAAGTACTCTAACACTCAAATAAAATAATATGAAACATTTTAAACTCAATTAAAATAAAATAATAAAAAATCGGTGTGTTACACTTTGAATATTGATGTTTGAACGTCAAGAATGTAAATGTAAACTCAAACTGAAACAATGCATAATTGCTTTGAAAATAAGGAATAAACAAATAATATAAAAAATAATTCAAGTAAATGCTTTGAATTTAAAGCATTAAAAGAAATGATGCAAATTCATACATTTTCTCACAAACCATTTTCTCTATGTGACTTGGATACTTAAGTTCTATAGAGAATACATAATGAATTTCACGACTCTTGTTTAAATGACTGAACTTGTCTTATATATTATTACAATGTTAATCATCGATAACGATTATCTTCATAGGATCTGACATGTACTCCCTTATGTAGGCTTCAGTCTTCAAGTCTGCTTCCATGTGTCTTCGATATTTGAACCGTTTTGAACTTCTCTTATTATTTCAAACAACCCTTTTAAATCTCATATCTGCTTATGTCAAAGGTTTCTTTTGTCGAACCTTGGAGCATAGTATCAAAATGATTAACTACTTGTACTTAGCCTGAGAGTTTATCTCATTTATACTTCTATCAAATATGTCAAATCATCATAATCCTTTTCGATCTGAACATGTTTTGAAGAGACAGTGATCTTAATTTTATGGATACATTCATGAGATTCTTTTGAACCAATCTTGGTAGGTTTTTAGGTTATCTAAACCTTGAACGCAACACATAAATATATAGCAGGAGTTTAATATCACTCTAAAGCCCTTAATCGGGAATGAAGTTTATAAAATACAATAACACATTAATGTTGTCTTTGGAAAGAAACAAAAAGGGCCCGTGGAGAAAAATATTTGGAAAAAAAGGTCGGTCTTCTTTGATCTTCTATATTGGTCTAGTCTTAATGTAAGACATTGTCTTTATATTATGCATGTGGAGAAAAATATATGTGATTGTTTGATTGGAACACTTCTCAACATTAAAGGCAAGAAAAAAATACTAATAATCTCATGAAGATGTGGTGGTGATGGGTATATGAAAATATTTAACCCCAAAAGAAATAGGAAATAAAACATATTTTCCCCATAACTTGTCACACTCTGTCTAAAAAAGAAAAAAAAATGTTTTTGCGATTGTTTGCAGGGTATCAAAGTTCCTCAAGGGTACTCATCAAATGTTAAGAAAGTTTTTTCAAAGAACGATCACAAATTAGTTAGCTTAAAATCTCATGATTGTCGTGTCTTAGTGCAACAACTTCTACCAGTGGTTATCTGTGAAATTTTACCAAGGAATGTAACAGTAACTATAATCAAATTGTGCTTATTCTTTAATGTTATACATAGTGAAGTCATTGATCCTAAAAAATTTTACGAGTTGGAACGTGAGGCTGCAATTATCTTGTGTCAATTATATATGTTTTCCCTCCATCATTTTTTATATATTATGGTTCACTTAGTTATTTATCTAGTAAGGAAGATTGAAATTTGTGGTCCAGTTTATTTATGGTGGATGTATCCGGTAAATAGATACATGAAGATCTTTAAAGGGTATCAAAAGAATCATCATCATCCAAAGGCTTTGATCGTTGAGCGATACATCATATAAGAAGCTATCGAGTTTTGTACAAACAATTTGTTATAAGCGGACTCTATAGGGATTCCTGAGTCTCGTCATGATGGAAGATATGATGGTAGATGTACTTAAGATTTAAATGTTAAGACTTTTGGCCTAGATGTAGTTCTTCAAGCACATTTGTATATATTGAATAACATGGATGAAGTTCAACCTTACTTGACCTCTCACAAAAGTCTTATAAAGGAAAAATTCCCCTGGATGAATGAAAGATGGTTGTTAATAGAGTGTAATAAAACTTTCATAATTTGGTTTAATGAAAATGTTTCTAAAGAGAGTAGTGCATCAAGGATAATTAAATAGTTGTCACGTATGTCTAAGTTTAATGTAATTTCTTGGAATGCATACGACATTTATAAATTTTCATTCTATACAAATTCAAAGGATGATCATAGTACCATGCAAAATAGTGGGGTTATGGTTGAAGTTGAATCCATGTACTTCTTTAGTTCCAAAGATAACAAGCATGTACTAGTATATAGATTGTACTTTAGAGTCATTGAGGAGATTTTGGAAATTGATTATGTTTCTTTTAAAGTTCCTTTATTAAAGTGCAAGTGGATTGGCAATAACACTAGTGCAGAAATCGATAAACTAGGGTTCACACAGATTGCTCTTCAAAAGGAAACTTATAAGAACGAACCATCAATCATGGCAGCCCAAGCAAAACAAGTTTTTTATGTCACTGATCCTTCTAACACCAGATGGTCAATTTTTTTTCACGGAAAATATCTTCCTAGTAATACTGATGAAAATCAATATTTTAACTATGAGCCCCCTTGTTTTGCAAGATATGTATGTCATTCAATTAAAGTAAATGATTCAGATGATGTGCATGTTATTCGTCGTGATCATAAATAGGGGATATGGGAAAACTAGTAAGTAAATATTTTATATCACTTAGTAATTTATAATAATTCATTTTACTCGTTATTATTCCTTTTACTAAAGATTTAATGTTGTTGTTGATTATCCTAATTGGTTTCAAATGTTGTTCAAATTATAGGTGTTTAACGACCAGTGACAAGTCTTAGCATAGAACTTTTGGACAACCTACAAGACTTTCTATTTTGGTTATTACATTTGTTGGTTAATCGTTTGTTTTAGTTTTGTTGTAAAATTATAAAGTGTGCGTCATTTTGGCTTTGCATTCGGTGTAAACAATGAATATTCATGGTACAATATTTCTGTTTGAGAAATTGGCAAAATGTATAATGTTTCTATTTCAGAAATCTACAAATATGGCTCTATATTCTGTGATATGGTTATGTAATACAGGTACAAACAAAAGTATAAAAAAATGGTATCCCCTCGATTTTTACTTATAATCGAGGTAAAAATTTTGCGTTATTATATTGGTTTTACACAAAACTGAGATTTAATATTAGGTGCACCATCCAGTTCTGAAAATAATCAAAATCCAGATGTTGGGGTTCAAGCTCATGTGCAGATAACTTTACCCCTCGGTTTTTAAATAATTGAGGGGTAAAGTAGCAACTTTTTATGACGCTCTTTGTTACCTCGCTTCTGTAGCCGATGTTAAATGCATTTTGCATCCGAGGTTAATTGTGTTTTTTGTAGTAGTGTAGGAATTTATTAACCCCTACATTTTCGACCCTAATACATATGAAAAGGGGCTTCAGTGTTATTGCATTACCAAATCAAGCCTCTCAAAAATGGCTTTGTCCTCATCCACGCAACCGTTATTCATTACATAGTCGCACAACGGCTTATGGTTTGCTGACTCTTCAGCAACCTCATTTTCCTCTTATTTTACCTTAGTGATTGTATTGTATTCAATGGGCAACATAGAAACAACATTACAAATGACATCAAAATTATCCTCTGATCTAGAGTCGAAAATTTCTATCAGCATTTCGTCATCTTCCTTTAGCAAATATTCCTTGCCATTTGGTTTAACTATGGCTGGCAAAAGAGTAAAGTTCATATCCTTCGTGGCCTTCTTTGACACTTGAGAGTTGTCTTGATATGAATACTTGGTGCCAACTTCAACTACCCTCCACTTATGTTGGTTGGAGTTTGGTCTAACTTCTGGTCAAATCCATTCACTTTGACTTCTCCGTTTTTTACAATTTCCTGGTATTTTTTTTGTATGGAATTCCTCTCTTATCAAGCAAAAATTGTGGCTTCATGTCACCCCAATTATTCTTATTTTTTCATTGAGTCCTTACACTCTTGAGTACCTTGGTGGCCTCCTTGTCAAAGACAACACTGCAACAGGGATATAAGATAACTTCAAAACCCTTTAGCTTGTAAAGGTTTAGGAAGTCGATCATTTCTTATTCCTCCTTAGGGTATACTACCTTAATCTTCTCAGCATCATCCAGCGTACTTACCTTTTCAACCTTCTCGTTGATATCCAGGGGAGTCCCAACCATCAAGATTTCGATAAGTTCCGCCAAATACGTCTCACGGACTTTGAAGGGATCAATATCAATCTACATTGGCTGCTTGGACTTATCTCCAATTTTCAACCTTCCATCCTTCAAAGTGTTTTGTACAAGATCTCTAAAAAGAACATAAAGACCAAGAAAATTATGATATTTACATAAACCCCTTTTTCTTTATTTGTTTCAATGGTGGTATCTTTAGGCCTTCTGAAATCATTATCTGACCATCGACAATAAAAATATCAAAAATTTCATCACATTTAATTACACCAAACGTCTAAGTTTTAGTAATGATTTTTTCATTTTTACCATATTCGATGAGATTTTTTCCATTAGAGGGTCTTACAAACTTACAAACATATAGAGGTCATGGCTTTAGTTCTGCCAAATTAACCTCAGTTTCTTCGACATATTCAAAGACTATGTCAGATTCTTTGTTGTTTTCATCAATTTCTACAAAAGCAACTTTGTCTTTCTTATGATATTTATTCGGCCTAGCCTTTTCAACTTTCAACCTTTCAACCTTTCTTATTATATATATCACAAATGATTAAGTAGAAAAATGAAGTAATATTAGAAAAATAACTTGTTTTATAAATTTTAAGTCTTCCTCAACTTGTTGACAAATTTTGAGTTTTCTTCGATTTGTAGACAAATTCGAAGTCTTCCTTAATTAGTTGACAAATTTTGAGTCTTGGGTATCTTCAATTAAAAGTTTACGCTCTACTAAGTTCTTCAGCATTCTTTAACATATTTAATAATATTTTTAGACATTGAATCTCCAAATTCATGTTTTTTTGCATATCTAAATGTTTTTCAACTCCACTTCTTTCATATAACTTTAAGATTATTAATTAACGTAAATATTCAAACACAGCCAAATAAAAATATTAGCACTCTCTCTCCTCTTACTTCCTGATTAAGTAACTTTAAGACTTTTCGCTCATTTTCTTCCTGCATATCACTTACAAGAATTTTTTTTTTAAATACCCAGAATTTTTAAAAAAATTTCAAAATTAACCATTTTTTCAAAAATATTACACAAATGGGCAAAATTTGCCCTAGATGTGTACATAGGCGCCATCCTAGTTGGCGCCTACCCTTAATGGGTAGGGCAAGTCGCCACTAGGAGTGGCGCCTACACCCATTCCCAATTTTTTTTTTTTTAACATGTTTTATTATTTTTATTTTTATTTTTTTTTAAATATTAGATATTTAATAAATATATTTTTTTTTATAAATATATTAATTTATATTAACACTTATATATAAATAAAATTATTACAAGATATATATATATATATTAATTTATATAAATATTAATTTATATATATAATATATATATATATAATATATATATATATTATATATATATTAATTTAATTTATAAACAATTAATATTATACACATGTAAATTATATATATAAATGTTTATTTACAAGATATAAATAAAATAAAATTTATATTAACACATATATATAAATAAAATGAATATTATACACATGTAAATTTATATTACACATATATATAAAAAAAAAATTTACAAGATATATATATATATATATATATATATATATATATATTATATATTTATTATATATATTATATATATTATATATAATTAATTTAATTTATAAGTAATTAATATTATTTGTAAATTTTTGGAAAAAAAATTAATTTATATACGTGTAATAAATATTTATACACATGTAAATTAATATATATATATATATATAATATATATATATTATATATATATCTATATTATATATATAATATTATATATATTATATATTATATATTCTATATATATATATCAAGATATGATAGACATATTTTTAAAGATAAAGATAAAGATATAAAGATCATAACAGAAAATATTTTTATTTAAATAATAGACAAGACAAATATTACAAAGATATGATTAATCACATATGATGCGGTCCCTGGTACGATCCGCACGGGGGAGGTCTAGTTACTCGCCTAGACGGTTCACGTGGTGGTGGTGCTTCCCTATTACCACCCCTTGCCCTAACGCGTCCCCTTGCCGTTTGCCGTTGTGGTTGGGTCAAAGTCCCTTCAGTGCTGTAGGAAAGACGGGTCCCCTCTGCGCCCTCAAAGCTTTGTCTCGGTGGGACAAACTGACTACTGCTGGGTGCGCCCTCGAATTGTGGTCTTTGGTAGTTTAGGGTTGAATCGGGTTGGCCAAAGTGCAGTGTTTGTTGTGGTGTGTAGTAGTCCTGTTGGCGTGTCGGGGCTAGGTGGAGGACTGGAAGAGCTCGGGACATTGTCGTGATGAAAGTGTTGGGATTGGTGGAAGTGGGGGGATTGATATTGTGGTAGGTGTTGGGACTGTTGATGGTGGTGGGAATGTTGAGTTTGTTGTTGGTAGTCTTCATGGTATTTGGGTTGAGTTTGTGGTATGTATTGTTGATTTGGTTGGGGGGTGGACATGTGTTGTGGTGGTTGTTGTTGGTAATATGGTGGTGGTGGTTGTTGTTGGTAATAAGGTGGTGGTGGTTGTTGTTGGTAAAATGGTGGTGGTGGTTGTTGTTGGTAATAAGGTGGTGGTTGTTGTTGTTGGGAATACTGTGGTGGTTGTTGTTGTTGGGAATACTGTGGTGGTTGTTGTTGTTGGAAATATGGCTGTTGCATCCGGGGATCGTCCAAATAGAACGGGTCAGACACAATCATTTCTGGATTTGTATTTGCTCTATACCAATCCACATATTCCCTTGTCGGCTTCATTTCGTTGGGCGCCACCGGAAATTGTAGAACATAGTGGGCACGGTCTTTCCACATTTTACGAAACTCCTTAGCAAATTCCTTCCAATTTTGGGCATACCACTGGTGGCTGACTTTTTTTAGATGCCAAGGTTCCATAGACATTGGGGGGCCTGGGATTTCTTGATGCATTCCGAATTGAAGCTTGACACGGTCACTTTGGTGCATCTCCACAGTGGTGAACCGCATTATGGCCGTTTTTGCTGTCCAAACAGCTGCATCTTCGGGGTTGGGTTGATGTTCCAATCCCAAATATGGCCTCCAAATAAACTGCAAAGAAAAAAGTAAATATGTTATTTATCGAGAATGCATGATATTAATAAATCAGTTAGAAGCTGAGTGATTTAGTGGTAATACATCTTGTGCTCGAAGACGATCCAAGAGTTGACGATAAAATATAATTTTATTTTTGGGGGTAAGACTGTAATCCAGTCCGGTTGTAATGAACCTAAACAAAAAAAGATAAATAATATTAGTTACAAATATGTATAGAATAAATATACAAAATGAAATAACATCATAAATTTACCTAGTTGCGTAGGGGAAGGAGTAGACATTAGGATTTTCTGGGGCTAGCCTCGGCAATCTCCACCACCCCCATGTTTGGAGCAAGAAAGCACATCCAGAAAATGTACAGTGCTCATTTTGTGCATTTTTACACAAAGAGCTATATAGGAATGCTAATACTGCAGAACCCCAACTATATGTGCTTATTCTATCAATGTCCCCGAGCAAACTCAAGTACATAAAGTTTATGTTATTTCCCGTCCCTTCGGGAAATAGCAAGTTCCCAAACAATAGCATAATGTAAACCCGGGTTTTTATGACTTTTTCTTGTTCGGAGGATTCCTCAGTCAAAGTTATGGAGTCGTGGTACAATTGTAGGCTAGATAATTTAATACCCTGACCCCTTGCTTTGGCAGACCCCTCACCCTCGACCAGATCTACCCCCAACATTTGAACACATATTTGGTTAGGCTGTTGAACATTTCCGGTGACAGGCTTACCATCTATTCTAAGACCCAAAAGCATGTACACGTCCTCTAATGTGACGGTACATTCACCAGTTGGTAGGTGAAAAGTGTGTGTCTCAGGTCTCCAATGTTCACACAGAGCCAAAATGAATTTGACATCAATTGTGGCATTTACGACATGCATAACATGACCGAAACCCGCACGTTGTATGTAAGGTACGCACCATGGGTCTGGATAAGGCATTGGGTGTGAACGTTGACGAAATTTCTTGGGATCCTTTAAAACAAACAATATAAACAATCATTAGATTGGACTTTTAAAAAACTAATTACAAACATATGAAAGAGGCAATGTTCAAGAAAAACTTACGAATGAGGCAATGTTTGCCCTAGTGCCTCTGTGTTCTTGGCCCATGGTAAGAAGAGACATGAATGCAATGTAGAACGAAGTGGGGTGGATGAGAAGTTTCGCCGGAGTTCTCTGAATAAAAGTGTTAGTGGTTGATGAAAACTTGCAAGAATGACCCTCTATTTATACTCGTTTTCAAGTAGACTGAATATGCAAAAATGTGACAAGTGTAAGGCATGCGTGGTAGTGTTGGCATGCATTGGTAGTGTTGGCATGCATTGGTGCAGACTAGGTGGGAGTTGTCTTGTCTTGGGGAAGACTTGGTGGAATCTGATGATGCAAAGGTGGGACACGTGGAAGGCATGCGTGGGAATCTTGCAGAATAGGTGCAGGCTAGGTGGTAGTGTTGGCATGCATTGGTGCAGACTAGGTGGGAGTTGTCTTGTCTTGGGGAAGACTTGGTGGAATCTGATGATGCAAAACTTGGACACGTGGAAGGCATGCGTGGGAATCTTGCAGAATAGGTGCAGGCTAGGTGGTAGTGTTGGCATGCATTGGTGCAGACTAGGTGGGAGTTGTCTTGTCTTGGGGAAGACTTGGTGGAATCTGATGATGCAAAACATGGACACGTGGAAGGCATGCGTGGGAATCTTGCAGAATAGGTGCAGGCTAGGTGGTAGTGTTGGCATGCATTGGTGCAGACTAGGTGGGAGTTGTCTTGTCTTGGGGAAGACTTGGTGAAATCTGATGATGCAAAACTTGGACACGTGGAAGGCATGCGTGGGAATCTTGCAGAATAGGTGCAGGCTAGGTGGTAGTGTTGGCATGCATTGGTGCAGACTAGGTGGGAGTTGTCTTGTCTTGGGGAAGACTTGGTGGAATCTGATGATGCAAAACTTGGACACGTGGAAGGCATGCGTGGGAATCTTGCAGAATAGGTGCAGGCTAGGTGGTAGTGTTGGCATGCATTGGTGCAGACTAGGTGGGAGTTGTCTTGTCTTGGGGAAGACTTGGTGGAATCTGATGATGCAAAACATGGACACGTGGAAGGCATGCGTGGGAATATTGTTTAAAATAAATAATCAGGTTGTTTAAAATAAATAATTAAGCTTAAATAAAATTGAATAAATGAGGTTGTTTAAAATAATAAGGCATGCGTGGGAATATTATTTAAAATAATTAATCAGGTTGTTTAAACACATAATGGAAAAAAGAGGTAGTTTAGTATTGGAAGTGTGATATTCAGTATTGGAAGTTCAAGAAGTTTAAGTTTTTGGTGCAAGCAAAGCTAAAGCTGAGACTAAGTTCAGACTATGTGGAGAATACATTTGATGGATAGGCAGTAGACGTGTCAAAATTATTACATGCATGCAGTTCCACCTTGCCTGCAAGATTCTTGCATGCTTTACACGTGTCCAAGTTTTGCATGCGTTGCTCTTGGGGAAGGCTTGGTTTCTTGCATGCTTTACACGTGTCCAAGTTTTGCATGCGTTGCTCTTGGGGAAGGCTTGGTTGAAGACATGCATGCAAAGATGTGTCGGAATCTTGCAGTATAAATATGCACACACATTTTCACAAAGGTATTCACAATATCTTCACAGCAATCTTCACAAAACCTTCACAATATCATCACAAAACCTTCACAAAACCATCACAACATCATCACAAAACCCTCACAAAACCTTCACAAAACCTTCACAAAACCTTCACAATATCTTCACAATATCTTCACAAAACATGGCATCTTCATCACAATACAAAATCAAAGCTCACGTCAATGGTGAGACTTATGAATGTGATATGTCTGGCTTCCTATTTAGAAACACCGAATGCACTCGTTTTTGTCTAAATAGAGGAGCTGACTTCTCTTACCTGAAAAGGAAGATTGAGTCCAAACTAAGACAACCCGTGTCCCAAATTTTTTATCAACAACCTTTTTTTTCAGAAAACAACTCTGTCAAGTTTTATAAGTCATTGATTCAAAATGACATGGAGACACAATACATGCTTCGTAACCATGAGTACTCTGGTTACGAATACATTGTGTTGGAACAACCTCAACCAACTCAGAATATTCAATCACAGGTTATTGATCATGTGATTGATGACGAACAAGATGTTGAGCACCACGTTGAAGACGATGTGGTTGATGATGCTGAAGACGTGGTTGATGACTTGGTGAACCGTCATTCTGAAGACGAAGACCAAGCTCAAATACCTATAGCGCAACGCTACTCACCGCCTGCGCACTTCACAACACTTAACTTGGGCGAGGATGAGCCCTCATCAGATATGTTCTACAACCCATATATGAGGTCTGATGAGGACTTAAAGAAGGGTGACCAATTTCGGACCAAGGAAGAGTGTCTATTAGCAATAAAGAACTGGCACTTGAAAAATTGTGTTGACTACGATGTTATCAAATCAAATCCGGAAAGATACGTTATTGTATGCAAAAATCCGGAGTGTGGGTATAGGTTGATGGCATCGTACAAGAAGAAACATAATGCGTGGGTGATAGGGTCCATATCTCAAGCTCACATTTGCGTCAACACCAACATGGCACAGGATCATCGCAAACTTAGCCATGATATGATCTGCCATTCCATATTACCTCTAGTTGAGGCTGACCCGTCACTGAAGGTCAAAACAATTATCTCCCATTGTGTGGCTGTTTTCAAATATACACCGTCATACAGAAAGGCTTGGTTAGCGAAAACCAAGGCAATTGAACTGGTATACGGTAACTGGGAGGAATCATACAAACAACTACCACGCTACCTGGCTGCACTACGATTGTACTCACCTGGGACGGTTACTATAATGGAGACCTTGCCGGCACAATCCCCTGACGGAACTCGTCTAGAAGGTAATGGAATTTTCCATAGACTTTTCTGGGCATTCCGTCCCTGCATCATCGGGTTCACATTCTGCAAACCACTTGTTCAAGTCGATGGAACTTGGCTGTATGGGAAATACAAAGGATCGTTACTGATGGCGGTCGCACAAGATGGCAATTCTAATATTTTCCCAATAGCCTTTGCATTGGTAGAAGGAGAAACGGCTGCTGCTTGGAGTTTCTTCCTTAAGAATCTCCGAACGCACGTGACTCCACAAGCTGGCATCTGTGTGATTTCTGACAGGCACGCTTCAATAGACAGTGCATACAATAATCCAGCAAATGGTTGGCATGACCCCCCGTCTACCCATGTTTACTGCATCAGGCATATTGCTCAAAATTTTATGCGGGAGTTCAAGGATAACTTCTTGAAGCAACATTTGATAAACGCGGGGTATGCATTAAACCAACCTAGATTCCAATACTACCGCCGAGAAATAGTGTTGGCAAATTCTGATGCAGGGAGGTGGATCGATAATATCGACAGAGCGAAGTGGACTAGATCATACGACGATGGGGTGAGGTGGGGCCACATGACAACAAATCTTGTGGAATCAATGAACGGCGTGTTTAAGGGCATACGTAACCTCCCGGTAACCGCATTGGTGAGTGCGACCTATTTTCGGATGGCAACGTTGTTCGTAACAAGAGGCAGGCGCTGGAATGAAGTGTTGCAGACGAGTCAAGTATATAGTGATGCCTGCATGAAGTTTATGAGGCAGGAATCTGCCAAAGCCAGCAGCCATCGGGTTACGGAATTCGACCGCCATGGCCACACTTTTAGTGTCAAGGAAACAATTGACCACAACCAAGGGCTGCCCAGACAAGAGTATAGGGTCCTAATACCAGACCGTTGGTGCGACTGTGGTCAATTTCAGGCCTATCGTATGCCTTGTTCCCATGTCATTGCAGCGTGTTCACACAGCCACTTCGATGCATTATCGCTAGTGTCTTCAATCTACAAAGTTGCAACATTGCTCAATGTATACGACAATCCCTTTCCGGTGGTAGCATTGGAGGCGTATTGGCCAGAGTATGACGGGGAAATTGTTTGGCACAACGAATCGATGCGGCGGAATAAAAGTGGTCGCCCAAATAGCAGGCGCATTAGAACTGAAATGGACGTCGCAGAGAAAATGCAGAGGAAGTGTAGCATATGTAGACAACTAGGGCATAATAAGAACAAATGTCCATATCGTGGATCTAGTTCCACAACTTAGTTTTCATTTTCATAAATCTGTGTACCAATGTTGTTTATCATTAAAGTTTACTTTTTATTCCAAATAGAAGATGACACTTGAACAACAAACACAAACATCTAACATTACAACACCAATTACCTGAGAAACAAAAACAAACACTAGAACAAAAACAAGTAGTAAAACAAGAACAAGTACTAGAACAATAACAAATACAACAACAACATGACAGACAACCATTAAAATCTAAGAAATTACAACAGTTAACACTATATCGTCTGATCCATGCATCATTTGGATGCAATCAATGTCGCTTTCAACTTCAACCCACCAACGTATTGTTTCTCCAGTTTCAAATGAGAACCTTGTTCTAAGCCTCTGAATCCTTCTTATGACTTCACCAGGTTGGTAATCTCCCTCTAACCAAGACATCAAGGACCTTTTTAGTTGGTCCAACGAACGGATGTTCCAAAACTTCATCTCCATTGGGGGTTTCAAAGGCGAAAAAATAACATGCCCATCCCTTTTTAAGATTACTTGTTCAGGATCCGGGCGCCTTGATGATGTTCGCTGCCATGACGACGGTCTTGGAGATGCCATGAACTCAACTTGATAGAGAAAGTGATAAGAAGTAGTGGTGAAGCAAATGCAAGGAAATAACACTTTATTTATAGGAAAAGATCTGGGTTGTACACCAATCTACTTAACCCTAATTAGTGTCGCACTTGATTAATTAGGGTTTCAATTAGGTCATAACTACCAAACTCTGATTATAACCGATCAATAAACCCTAATTATAATTGATAGATTAACCTTAACATGATTAACCCTAATTCTCCCAAAAATTTATAAATAATATTATTTACTTATAAATTAAATTAATATATATATAAATTAATATATATATATATATATAATATATATATATATATATATATATATCTTGTAAATAAATATTTATATATTAATTTACATGTGTATAATATTAATTGTTTATAAATTAAATTAATATATATATATATATATATATATATATATATATATAAATTAATATATATATAATTAATATTTATAATAATTATATATATATCTTGTAATAATTTTATTTATATATAAGTGTTAATATAAATTAATATAATTTATAAAAAAAAATATATTTATCAAATATCTAATATTTAAAAAAAAAATTAAAAAAAAATAATAAAACATGTTAAAAAAAAAAAAAAAAAAAAATTAAATTGGGAATGGGTGTAGGCGCCACTCCTAGTGGCGACTTGCCCTACCCATTAAGGGTAGGCGCCAACTAGGGTGGCGCCTATGTACACATCTAGGGCAAATTTTGCCCATTTGTATAAAAATTTTGAAAAAATGGTTAATTTTGAAAATTTTTTAAAAATTCTGAATATTTAAAAAAAAAATTCCACTTAAAACGATAACATTGTCAAAGGACTTTTAATATTCATTGGATGCAATATATCGTCTTAACACGTGAAGATTCGTTGTAGCTAACAACTATTAACTTGAGTGAAAATATATTGGGCACTAAAGTAGCTCACAATATTATTGTTAATAAAATAAGGGTTTGAATTAAGTGTGAGATTTTATAATAAACAAAAAAAACTATTTCATAAAAAACATTCTTCTTTTTAGGTAAATACTTATTTAAAATAATCAAATAGATAAAAAGACAATATTTTTTAAAAAAGCAGTATTGAATTCACGTGTTTCCTAAAAAAAAAAGATGTGTTAAAATCATGGACTTAGAAGTAATCACATAAGTGAGAGAGATACCACATATTCATTTAAAATCTTAAGATGATAGGTGTGTGAATTCTCTCACTTATAAAATGTTCATTATTCATTTTTCCATCCGATGTGAGACTTATACTCACTTGATATACCAACAATTTTATGCCGTATGATCAATGTACCAACTTAAGTTTTCAATCCCAACCAGGATCATGGCATATAAAATATATACTAACTTGAGAGGAGTATTTCCTATTGAGGAATGTAGTGCAATATGGTACAACCATAACATTTTTTGCTCTTATGCCCACCTGCCTTTTGCCTTATTGAGTTTTTACTTTATGTTGGATATGATCACTTTGTTATTTGATTTCTTGTTAGCCATTCTCTTTAAAGGCGCTCTATCAGCTTGGATAATATTCCTGCTCTCAAATTTTTATCTCGAGGTATTAATTTAGATTGAAGAAGTTAAAGATGCTTGTAAGATATCATGCCGCTTACAAGTATTTACTCAACTATAGTACTTTGATTTTACATACATTGGCTAATTGACTTGTGATCAGTTGAGAATCTCTCTTAGATATTACTCCTTTCACCTCCATATTTATTTATTTCCAGAGTAATCCCTCCCTCGATCAGAACATTGATACATTACTTTATTTTTGAAATTTTAACGACATTCTAATCATGGGAAAATAAGAGACTTTATAAGGCTATGTTAAGCATGGTGATAAGAAACAGAGTGTGTATAAGAACAAATAACAATCTCATGAGAAAAGTGTGATTCGCAACGAAATCGGTCATACCAAGATGGCATGGTCTCCACAGCAAGAAATGCTATAAGCACCCTAAATAGCCGTATGATGGTGTTGCTGACTGCCATGAACATTTTCAGATCACTCTCTTCGCTGTGTTGTTCAAGAGCCATTGTTGTTGTTGAAGAAAAAGCTTGATTTTGCTGAATAGGGTTTGAGAAAAAGAAGAAACTAGAGAGGGCTGTAATTTCTGTTGGAGGTAACTATTGAAAACTCTTTCGAATTTCTGTGTAGCTTAGCTTAGCTCTCTTCTTTTCTGTGTAGCCATTCTCTTTAAAGGCGCTCGAATGGAAGACAAATGTATAGATGTGGTTGCAATCAGGTCATGAAGATTTGGGTCTCAAACGCGACTTAGTCGTCCTGATTGCAACCACATCTTGGCATTTGTCTTTCATTCGAAGTACCGATTGAGGACAATTATGTCATTTGTAACTCTTAATACGCGTGACCGAAGAAGGTAAAATATGAACTAGGTTATGTGTGAACAAAGAATATAGAAGATAAATTACATGAATTAGGATTGCGAAGAGGGTTACGGAAGAAGATGAATTACATGAATTAGGATCACTGATGTGTTAAATATTTGGTATATGTGACAGTGAATTTTTAACTTCAGTCAGCCGCATTATCTCCTCAAGTGAATCTCACCACTAAAGTGAATCTCACCACTAAAGATTTAAGAGAAATTTTCATCTAAGATTATAATTTGTTTTTAAAAAAAATATTGAAAATAATCAAAAGACCCCTAAATAATACCTACTAACCCTATTTTTAATGTTAATTTTATCTAAACTTAAATTTAAATCTATCATAATCTTAATTAAATAATTGAATACATATAATTAGTAAATTTCCCTCAAAAACAAATCATTTGAAAAAATTTGATATTTCAAATTTTAAGTAGAATAACTTTAAACTATGCTTTACTGCTGATTATCACAAACCCCTTTGAGAATGGAAAAATTATTACCACATTAACACAATATTCATTAGAATATTAATAAGAACGATTGTAATATTAATTAATGTTTCATAAAATAATTAGATTTATTTAATTAAAATAAATATTATATCAATGATAATCATATTTTACTGCCAGTTATTATTACTAATATTATTTAATATACTTGTAATTTTATTGTTATGTGATCATGGTTCTAAGTATAATAATATAAAGAATTTTATTATTTAGAAAAATTCACCTCTTATAACTTTTATAGAGACAAAACTAATGAACTATATTGATTATCATTGTAGTGTTGACACTTTCAGTAATTTATTAAAAATGAATTTACCAATACACCATTTAAAAATTGGTGTAACCGTGACATCCCATAGATGTCCTTCAATATGGTGCAACAATCTCAAAAGGACTATTAGTACGTGTTAGTTTCAAATAAATTTACATGAAATTATGACTCAATACTTTGCTATATAAGACTACACAAATTAAAAAAGAAAATTGTATCAACAATCAATTTGCTTCTCTTTTTTAAACACACATACAAAATAAGTTATAAAATGATACTTTAGAATTTCATTTAAATTAAGTTTGTAAGGTTGATTCCACCCTGCAGGTCGCTCATTCATGCCTGTATACTAGTGTTGGGTACTCTGGATTCCACATGTTATTCTTCACATAATCCTTAATTTCATCCTGCAACTCCACAAAGAAGCATGGATAACATTAAATATATAAACATTTGAACTTGATGTTAAATGAGAATGAACTATTTCATGATAATTCATACTGGCATGGAAAACTTTCTGCTCTGTACATACTATGCCAAGCAAACATCAATGCATTTTAGAAAAAGTGCAAGCAAATATACCATCTATCAAAAAAAACACTGTAAGCCAAAGAAATAAGGCGTTAAAACCTAATTTCTGAAAAGCCTATGGAAAGCTCACAAACTTAGAAGCATGGACAATAAGAAGTCCTGTGCAAACAAGACACAATACAATCAAGCAGAATAAAACTTTTCGTAAGTTCCCACTTTTAAAATTGTCAACCAAGGAACCTTTTGATGAATACTCAACAAATTTCCACACATTTTTGCATCTTAAAAATAAATCTTTAGTTTGGTTTTTCTTCCAATGCAACAATACTACGTGAAGCTAATATTAATTTGAACCGGTCCCTTGATCATATTTAACAACCATTCATTGATCAAAGATTTCCATTCTACAAATATATAGCACAACATGAGGAGCAATATGCTAGGGATGGAAGATGCCCGACCTTTAAACACTATGGTTGTACTTTTCAGTTTGAATTCGAAAGCCACTTCGAGCCAAACAAGTGAACCCATTTAAGAGGGTAAATCTCTCACAGTAGCTATATTTTCCATTCGTAAGACTTGAACCTAAGACTCACTTGAGGAAAACCAATTTCCTTATCTTTTGTACAAATAATATGTCTATAATATAATGGGCCAATTGACAAGGTAAAAAAGATCTGCAACTTTTTTCTTTCACCAATAATCAGACAATAATTTATATCTTTTTGGAAAAAGAAGCTTATCATTTAAAAAGAAGAAATTTATATTATTCAATGTTTTTTTGCAAGTAAAGTACGATCATGGAGACATTTTTCGCTTAAGACTTATTAAAACTCCACATTGGCTTAGTGTGTGGATCATGTTCCCCCTATAAAAAATTGGGCAATCCTCCCTCACTGAGATATCTCTTGAAGTTTAATTAGCTCGACTTGTTCTCAATTCTCATAAATCTAAAAAGAGTAGTTGGAGTAAGGCACAATTCAGCTCTTAGAACTTAGATTGGGTCTAACTCAATTCTTTCAAAACCGAATTGTAAAGTGAGGATTGCCCTCACTTATAAACTTATATTCAAGTCTTATCTCATCCAATGTAGAACTCTTCACACCTGTCAAATCAATCAAATCAATCTCCCGTGCAGTAGAAAAGCCTAGTCTAACAGATAGTACCAATTTATGCTATCTAGACCATACAAGTGTATTTTCAGACAAAATTAATTCCACCCACATAGATATTAAATTAGTATGTAGTCGACAAGTTACAAAAATAATCCATAATATTTCAAAGCAAACAAAACTTACCGGACTAAGTCTGTGGAGCTCTCGAGCATCCATTTCATGATATCCTTCAGCTAGATCCTCCTCCACGGCCTCTTTTATAACAGCTGCAGCTACCTCCAATGTAATATCTCGGATTCTGCAAATATGAATTAGTTTTGAGATAGATGAAACTTCATTTGAACTAAATCTTACAAACTATATAGCTTAATGAAGAGTACAGTTCAACCTGGATATTGAAGGGAAAATAACCCCTTTGAGGACCTCCTCTTCACTCATATATGCAGCCAGACTTCAGTTTCCAAAGATCAGGTAGAAAAAAAAAAGCAAAATGGATATTAAGGTGAAGTTTCAAAGCTAGACAGTAAATCCGAAAGAACAATCCAACGCACAAATCAAGTGTTATGCACAATGAAAATAGTTCTTTTATTGGAAGAACATATACAAAAGTATTTTGTACAATCTTGATTGTATGTTTGAGTAATTAGAAAAATGATTTCTGGAACCGTGAACTATGTATCTGACTCCTCCAAAAGGAAGGGATGCAGTTTAGAGAATAAACTGCATCTGCAATGATAACCACTACTTGAAAAACCAATATTTGACATTGCAATAAAATACATGCACAGGTCGGTAAATCATGATTATTAAAGTATAGACAGTTGATTTACTCAACAATCATAGTTCCGAGTGTTTTTCTCTAAATTAGACCTCTTACTTTAGAGGAGGAGTCTGATTTGGGAATTTGGGAATGTGACATTCTCATTATTGGTGTAGGTGTTAAAAATATATTCCAAGTTATTATTATTTCTTGGGAAAAATGAAATTCCCTTGTTTCACTCAACTTTTCCCCATGATCTGGGATGGGTATCCCATGACATGACGATGAAAGTCAAATTTTAAAAATAACTTCCATTCCCACTTCATCCTCCCACAATTTGAATTTTAAAACATATTCCCAGCAAAGTTCAATATTTTAACCAAACAGGTTTTTAAATTAACCAGAAGGGATGTGTTGTATGATGGGAAAAGAAGATCTTACATTATTTCCTCTTATGGGCATCACAATTTTACATATTTTCAGTTATTGAGACATTTGTCAATTTTAGGAGACAATCAATAGAACTTATGCACATTAATAGAACTTATGCACATTGATAGAACTTATGCACATGAGTCTACAAATGCTAAGTTGTGTCTTTGTCAGCAAGCATGTCGATTTGGCAGATAATAATTTACTTATGCACATGAGTCTACAAATGCTAAGTTGTGTATTTTCAGAAATTACTGAATCTTCTAAAACATACCGCTCAGCAGCAGCCTGTAGCATCCCATCAGATACGATCCTAGAGCCAGACAAAAGAGTTCCAAGGCCAATGCTGAAATAAAAAGACAGTGAAAGAAAATTAATTGCATGCATACAAAAGCACAGCTTATATTAAATTTAGGATCATGTGTGAAATAGCCAACCAACCCCGGAAATAGGTACATATTGTTTCCCTGGTTGCAGTGTCCAATATGTCCATTTCCTGCAAATTATTAAGGAAAATTGCCATTGTATGTTTCCCTTAAATGAAACACAGTAAAAACGATAATAAAATAGACTTTTTGTAGAGAACTAATACTATAGCAAGGTAAAGAAGTTTTATATATTTCAAGTTTCAACACATCTTTAACTCTTGTAGATGTGAATGATGTGTCAGAGGAGTGTATAAGGTACGTCGATGTAAAGAAGAAGAAAAAAAAATTGGGACACTTGTTTTGGCAATTTGACATGTGCCATACGAGAGTCATACGAGTTTCGAACACCTCAGACACCACAACACGTGTTATTCTAGAGAATTTTGTGCTTCATAAATGGGAGATTTCTGGATTTGCTAACCTAATCAGATATCATGAAGCACTTAGAGAAGGAGCATACAGAATGTATATAAGCAAAGAGCATTTGAAATATTAGTCTGGGAATTTATAAAGTTATACCGAGATCCACATTACTGAATGGACTTCCACTTGCAAATATAATGTTGTCGCCTAAAATGGAGAACGCTTCTTCAGGAGTGCATTCAGCTGTCAAAGAATGATGGCAGGGATACGCAAACTATTAAAAATTCATGTTGTCGACTGCCACATCACAAAAGAAAGAAGAAAAATAATTTATACCATTTTTTGTTGGATTTGACATGGCAAATATGGCTGGTCTTGTTGATGTTGACCCCTTGAGGGCCTCTAGTACCTAAAAATCAGGATGTCTTCATTAGTATAACGAAGGAAAGAAAATCAGCAAAATGTTTTATATACTAAGCATAAAATTATAGGCAATTTTTCTTCCAATTTTCCTTTTCACTATTTAAAGAACACATGTGGCGGTGCTGGTAATGTCAGAAAGTAAACCTATGACTTCTTTTTCTGGTACATAATCTTCAAATAAAATGAAATGATATATACTAAGAGAGGGATAAAGATTTAAGATGCTCAGAAAAAAAGCCACCCCGGCATGATCCACTAAGATTAGGAGATTGTTCTTCCTCTTTTGAAGTTCTCCTTTTTTTTCATACAAACTACAATGCCATGCCTTACATTGGATGGCTTGGTCTTTTGTGTGGGATAAATGCTTAAAAAATTATTTTACAATACCTACCAAAGTTTCTACACAACAGATTTTCAGCTACTTTCAAATCGAATCACTTATGAGTTATGATACTATACAACCTTTTTTACCCTAATGCTGGACCCTTGAACCATATTTGATAAGGAAAGAAAATCATGAAACATAATGAAATGACATTTTGATATATTTTCTAAGAATAAAGAACTCGAGTGTTAGTTGTTTTCCCTTAATTCACTATGGTTATTACCTCCTCACTGAGTTTGTAGGCTCACCTACCCCTTGTTTATCACCAAGATAGCTAAATGGTAGGTTGAAGGCTGTGGTGGCTGGCCTTCCCTATAGGGCATTGGTTGTAAAAATAATACTTTGGGTGGTATTAAGCCTTTCAATTTTGGCTGCTGGTAAATATACTTTTAGCACATAAATAGTATTTTTGGATAATAAAATTTTGCAAAAACTTTGCCCAAATTTTATTGCATTGCAAAGCAAAATTTGTTTTGAATATTATCTTGCTAAAACATAGTTTGTGACAGATAGACTTAAACAATAACTTGGTATTTTGATTAACTTAGTCTATCTAGTATCTTGTGACATTGTTAAAAAATAATGATGTTCCTTAAAATTTTTAGCATTGGTTTCCATCTGTTGAGAGTGTCACATTAGATTTGATATAACCGATGAAGCACGGACACCTCTAGGAGTAGGCATGTCGCAGTGTCCGACACTTGTATGACACTAGTTCGACACGTGTTGGAAAAGTCAAACAAGTGTTGGAAAAGTCACACAAGTGTCCTCCAAAAAAAAAGTTATTTTATTTGATTCGACACTCTTTAAATCAGTCTCCGACACTTATATGACACTCGTACAACATGTCTAACAATTCATACAAGTGTTTTATAAATAAATAAAGTGTTTTTTTTCTTTATTTCAACACACCTTATACATTTTTTGAACAAATCTCTCACAAATCAAAAAGGGTTAAACATATACTAAAACAATGTTATCAATGAAGAATTAAATACGTTAATTTTGATTAATATATTTTTAACTCTTTGAATAATAGATGGAAAAATAAAACCCAAATACTATCATATATGTAGCGGTGTCGGTGTCGTATATTTTTACATTATCAGCGTCAGAGTGTCTGTGTCCGTGTCTGTGTCGGAGTTCGAGCTTCATAAGATATAACCTAAATAAGTATCTATAAGTAGAATAGAATACATTTTTCATCTTCCAAGTCAATTTTGCTGAATTCAGTTACAAATTTTCATATTTGTTGTCCCTTAATATAAGACTCTCTTTAAACTTTCACATGCATTACTGACTTCTTTATAAAAATATCTCTATTAAACTTATAATTGATAAATCCAAATTTATTTTTTCTCTTCTATTAAGAATTTTTGTAGGGGAAATTATGTACAACATACATTTTACAAACTTATTGCTACAACCATTTTTCTTAATGCCCGTGAAACATGTAGGGGGACATATAATAAGGGGCAAATGGATGAATAGATAGAAGCGATGCTGACTCCATATTCTTACTCAACCAAATACGTGTGCAATGTAAAGTCAAACCTAAGCATCAGAAATGTATACCTCGTTTGAGAACAATCCTCCAACAGCAGATAGTCCTAGGAGGACATCAGGCTTCACTTGCTTAACCTATTACCAGATTTCAACAACGATATATGAATCCCAAAAGTTAAACAAAAAAAAATTGATAAAATTATAAGGGGCAGGGAGGATTTCCCTAACAGATGTGATGAGAGAATGGTAGCCTCATTATATTGCTGTTTTTCCCACATGTTTTTCCTTTCTCTCATTATATTCCATGAAATTTGACATTCACTATGAAAGGTGCTAGCTAATATGCATGTTCATATTATAGTGAAGAGAGAAGCCAGAGAAACTTGTTTTTATAGGTTTAGGATAGTGAATACGGAAAAGATAGAAAGAATCTTGAAGTTAATAAACAGAAAATACTGTAGATAGATATAATAGGGTACAATACTAAGTATAGGTCTAGTATTGGTGTTATTACTCATAAACTACTGGAGTACAATCTATCAAATCAAAATAAGGAAACAAATCAAATGCTTTTCTGTAAAATTTGTCGCGGACATATTATCTGCTATGGAATATACTATTTTAATAATAACTGCAATAAAATGATAATAAGCTAGTAATTCCCATGGTTGAAAGTTAACTTTCAATCTAACAAGTTGGGTTCATTATTCTTCAATTCTCAGGCATCGAAGGTGGGGTTAGGTTTACCATATCCAAGCGCTAAGAATCTTTCAAAATCAGGTAAGTTTAACAGAAGCTAAAAAAGCTACGTCAATAATTTGTTTTTATCTATCTCATACTATGGCATTTTATAATTCATATTTGCATCTAAAGTGATATTTTAACGAACCACTTCCACAAGACTTGCTCCTTCCCTTAGTCCTTGGCGATCCATTTCTTTCAAATTTCTTGCAAAAGGAAGAGCATCTGGATCAATATCTTCACGTCCTTCTGTGATTAATCCCTGCATTTCCAACAGCAATAGGAAAATTACATATCAAATGGTGATTAAAACATTTGAAAATATTCATAAATATGGCACAAAACTAATCCCCATTATAACGAATTTGCTCGGCTCACCAACAAGTTAAATTATAAATATAAATAAAGTCATCACAAATATAACTTCAGTTCAAATGCTAATAAGGCTTACATTTTTTGAGATCTTCAACAATAGCTAAAGAGGGTAAGTGGATAATACTTGGTGATTTTCAAGATTCATAAATTCACAATAGCATTAAGAATAGTAAGCCACTAACCCTAAATGGAAGAAATACCTATCAAGCAGCAATACTTAAGCAGGTTCATAGGCCATCTATATGATATACCAGCTTATACGTTACGGCATGAAAGAGAATGAAATTCAACCAGGACGACAATTGTGTAGGTTATGCGCCAACAAAAGAGAAAGGAAATAGGGGGCAGCTATGATGATCAAATTTAAAATTCAATCTAGCTGAGTGTTTGAATGGAATGATTTGAAACATAATGATCTCTTTGTGCATAAAATAAATGCAATAACGCATGACAAAAGAACAGTTCCCTATCTCTCCAAGCTAATAATATGGCTCTTACTAGTTCAATGTTCCTTTTACATGGTATGGTTTATGACATAAGTAAAGTGTGACAAAAGAACAGTTCCCTATCTCTCCAAGCTAATAATATGGCTCTTACTAGTTCAATGTTTCTTTTACATGGTATGGTTTATGACATTAGGAAAGTGGTAAGAACCATATTGAGTTACCCATGCATTTCAAACAGCAAACTCGGGCTCGGCTTATAAGTGTCATGCCATTTACCATACATTGCAGCAAAAGTTTCAAAGATACAACTGTAACAACATGAAGCAAGGATAAGGAAAACTTCTAAAATCAATGCCATGAGTTTTACTATTACAGAATAAATATGAAACTTATGTGTAAGTCTCTCAGCGAGTTAGAATCCTTCTTTACATATTATGATATCCTTCTTTACGTTGCAGCATGACAAGGTTATGAAAGTCAACCCCCCAAAAATGAATTCAATTATAAAATATGCAGAAATTTACTTTTCCTATCAGAAACAAAAAATTTACTACTACAAAGAACTGAACTATTTTAATATGTACATCATCAAAATATACAATACCTTTGCATCGACCACCCAAAATTGACTCTTCGCACTCTGAAAAGCGAATTCGTTATTACCCAGCATTCTTGCCATTGTTTTTCTTGCTGCATTAAGAACACCTATTCCAGCACTGCATCAAATATAACCAATGAGACAACACACCGAATGCAACAACTATTCAATTCAAAGCTTTCATTAATAAACCTAACAGACATGACAAGGGATAGTAAATAAAATACTCAGTATAGATTTGGAACTCTAAGGATTTCTTCTAGAAACAATGTCATAGTGGTCTAACTTAAACAGGGAGTAGCTGCATAGTATTTCTTTGAATAATTCAACCTGTATACAATATATATAACCAGGCTACATAATTCCTTTCCTAAAATAAGACTTGACTTGCTTTTCAATAAATAATGATTTACCTTAGTAACAGAATCTATGTTGTTAATAGTGGCTGGCGCAGCCGCGATAGCGGTGCGGCGCGGAAAAATTAGCGTGGCCGCTTCCAAGCGTACCGGTTCGACACGAAATGAGAAAGCGGGTGGTGCAGCCATGATCACGGGTCTGGTAGTGGGTCGGATGTGGTCCAAAGAGGGCGGTTTATTTGGTTTGGCCAAACGGGTCGAACGGTTTTACCCTTAATTTTAAACCGTTTAAAGAAACCCTAATCTTTTTCCTTTCCTAAGTTCAATCGCGGCTGGTTTTGTATGTTCCTCCATCGCAAAAGCTTCGCACGTTCTTCTCTATTCCTCCATCGCTCATCATCTCTGTACCTCCATTGCTTCTGGTATTTTACTTTGTTTCAGCATCTCTGTTTCTCTGCTTCTTTCCTTTGCTCCTCACTTTTTTTTACTTCTAAAATTGTTTCCCTTTCCTGCTCTGCTATGTTCTAAACTTGTTTCTCTTTCCTGCTCTGCTATGTTCTGTTTCCCTTTACATTGTTCTGTTTCTTATTTTAGCTTTTGAAATTTTTGTTCCTACTTAAGTGTTTGATGAAGAGGACAAAGAGGATGCTAGTGGCGGAGGAAGTGATGATGAAGACTTAGATTTTAATGATTCTTTAACTTTTATTAGAGTTTTGATGTTTAGTTATTTTAAGATTTAGATGCTTAAGTGTTTGTTTTCTAGAATTTTATTGCTATTTGGAAGTATGTTGCAATGTTTTGCTTAGGACTTATGCCTTTTAATGGTATTTGGAATTGGAAGTATGCTATTATGTATTTGAAAGTATTTTATTGCTCAAGACTTCATGAAATTTGAGTTTTTTTTTGGTATTTGCTAAGTATGTTTTCAGCATGTAAGTCTCATTAAAATATTTATTTTTTAGTGTCTGCGTCGCTATATAGCGCATGGTGTAGAGATAACAATTATGACTACTCATAAAGGTTAATTGATTACTCAGTTGTAAAGAGACATTCTCCTTGGACAGCCGTGATGTGATAATCATTATCTTCAGAGTTATTCCTTATTTTCTATTTTGATGCGCAATTGTTCTGTGTTCTACCATAATTGTCAAAAAAATGTGTTTTAATTTAGGGTTCTAATCACTTCTAAGATGTTAGATTCAGAAATAAGCTGAATGAAATGTCATAATAAACTTTAATTCCTATACACTAATTCTGCTCACTAGTCTTCCAATCATGATAGGAGAATTTGAATTGTTGATGTTGCAAAGTGTTAGGCTACACTCTCCTATATTTAGAACTCTTGACTAGTTCTGTTCAATCTCAGAAACAATGTCCCATTTGTTTTTACATTATGTATCTTACTTTGGAATAATTGTTTGATGTGACAACTAAATAATGGGTTGTTCCTCCACTTTTCCAGCAATTTTTCTAGAAATAAAGATTTTGGTGGACAAGGAGGCAACATTTTTGTGGAACTTACAGTTTTTGCAGTTCTTTTGTTGATTTAACTGGAACCAGTTAACCAAATACCCCTATTTTTCAGTATATCTATTTCTCCAGTGACACAATAAAGATATTATGGTACATTTTCAAGATATTTCAACATAAACTGTGGTTGGGATAACTGGTTCTTTGAGCTAAAAAACTGTGCCAAATCATAAAAGCCTGGTCATCCATTCACAAGAAAAGATAACTAGCTAACCTTCCAGCACCAGCAACAACTATCTTCTGCTTGGGGAAGTCGATCATTGGCCTTCCTTGAGCTCTTACAGCACCTAGAAGTCCAGCTATTGCAACACCAGCTGTCCCCTGGGTAGATGATTTCACATACATTAAGCAATAAAAAGATCAATACAAACCTTCCATCTATACATTGAATTCAGTTCTCAGGAGCTAGAGATGATAACTCTGAAGCTATATAGCAAACTCCCAATTTAGTCCTCATAAGTTCAGTGAAAACAAATGATATCAATTTGGTCCCAGTATTGGTTGATGCCAAAAACTTATTATGAGACAAGCAAATCAATACAATAAATTTTACAGGCCAATTTTGTCTTTCGGAAATCTTTGGATGACCATATTACTCTAATAATAATAATAGCATGATCATGTTTTCAAAAAATGAGGATCTTGAAAACATCACTTTCAAAATTACCAATTGAACTCTGGGTGTATTAGTTTATATTATAATCTTTGATCACAACCATAAAAATTAAGCAACAAATTTCCTAGGAAATCAGGTTTCCAGAACCCTACATTTCCGATGCCATGAACTCTTAGATTTCCCCTTCACTACAAGTCTACAACTACAGGGTGTGATACAGACTGAAGGGGAAATTTTATCATACAGCTGTAAGACCAACGATGTTGTACGGGAAGGAATGTTGGCAGTAAAGAACCAGAACGAGAATAAAATAAATAACCATGGCTGAAATGTTTCATTAGATGTGTGATAAAACTAGACAACGCAGGATTTAAAATTACAGCATAAAAGAGAGTTAGGATAGCACCTATTGTAGAAAAGATGATGGAAACTCGGCTTAGGAGGTTTGGGCATGTGGAGAGAAGATGTGTAGATTTTGTAGTAAGGAGAGTAAATTAGATGGAGCCTACTCAAATCACTAGAGGCAGAGCAAGACCTAGAAAAGTCATTAGAGTAACTATTAAAAGGATCTAGAGACTAATGAGTTGAAAATAGATATGATATATAATAGAGCACTATAGCGCCATTTGATTTATGTAGCCGACTCCACTTAGTGGGATAAGGCTTAGCTGTTGTTGTACACATATATTTGTTTTTCGAAATATCCCGTACATTGTATTATACCCGTATGGGTGCAACATAGATTATTATGAAAAAATAACTCTCTAATAGTCTCTACTATAATATACAGAACCAGGAAGACCAAGACTAGTAGTGGCTCAGTAGCAACCATCAAACTTTAGAATGCTAAATTAACTAGAGCATATAGAAGAATATGTTGACCTTAACACTTGAAAAATTGCTAATGTTATTGTTCTGACTCTTCTGAAACCATTGATCAATGGCTGTTTGATGAAATGATCAAATGGTTTGCATAAATCTTAACATGGTAATAAATACTCACCGGTTGGTGGATATGATAAGTGCAAGTTATTCAATTAAGAATTAATAATATTTCCAGAGATCTGTAAAAGCGCCCTATAAAGTACATTGGACATGATACAATATTATATAACAGAAATTTTACCTGCACATCATCATTAAACATTCGGTAGGTAGTTCTATACCGTTGTAATAATTTGAAAGCCCACTTGCTTTGAAAATCTTCAAACTGTGAGAGCACAAAACTATTGATAGTCGTATGATAGAAAAATATGGACCTTGTGAGTAAAACCTAAATGCAGGCTACTATTTTTATTTTAAACATCACTTTCAATACCTGTACAATCACATTTGGCCAGCGAGTAAAGACAGCTTCCATAAATTCATCAATAACAGCAAGATACTCATCCCCGTCAAGGCGATGCTGCTGCAATCCTAAATCTGACAAGAAAGAATAAACCATTCATGTTTCGTGGAGTGAATGCAACTTGGCTAAAAAGCTTATAATGAAACCAGCATAAATATAACTGAAGCAAAAATAGGCATACTAAATATCTGAGTAAGCTGCACAACATGAGTTGAACTTAGAAATATTAAACCACATATAGGCTTCAACCAAATAGCTTAAGCATTAGGGAAGTTGATCTTTTAGCCAGATGATCGAGATTCAATTTTGTAATCCTGATTCTTTTAGATAAAGAATTTTAGCACAAGGTAAAGGTTTGAGCATTGTTCACACTGTAAGCATAAAGAGCTTATGAGGAAGTAAAATATGTTAGAGAAAAACCGTTCATAGCCTTATCTGCCGAATAGATTAATTTTGGAAAAGTTAGTATTTGAGAAAAGAAAAACCTAGAATAGATGAACATGTAGATATGGAGACTTATTTTGAAGATATCATGTCACCCCTATATAGGTCCTGCTACAAGATCTTTAACTGAATGGATATAGAAACACTTACATAAGGGATCTTCGAGTAACTTTGTGTTGTTAGTACCAACGTCAATCATCACAGGAAGTACCTATTAAAAGAAGGAGAAGTTTGTGGAATCATAAAAGACATGTAGTGTAGTATACAGAGTTTACAATAGAAGAATGAAATACATAATGCTGATTATTCTAGTTACCATCTTGTAGAATGAAGGAATGTTTTCCACAACTAGCAATGTTTAAGATATAGCCAAAAGACAATAAGCATTAAACTAGAAAATTTTAATTTCATCCATTCAGACTTTTAAGCATAATTAATCACGGCATTTGATGAATTGTGATATTTGATATTTTCTTACCAACAACTTAAAGATACGAGGAGTACTAGGAACAGTCTCTTCGGCACTCTCTTTTTAACACTCACACTCTTATTGAGTGAAATTCATGTGAGTCCATCCATTTTGGAAATAGGTCCCACATAATGTGATGGGACCCAAATGATTTCACCCAATAAGAGAGTCAGAGAGTTGGAAAGAGTGTTAAAGTGAGTGTTCCTAGCACTACCCTAAAGACATTGACTAAATCATAAGAAAATCATAAACTTTGACAGTTTTAAAGGACCAACAATGAGACATTAAGCAACCATGTACCCTTTGAGGATTTATGCCAGCAGCAGCAACATATAGATCAAGCTTCCCAATGGCAATGCCAATTCCTTGAACACCAAGATCTCCAAGTCCCAAAATTCTGCTCCCATCGGTAACAACAATCATATCGACCTGAAAAGCATCAGATGAGATGTCCCCATTTGACACTTCAATAAGTTAGTATATATCAAAATATTATCTAACCAAGCACATAGGTCATAAACAATTTAGAACATAAGAAAATGCTAGTGCTTAATCTTCTAAGTACAAGTTAATGAACATAGAGAGAAAATATTTGTGAGAGAGAAAGGTAAGAGAGGATTTAATATTGAATTGACTATGGAAGAAAATAAAGAACTTTAGATATAAAGTTCGCAAGCATCTAAGTTCTTTACAAAGGATGTGACATCTGTTTCACAACAGTTAGGTATGAAAAGAATGATCCTCTTACAAGGGCCTTCCCCTTCTCCCCAACTGAGAAAGTCTTAGTTATTTTATCCAAAAGTTCCATTCCAATTACATTTTTCCCCTATTAAATTACTGAAGAATTAACTGCTAACTGAAAGAAGAAGGGTAGTATAACCGGTAAACCAAGAATAAGAAAACTCAACATCACTGAGCCAATCTGAACAGCATGTTAGAGATATTAACCAACAAGGGGTTCCACTGAAGAGTTTAATTTGAGCATTAATTGAATATGTTCTAGACAATGCACAAACAATGTTGTCATTGTATCGGAGCTTGACAAGAGGTCACCATATAACATATTAAATTATATTTTTCAGCTAATTAAAATAATATATTAAAGGTCTCCATGTAACATATTGGAAAAGTACAATGTTATTATAGGATACCAAAACAAATACTGGCTAAAATTTTATAAAGGAAATGGATTTAATGACCTGATCAGCTGGCCAGTTGTAAACCATGGACATCATTTCTCCACGATCCTCAGCACTGAAATACATTCCTCTTGGCCTTCTAAACAGTCCACTATAGTTCTGACATACAAGACCCACGGTTGGAGTATATACTATTGGCGCATATTCCTCAATGTTGGCAATCAATACCTGACATTATACATGTGTCATTGAAGTTAAAGTCATTCTTTTGATAAAGTGGGATTTTGAAGATGCAAAAGAACATATTCAATAATGTACAAAGTCAGCATAACGGCGAGTTCAATTCTCCAATGCACAGCTTTAAGATACACACAAAAATGTGATACAGCGAAAAACCTTGTGATGCGGTTTCGATGCAAATGCCAGCAACTATAAGTTTGAACTTTTGTATTTTTTGGCATAATTTTGTAACCGGATTTCGTCTGTACAATAGTATTTTAAATACAGATATTGGTGTACGGAACTCCATGCTCAAATCTTGAAGCAAAACATATGCAGCCATGGCCTGTATTATTTATTTTAGCAACAAAAAAAAATGGTGTGCAGAGGCATCACATGAAGAGGAATAAAAGGAACACTTTTCTCTCTATATACTCTCTATGTTCCGAATAAACATTGTTTAAAGTTATTTTACATAGATTAAAAAGAACAATAAATAAATGTATATATGTAACAATTTTACAAAATTATCCCTATTAACTACTGGCCATTAACAATTGTCATTAATGCGGTGGGATATAATAACTTGAAAGTGGAAGCCACAATATTAGTTTGAGAGTAAACAGCCCTTATTTTTAAACAATTTTTTTTGTTAAAACAACGCTTACTTTAGAACAGAGGGAATAATATATAACAAGGGAAAATCTCTTTGCATTCATGGCACTGGCAGTGACTAATTGTCTAAGCCACATTAAAATTAGTCATTTTCATCAACTTCATATTTTATAATAATTAAATCCAAAATACTTTCACTAACAATCTATTATCAAACTTGCTAATTTTTCCTTTCTAAATAAAATGATATTCCGTTCATGAAGAACAGTGTGAATTGGAGGATAAAAATCATCGGAAAATAGACATGCAAATATTACAATATAGAAAACAAATAGGAGAACAGAGTAAACTTAGAAGATTTCTCAAATCCATCTGCCATGTCGAAGGAGGAAACCCCACTCTCTTCCATACAATAGCTTTTTTTTGTCTTTTTTGTGTAATAACATTATAGTTTATCTATAGAGAAGAAATGTACAGTAGTGAAGGATGAAAGTCCGTGCATACTATATAAAAAAGAAAAAAGAAAAGAAAACTGTAACAATGAACTCAGGAGACCTTTTTGATGACCCATTCTTGAAAACAAGTTTGAATCACATTCAGGTCATTTACATTTTAGTTTACCTTCCCCAACCGCCCAATGAAAACACTAGGCTAGAAAGAAGGAAAAATATAGTAAAAAGTAGACAGAATTGTAGACATGTAACATTGAGTTATAACAAGTTTCGATTCTGTTATAATTGTATACAGACATTAGTAACTGATTCTGGTCTGTAATAGAACCTGAGCATCTAACTAAGAGATTCTGTAACAGAATCTAAACATACCAGCTCCTAAAACACACATGCCACAAATCTGCTCTAAAGATTCAGAGGACGTTTGTATTCCCTCATAGTCAATCCAACGTATATCTGAATCATATCAGTCGTAGAGTTAAAGTTGAAAAAAAACTTCATAAAGTTTGTGTAACTAACCCTACCCTTCTAAATGATGGAAGAGCCTTAATCCAAAGCTCCCAGATTTACTAGAAATACTTAACAAGGACTGCTGGATGAACCAAAGACTACTGGCCACTAATACTATACTAAAAGACAACACCTTAAATGGTAGTTGCACCTTTAGTATATCGTTTTTGTCATAACTATCTATGAAATTTTACATTAAGGTATATCATGGAAGCCTAGATCATTGTTGGTCTTTTGGCAAGCACTGCCAGAAATTGACACCTACATCAGTGATCAAAAATTACTTCAGCCTAGAGTCGTTTGCAGTCAAAATAGTGCAATAAAAAACTCTGAACATACTTTATAGTACATAGTCTCATTTCTGTCGTGCAAGCGATTTAGTATCCGCCACTTGGCCAGTGCATTAGGATCAGAAGGTCCATCTCTTGCTTGAACTTCAAGCCTTTTCAGATCAACCACTATAAACACAAAAAATGTAGAAACCATTAATAAAAAATAGAACACGCACAATTCAAAATTACTGATAGTAAGAGTAAAAAACAAAAAAGAGAATCCTTATTCCACATCACCAAAGCACCTATGCAATAACAAATGTCTGTTACTTTTCTCAAAATTGTTCAAACACCTGAAACGGAAGATGTCCCGGAATAGTTACTTTTATATGCATAAAAGTCACATTATTATTTAATAAACAGATGACTGAATGATGGAAAAAGCCTTGATTTGAACGGCCTAACTCCCACTTAAAGGCAATATGGACCTCAATCATTAACATCACCAGCCACACACCAATAGGAAGGGGAAAAAAACTACTACCAAATAAACCCACATTCGTTAGATATGGTTAATGTTGCATGAGATCAAAGAAAATAGAAAAACATACTGAAGCGCTCAATCTGTACTTCAGAAGACACAACATTTGGAGGAAGCAGTCCTCGTAGATCAAGACGATCTCGTTCGGTCATGGAAAAGGCCGTTCCCTAAATTCAAAAAATCAAAGTGCATATATTACTAAATCAGACTGAAAATTTATAAGAAAAATATATCCACGATTTGAAGAGTAAGTGACTATAAACATGATAGCAAAAGCACACAATCATCTTCTGCCTGCTACTTCAAAGAAGCTTAGGCAAAATATCAGAACAAAGAAAAGGGAAGTCGCACGAAATTTCATGTGTACTCTCTAGCATCATCTAAAGTAAGCAGAAGACTATCACAATTTTTGTATAGACTGTACTCCGTAGCTTCTAAGCAAGAGTTTCCAACTATTAGAAATTGATGAATATGAAAACATTACTTACAAAGTAATATATCGGCATAATTATACATCACAATCTGCCATTGACAAGAAAAACGATAAATAAGCTGAAAACATTTCCTAGTCACTGATTTAGTAATATGCTAATTCGTATATCTCGTGTTTGGAATTCCAATATCTATGGAGAAAATCATCAAAGTGGCATCAAGTTTACTTTCTTTGAAATGAAAGACTGTGTTGAATAACTATTGTCGTTTTTAGGGCTGGTTATTTCCTTTACTTCTGTTTTAATCTATCAAAACAGATAAATATACATATTTATTTCCTTAAGCCTTGTTGGCAGATTTACTTCTATAATGTAGCACTATTCTATGCAAGTTGTCAACATCAATCTATAAAATGTAAATCTCTATATCACAATATAAAAAAAAAAAATTTAAAAACCTCAAGGAACAATATTTGGAAATTGTTCTTTAAATTTTCTATTAGGGCTTCTATTTCAAGAAACTATTCCTCTGGCAATCAACCATAGGCTGCTTGATTGTAGCCATTATAGCAGCTCCTTGTATTACAACTGGTGTCACAACTCCTTACACCTTCATTGTGCTCAAATCTTCCATAAGAAACCCAGCCAAAAGCTGTGTGTTGTTGACTATGATCGCTCCTCTAAACGTCAACCCTACTAAAAGGTTTGACATCCTCAATAATCTCTATAAACCCATAGCTAATGAGCCTCGCATGTGCCCACATACATGTCTTCCTCTGTTTTACATCAGAGCCAGGCAAAAGTACTCCGACGGTGCATGGCAACATGTCAAGCCTCCACTTAGACTATGGTTATCCTATTCAATTCATCCTAACCTTCTCTACCCAAATTTGTAAAGGCATTGATCAGTTAATACCAAACTACCAGTCCTTCCATACAAAAAGCCCTAGCCTTGCCTAGTGAGCTTGGTGGGTTGTGACTAGTTCAAACTCTCCAACACCATGTTAGAAACAAAAACCACCCATCACTCTACCACTATACAATCCAATGTGTCAACTACCATTCCTCTAACTCCATTTGTCCTCCCAATTTTCCATCTGACATACTATCTTGACAAATTATATTTGTTATTTCAACTTCCTATTTATATAGATTGGTTGCCTTAATTTCTATTGTTAATGCAAATCTGCTTCCTGTAATATAGCTCCATTCTAGAGAATTAATCAATAAGCATGAAGTAATGATATTCAGAAATTATTTTTCCATGTCTTTTTCAAGTAAAGGTGTCACAGAATCCCCGTCAAATCACATCCCTTCAAGAGTAAAAAAGAACATTCATCACATAAGGGCGGCTAAGGAATCACCTTTGAGGATTTATCTATAGAACGTAGATGACATAAAGAGGAATTTCAAGTACAGGGAACAAAGTGTGAAAACAAATTTGCATATTGTTGTGTATAGCAAATAAGTGATTGTTGCCACTAAATAACCTGTTCACTTATCAAAGATAATATCAAAGAAAAACCCACCTAAAAGAGAATATGCTTCAAGAAAGTAGAAACTACATTTTCACATCAACAAAACTACTTTACAGTTAATCCAACCAAATGCACCTTCCCAGTGCATAAAACAATTCTAATAAAGTTCAAATTGGAATTAAATTAACAAAAGCAGTATGAAATAGCATATGGTGAAAATAAGCAACAGCACAAAAGAAAACAACATAGAATCATCAAAGCCTCCTTAACTATATGACACTAACAGAGTCCCTGTGAGGACAAGCTTTCTTTCACCGCATTTGGATTCTCCATAAAGACAGATAACCACTTCCGAAGCATTTTACATTTGTTTGAATTAACTTAAAACAGCTTCTGAAAATCATAAAACCTGATTCCAATTCTTCTTCCATTGAAATAATCCTCCATTGCAAATTATCAAAAATTAAAATGGACGCAGTTGCTTTTCGTTTTGAAAACTATCTATCCAATCATATACGGCTTAATTAAAACTATCCTAATAAAAACATGCATTCAATTCAAGTAACTTCAAATTATGAACAAGTTGTTCATCCGTTCAAACAGTGTGTATCCAATTAAACTAGCTTGTTTTCAATTTCAATTTGAAAATTCAAAGTAACATGAAACCGAAAACAATGAAATTGTATGAAATACTGTGAAGTAGAAGGAAAAGGAGTGTATACTTTATTGAACCATGGATCGTGAAGAATGTCGAGGCTACGTTTGTGGACGATAGTTGGACGATGACCTTCCGTCGTGGTGAAAGATCGCGAGAGTAAATAGTGACCGCCGGTGATGTGGCGTTTGAGGCGTTGAAGTAGCGGAGACGATGACTTCACGTGCTTCCAGAAGATCGCCATTTTCAGCGATCGATGATGAAAGATCTAAGAGATGTTTTTCTCGATCGGTTATAAGTGTTGAATTTGAAGTTGGGAAGGAGTGGGAATAATCAATGGCGTTTTCTTGGTGTTGATTTGCGCGGTTTTGAGAGTGGGGTCGTGGTGTTATTCTGGTTTATGTATGAATGAATGAATGAGTGTAGCTCGGGTAGGGTAGAGTAATTCAGACAGTGTGGCTTTGGAATATTGAAATTTGAACATGTGGAATTGGACTTGCCTCTTTTCGTGTAAACATATAAAGTCAAAGGAAATGAAATACCAATAAAAAGAGTAAATTACTAAATTGTTTATAACTTGACTGTGATTGATTTTCTACGAGTCAAAATTTATACAAAACATTACTTTATTTTAAAATAAAATATAAAAAATATACATACTGACTAATTAGATGCCAAGTCTACCAATAATATTTAATATTCATCAAATTCAACAAATTCACCATCTTAATATTCTTTATAAAATATACACCCTACCAAAGAATGAGATTTTATAAATCAGTCTACGACGGTTAATATCATTATCATCGGATTCATCTCATTAAATTAACTATTCCATTTTATATAAATTTAGAAAATTCAATCTAATATTTCAAATTTCAAATTTACTTTTAATATTTTGGTTAGTGGCGTCAATTTGTTTCTGATATTTAGATCTTTACAAAAAAAATTGTAATGTTTCGAGTGTCAAAGATGGGGAACATGGCAAAACTCTAACATACCAACCCTCAATGATGCTAGTCATTGAACGCGGAGGAAGTATTACAACCAAAAGGGAGAGGAAAGAGCCTTAAATCTCAAACGAGATGGTGACGAAAAATTAAAGACACAACAATCTAAGTGCAGAGCAATGTATTGTGCACACTTCTCTTAGTGGCTAACCAGATAGTTGAGCCCATTCACATTGGTGTCAATCCTGGTTTTGTCTCTAGTGCGAAAAAGGGAACAAACCATTGGTCGGGAACGTTTCCCAAAAACATCCAACAAATTCAAGACTGAGTCCCCGTAATTGGTTATAAAAAACAATGGATCGTTATCCTTGAAATATAATATTTTGTGCGGATAGTATAGGCATTATATTATGATAAATGATGAAGTCAAAAAATATTATCCACATACCAAATATAATTTTAGACTAGAGGTTAGTGCAATTCAAATGAATCCAATCAAATAAAAAAAGTCAGCATGAATGCATAATACAAAGAAAAGCAAAATAAAACATAGGAAGTCAGACTTTCGCTGAGAGGGATAAACTTCCCCTTCATAGCCTCTTGTTCAACATAAACTTTATCCCTCGAAATCTTCATTTTAGGACAGAGTAATTCTACATGATTCAAAGCATTATCAAAAAAGACTTGCATGATGTTGCTTTCAATCCGGACGAATCTAATATACTCATTGTGCCAAAAATTATTTGCTCCCTCCGTCTTATTCAACCGCTACTTCATCCTTTCAACCTCTTCCAAATGTGATGTAAGACCGCATCTCTAAAAATATTTAATTTTAAAATATTTTATTATTATTTAATATTAAAATATTTTATTATTATTTAATATTAAAATATTTTGATCTTATTGTATATGAAACTAATTTTTTACTATCTAATTATTTTATTTAATTAGTTGATGAAATTTAAATATTATTAAAAATTAAAAGTTAAGAGACTATCTTTATTTTATTTTATGTTTTTTGTATTTAATTATATAAATCATATGTTTTTCTTTTTTCATTTATTTATAATTATAGCAAAGATGAATTCATTAACTATTATCAAATTTTAGTGTTAGAAATCTTGTTATAGAAAATTATATTTTATCTCTTGTTAGAATATTAAATTTTAGAGTTTAAAATTTATAAATTTATTTTACTATTTGTGGTTGGAATTAAATGATAAATAAAGTATATGTATATTATGTATTAAAAGTGAATCGATTTTTTTTTATTGATTAATAGAAGAAAACCTTATATGTTTAATTGATATATTGAGTTAAAATAAATTATATCCTCTTATTTTATCTAAAAATTATTGTATTTAATATATAGCTAGTAGAAATTATTTAAATGATTATATAATCATTTAAGTTGAATATGAAAAATTAATTTATTATTTAAATTAATCTATTGAATTTAAGAGATGTAGACTTAAATGAATTTGGTTGGCCTTTATTCTCACACACAAACCCAAAAGAGAAAAGGAGTTAGCCTAATTCATTTCGTTATTTTCTCCTCGTTGTAACACGTTCTCCTTCTCCCTCTAAAACCTGACGGGCGCCACCTTTTTCTCGTCACATTTTTCGGCCAATACCGCCTCCTACGTGAAATCCAATACCATATTCAAACTACTTAGTATGAGACCTTTCTAATGAGCCGGTTAGATTTTTGGTTCGAGAAACTTCGTCGCTGACCATCATTTTCCCTCTCCATGGTAAGAATCCCCGACCACTATACTTTATGATCTTTCCACCTTCTTTCATTGTTCCTTCTTCCATGTACGAAGATTTTCACTCTTCATTTGTTTTTGCATTTTTTCGGCACTGCCATGGCTAAACCACCAAGCCACCATGGTCGTGCCATGGTCGAACCACCACGTCAGAGCTCTAACGGCTGAAGGTGTGAAAAACACAAGAAAGGGGGGTTGAATTAGGTTTTACAAGCAAAAGTTAAATAATGAGGAGATAAAAATACAATGATTTTTATTCTGGTTTGCTTGAAACTCAAAGTTAATACAGTTCATCCACCAAAGTGATTTTCCTTATACACAAGGGCTTAATCCATTATAATCAACAGATTACAATAAACATAAAGAATACCCTTATTTGTCTTCTCAAATATCCAACTAAACTTTAGTCTCCTCAAGGACTCACAAAGAACAACTTTTTTTTGTTTTCTCAAGGATAATCTCCTTAAGGAATCAAACAAATAGTTTGAATAAAAGTTTATGTATTACAAGATGCTTCTTTAAAAGCAGATTTACACAAATGAATAATAACTACTTAAAGAAAAATAGCTTATCAAAAATACTTGTGTAGATCAGCAATTTCTTCAAGTCTCAAATGCATGCTTATATAGTGTAAGCATGTGACCGTTGGAGAGGAAAATGGGGAAAGCTCCTTGAGCGATTGTCCATGGTTGGATGAGAAAGGAATGATACCACGTACTGTCCTTTCGCCCACATATTCAGTGACAGGTGTGATGAATAGTACAGTTCTTACCCACGAAAACAGGTAGTGGAAAGGTTGTTCGATTTGTACTATGCATTATTTGATCAAGTTCCCATTTGATCTTATCTTCATATTCATTGGCTACTGATAAAAGATGATTGAAGCATGAAGTGAAGAAATGGAGAGCTGGATTCAGAAACTTCATAATCTTGGGTCAAAACCTTGACAGCGTCAGTGGTCTGGCTTGAGTTCTTCAGTGTCTTCAGAATCTTCAGAATCTTCAGTCAGAACCTTGATAGCTTCAATCGTTTGTCTTGAGATCTTCAGAACCTTCAACTACATAACACAACTTCAAAAGCTTGTCATTCTTCAGAAGCTTGTTAATCAGAGTCACATCTAGAAGCAAAAACTGAGAGAATATTGCAACAATAATATAGAGTCTCCTCAAAATCTTCTGATGGGTGAGATAACACAAAAGAAGAAAGAACATTGCAGCAACAATATTGACGTCTTTCAGAACTTCTAATTGCAACGCATAAGCAAGTTTGTAACACAAAGTTCAAAAACTGATGATGTTGCACATCATTTGATCAAAATCAGGACTATTTGCTAAAGCTACACAATAACAAACCATTAGGGTACCAAAATTATTCTCACACAAATACAACATTGTTATCATCAAAACTCAAAGTATAGATGCAGAACCAAACTTTGTTCTAACAATGACCATCATGATCGTGTTTGCTTGAAAGGGTAAGTCTATGTCTTTCTTTAATTTCTCAGTTGTGTTAAACTCTCAAAATATTCCATTAAAAATACCCAACTTTCATTTTCTCAAATCTATAATTGACTTTTGTATTGTTGAGTATTGTTGCAAAATTTTGTTGAACTTTAACATGTTGTGATTTCAAGTTGAAAGTAATTTTGCCTCCAAATCGTATATAAAAAGAGAATTTCCCTTTTCTTTAAAATTGAATTTTTGGCTTTGTTAGGACTATACTTGTTACAAGAGGTGTTATTTTAAACCTTTGTTCTTATTTTGTAACCTTTGTCAACTCTGATCATTTTTAACATCTATTGAATGGTTTAGTTCAAGGCTTTGTTTTGATGGAATTTGTTTTCTTAAACCTTCTGGATCAAAAAATTTAACGTGATATTAATATAGTATTGTACAAATAAGTTATTCTTGAGTTACTAGCTCAAATGAAGATTAATTTATTTAATTCAATTTATACAACCTTAATCATCTCTTTCTCTCTCAAAATCCAATATGAATTTTTGAGAAAATTTTAGTTACAAAGTTCTTTTATTTCACCCTTGCTTTGATTTCGGAAATGTGTCATGAGCAAGTAGAAATTGTTATTATTTTATAAAAGTTTCATATTATTGAGTTATGTTTCAAAAACGAATAGAGGAATTTTATTTTTGAATTTTCAAACTCCTATTATGTTCATCAATTTAAAAACTTTTGATATTTGGAGTCGATTAAATTGGTTCTAATCTTGTTTTGTTGTAAATTTTATGGGCATCCACTATTTTATCTCTTGCTAGCCATGTGACACCAAATGTCAGAGAATGAGCTATTATATTTTTACACAAGCATGAATTCATTAGGCATATCAACCAAGGGACATGTAGATTCTAGTACGAGAAACATAAGATATGACTGGGACGAAAAATAGATTCATAGATTGTATAATCCTTTTGGACCCTTGGAGTAAGGACTCGCTGCGTAGAAACTATACTAACAAGGGTGAGGGAATTTCCCCATACTGATTATAATGAAACTAACAGTTAGATACTATAGAATAAAATCATATAATAAATAATTATTCTGAAGAGAGAATTGATATATAATTATATTCGATATAAATACTAGTTATATATACTATGTTCTTTTGTATGATTATTTGATGTGGATGAATCTTTGTTTTATTTGTGATTATTATTATTATTATTATTATTATTATTATTATTATTATTATGTGTGGTTGTGATGTGAATCGATTATGATTGAAGATGGGTGATTATGTGAAATAAATGTTAAGATGATGTACTTGATGATGTGATACTATATGGTTGTATGATTGCTTAAATGGCGGGATTTGCCTAAGTGGCAGGATTTGCATTTGCGTCATCATGACATGGCATGTGCATTTCTGCGTGGCATCTTAGTGGCGGTTTATCTTCCCTATTGTTATAGGATGATTTTTGCGTGTGTTTTAGTGGTAGGTTGATTATATCCGGATCATTTAGATTTATAAGCATGCATATTCGCTCATAAAGATATTTATGAAACAAGGATTTTTGTGGATTTGATTTCGCTTAGGCTGTTATGTTTTATATGGTTTGTTATATACACTACTACAAATAATACGTCTAACATCGATTGTGAAATACATTTAACATCGGCTACGCGGGCGAGATAACGAAGGGCGTCATGAAAAACATTCACTTATCACCTCGGTCTTTTTAAAACCGAGGTTAGAAATTAAAAGGTCGTGGGTTCGATCCCCAACATCAACATTTTTATTATTTTCAAAACTGGATGGCGCACCCAATGTTATTACCTCGGTTTTATGTATACACCAATGTAATATTTTAATGTTACTACCTATTTAACTTACTACCCCCCATTTAAACACGACACCTTCCAAAATTCAATGAATTACCGGAAATTTCAAAATTGTACCGGAAATCTTGAAAAATGTAAGTTTTTTACCAAAAATTTTGAGACAATACTTTAGATTGTTACCTGGAATTTTAGAAATTCCATTATTTTTATATGTTTTTTTTTTCGGAAATTTCAGAATTCCCGGTATATTTTATAACATTGTACCAAAAATTTCAGAATTTCCGGCAGTTAAAAAAGTTAGACTTTTATCGAAAATTGCAGAATTTCCAGTGATATGTGGATAATATTGAAATTGGCGGTAGTTAACTGATTTTTCTCTTCTTTTTTTTCATTTGCAGTGAAGTCCACGGGAAAGGATAACATCATTGCAGACATGACCATAAATAGAGTGGCAACCCATACTAGGACCGTTGAGGTAAAGTCTTCCCAGCTACAGGTTGGACGAGTAGTTCCAACCGGCTCACACCATAGACAGTTGACTGAATAAGGGCATTTTATATATATTTTTTGCCCTAAAATTTCAGAATTTCCGGTATTTTTTATAACATTGTATCAAAAATTTCAGAATTTCCGGCAGTTAAAAAAGTTAGACTTTTATCGAAAATTACAGAATTTCCAGTGATATGTGGATAATATTGAAATTGGCGGTAGTTAACTGATTTTTCTCTTCTTTTTTTTCATTTGCAGTGAAGTCCACGGGAAAGGATAACATCATTGCAGACATGACCATAAATAGAGTGGCAACCCAGACTAGGGCCATTGAGGCAAAGTCTTCCCAGCTACAGGTTGGACGAGTAGTTCCAACCGGCTCACACCATAGACAGTTGATTGAATAAGGGCATTTCTGCGCTCCCCGTAGCACCCGACGACACTACGCCAAATAAGGGAAAAGAGGACGCTTTTTTTGGCCTATAACAGCGCTTTAAAGCGCCCTCTAATCTGGCGCTGGCATAGGTAAAGACAGCGCTTTTTTTCCTGGTGAAAGCGCTCTCTAAAGTGGCTCTTTAAGCCCTTTAAGGGCCACTTTAGAGGGCGCTTTTTAAAGAAAGCGCCCTCTAAATTGGAAACTTTTAAGGGTTTAGAGGGCGCTTTTACTGGAAAGCGCCCTCTAAAATGGAAACTTTTAAGGGTTTAGAGGGCGCTTTTACTGGAAAGCGCCCTCTAAAGTGGAAATTTAAAGGGTTTAGAGGGCACTTATTTTGGAAAGCGCCCTCTAAAGTGGGTGGTTATTTAAATTTTTTTTTAAAAAGCGCTATATTTTTTTATTTATTTTAGACAACCTGTATATTGAAGCATTACACCTAAAACTGTATAATTTGAAGCCCTTTTTCACACATTGCATTCAACAAGCCTTATATACAACAATCCATACATATACAACAATCCACTGATATATAATCGTTTAACTTCTAAAGATTCTAAATATACAACCAATTCATAACTTAAAAAGAAATAAAACTAAGTAGCAAAAGCATCTCTGAGATGTATGTTTTTTTTGCTAGCCGCAGTCTTCTTAGCAACAACCTCTTTTTGTTCAATATCAATAGCATGAACCTAAAATATCATAAAATTAGTTAGGTGAAGTATAAAATCAAGAATTAACATTTTCTATGCATAAATATCATATAATTGTGTTTATACCTTTTTTTTTGATGCAATTGACTCGATTTGCTATAATAAAAGCCATTTTACCTGTAATAAAGAAAACAATTAAAATCATTTGACTTGTACCTTTTTCACTAAGTTCTCTTTCTTTTCTTGGTTGGAATATGTTCTACATGTCTCTTAACAACATAGACGGTTGGATTGATCCAAATACCCTCATTATGATCATTTCTAATATATGAATCATTTGATATAATATTCTCATCTTGATCATTTCTGGTAAACGATTCAATCTCAACATCAATATCACCTTGATCTCCAGTGTTTTCATCAATTACTTTGTTGGAAAAAAGAACTATAGACCATTTCGTACTTTTCGGATCATTGACATGGAACACTTGTCTAGCTTGAGAGGCTAGAATAAAAGACTCATCTTTGTATCCCACCCTATTAAGATCCACTTGCAAAAATCCTGACTTATCCATTCGAATGCCGTTATTATTTTCAACCCACTTGCAACCAAATATAGGAATCTGAAACTTCTCATAATCAAACACCCAAATGCGCTCGATAACACCAAAATACGACAGATTTGCAAATTTGGGGTTTAAGTCCTTCACACTTGATATGTGCATTGCTTAAGCTACCACGGTGACACCACTATTCTGCATAGTACTTTTATCATCTTGTTCTTTGGTATAAAATGTGTATCCATTAATCGCGTATGCGCTATAAGAAAAAACATGGAAACTTGGACCATATGCTAAGCATCTCAACCTTTCTGTTATTGAAGCGGGATCTGAATAATACTTTGAATAAATATGATCCTTAAACCAAGGTATAAAACATCGATTGTGCTCTCGTACTATCCAAATTTCATTTCTATTGGGATTTAAACCTCGGAGAACATCCTTGTGAATTTCAACATACGGCTCAACCTCATTCTCATTGTGCAGAACATACAAATGCACTTGATCCCGTTCGACCCTTGATACTGCCACGATTTTATTTCCAATTAGATTTTTTCCTTCTTTCTTTTCGACAAGCTGAGACTTGGGGAGTCCGATTGACTGAACATTAGACAAATATTCAGTACAAAACTCAATCGCTTCTTCAACAATGTATCTTTCAACCATACAACCTTCTGGTCGACTTCGGTTCTTCACGTACCCTTTTAATATTTTCATATAACGTTCAACAGGGTACATCCATCTCATATAAGCTGGTCCACACAATTGTGTCTCTTTCACAAGATGAACAACTAGATGTACCATTATGTCAAAAAATGATGGAGGAAAAAACATTTCAAGCTCACACAATGTAATAACGATTTCTTTTTGCAACATTGGTAAGATCGCAGGATCGATCACCTTACTGCAAATTGACTTGAAGAAAGAACACAACTTAGTTATAGAGCTTCTTACTTTTTCTGGAAAAATAGAACGTATACCTATTGGGAGAAAATGTTCCATTATAACATGGCAATCATGGGTCTTTAAACTCTTTAACTTGAGGTCTTTCATAGACACAAGTCTTCTAATATCTGAAGAGTACCCTTCTGGAACTTTAACTTCACTTAGAAACTTACACAATATTTTTTTCTCCTTTCTAGATAGAGTATAAGCAGCAGGCGGTAGATATGTTCGTTTTCCTTTCACAAGGTTTCTCTACATCACTTACCAACCTCTCAAACATTTCGGGACAATCCTTAAGATCTCCTTCAAGTGCTTCTGCAATCTCTTCAACTCGATCACAATCGTATGTATCTGCGCCACTATAGTTTGAGGCATAGGTCGTACTATCCCCCGGTTCAACATTCTTGTTACTTTTCTCACCATGCAAATTCCAACATGTATAACTTCGATCAATTCCATGCCTCATTAGATGTGATGTCAACTGAACTGCGTCAACCCGTTTCCCATAACAACAACCCAAGCAAGGACATATCATTCTACTGGGGTCTTCGGCGTGCGCAACGGCAAACTTAACGAATTCTGATACCCCATTTTCGTACTCTCTCGACAATCGATTGGAAGACATCCATGTATTATCCATTACTAATTAGAACAAACAAAAAACAATTTCAGAAGAGAAACCAAAAATGGGATGAGACAAAACAATTTTGCTTTATTGAGTTAGTCTCTGTGCAGGGCATTCATGTCTCCAACAACAACCCAAAACCAAAACAATTTTGGTTTATTGAGTTAGTTTCTCAACATTTTCAGATATCTCTGACTTCAATAGCATGAGAATGTATGAACCATGCATTAAGCATTAGTGGTATGCACTAATTTGTAGCATAGTTATATATCATCATATAGTTTTTACAAAAGATAAACATTGACTAGAAAATATATATGTAGAATTGTATAATGGTCTAACTGAAAGCTAACAGAAGAATAGTTGACTCTAATTTACTCTATCAAATAACATCCATACCTAAACTTCTTAAGTTACTAGCTACGCTATGTATGCTAGAATAAATACACTCATAAGCTGCATAGTGTACCTTTGATTGGTAGAAGGTGTTTTAGATATTGCTGCCTCCTTTTTCTACATCGAGAAACAATTGGAACAGTTGGTGAAATTTAACCCATAATGCCTAGTCTCCATTGCTAGCATTGCAACACAATAATTATTGTTGAGAATACTCAATAAATGTATGAACCAAGAAAAATGAAACCAAAAATGAACAATAACGAACGTCAGAAGAGAAACCAAGTAATATGAAGATTAGAAAAATACATATGGTGTCAAAATCGAACAGCTAACAACGAATTAATAGAAGGAGGAAACGTCGTAGATCTAACAGAGGTGGAAGGAGAACGCCTTAGAAGTAGCGAAAATCGTAGCAGTGAGAACCCTAACGTGAAAAAGAACGAAATAACAGAGAGTGAAATAACAAAACGCGCAGTATGTTATAATTTTAATGTTTACTAAAGGGGACCTTAGAGGGCGCTTGTGGAAAAAAAGCGCCCTCTAAAGGGGGCCTTAGAGGGCGCTTATGAAAGCGCTCTCTAAGGCTTCCCAAAAGCGCTTTATAAACTGGAAATGCACATGGACTTATAGAGCGCTTTTTTAAAAGCACCCTCTAAGGGTAACCTTAGAGGGCGCTTTCTAAAAAGCGCCCTGTATTGTTGTCCCTCTATCTCCTCCTTATTTTTTCGCTTCACCTTAGAGGGCACTTTATTACAAAAGCGCCCTCTAAAGTGCGCTGTCTATTCTAGTTGTTCGCTCCTTATTTTTTCGCTTCACTTTAGAGTGCGCTTTTGTAATAAAGCGCCCTCTAAGGTGCGCTGTCTATTCCAGTTTTTGGCGTAGTGCGACGAGCGGTGAGATTAGACGAACAATCCATAAATGATGTTGAGGTTGTTTATACTTAGGAGGTGCAGGGCCAGGTTGTTCATGACCCAACAGTCGAGACAAATGTGATACTTGTTGGTGATAAGGTGGTAGATGTGGTGACCGAGGCAGATGCCCTTATTGCTGATGAGGTGGCTGCCACATATCTGGTCTATACTGCTACTACTGATAGAGAGGTTACGACTCCTACTTCGACGAAGCCATATGTGCACACTGATGGACAATACTTTGGATTGTTACCTGGAATATTAGAAATTCCATTATTTTTATATGTTTTTTTCCCGAAAATTTCAGAACTCCCGGTAATTTTTATAACATTGTACCAAAAATTTCAGAATTTTCGGCAGTTAAAAAAGTTAGACTTTTGTCAAAAATTGCAGAATATCTAGTGATATGTGGATAATATTGAAATTGGCGGTAGTTAATTGTTTTTTCTCTTTTTTTTTCATTTGCAGTGAAGTCCATGGAAAAGGTCGACATCATTGCAGACATGACCACAAATAGAGTGGCAACCCAGACTAGGGTTGTTGAGGAAAAGTCTTCCCAGCTATAGGTTGGACGAGTAGTTCCAACTGGTTCACACCATAAACGGTTGACTAGACAAGGGCATTTCCACGCTCCCCGTAGCACCTGAAGACGAGCTGTGAGATTAGACGAACAATCCATAAATGATGTTGAGGTTGTTTATACTTAGGAGGTGCAGGGCCAAGTTGTTCGTGACCCGACAATCGAGACAAATGTGATACTTGTTAGTGATAAGGTGGTAGATGTGGTGACCGAGGCAGATGCCCTTATTGCTGATGAGGTGGATGCCACATATCTGGTCTCTACTGCTGATAGAGAGGTTACAGCTCCTACTTCAACGAAGCCATATATGCACACTGATGGAGAATTCTCAGGAGGACCCATTGATCGATAAAAGCTTAGCGAGTATGCTGACCATGTGGCATACCGAGTATGACGTACATGCTACATCTAATAACATGTACTCTCTTTATGGATAAGTCTCATGTTTATATCGACGCTCATTACATGTGTTTGTTCAGTAGCCTTGATGATACCATTTGGGCTTAGGGGTGTGCTACATTAACTATCTTATATACAACACTTGGAATTGTGACTGCCTTTGAGACCAGACAACTTGTTGATTATTTGAGTCTATTCCAGATATACTTGAAATTCTTATTTGTAGTTTGGTTCTTATTTAATTGTTACGAATAATATTTCTTAATTATTATTTGTTGCTGTCGTACCCCAAAATTTGCCCTCCCCGTTTCACTTTTCATCTGACCCATGACTTGAGATTCATCTGCACATATTCATGCTTCATTCATATACATCCATACTGGCATTGGTCAATCTATAGATTCAAAGCTGGTGATTGAGGAGTACTCACTATATGGATTCAAAACCCTAATTCATTGGGGAAACGACTCTTGGCTTACATTATTTTCTTGCTCGATTTGTCACTTGGCTCAGGGTTTAAATCACTAATTTGTGGTCTTTGATGCAGGTCTTTAGTGCATTTGTTACCAACCCATTTTACACAAGAAACCCCTAATTCACGCTTATTGGTTGACTAAGGTCATTTGTTGACTTTCTGGTCAACTAGTTGATCAAAGTCAACCGTCCAGTCCTAAGTCATTTTTGTCTCGATATTAGTAACATCGGTCATTGTCTATGCCCGTTCGATCCACTTCATCGTTATATCCAAAATTGATTCTAATTTTAAATTAATTTTAATTGGATTTTGGATTTTTTTATTTCATTTTTAAGCGACTTTTTATTTTCAAGTTGGTTTTAATTATTTTCTAATTTCAAATCAATTGTGGAGTTTCATTTTTAATTAATTGTTGAATTAATTTTAATTTCGTTAAATTAATTTTAGTACCAATTTGGTTCTAACCTCAATTTAATTCTAATTGGATTTTTAATTTCAAATTAATTTCAATCATAGATTTCGATGGGTTTTTGGAACTTTGAGTTTGATTTTGATTGTTTTCAATTCTCATTGGACTAATTCTAACCTCAAGTGAATTTTGAGATCTTTAATTTGATTTTAATTGTTTTTTATTTTCAATTTAATTTTAATTGATTTTTAATTTCAAATTGATTAACTTCAAATTAAGTATAATTTCAAATTAATTATGGAATTTCAGTTAAATTTTTAATTGATTTTTAAATTGATTTTAATATTAAAATTGATTCTAATTTTAAATAAGTTTTAATTTGATTTTAATTTGATTTTAATTTGATTTTGGGATTTTTAATTTCATGTTAATTGATTTTTTATTTTCAAGTTGATTTTAATTAATTTATAATTTCAAATGAATTGTGGAGTTTCGATTTAATTCTTAATTAAGTTTTAAATTGATTTAAAAATAATTCAAGATTTAAGTTAATTGATTTTTGTTTTTTCAAAGTGATTTAGTTAATTTTGAAACAATTGATTGATTTTAATTGGATATTGGTTTTTTTAAATTGATTTTTAAGTTGATTATTCCAATTTTTAAATTAATTTTTAATTATTTTAAATAACCAATTTACCATTTAATAATCATATTCATCAATATCCATTTGTCCATCAAAACCCATTATCAAAACCATTACACTATTTTTAAACTTCAATTCAATAAATATATATCTATTCAAATCTTTCCATAACTATTCATTACATTCCATTACAAATCCCTTCATTACATTCAAAGTCATAATTCTCTATCAATCCACATTCAAACTTTCCATATACCATTCAATTTCAGTACATAATATTTTTTTCTTATAATAGCCTAAACATTCCATTGTTCAAATTAAATCACATACAATCCACATTTAATCAGGATTATTTCTACATTTAAAATTAATCCATCAATTTATTATAATACATTTCAATTTAATACACCATTTAATTTTCATTAACTTCCCACATCAATTCCAATTCAAAATACATTTTCACATCCACAATTCAATTTATTATTCTACACACATAGAATTCAAACAATCCCACCTACAAATTCCAATCAAAATAAATAATATATTAACATTTTCAAACTAACTTTCTAACTCTCCAAATTCTATTTCAACCTGTAGCAACATGTTTATGGAAGAGCAGTTCCACTGAAGCTGATAAAACCTTTCGCATAACTCCAAGATCTGTAACATGTACATCCACCTGCAATAGTATGCAATGGTATGTAACAGAATTAACAGACAATTTTTGAACTACAAAATCTCTTTATAACATCAACAACAGTTAACATCATCACCATAATAGAAATTCATTTCAACATTTTTATTATTACCTTTCCTCTATTCACAGAATATTTCCAAAAAAAGCCCCACGGCAGTGAAAATCATCATAACTTCAACCTACCAAACCAATAAACAAAAGCATGACAGAAAATTCATTAACCAATTCAATTTCTAATTTCAATATATAATTTCTAACAGAAACACAATTAGCTCCAATCAAATTTATAACTAACTTTTCACCTGTCATGTCTAACAGAAACTAACAAACTCACATAAATTAACTGAATTCATAACAGATTTTTACAGTATGAACTAACTAAAATGATTCTAACTAACTAACTCTAAATTTAAGATGAATTTCAATTGAGTTTGAGGTGAATTTCTAACCGACTTTGGAAAACTATAAATCAATCCTCACATACCATTTTTCTGCATAATCTTCAATCTTCTTCCACATCTTCATTCTATTTTCCTCTTCTTCGTTCTTCACTCTCAAATTTCCGCATTCTTCACTCTCCAAATCTCTGCAACAATTTTGTTTCAATCTCGCTCTTCCAAGCTTCAACCTTCGTCGTCTTCAACTTTGCGCTTCATCTCCAACAAAGGCGCACCATTTTTCTCTGCAAGAGGAATGAAAAGAAGAAGAAACAGAAGTGAGAATCGAGGAAGAGGCGATTCACAGAGAAAATCATTATCACAAATTACGCCTCAGATGCAGCTTCCTCATGCCACAAATTAATAGCGACGCGAATTTACAATGATACCTCACTTCCCTCTCATTCGCATCTGATTCTCACAACGCTGTCAAGAACGCATCAATGACTCATACGTAACGGTAACCGCGTTAGTTAAAGTTATTTTTTAATTGAGTCTACGTTTACTAATAAATCCTAGTCCTAAGGGAAGTTAGATTCTTTAGGAGGAAGTCCTATATTTTAGGATCAGTTACTTTTATTCCTATTTTATTGCCATGCAGTACTGACTTTCCTCTATTATTTCTAGTTCTTACAATTGGTATTAGAGCTCCAAAAGGGGTCTGATATTGCTTGGGGAGTGAATGTGTGAGAGAGGAAATACTAAGGGAGTAAAAGCGTGTGTGTGAGAAGAAACACCAAAGGATCAACATGTCTACATCTTAAAAGTTTGTACAACCGGCCATTCCAAGGTTCGATGGTCATTATGATTTTTGGGCGATGACGATGGAGAATTTTCTACGAAGTAAAGAGATGTGGAATCTCGTAGAAGAAGGAGTCTCAATACCGGCAATTGGAACTTCATCAACAAGTGAAGCGCAGAGAAAGAGTGTGGAAGAGGCCAAGCTTAAAGATCTGAAGGTAAAAAATTATCTGTTTCAAGCTATTGACAGAGAAATTCTTGAAACGATTCTTGACAAGGGAACTTCAAAGGCAATATGGAGGTCCATGCAATAGAAGTATCAAGGATCCACAAAGGTGAAAAGAGCACAACTTCAAGCGTTGAGAAGAGAATTCGAGCTGTTGACCATGAAAGAAGGCGAGAAGGTCGATAGCTTCTTGGGACGGACTCTCAATGTGGTAAACAAGATGAAATCAAATGGTGAAACAATGGAGCAAAGTACGTTGGTGAGCAAGATACTCAGATCTTTGACCTCTAAATTCAATTATATTGTGTGCTCAATAGAGGAATCAAATGATTTGGGTACCTTGAGTATTGATGAACTGCATGGCAGCCTCCTTGTTCATGAGCAAAGAATGTAGGGATTTTAGACAGAAGAACATGTATTGAAAATAATCAGTGATGATAGATCAATCAGAGGCAGAGGAGGCAGAGGTGTATTCAGAGGAGGATGTGGTAGAGGAAGAGGAAGACTATCTCTAAACAAAGCAATTGTTGAGTGCTTTAAATGTCACAAGTTGGGTCACTTTCAGTATGAGTGCCCTGACTGGGAGAAGAAGACCAATTATGCGGAGCTGGAGGAAGAAGAAGAACTCTTATTAATGGCGTATGAAGAGATGTGTCAACCCACACAAGAAGAAGCTTGGTTCTTAGGCTCCAGCTGCAGCAATCATGTGACGGGAAACAAAAAATGGTTTTCAAAAATAGAGGAAGGATTTTGCAGAATTGTGAAGCTTGGAAATGATACAACAATGAATGTTGTGGCAAAAGGAAGCATACGTGTGCAAATGAATGGCATTACTTAGGTAATATCCGATGTTTACTTTGTTCATGGGCTTAAGAACAATTTGCTAAGCTTAGGACAACTCCAAGAAAAAGGGTTGGCAATTTTAATTCAAAATGCCACCTGCAAAGTATTTCATCCGGATAAAGGTTTAATTATGCACACTAATATGAAGGGAAATAGGATGTTTTATTTGACAGCTTCTGCGACACCAAACAAAAAAGTCATGTGTCTACAAGCTAAAACGGTGTCGGAGAAAGAAACTCAATTGTGGCATTGTCGCTTTGGACACCTTAACTACAAGGGGCTCAATACACTTTCGGCCAAGAAGATGGACATTGAATTACCTTCCCTGAAGTCTCCAAAGAAGATATGAACTACATGCCTAATTGGAAAACAACATAGAGAGTCAATACCAAAGAAAAGCTCATGGAGGGCCTCGAAAAAGCTTCAGCTAGTTCATGCTGATATTTGTGGTCCGATCACGCCATCTTCAAACAGTAACAAGAGATATATGTTAAGCTTTATTGATGAATTTACTCGTAAAGCTTGGATTTATTTCTTACATGAAAAATCAGAAGCATTTGGCATGTTTAAAATTTTCAAGGCATATGTTGAGAAAGAAGTGGGTGCATTCATCACTTATTTAAAGACTGATAGAGGTGGTGAATTTACCTCGAATGAGTTTGAAGAATTCTGTAAGGATCAAGGAATCTGTAGGCAATTGACGACTGCATATACTCCTCAACAAAATGGAGTCGTCGAGAGAAAAAACATGACGATCATGAATGCCGTAAGAGCTGTACTGAATGAGAGACAAGTTCCGAGAGTATTTTGGCCTGAAGCTGTTAGATGGTGTGTTCACGTATAAAATAGAAGTCCAACTTCAGCAGTAGGTCACAGAACCCCCGAAGAAGCATGGACTGGTGTAATACCAAGAGTTGACTATTTTCGAATTTTTGGATGCGTAGCTCATGCTCATGTACCAAACCAAAAGAGAAGCAAGCTAGACGACAAAAGAAAAAGGTGTGTATTTTTGGGAGTTAGTGATGAGTCTAAAGCTTACAAATTATTTGATCCTATTGCAAAGAAAGTCATTGTGAACAGAGATGTAGTGTTTGAAGAAGAAAAGAGTTGGGAATGGGGAAGAACTGAAGAAGAATGCAACGCTGATGTTCTAGACTGGGAAGAAGAAGAAAACAAATAAGGTAGTGAAGACCAAGGACCTGCACAAAATGATGAACAAAACAGTGGTGATATCAATCAAGATGCATCCTCAAGCAGTTTAAATGAGACCGGGTCACCGGGAAATGAAACAAATGATGTTGAACAAGATTTTTTAGAGAGGGCAACAAGGAATAGAAGAAAACTAGTTTGGATGACAGATTATGAAGAGGGAACAAATCTTTCCGAGGAAGAAGAAAGTTTAATGGTGATGATGATGGCTGAAAATGGAAGTGATCCTTACCTTTTCGAAGAAGCATTCAAGAGCAAGAAGTGGAGAGAAGCAATTAACATGGAGATGAAGGCAATAGAAAAGAATAAGACATGAGAGCTAACTGATGCACCAAAAGGAGTTAAGCCTATTGGAGTTAAATGGATTTTCAAAACCAAGCTCAACGAAAGTGGGAAAGTTGAAAAGTTTAAGGCGAGATTAGTAGCAAAAGGATATGCCCAACGGTATGGAGTGGATTATACGTAAGTATTTGCACCAGTCGCAAGACTCGACACTGTGCGGGTACTATTAGCTTTGGCAGCTCAACGTGGATGAGAAGTATATCAACTTGACATGAAAAGCACTTTTCTTCACGGTGAGCTCAAGGAGGAAGTATTTGTACAACATCCTAAAGGATTTGTCAAGAAAGGAGAAGAAGACAAAGTCTACAAGTTGAAGAAAGCATTATATGGCCTTAAACAAGCACCGAGAACTTGGTACAGCAAAATTGAGGCATACTTTGCAAAAGAAAAATTTGAAAGGTGCTCCAGTGAACACACTTTGTTCACCAAGAAAAATGAAGGTAAAGTTTTGATAGTTAGTCTTTATGGTGATGATTTGATCTTTACAGGAAATAATAGAAGCATGTGTGATGAATTTAAAAGCTCAATGAAGTTAGATTTTGACATGACTGACTTGGGAAAGATGAGACATTTTCTTGGAATAGAAGTGATACAATGTGAAGCTGGGATATTTATTTGTCAAAGAAGATATGCTCAAGAAGTTCTAGCAAGGTTCAACATGGGAAGCAGTAACTCAGTAAGGAATCCAATTGTTCCAGGAACAATTTTATCAAAAGATGAGGATGGCACTGAAGTAGATGCTACGATGTTTGTAACACCCCTTTTTCTACCCCAAATTATTTAGCATATAATCAGAGTAAATAAGCACGCATATAAAGAAAAGGGTGTCACATCGATGTTTTCGAAACTTAAAACTTTCAAAAACCAACAATTCACCTGGTCATTCAAAATAACACATTTCACTTATCATGAATATTCAAGCAATATGCGTTCGCAGCGGAAAATAAAGAATACTCATGTATTTCATAAGATGATCTATGTCCCATACCATGATCAAATAAAATAAAACAATTAATGACATAAAACATATCCAAATAAGATACGAGTTCAATACCACTAATCTACCCAGTGTTACATGACCAGAGCATTGACTCATTACCTAATTTTAAACTAAATACGGAAACTCTCCAGCTAATCTTGAGCGAGCTACCGTCCACCTACTCCAGCAATACTACTCTGTAGTATCTGCATGATACCCATGTAAAGGTAACATTCAAACAGAAAGGGTGAGAATTCCAATCATTATGAAATAGCATAATAAGGCATAATGAATTAAAACAACAATTCAAGAATTCATCACACTTTGTATTATTATATCAATGAGATTAACAGACAATCATTCCACATATTCCAAACATACATCACACCCACATCAATTATCACATAATTATAAACGACTCAATGCAAGACAATGTGACTCCATGCATGTGGTACCGTAATGTGAACTCAAAGTTTCACCGCTTTCCGATTCAATATCTAGAATCCAAGCCACGCTTCCGATCCGGACAAGACCAAAGCCCTACGTCTGTTTCCAATAAAGGATCACCGCTTAATACTACGCCTAATCCCAATCAAGGATTAACGTCTGCTACGTCTGTTTCCAATTAAGGATCACCGCTTAATACTACGCCTGATTCCAATCAAGAATCAACGTCTGCTACGTCTGTTTCCAATAAAGGATCACCGCTTAACCACTTCCACAATGAAGTCGACCATGTTATGAATGAATGCACACATACCAACACATATGCAATTAAGACCTTCTATACCGTCTTAACATTCCACATATCACCATAACTCACAATTGGTACATATACACATTCATCACAACTCATCAATTACGATTACATATACACATCCATAACCAGAAATCATTCACAAATCCAATAATGGTATACATACACATTCATACAATATTATATTCACCATTATAGACCAATCGTCAAATAGGTACACATAGATTTCATTCCAAAACGCACACAACATTTAAATATCAATTTTTCATTTTACAGACAGTGTTAACCGGTTAACGCCCTGGGTTAATCGGTTAACGCAAAATAGAATGCGCTTCTTGGCAATTTATAACAGTGTTAACCGGTTAATGCAAGACAGAATGTAATTTTTCATAAATCGTAACAGTGTTAACCGGTTAACGCCCTGGGTTAACCGGTTAACGCAAAACAAAAAGTTGTTCATGCGCTAACAACGAAACAGAATGCAGATTTCCCCGCATTTTTCATCGTTGGAGGACTTCCGGACCTCCGATTTCGATTCCGTAAAAAGCTACACGTTCAGAAAATTATGACTCATCCAAATATATATTTATTCACAGTTTTAGCATAATTTAATCATAGCAATTCAAGAGTATTTATCAATACCTAATAATTCCAAACTATGCCCATTAAGGATCTCAACCTAAAACATGTTCCTACCCATTGACCCAATCATACTAACCCATAATAATAAGGATTTCCCCCTTACCTCGTCAATCTGATGGAAACCCTAGCTCCTCTTTACGTTTCCTCTCCTTTTCCTCTATTGCCTTCAATGCTCAAGTGAATTCTAATTCCCACTTCCCTCACCTCTTACTATTTATAATAGTATTCTAGTTGGGCTTAAATCATCTAATTTAATCACTAGGCCCAACAATACCTAATATTTAAATACCTCTATTTAAATTCAAATAATTAACCACTCACTATGCACACCAAACTAATTAATATAATTCAATGAATTAATTATTTCTCATATCAACTAAATAATTAATTCCCACACTAATTAAGTTAATTAATCCATTATTATACTACCTCACAACCGCTTAATTACTTAACACTCTAAATAATTAAATATAATATAATAAATATAATATAATAATTAATTCCTAAAAATTGGGCTGTTACAACTCTCCCCCACTTAAAAGATTTTCGTCCTCGAAAATTCCTCAAACAAACCACTCCGGATACGATTCCCTCATCTTATCCTCGAGTTCCCAACCTGTCAATGGAGAATAAAACAAGCATCGACAGTGTTCTCACACACATGTCGCATACTAGGGACAAACATAATTAAACAACCCGAAACATCAAACAAATAGTATCAATCGTGTCAGATACACAAATCAAATACCACGAAAAACCTACTACTATTGACCAACTGGTCGACCATGCTCTGATACCACTAATGTAAAACATTAGTGATTATTGACCAACTGGTCGACCATGCTCTGATATCACTAATGTAACACCCCTTTTTCTACCCCAAATTATTTAGCATATAATCAGCGTAAATAAGCACGCATATAAAGAAAAGGGCGTCACATCGACGTTTTCGAAACTTAAAACTTTCAAAAACCAACAATACACCTGGTCATTCAAAATAACACATTTCACTTATCATGAATATTCAAGCAATATGCGTTCGCAGCGGAAAATAAAGAATACTCATGTATTTCATAAGATGATCTATGTCCCATACCATGATCAAATAAAATAAAATAATTAATGACATAAAACATATCCAAATAAGATACGAGTTCAATACCACTAATCTACCCAGTGTTACATGACCAGAGCATTGACTCATTACCTAATTTTAAACTAAATACGGAAACTCTCCAGCTAATCTTGAGCGAGCTACCGTCCACCTACTCCAGCAATACTACTATGTAGTATCTGCACGATACCCATGTAAAGGTAACATTCAAACAGAAAGGGTGAGAATTCCAATCATTATGAAATAGCATAATAAGGCACAATGAATTAAAACAACAATTCAAGAATTCATCACACTTTGTATTATTATATTAATGAGATTAACAGACAATCATTCCACATATTCCAAACATACATCAAACCCACATCAATTATCACATAATTATAAACGACTCAATGCAAGACAATGTCACTCCATGCATGTGGTACCGTAATATGAACTCAAAGTTTCACCGCTTTCCGATTCAATATCTAGAATCCAAGCCACGCTTCCGATCCGGACAAGACCAAAGCCCTACGTCTGTTTTCAATAAAGGATCACCGCTTAATACTACGCCTAATCCCAATCAAGGATTAACGTCTGCTACGTCTGTTTCCAATTAAGGATCACCGCTTAATACTACGCCTGATTCCAATCAAGAATCAACGTCTGCTACGTCTGTTTCCAATAAAGGATCACCGCTTAACCACTTCCACAATGAAGTCGACCATGCTATGAATGAATGCACACATACCAACACATATGCAATTAAGACCTTCTATACCGTCTTAACATTCCACATATCACCATAACTCACAATTGGTACATATACACATTCATCACAACTCATCAATTACGATTACATATACACATCCATAACCAGAAATCATTCACAAATCCAATAATGGTATACATACACATTCATACAATATTTTATTCACCAATATAGACCAATCGTCAAATAGGTACACATAGATTTCATTCCAAAACGCACACAACATTTAAATATTAATTTTTCACTTTTCAAACAGTGTTAACCGGTTAACGCCCTGGGTTAATCGGTTAACGCAAAACAGAATACGCTTCTTGGCAATTTATAACAGTGTTAACCGGTTAACGCCCTGGGTTAACCGGTTAACGCAAGACAGAATGTAATTTTTCATAAATCGTAACAGTGTTAACCGGTTAACGCCCTGAGTTAACCGGTTAACGCAAAACAGAAAGCTGTTCCTGCGCTAACAACGAAACAGAATGCAGATTTCCCGCATTTTTCATCGTTAGAGGACTTCCGGACCTCCGATTTCGATTCCGTAAAAAGCTACACGTTCAGAAAATTATGACTCATCCAAATATATATTTATTCACAGTTTTAGCATAATTTAATCATAGCAATTCAAGAGTATTTATCAATACCTAGTAATTCCAAACTATGCCCATTAAGGATCTCAACCTAAAACATGTTCCTACCCATTGACCCAATCATACTAACCCATAATAATAAGGATTTACCCCCTTACCTCGTCAATCTGATGGAAACCCTAGCTCCTCTTTACGTTTCCTCTCCTTTTCCTCTATTGCCTTCAATGCTCAAGTGAATTCTAATTCCCACTTCCCTCACTTCTTACTATTTATAATAGTATTCTAGTTGGGCTTAAATCATCTAATTTAATCACTAGGCCCAACAATACCTAATATTTAAATACCTCTATTTAAATTCAAATAATTAACCACTCACTATGCACACCAAACTAATTAATATAATTCAATGAATTAATTATTTCTCATATCAACTAAATAATTAATTCCCACACTAATTAAGTTAATTAATCCATTATTATACTACCTCACAACCGCTTAATTACTTAACACTCTAAATAATTAAATATAATATAATAAAAATAATATAATAATTAATTCCTAAAAATTGGGTTGTTACAATGTTCAAACAAGTAATTGGAAGCCTCATGTATCTAACGGTAACTCGATCAAATTTGATGTTCGGAGTGAGTTTGATGAGCAGGTTTATGGTAAATCCAAAAGAATCACATGGGGCTGCTACAAAAAAACTCGTAAGATATCTAAAAGGAACCACGGAACACAGAATATTCTATAAGAATGAAGGAAGAAAAACAAGTCTTATAGCTTATTCTGACAGCAATTACGCAAGAGACTTAGATGATCGAAGAAGCACTTCTGGTTTAGTGTTTATGATAGGGTCTGGAGTTGTTTCATGGGCTTCGAAAAAACAACAAGTTGAAGGATTTGTCAACATCCTAAAGGATTTGTCAAGAAAGGAGAAGAAGACAAGGTCTACAAGTTGAAGAAAGCATTATATGGCTTTAAACAAGCACCGAGAACTTGGTACAGCAAAATTGAGGCATACTTTGCAAAAGAAAAATTTGAAAGGTGCTCCAGTGAACACACTTTGTTCACCAAGAAAAATGAAGGTAACATTTTGATAGTTAGTCTTTATGGTGATGATTTGATCTTTACTGGAAATAATAGAAGCATGTGTGATGAATTTAAAAGCTCAATGAAGTTAGATTTTGACATGACTGACTTGGGAAAGATGAGACATTTTCTTGGAATAGAAGTGATACAATGTGAAGCTGGGATATTTATTTGTCAAAGAAGATATGCTCAAGAAGTTCTAGCAAGGTTCAACATGGGAAGCAGTAACTCAGTAAGGAATCCAATTGTTCCAGGAACAATTTTATCAAAAGATGAGGATGGCACTGAAGTAGATGCTACGATGTTCAAACAAGTAATTGGAAGCCTCATGTATCTAACGGTAACTCGATCGGATTTGATGTTCGGAGTGAGTTTGATGAGCAGGTTTATGGTAAATCCAAAAGAATCACGTTGGGCTGCTACAAAAAAACTCTTAAGATATCTAAAAGGAACCACGGAGCACAGAATATTCTATAAGAATTAAGGAAGAAAAACAAGTCTTATAGCTTATTCTGACAGCAATTACGCAGAAGATTTAGATGATCGAATAAGCACTTCTGGTTTAGTGTTTATGATAGGGTCTGGAGGTCTTTCATGGGCTTCGAAAAAACAACCTATTGTGAGCCTATCTACCACTGAGGCGGAATATATTGCTATAGCACTTTGTGCTTGTCAATGTATTTGGCTTAGAAGAATCTTGGAGCAACTTGGAGCTGAAGAAAAGGAAGAAAATGTGATTTTATGTGACAATAGTTCCACTATTCAATTGTCCAAAAATCCAGTTTTTCATGGCAGAAGTAAGCATATTGCAGTAAGGTTTCATTTTCTCTGAGACTTGGTAAATGATGAAGTGGTGAGACTGAGTTTTTGCTGCTCTAAAGAACAAGCTGCAGATATAATGACAAAGTCATTGAAGCTCGAGCATATTGAGAAGCTTCGAAGCATGCTTGGAGTAATGAAGATCACATAAGTAAGCTAATCACAGAGGCATTAGCTTAAAGGAGGGAATGTTTGTTAAAGTTATTTTTTAATTCAGTCCACATTTACTAATAAATCCTAGTCCTAAGGGAAGTTAGATTCTTTAGGAGGAAGTCCTATATTTTAGGATCAATTTCTTTTATTCCTATTTTATTGCCATGCAGTACTGACTTTTGACTAATTCCATTTGTAAAGGCTATATAAGCCTGCTTTCAATTTCTAATGAAAACACAACTTTCCTCTCAACGTTTCTATTATTTATAGTTCTTACAAACAGAAGAAGGAAAGGTAATACCCGGAGATTGAAACGACTCTGATTTCTCTCGGATTCGCCGATGAAGGTGAGGAAATCTCTTGTCTACTTTATCCAAAAGTAATCTGAGTTGTGTATATGAGAAACCGTGGCACTGTTAGATATCGCTAAGAAGGAGCATCCTTGACGTCAATTTGCCCTGCAGAAGTGCTTTCAAAACATCCACTCTGAATACCACGTTAGATACTGTCATACCCCAATTTTGTCCCTACCCCGATACAATTTTCATCTGATCCACGACCCTATTGCACATGCATACATTCATTATTTCTAAAAAAAATTAAAAAAAATTGGGTAACCGGTTACCCTAATCAGCGTAACCGGTTACACAGACCCAAAATTGAGTTTTTGGCCATTTTGGATTGTGTAACCGGTTACCCTAATCAGGGTAACCGATTACACCTGCACAGACAGCAAAAATAGCTCTGTTTTTTTACCCAAAGGACATTTTGGTTCACCCACTTCAACCCCTTTGCTTCCCCTATAAATAGAGCATTGTCCTCACTCATTTTTCAAGCTTGAAAGCCACAAAACCTCTGTCCAAATCATATTCAAGCTCCCTCTTTTCAACCTAAACCCTAACTCACCAAAGCCCTCTTTTCTTCTTTGAACAACCCAACCACCATGTAAAAATCCACAATCTCTACACAACAAAAACAGTAGCAAAACTTGTGACCTTCACTTACATAATCATTCACCACCACCATATAAACATACACTTCCTTTCCCTTTCATTTTCCTACCACAACAACCATAGCCACCCTCTTCCAAGCTTTTTGCTTCATTCTCAAACCCAAACACAACAATAACCTAGTTTTGACACCACACTCTTGGTAATATTTTGGACTCAAACTCCTTAACATTTTTTGTTTTTGTTTTATGTTTGAAAAAGAGTTTTTACTCTTGGGTTGTGTTTTGAGAGAGATTTGAGTCAACTTTGAGACAATTGTTTTTTTGTTGGGTTTACACCCTTTTGGGGATTTTTTGCTCTTACTACTTTTTATCCACCATTTTCAATCAAACTTTGTTTCTTGTTATCATTTACATTTATTTGGTTGATGAGATCTATTAGATCATGATTATGGTTGTTTAGAGTTGATAAAACCTTCAATGTTTCAAACCTATTAATGATTGATCAATAGATCCTTCATGATACTTTGAGGCATTGATAGGTTGCCTCTATTTCAACCATGTTTGGGTCATTTGATACATAGATGAAACCATTTCCTAAACCTGGTTCCTTGTTATCATTTAATATTTATTATTGACTTGTTGTTATATTTATTTGGTTGATGAGTTCTATTAGATCATGACATGGTTGTTTAGAGTTGATTAAATCTTCAATGCTTCAAACCTATTAATGGTTGATCGATAGATCATTCATGATACTTTGAGGCATTGATAGATTGCCTCTATTCCAACCATATTTTAGTCATTTGATGCATAGATGAAACCATATTCTCTATATTAACTTGCTAATCCATTTGCTTATTGTTATTCTACTAACTACTAACTACTAACATTTATATTATTGCACCTTAATTCCTTGCAATTTATTTTATTATTACTAACCATTAACTACTAACTTCTAACATTTATATTATTGCACTTTACTTCCTTGCAATTGATTTTGTGTCATTTACATTCACTAACCATTATTATTGTGATATTGTCATTCTTTATCTTGTGATTTACTTTTATGTCATTACTTTGTAATTTATATTCAAGTACTCATTATCATCATCATTGTACAAACTCATCATGCATGTTTATTTGCTTGTTATTTTTTTTATTGTCATCATATATTAAAAATAACCAAAACATGATAAAATGGTAAGACCAAAAATATTCTCTCAACTCTTAACCAACTTGGACTTAGAGGATTTCATTTTAGGACCTTTGCTTGGAGGCCTTCCTTTACTCTTTGTGATACTTTGTAAACACCCAGATTTTCATCCGTAACTTACATGCATGTTGTAAGAATGACATCATGGCACCAGCTTAGGGGGACATGTTTGTAAGACCATTATCCTTTGTTTAGCTTAGGTCACTTTTGCACACAAAAGACTTTCTCTTGGGCTACCTTACAATGAGACTCTTTATTTTCTTGTTGGTTATTTTGCATTCACGTTGCATAAGCTAAAATTCATAAGCAATCTCATTTTGAGACCATTTTCATAATTCAATTCATATGCACATATAAATACAAACCTCGGTCAATATCGAGTGCGCCTTTTCCAAATCAATTCAAAACACCCTTGTAAGTCGACCGCTTTTAAAGCATCGCAATCAACCTCACATAGCTTACTCTTGGGCTTTCTTACAATGAGACCTATTCGACTTTTATCGAGTAGAAGAGCAATGCACTAAATAAATTCACTTCATTCAAAACACAAATCTAAAACCTCGATCCAACGTCGAGTATTTTCTCTCCAACTCAATTGAAATACCCCGATTAAATCAAAACATTTTTTTATAATAAGTTGAATGAAAAAGGAGTTGACTTTGAGTTTTCAACTTCACTCCTCAATTGGACGAATACGAGTTTTCTTACTCGGTCAGTCGAACAATTGTCATTTTCCGCCAAACATACAACTTAATCAAATCATTCTCAATCAAAACTATACGAAATGGGAGATGGTCTTGAGCCTTCGATTCCTCTCCTCAAATGCTTGGATATGAGTTGTCTTACTCAGCCATTCAAGTATCCGTCGTTTATTCTAAAAATACATCAACCATACCCAAACCTATTTTCATAATCACTCAGATGAAAAAGAAAGCGGTCTAGAGTCTTCTATTCTCTTTCCCGATTATTAGGATACGAGTTGTCTTACTCAGTTATCCGAGTATCCGTCATTCGTTTAAAATACCTTAATCATCATTAAGATCCTTTCACAATTAAGGATGAAAAAGAAAGCGGTCTAGAGTCTTCTATTCCCTTTCTCGACTGTTAGGATACGAGTTGTCTTACTCGACCATCCGAGTAATCGTCATCCAACCAAAAATCTCAACACAACCAATCTATCTTTTCTCGCCCTCGTGCGATCGAAACCAATCAAAACATCCAACATATTAATCCAACTTGTCACCCCCGTGTGACCAAAACTCTGTTTAGAAAGAACATTGTTTAATCCTTTCTAATGCGCACAACAAACCAATGCTTAAGCCTCCGCCGAGAGTAGACAAGCCATCGTTTAGCCTTTAGAACGCGATCTAAACAGTTGTTCGATAAAAGACACCAACTAACCATAGTCCCCGAACTATGAATGCTCTGATTTTCTTATTATACCATAAGGATACGTAGGCAGGAGATTGATGTATCTTCGCGAGCACACTAATAAAAAACCTTCCATTTCCCTTTCTAAGATTCCCATCCATTTCTATTTTAAATAATTTTATAACCCAAAGATAACAAACAAACATAAACTAACACTCGAAACGCACATTAGAACTAAAAGGTTCCCGTTGAGTACAACGGACGTAAGGGGTGATAATACCTTCCCCTTACGCAATCCACTCCCGAACCCGAATATGGTTGCGATGACCATTATTCCATTTTCTAAAGGTTTTATCGATATTTTCCTATTCCTTCATTGGGATAAATAAAGTTCGGTGGCGACTCTGTTCGAACATTAATTTTTTCCGCGACCATCGCGAGGAATCGTATTTTTCGAGATGCGACAGATACGCGCGTCGAACGACATCTATTTCAGAAATACGAGACAATCCATGAGCAATTTCTTGAAGTCGACGAACACGATGAGTCACGAATCGAACACGGAGAGACGAATCATGATGGAAGACGGTGAATACTCGATGACGATTGATCTGAAATGAGATGGATGTTGATCTCCGGACACGAGCTCTCATCTCGACGAAGGTTGTGCCGTTTTTCACGAGCGTTCGTTCCTCTCAGGTTTTTCAAGAAAGAAGCGTTTCTGCAAGTAGCCGGTAGGGGGAAACCGCAGATCTTTTCCAACATTCAGATCTTCCTTTCATTTGCTTGGTATCTTGGATTAGGTTTTGGCTCAGGCCCAAACAGATTATTCCAAACCCTCTCTTTGCACCCCCCATTCGGGCTCACACCGCCCTTGGCCTGCCAGATTTTGGTTCTTTTTTGGACTTCGGGCCTAAGGCCCATTTGAGAACCATTGATGTCCACACCACCATTACAGGTTCCGTACCACTTTAAGCATTTAATTAATTTAGTTAATTTAATTAGGACTTGATTAGGATTAATTTGATTAGATTTTAACATTAGGAAATAGTTTAGGTCAATTATATTTTAGGATTAATTGTGATTAATCATGTTAATTAGTATTAATTTAATTAAGATTATCATTGTAGAATAAATAATATTTTTAGAATATAATTGAATTTAATTAGATTATGATAATTAGGTATTAGGCCTAATATAGTTTTAATTAAATATCGGTTTTAGAAACATGTCGATTTTAGATTTAGAATTAGAATGCTAAATATGTTAATTAGATGTTAGTTATGATTAATGAATTAATTAATTCTAATTGAATCCTGTTTGTTAGAAATTAGTTAATTTTTGACATATTGACCATTTTACCCTTAGGACTTGGAATCTTGATTTTTATTGCATGTTCCCTTAGCTTATGGCATTAATTTAGGATTGTCTAATATCGTTTAGTTGATTAAGTAAATATGACATTATTATATATAATTCAACTATTATTTTAATCTCGTTGATTAGTGTTGACCAAAGGTCACTTTGGTTAACCAAATCCTTTGTAATCATGCTGTAAGCCCCTAGCCTAATTCGAGTGACCAAAAGATCCTTGGTCACTCGATATGGCAAGTTCATTACGCTCAAGCTATTGTGGATACGCTGAATCTCTGAAGCTCAAGACCTCAAGGTTCAAATGCAAGATCAAGACTTCATGTCAACATCAATCAAGCATATCTAGCAAAGTGGACTACTTCTCAAACATTGCAAAGGTATCAACACTTATTGATCGTAATTTAAAGTGTGTGGCACGAGCCTTAAGTAATAGAGAAGGAGTGGGACTAGAGTATTTCTACCCCCATTCTGGATATCTTTGGGTATGGGACGTATGACCCAACGCTCATTGTATTCACCTCTATTCATAGACTTTAGCACAAATTTAATCATATGATTGACAAGTCTCTCTCTCTCTCTCTCTTCACAAAGCATCATGCAACAAGCAAGGACTACATCAACGACTTATCAATCATGAATCGAGTTGTACGACACAAGCATTAAGCAATAGAGAAAGAGTGGGATTGGAGTATTCCTACCCCCATTCTGAGTATCTTTGGGTATGGGACGTATGACCCAACGCTCATCGTATTCACCTCTATTCATAGACTTTAGTGCAATTCGAATCGAACGATTGATAAGGTCTGCACCAATACAAGAAACAACTATAAAGATTCTTCTCTTTCCACTTGGAAGTTAGGATGAGAATTACATGTAATGAGCCTTAAGTAGTAAAGAAGGAATGAGACTGAAGCTTTCCTACACTCATTCTGGATATCTTTTGGTGCGAGACGTTTGACTCGTTGCTTATCGTATCCACCTTTTCTCATAGACTTTAGTGTGATTCTTATCAAATAACTATCAAGTCTATGCCAATATTTCCATTCTCCATTTTAATCATTTCAATTCAATCATTTAATCTTTCTTTTGCCTCCAATCATCCTTGCTTTCACCCGTAGTAGGCTGAACTACGAATGCTCTGATTTCCTTATTGCACTATAAGGATACGTAGGCAGGAGAACCCGGTTTTTTCGGGAGCTACCTTATTTATAAATCTATCCTATTTTATTGATCAATCTTTCAACACCCTAATAGTGAAGCATCTTTTGCTATCAATAACTTGTGGTTGTACATCCTATTCCAATCAATTCTTAGCCTTGTAAGGTGTTAAACCTTGGCACATCCTTCGCCTTGTAAGGTGTTAAACCTTAACACCATTCTTTGCCCTGTGAGGTGTTAAACCTTGACTCTTCGATTTTTGATCTTTGCCTTGAGAGTCATAGACTATGGCATCTAATCATTCTTCGCCTTGTGTGGTGTTAAACCTTGGCTATTCAATTCAGATCTTCGCCTTGAGAGTCGTAGACTCTGGCATCTAATTCTTTGTCTTGTGAGGTGTTAAACCTTGGCTATTCAATTCCGTCCTTCGCCTTGAGAGTCATAGTCTCTGGCATCTAACCATTCTTTACCCTGTAAGGCGTTAAACCTTGACTATCCAATTCTGATCTTCGCCTTGAGAGTCATAGACTCTAGCATTTGACATTCTTCACCTTGTGAGGTGTTAAACATTGGCTATCTTATTCGATTCTTTGCCTTGGGAGTCATAGACTCTGACACTTGGTTTTATTCGCCATGTAAGGTGATAAACCTTGACAATTCAATTCTTAGACATCATCAGTTATAAAATTTGGTATTGATACCATACCTTGAAGGTCATGGACCTTGGCACTCCTTTTTCAGCCATAAATGGTATTGTACCCTGGCAAATCAATCTCGTTCCCTTTTGTTTCAGCCGTAGTAGTCCGAACTACAACTGCTCTGATTTTCTCATTGCACAATGAGAATAGGTAGGCATGAGGATGTGAATCCTTGGCGAGCATGCTTCTAATTATTCCTCCTTCGCCTTAGAGAACCATTCATATCTTTCACTATTCATTACCTACATTCGATCATAAATCGTTCATCCAGTGACATACAATTCCTTTGACATCGAAATACACTTTCTTTGGAATTCCATATACACCCTTTTAGGACGCCTAACGAATAGTCTGCATTTCTACCTAGAGTTGTTTGGCCCTTAACCGAAACACTTAATTCCTTCTTTTTAGCTAAACACCCTATAGTGGCGCCCTGCTAGTCCACATAGCGGTTAGAATTGTTTCCCTCTATGGTAGAAATCTCACTTCTCTTATGGATTCCAATACACTTTCACCTTTCGATTTCAAACAATACTTCTTCAGTCACTTATCACCCAAATACTCAATTATGTGACTTTGGTCACTTCATTCCGTTCATCTCCGTGATACATTCATATTCTACCTTCATTCACTCGACGTGATATACCTATTCTTTGAGCCAAATACACTATACCTTTGTGCTCCATCTTGTATCTTTTTGTGAACCAAGAGCTGTTTGGCCCTTAACCCAAACACCTAATTTCTCTCATTCTTCGGTTGTTCCAATACAGTGATACAGCGCTGTAGGCCCTCACTTGTTGGTTCATACCAGTTTATGTATTGTTTGTATATTATGTGTAACATTACTCAGATATTTGCACAACACTTTTTATTATATAATATTTTTGAACTTCCATTGATGCATGATGAACATAACTTAACATTTGACAAACAATTACATAATATAGATTGACGATTACATAACTTAAGAAAACAATAATATATAAAAAACCTAAACACTGCAAGATGATTTTAGACGTTTTAACATTCTAATTATATCGTCATATATCTTGAAATCTTTGCATCTAACTCGATCGACCCCTTAGTTAGCCTATGGCAAAATGATCTCCACATAACCGTTAAATTTTCATCGGTCTTCAACTCAATAAGATTGTATTTCACCTTTCCGTCACTATCAATCCGATATTCATGAACTCGATCTTTCTCACCTTTATGTTATCGGTATTAAGAAACAATTCATTCAACTTGGATGTCAAGGCGGAGAGAGATATGGTGTCATCCAGAAGCTGAAACTCTATAGAATGTGCAACCCCGCTGAAGTACACTTCTGCCTTAATTAAAATTTAAGGAACATATATTTTGAGATGATTTCTTCAACTGCAGATGACTATTATTTATACAACTTTGAATTCATTCTGGACCGTACAAAACGACCAGTGACAAAATTCTAACTATTAAAAATCTTATAAAATTAAACTATCAAAAATTTCACATTAGTTAAAATTTCCGATATAATATGATATTTTAAAAAAATATTGATAAAATTTCATACATATTGAATTTTTTTGAAAATTCCAAATATTAGTTCGAATAGAAAATTTTGAATACACTATCAGAATTTTTAAATTACCTTTCTTTTTGAATGCAAATTTGATTCTAATTTTAAACACACAGACTTCTAAAATTATAAGGGTGCAAGATATAAAAGAGGAAATATCCGACTGATCTGGTCAAAACATGTACCCTCAATCTTTTTCCATCCAAAAGAAATATCTTCATTTTTTTTTCCTTTCTAAAATCACTCTACATTTCCCTTCAAAAAGTAGAGGATACTACCCATTAATTACACCTATTACCTATTAGAGTATAGTAAATATAAAAATGTATAAAACAAAAAATAAGAAAATAAAAAATTCAAGCTAAAGTTTGAAAAACACCGTCCACGCTATATCACCTTCGTTTCTTCTTCTTCCTTCGCGAAACCTGACTTTACTTGTCCAAAAAGGCGTTCATCTTTCTTTCTTCTCCTTTTTTTTCCTCTTCACAATACTCTTTTACGAAAATCTAGGGTTTCAAAACTTCATAGTAGCTACTACCAGAAAATAATAATCATCATCCTCATCCTCATCTTCTTCTTGTTCTATATGACGACTATGGAGAGCTTAATCGGATTGGTTAACAGAATCCAGCAAGCTTGTACTAAGCTTGGTGACTATGGCGGTTCTGACAACAACACGTTTTCATCTCTCTGGGAAGCTCTTCCTTCCGTTGCCGTCGTTGGTGGCCAGGTAACGAACGTTACTAAAATCTTCCAAACACTGAGTTTCTTTTCTAATTTTTGTTTATTTATTAATTTGTGCGTTTTTGGAAATGATAATAGAGTTCCGGTAAGTCTTCGGTTTTGGAAAGTATCGTTGGACGTGACTTTCTACCTAGAGGATCAGGTTCTTTCTTTTTCTCTTCTTTTTTTCAATTATAATTATAATTATAATTATAATTTATAATTTATTTTTTTTGTATTTTTTGGTGTGATTTATTGGCTTATGTTAGTTAATCTATTCGGTTGATTTAGGTAGTTTTTTTGTTTTGTTTGTGATTTGGGAGTTGATGTGTGTTTGTGTGTGAATTGAATTTGAATTTGAATTGCAGGGATTGTGACAAGGCGTCCACTGGTATTGCAGCTTCATAAGGTAGATGATGGTGAAAGGGAATATGCTGAGTTTCTTCACAGACAAGGGAGAAAGATAACCGATTTTGGTAATGTATTTTCTGTTTAGTACTTTTTATGTTGATGCTTTTGATCAGTTAGTTGAGACTTGTATTGTAACACATGATTGCATATTCTCTAATTATAGAAATAAATAAGATACTCTTCTTTTTGTTTCCTCTATTAATTGATTGGTTACTAAAACTTTTGATTTTGTTTGGTTATGTATTCTATGGATGTATATTATCTTTATCTGCCTCTATTATGTTTTAGTTGTTGGCATGTGTGTTTCGTGTATAACTTTGGTGGTAGATTTTCTGCTTTGCTCTATTAGAAGTAGACTCATTTTCATTTTTACTTAATCATAGCATTAATCTTTCGAGTGATTTGTTTTTCGTCACTATTCATGGACTAATAGTCAAGCTTACTTGTACTTTAATTTGTATGCTATTGCTCAATCTTTTTTTAAGTGTAGTTTGTAAATATGAATACTATTTTTGCAATCATTTTTAAATTCGGTTTTCCTTTTGCAGCTGTAGTACGCCAAGAAATCCAGGATGAAACAGACAGGGTTACGGGAAAGACAAAGCAAATATCTCCTATTCCAATTCATCTTAGCATTTATTCTCCAAAAGGTGCGCTTCAATTGTTGTTGTCTATTTCCAATAAATTTAGTAGAGTTTGCTGTAAACTTGCGGTTGGCACTTCCATAGTTTACTTTTGAAATAGAGAAAAGAGTAGCCTGGAGAGATGAATTTTCCAAAGACTAGAATGGCAGTAATTGTTGGTTCACTTGGTTGGACATCCTCAGTATTTTTCTACATACATGGTTATTTATTGCTTCCATTTTAATAGGACAGGAGGATTAACACCTCCTTTAGTAGGATCCACATAATCCCCTGCTCTCCAAATAGTTGTATCTACCTCTTTTGCAACTTACTCTTGAATTTACTTGTGGATGTTTATGTTTTTCTAGTTTCAAGTGTTTAAGGTTTATAGTATAACATAAAAATAAGTTTTTTGATTTTGATTTTTAATTTGCTTCATATTTTTTCCATTTGATATCTAATTGTATATTTATTATTTTACTTTGCATTTCATTGATGTATAATTATATATGGATCTAAAGAGAGTAGTTTTTCACCTGTTATTTGAAGTCTACCTTTCATATTGTGAGTTTCCTAATTCAGTTTCTATGTTTTTTGAGCAGTTGTCAACCTAACTTTGATTGATTTGCCGGGGTTGACGAAAGTTGCTGTAGGTATAATCTGCATTCAACTACTATTTTAAATAGTTTTATTTTTAAATTAAAAAAATTAAATAAAAAATCTGTTGTACAATATGAACATTCAATTAAATTCTTCGCAACTACGTCATTTTCAGATGGACAGCCTGAGAGTACTGTTGAGGATATTGAAACTATGGTTCGATCTTATGTTGAGAAGGTAAAAGAAAGTTTTTCCATTTTGTCTATTTTTCCTCATTCTTCTGGTTGAATAATTTGATTGGATTCTGCACCATATACCAGTTTATGGAAAATTTGATGCCATATGATTCGGAAATGAATGCTTGACTGTAATTTGATTACCATTAAGAAAGTAAGCATTGTTACTAGATCGGATAGTTGAAAAAGGTAAGTTGGGTGAGTGGCCATGCCAAAACAAGATAGTATGGTGTTCTTAAGTTTTGGAGAGAATGTTGGGATAGCATCTGATAGTCTCATTTTAGATGGTTTGTGTATGTGTGAAGAAGACCGGTACTCTCTCCTTTCCTTTTTAAGTGTCATTTTTTGGAAAAAAAATTGTTCTTTTTTAAGTGTCATTTCAAAGTTCAATGTAGTATTGATTGTAGTATTGTCAAAATTACCCATAATCATTTATGAGGTGTTGAAGTTAAGGGTATTGTAGGAAAAAAATAATCATTGTTTCAAAAGTAACAACAATTATTAGTTGTCTTGGTAGGTGTAAAAGTCAAAAAAGGACACTTAAAAAGGAACGGAGGGAGTAGTTTATAAGCACTATCAAATGAGGATAAATTGAGAGTACAAAGAAAATTATAGGCCAAACCATCAAGAGGGATTTGGAATAATGGTCTATCGCTATATATGAATTTTAATAGGACATTATGGCGTTGATGCTCTTTTCATTTATGTTTATTGCATTGGGGATACAATTATACTGCCATTTGCCAAATGAAATTCCTTACTATGTTTCTATTAGCGCGGGTACCATTTTATAACTTTTTTGAAGTTCTTACTAAGACAGATTAACAAGAAATGCCATCAATATGTATATTTGCTTTAACCAATAATTCATGCTCTTGGCAGCCTAACTGTATCATACTGGCTATATCTCCAGCCAACCAGGACATAGCAACTTCCGATGCTATCAAACTTTCCAGGGAAGTGGATCCCACAGGTATTTTAATGTTCCATGGATTTTTTGCTTCTTACCTTTGTCTGTGTAATTGTTGTCACTTAAGTCATTGTCTGTAAACTGTCCAGGTGAAAGAACATTTGGAGTGTTGACAAAGCTGGATTTGATGGACAAAGGAACTAATGCATTGGATGTAATCTCTCTCATTCTCTATCTGTGGTACGATTCGTTGTATTATTGCTGTCTTTTCACCTGTTTTTATTTGTTTTAGGTTCTTGAAGGTAGATCTTATCGTCTACAACATCCTTGGGTTGGTATAGTAAATCGATCTCAAGCAGATATCAACAAAAATGTGGATATGATTATTGCCAGACGCAAGGAGGTTGAGTATTTTGAGACCAGTCCTGACTATGGCCACTTAGCCAGTAAAATGGGTTCAGTATACCTTGCAAAACTTCTCTCACAGGTTTGTATTATGGAAAGTTGTTTGCCTTTAATGAAATATGGTATAACTTTAATACTGTTTAATTATTTTGTAGCACTTGGAGTCAGTTATTAGGGCACGTATACCTAGTATAACATCTTTGATAAACAAAAGCATTGAAGAACTTGAGTCGGAGATGGACCATCTCGGGAGACCAATTGCTGTTGATGCAGGGGTGAGGGGGTTTACCTTTGTAATTATTTCAGAAAGAGTATAGGTTAATTATACATCCATCAGAAAAATATTTTAACTGTATCCTTCTCTTTTAGGCTCAACTATACACCATCCTCGAACTTTGCCGCAAGTTTGAACGGGTATTCAAAGAGCACTTAGATGGAGGGTAAATACATACTATCATGCTCTACTTTTGCTCTTTTATATTATATATGCGAGTTCTATGGGTGGACAACATCTACTGTTTGTAACTTGACGATTTTAGTCCATACTTTGGAAAAAAAAGGCTTTTTTTATTCTCAGCTTACTGAGATAGCTTTTGGAAAAAAGAAAAAAATGATTATATTCATAAAAGGAAACTATTGCTTAAAATACACTTACTTCAAACTTGATATTCAATTCTTTTTACTATAATCATCGGGTGTGGATTAAATTATGTCTCAACTCAACAGTCCTCTATTTGTTTTGAATTACTCTTTGTTTTAGATGTCTCAGTTCAATAGTGCTCTATTCGTTTTGAGTTATTCTTTGTTTTGTTTTCAATTTTTTTTTTGTTGAGAAAAACTACTGCATACCACTATGTAATAGATTTAATATACAAACTGTATATTTAAGCAATTTGGAATGATTGTTGTTAATTAGCCTGTTATCCGATGGACAAGTTCACAAGTCTCTTTGGTTACACAATCAAGATATACAATGTTTATTGTCACAGGCGGCCAGGAGGAGACAGGATATACAATGTCTTTGACAATCAGCTTCCTGCTGCTTTACGAAAGCTTCCGATTGACAAACATCTTTCTCTTCAGAATGTGAAGAGAGTGGTGTCAGAGGCGGATGGTTACCAGCCTCATTTAATTGCCCCAGAGCAAGGTTACCGGCGACTAATTGAGGGGGCTCTCAGTTACTTTAGAGGCCCAGCCGAAGCTTCGGTTGATGCAGTAAGCAGTCTTAGTTGTTTTCTTTTTTCTGTGTTAAAGCTAAAATGAATGAAAATATTAAGCTGTATCTCTACGATTTGGATGTAGGTTCACTTCGTCTTAAAAGAACTTGTGAGAAAATCAATAGGTGAAACTGAGGTAAAATTTGTGGATTCATTTTGTAGCCAACCCTGTTAGAAATGTACTAGAATAGCCAATGAAGCACAATTTTTTTCTATGAACAGGAATTGAGACGTTTCCCTACTCTTCAAGCTGAATTATCTGCAGCTACAAATGAGGCTCTAGAGAGATTCCGTGAAGCAAGTAAGAAGACAACTATCCGGCTTGTGGATATGGAGTCTTCGTATCTTACTGTGGATTTCTTCCGGAAACTTCCTCAAGAAATGGAGAGAGCTGGTAATCCAGCTCAATCTACTAATCCAGCTCAACCTAGTAATCCATCTAATCGTTCTGGCCCAAACCCAAACGAGGACCGATATGGTGAGGGGCATTTTAGAAGGATTGGATCAAATGTGTCGTCCTACATAGGTTTGGTGTCAGACACACTCAGGATTACTATTCCGAAGGCTGTGGTTTATTGTCAGGTCAGAGAAGCAAAACAATCATTGCTAAGTTATTTCTTCACACAAATTGGGAAGAAAGAGGTATTCTTCATTTTCATTCTTCACAACACCACACTTATATACAAACTACCTGTTTTTGTTGTTTCCATTATATCACTGAAACTTTGTTTGCTATTAATGTTGGTGCAGGCTAAACAACTATCACAGTTGTTAGATGAAGATCCTACAGTGATGGAGAGAAGACAACAATGTTTTAAAAGACTTGAACTATATAAAGCAGCAAGGGATGAAATTGATTCGGTTTCTTGGATACGATGAACTTGGTTGCTATTTAACTGTCTTCAGTTTGCTGTATTATACGTAGTCTATAGTTATTGATGATGGGTTGAGTGGGACCCAAATATGATTTTATAGTTTGTATTATTTTATTGCTCAGCCATTTTTTATTTTCTAGATTTGTTTGACCATGTTAATTGATTATTTTGTTTATTGTACGAAGAGTTGATATATACATCAGCAGCAACATGGATTACGAACTATTCAATTTTGTCAAAATTGAAAGTCATGTTTATCCATTTCTATATTACAAATTACAATTCTGTATGTGTGTTGTGTTTGTTTATTCGAACCAATAATAAACCTGTGTCAATGTAATATTTTGGGTGGGATATGATTTTAAACGCACATTTGTTTGCAATCTGTCATAAAAATAGAAAATTGAAAAAAGAAAATTATTAAAAAATAATATTAAATTTAAGTTGAAATAATAATACATGTAGAAGATAAAAGGGAAACAACAATATCAAGAAGAGAGTTTTTTATGGCACCTAACTATTTCTACCATACTAACTATTTATACTGTATTATGTAAATTTTTACAAATGTCCAATATTTTTGGAGATATATCTCCCTTTTTGGAGATATGGTAATGTTAAAATATTTCGAAGATGCATCTTAGAAACATTTTGGAGTCTGACTCTTTTCTTATCTCATTTCACATTTCTTCAACTACAATTTCAAGCTCTCTCAATACACTACTATACACCAAATCACATTTCATCAAACAAGACTCAAGGAAACATCAAGCTTCATCTGGAACTTCATTCAATTTCATAAAAATCATAAATTTCAAATATTTTTTTTGAACTTTCGATAAATATTTGAGTTTTAGTGTAGATGGGTAGAAATCAATGATTAGGGTTAGAAATGTGTCTAAATTATATCTAACATAATTTAGATATAGTGTATAAGTTGTTTGTTGGTTGAAAATAATGATTAGAACATATTTTTTTCAACATATGTGGTACATTTGTCATTGACGCAACTTTTGAATTACACCGGAGATGCATTTTCGAAATTGTTCAGCGTTTCATATAATGCTGGAAATTTCAAAGATGCATCTCCAAAATATTCAAATGTATTAATTTTTTGGTGCTTTTAGAGATGGATCTCCAGAATATTTTAACATTTTAATTACCTGATGCATTCGGAGATGCATCTCCGAATTCTTTTGTAGTATATATATATATATATATATATATATATATATATATATATATATATATATATATATATATATATATATATATATATATATATATATATATATTTTCTTACTTGTGTGTGTTGTTTGCGTGCACTAATGATATGTCTTACTTTAACTTAAAGACATAATAACTGACAGACATGATAGATTGAGACATGACATGGTTACTTAGCACGTATTTATTCGGCGGAAGTAGAGCCAGCGGGTTGCGAATGCTCCAGGTACCTCTGGTCAGGCAGAGTCATCTACTTCCGGGGCTCGTGCTTCTCCTCAGGTCACTCCACCTTCTTCTACCCGTAGGAGACATGATTCACTATCTGACGCGTCAAGTTCCCCATCCTCCCACAGGCGTCAGTATTCACCAGTGCCACCTCATATGGATGATATTGTTATTCCAGTCCCACCTCTCACTGATGATGTTGCTGATCTAGTGCCACCTCCGGAGAGTGAGGCTGATGCGGATGGTGAGCCAAAGGCTTTTAGATGAGGTCTAGTTGATTTGTCCTTACTGTATCCAGACTATACTGTCATACATATCTGAGACGGAAAGGTATTATTAGTTGGAGATATCTAAACCATACTGCTACTATAACTGAGAGCAACTGTAGCTACGTCGAAGGATACATCATATGGTTCTTCAGGGTGTCACATCCATACATGTTGCATGCTACTCCAAGAGATTCGCCGAGACCAGCTCATCAGAAATACTAGAGGAGGAGCAGACTCAACTAGATCATACTGATGATGTTTTTCTAAGTGTCGTCGTATAATGGAGATTGCGCAGACAAACATTGACGAAGGTATCTTTCCAGAAGGGTCTGTGTCAGGTGAATCCTAAATGTCTTCATGGCGGAGGCACATGGGGAATTGTTGTACATGAGACATCGCCGGGGGACAGGGGGATTGATGGCCGAGGAGGTAGAGGAGGCATCTGAGGTAGAAGAGAGGTTGTCAGACACACAATATAGTAGTCTCTTATTATTTTAATGTAGTAATGTAATCTATACTTTATTTTGACTGTCTTACTACATTTTGGATCTCCATTGTACGATATTTTCGACAAGTATTGCTATTTTATTTTAGACACACACACACACACACTAAATGTCTCTTATTATTATATACGTCATTTTTTTTTCGATCGTCAATTATACTTCATCTGAACAAAGATAAACAACTTACAATATTGAACAAAGATAAATCATTTTTTTTTATTTTGGAGATGTATCTCTGGAATATTCACGGATATCCATTTTCGGATATAATTCAAATGTAAATGGCTTATGAGTTGGTTGTATTGAACGTTTGAAATTTTTCGAAGATGCAACTCCAGAATATTTCAAAGTTTATTCAGAAATAGGTGCGTCCGGAGATGCATATCCGAAAACTTTGGACATTTAAATAATTTTGCATGGTGACTACGAGGTATGTTGGGTGCATTAAGAAATTCTCTATCAAGAATAGTATAATTATAAAGAAAAACTATTGAAATTTATATTATATAAATTAATTGTATAATTTTTTTATTTTTGCAAATAAGACAATTATTTTACAAGAGAGAATACAATTTTTAAATAGCTATACTTGAAAAAATGGTTGATAAATTTCTATTATTCAATCTTTAGATGAGTAGTAAAGATGTCTCCGTTTATAACAATAGTATTTACTCTCATATATAAAAATATTTTAATCAACAATGTATTTTTTTCCATGTATAAATATTAATTTTGTTTTGACACTATTTATAAAAATATTTAAATAAATATAAAAATTGTTCCCATATATAAAAATATTTGAATCAAAATATATATTTTTTTACTATATTTATAAAAAATATTTGAATCAAAAGTAAAGTTATTCCCGTTTATAACAATAATTGAATTAGTAGTTTTATTTCTCCTATTTTAAAATATACAATATGAGAAAACAAAATCAAGTAAAATTTTATTTACCCGTGTCTATGTAATATTTTGGGTGGGACATTTGTTTGCAATCTGTCATAAAAATAGGAAGTTGAAAAAAGAAAAAAACTTAAAAATAATAGTAAATTTAAGTTGAAATAATAATACATGTGTTGGAACAAGCACAAAAGCTTGTATGTGAATCAATGGAGGTGATGGATAATTTTGATGAAATTGGAGGATTGGGGAAGATGAAGTTTAGAGAGAATAGAGATTAATTGAGAGGGTAAAAATCATATGACATTAATTCATTCAACATGTTACAAAATGTATATATAGTGCCTACTAATACTAAACAAAGTAACAAACAAAAGCTAAACAAAAACAGCCTAAAAACCAAAGTATTTTTCTGGTTTTCCTGCAGCATTCTGGCAGCTTTTCCAAATAGCTTCTCAAATAAGCTATTCTCCAAACATGCTTCTGATCATAGTTACATTGCATTTGACTTATATAACATCCAACACACCACCTTAAGTCAAATGCTCGATGTTCTTCATCCCCAACTTCACCACGAGTCGCTTGAAAACATCGTTTGTAACCGATTTCGTCAACAAGTCCGCGACTTGTTCTTCACTTCTGCAGTAGCTTAAACGTAACTGTCCAGAACTCATCAAATCGCGCAAATAATGGAACCTCATCTCAATGTGCTTGCTTCTCCCATGTGCTATGGGATTCTTAGCAAGGTTGATGGCTGAAACGTTGTCCACCAACAACAAAACTCCCTCTCTCGTGCAGCTGTCCAGCTCACGCAACAGATTAACAAGCCACATAGCTTGGCATGCACACATCGAAGCTGCAATATACTCCGCCTCGCAAGAAGAGAGAGCAACCACCGACTCCTTTCGAGAACACCAAGAGATTGGTGCACCGCCGAACATAAAGATATAACCCGCCGTTGATTTTCGATCGTCTTTATCTCCGCACCAATTGGAGTCGGTGTATCCAAGTAAATTGCAACTTCTGCCCGTGTCACTTGATGGAAACAAAATTCCACAGCCAAGAGTGTCGCATCCTGCGAAAAATCAACCGGCGAGACTCGAATAAAAACACACACAGAGCCGCCACTGCGCGTTATTTATCCCAAAATAGGGAAAGGAAACGCTCAGAGAAACCTGGAAAGAACATGGTCTCGCGACCAAAGAGACAGGGTAAGGGAGTCGGTTACGCAAGGGGAAGGTATTAGCACCCCTCACGTCCGTCGTACTCGACGGGATCCACGTCCTAGAATAAAGAAAAGGTTGTTAAACATCACACACACACGGGGAACGCAGGTGGGGTTAAGAGAAACGAGCTCGATAAGGTATCGCACCTTATGCCTACATATCTTGTCTGGAACAAGAATCAGAGCCACTGTAGTTCGGCTTACGCACGCCAAACAACACAAAACAACACAAACAAGCAAGGGTGGCAAACATGGAGCCCGACAACCACTGGATGGAATTACGTCGGCATCCGAACCAAAACACACTCAAAAGGGCAAACGTGGAGCCCGACAGCCAATCACTGGGCTTACGTCGGCATCCGAACCCAAAACACACAATCAGATAATAGGTAAACACACACAAAAAAGAAAAAGGTTGCCCGGAGTGGTCTCGCACGACCACCTGCCTACATACCTTGTCTGGAACAAGGATCAGGGCGATGTAGTTCCCCTGAAAGGGACTGAATTGCTACCCAGAAACCGGGGAAAGACACACTACTAGGGAGCTGGACTCGAGCCTAGTGTTGTCATGCATCGTTTACCCTAAGTTCGGTTTTCTATCCTACTTGCATAAGCAAGCCTATCCTAACCAGGAAAGAAGCCAGCACACAAGCATACAAAATAATTCAAGCATACATCAAATGAGAACAAGCATCTCAAACAGATATCCACACAGCACGCACTATAACCAAACAAGTGGCTCGCACAATAGGTTTGACTGCCGAAGCGAGTCGTCTGTACGGGCTGGGTTTGCTCTTAACCTTGCCATTACGAGGCTAAGGTGAAGCAGATGAGAGGTGAAGTGAGGATCAGACCTCACAGCTCTTATCCCTAACCAGGGAGAGCTTCTGACAAATGAGCATGGGTCCAGAATGGGGGAACCCTTCTATACTCAGAGACTCTGACACAATGTGCACTGCACGGATCTTGGGCTTGTAATCTCAATGCTACAACCATGTAATGGGAGCAAGGAGAAGACTCAACTGAATAGTGGGGGATAGATTGCATATCCCTACCTTCCACCAATTGCCTTGATTAAGGACTTTACCTGCTTAGGCACAAAATTAAACAATCACAATCATCGCCTCTTAAAGAGGACTTCAGACATTTATTTGCCCGGCCCGGTAACAGCCGGGTCTCCAGACTACATGAAGTTAGGAAGTTATACCTCAATGCAAGTTGCTTAAGCAAAGCAAAGCAAAAGTTCACAAGGAACTGAGCAACTAAAAGTACCTGGAAACAGTCAAACACAGTTAGTACTCAGACAGACAAAACTAAACAGCAAAAGTTCAATCAGTTAATCTATACAGATCAATGCACAACAAAGCAAGCTCAAAGCTCAATCCCAAGCTTCACCACCTACAAAACAATGTTATGTTAGTGTACAAACATCAAACAACACCATTTCAATCAATTTGATTCATTCTCCATGTGCATTATGCTTTTGATCCTGAAAAATCAAGCAAACATTAGCAACAAGACCACTAGGCTAAGCCTAGGGTCCAAAGCAAGAAAAATTCCTAAACAGCAAGGTATTCACCAACCAAAGTCAAATTAATGTCAAACAAGAGTCAACACACTGGGTCTCATGTCCATATCATTCATCATGTTCATGTTATGCACAAAACAATCCAAACTAGTTCAAATGAAGCACCAAACATGCAAACAGAACTATTGCATTCAAATCCACACCAAAACACTTCCAAAAATTCTCAAATAAATTACACATAAACAGGACCTAATCCAGGTATGGCACACCAAATTTCAGCTTAATTGGGCAAATGGAACCATGTCAATGAAAATCAACAAAAACAGACACAATTATAGGCTCCAAATCACAACATCAACACATACATCCACTTCAAAAATTCATAACTCAATGAAAACAACAAAGAAATGGATGAGACCAAAACAGGGAGGTCCTAACATGTGTCTACTAAAAGCATATCAAATTTCATGATCATACAGTACCATATGAGCATTTCCCAATCAATCTACCAACCTATGTCACACAAGCTTGCACAATTGGTCAACAGAAATGAAAAATCACAATCAATTTGAAAATGCAATGTAAAATTCCACAAAAATTCATACAACATCTCAACATGCCAACAAATTATCATGCAAAATTTCATTTCATTCTACCAAGCCTAGGTCACTAAATTAAATCCAGCAAGTTGACACAATGAGGTGTGACACAAATTGTCACACCTAAGTTCCAAAATTCATAACTCAATGATCAGGTATCAAAAACTCATGAAATTTACATGGAAATAAACAGCATCCAGTCAACAATCATCACAAAAATTTTCAAGAATTTATTTATAAGCATGTGCATTTCACAATCAAAATGGTACAAGGTATCAAAATATGACATATGTGAAACAAGCCTAAGTCCATCCAAAAATATACCATGCACAACTTTGACCAATAGGTCAAACAAATTCTACACTCAACAACAAAGTCATAGGAAAAATTTCCACATTTTTCTGATTTTTCTACAATTTTTTATGAATTTTTAAAGGTGATAATGAATTTTTTATGAATTAAAATGGAATTAATTAAATTAATTAAAATGCCAATGGCATTTCTGTAAATAAAACGCGCGGGGGAGGGAAACTCCTAGTTTGAAAATTCAAACGAATTTCTGGATCAAAACATGCTAGCTTCATCGTTTTTGCCCAGCCAACACATGAACACTCAAGAACGCATGAAACTCAAACCGTCACCAAAATGGACATGCGAATATTCATTCGAACCGTATAATCAAGCACAATCCAAATATGAAATCAATTCAACCTAACAATTCCTAAATCGTGCGAATCGAAGAGGTTAGGGTTTGACATCAAGATTTCAATTCCAGATTTCTTCTCCTATGGTTCATCATTTGCAATTCTAAAACTATCACCGCAATCTACAAAGCATGATCTATAGAACGCATATGAACTTTAAGCATTTCGTGATATTCGAAAAACTCACACCTGGAAATGGCAGTGTTGTTTTGATGCTCCTCGCGCGCCTTTCTTCACAAACAGATGAACAAGAGAGATAGTGAAGGTGATTGATGCATCCAACTCCGCTTGCCTTGGCTCCTATTGCTCAAAATTCGATTTCACCATTGATGGAGCTTCTTGGAACAGTCGCGATTCCACACTCTACTCCTTCCAAACAGCTCAAACAGATGGAGAAGAAGATGATTGGAGTTGAACGCAAAAAGAATTTCAAAGTTTCATCAGCAATTGATGAAAATTGATGAATTTGAAGATTTTGTGTTCTTGGTGAAATTGAGAGAATTGCAAGAGTTTTGATCTGATTTGTGTTGAATGATTATTCTGTTATGTTTAGGGAGTGATTAAGAATATATATGTGTGTTTAAACCAAGCTTAATCATCATCATTAGCTAAATGGAATTGTTAAGTGAAATGGTTAACTTTCAAAGTGAGGGCAAAAGTGGAATTTCCAATGCCAGCTCAATGCCACCTATTGGACAGCTCACACAACATCCAAATGCCATGTGTGAGCTGTAGAAACTTGCCTCACCCTCATTGGTTGTGTAATGCTCAATTTCACCTTGTATTTGCCTTTTGTCCAATTTTACACTTTCATTTTTCAAGCCAATTCTCAAATTACATGCCTTAGCCATGAAATGAAGATTCCAACAAATTTTAAATACCATTCATGAGGTGTTGCAAAAATCCCCACTCAAAAATTCCAATTATTTTGAAAGTTGGACAATTTTGCCCTTGGTCCAATTTAACTGTCCAGTTGAAAATTGACCTTTTGCATTGACCACTTTTGGAAAAATCCAATTATGCACCATGAAAGTACATGTCAAATGGAGTTTGTGCATATAAAGAACTTCCAATTTGGACAATCCATGTGGAAGTTATGGCCTCCTGATTATGGGTCATTTTTGAATTTCACTGAGCCATAACTTTCCAACCATACATGGGATTTTCAAGTTCTTGGACTTTTTGGAAAGGTGAGGACAAGATCTACAACTTTCATGTTGAACAATTTTTCATTTGAAGCTTCCTTGGACACGTGGCTTTGAGGTCCAAAACTTTCCATTTTTGGAAACTTCAATTACAAGTCACTTTCTATTTTTGGCAGTTTTTGTCCTGACTTGATTTTCTTCATTCTTAAGCTTTGAGATGTCAAATAACACTTGTTCCAACATGAATGAAGTGTATCCAACTCATTCCCACCTCCAGATCCATCAGATCATGTACAGTTGACCACAGTTGACTTTTCATCTGATAGATAAATCTGGCAATGCATAGATCAAATTGAGCCCCAATCTTCAACTGAAATGGCTCAAGAGTGATACCCTAGCCTCAATAAGCACAATATAATCAAAGAATGAACCCCATATCCATCATAGATCTCATCTCCTGATTATGCCCTGACTGGCCCAATGCAACTGATTAGGGTTGACCAGTGGTCAAAACCCTAATCTCAAGGAATCTGCCTCCATCTCCTGATGAAACCCAACCATAATGATGATGATGTATCACCTCAATCAAGATGAAGACCAATATCCTTTGAGAATCATGAAACCCTAATTCACGGTCCAATCCTCAGATGGCCCATGATCAGTCAATAAACCCTAGGCTTGCACTCTGACTTCCTCATCTTCTGATCAAGACTTGGGAGAATGATGGCTTGCACAATGTAACCACATGATATGCAATATGTAATGCCTAATGTCCTAACAAATGATATGCAATATGTTATGCTAGTCCCAAGAGAGGAGGGCAAATTTTGAGGTGTTACAAAGAGTACCTTTCACATAACGAAGGATCCTCTTAACCGCTGCCAAGTGTGATACCTTTGGCTTTTCCATGAACCTACTAGCAATACCGACACTAAACGCCAAATCAGGCCGCGTATTGCACAAGTAACGCAATGATCCAACCAATCTCCGGTATTGAGTTGGATCCACATCTTGCTCTTCCTCACTCTTGGATAGTTGTAACCGTGCCTCGGATAGAGTTATGGCAGCATTGCAATGCTCCATATCACACCTCTTCAAGATCTCCATTGCATACCTTCTTTGATGCATGAGCAGCCCCAACTTTGTCTTTTGGAACTCTATGCCTAAGAAGTATGTCATAGCACCAAGGTCACTCATTTCAAATTCCCTCATAAGCTCTTGCTTGAACTTTGAAATGTATGATTCACAACTTTCGGTAATCAACAAATCATCCACATATAGACAAAGAATGATCACCCCTTCGCTAGCACCCGTTTTCACATACACCCCATGCTCGGACACGCATTTCTTGAAACCAATATCGTTAAGAAAACCATCTATGCGTTTGTTCCAAGCTCTTGGAGCTTGTTTCAAACCATAGAGTGCCTTCCTCAACTTGTAGACTCTTGCCTCTTGGTCTTGAACAACAAAACCCGGTGGCTGTCCCACATACACCTCTTCATCCAATGGACCGTTCAAAAATGCCGATTTGACGTCCATTTGATATAACGGCCAGCTGTTGGTATTTGCAATCGCAACAACTAACCGGATGGTTTCATGCCTTGCAACTGGTGCGAATACCTCATCAAAATCAATGCCTTCCTTTTGCAAAAATCCCTTTGCCACTAATCGAGCCTTATGCTTGATTATCTCACCTTTCAGATTTGCTTTCACCTTGAAGACCCATTTCACACCAATTGCCTTTTTACCTTTCGGTAAATCGACCAACATCCAAGTATTGTTTTTCTCAATTGATTCCAGCTCATCCTTCATTGCACTCATCCATTTTGGATCGCTTAATGCCTCCTCCGTATTCACCGGTTCGGATTCGGCCATTAAAGCGAAATGGATGAGATCACCATCATGATTGATCTCGCTATCACGGAATACCTCACAATCTCGGAGTCTTTGAGGCATACCTCTCTGCCTCGTTGGTCGTCTACTCGTTTCACCATCCTCCGTTGCGAATGGTTGCTGTCCAGGATCATTAATAGGCTGGAAATTCAAATTTCCTCCCAGGAAATCGATTTCTGGGCCTGAATTTTGACTTCCAGCAGCACCAGGGGGCTCTGTCACGGGCTGGAAATCGATTACCTCATTTGGTAAATCGATTTCCTGTACAGAAACAGCAGAAATTTTGCTGTCAAATGTCCGAATTTCGTCCACAATCACGTCCCGACTTACCCCAATCCTCTTGCTACTCATATCAAACAATTTGTAGCCTCCGGTAGGATGATATCCAACAAGTAACAACTTCTCACCCTTATCATCAAGCTTCTTTCTAAGTTGTCCCAGAATGTGTCGAAACGTAACCGAACCGAAAACGCGCAAGTGACTCAAACTCGGTTTGAATCCGGACCATACCTCTTCTGGAGTTATCTTTTCCAGCTTCTTTGTCGGACACCTATTCAACAAATAGGCAGCTGTAGATACTGCTTCACCCCAAAGCTCTTTCGGTAAATTTTTGCCTTTTAACATGGTTCGTACCATGTTCATGATTGTCCGATTTTTTCTCTCCGCAATGCCATTTTGTTGTGGAGTGTAGGGAGGCACCACCTCACGGATTATCCCCTCATCATTGCAATAGCTCATAAACTCACCGGATGTGAATTCACCACTACCGTCCGTTTTGAGAGTTTTGAGCTTTTTACCGCATTGGTGCTCAACCATTGACTTAAACCGTTTGAACACTTCAAACACCTCATCCTTCCTCTTAATGAGGTAAACCCACAACTTCCTACTAAAATCATCAATAAACGTGATAAAGTATCGATTGCCACCGTAGGAATTGACTTGCATCGGTCCGCATACATCGGAATACACCACCTCAAGGTGATGCTTGGTCCTATGACCCGCATCCTTGCTGAAATTACTCTTGTGTTGCTTCCCGTGAACACACTCTTCACATATTTCAGATGGAATATTAATCCTTGGCAGCCCAGACACCATACCATGTCTTTGTAACGCGTCGAGATCACGAAAGTTGAGATGACCGAGACAGTAGTGCCATAACCATTTCTCACGACTTGCAATAGTAGCTAAGCACCTATGCTCCATAACTTTCAACTCAATCTTGAAAGTTCTATTGGCAGTCATAGGAGCCTTAAGGATCAAAACTCCATTTTGGTCCAAAACGCGCAATACTTTGTTTTCCATGTGAATTGTGTAATTCCTTTCAAGTAATTGGCCAATGCTTAAAAGGTTACACTTAATTCCAGGAATGTACAAAACTTCCTTGATCAAGGAATGGCCACCATCCCTCCTCATGATCAAGACATCACCGATACCATCGGCCGCTAAAGTCGTATTATCCGCGAATCTCACTCTACTTCGCGTGGCTTGATTGATCTTCACGAACCAATCTTTTCTACCCGTCATATGCGTCGAACAACCAAAATCCAAGTACCACTCATCACTACCTTGGACTCCATCTCGAACCGTTACTAATGCATTTTTCTCCGAACGCATTTTCTGCACTGCAGTAGTTGCTGTCCAACAAATTTCTACTGCTGCCCATGCCATTATTCTCCTCCGTAATCACCACAAGAAGTGTGCTATCATCATCCACTTCTTGCCTAGCAACCTTAGCTTCATCCGCATCACTCTCCTTGCGCTTGAAACGACAATCTCTTGAGAAATGTCCAAGCTTTTGACAATTGTAACATCTCTTGGTACTTTTGTCGAGCGGTTTGCAGTTGCCTTGACTACCATCCTTGGAGTTTCCTTCTCTTCTTTGTCCTCTTGAATTTTGTGGATCTTTTCCACCAAAATTCTGGAAATTCTTCTTATCTCTGGAAGACCATTTCCCTTTCGATCTCTTATTCTTCTCATTGAAACGAGCTTGCAAAGCCACTTCCGCTTTTGCCTTATCGTTCCTCTTTCATCCATCCTTTGTTAATGAGCTTCCAATGAACTTTGTAGTTCATCCTTCGTCATGGTCTTGAGATCCTTCGATTCTTCAATCGCAACAATAATGTTGTCGAATCTTGCCGTTAAAGAACGCAACGCCTTCGACACAATGTTTTCCTCCGAAACCGACTCACCGCAAGCCTTCATTTGATTCACCAAATGCGTCACACGCGTTATGTAATCGTTGACCGTTTCCTTCTCTTCCATTTGGAGTAATTCAAACTGCCTCTTGTGAGTTTGTAACCTCACCACCTTCGCTTTGTCAACTCCCGCATACGCCTTCTCGAGTATATCCCAAGCTTTCTTTGCCGAGTCACAATCACCAACCTTTTCGAAGTTGTCTTCATCGACGCAAGAATGTATCAAGAAGAGAGCCTTGTAGTCTTTCTTCTTCTCTTCTTTGTGAGTGGCTTGTTGGGAAGCTGTAGCCTCTTTAGCAAGAGGGGTAACACCGGTAGTAATCACATCGAGCACGTCTTGGTAGCCAAACAAAACTTTCATTTGTTTGCACCATTTGTTGTAGTTCTTTGAATCAAGAATGGGAAGATTGGTGGGGATCTTGTCGTTTGAAACGGACATTGCAGCGGAATAGGATCGGAACCAATGCTCTTGATGCCAAATGTTGGAACAAGCACAAAAGCTTGTATGTGAATCAATGGAGGTGATGGACAATTTTGGTGAAATTGGAGGATTGGGGAAGATGAAGTTTAGAGAGAATAAAGATTAATTGAGAGGGTAAAAATCATATGGCATTAATTCATTCAACATGTTACAAAATGTATATATAGTGCCTACTAAGACTAAACAAAGTAACAAACAAAAGCTAAACAAAAACAGCCTAAAAACAAAAGTATTTTTCTGGTTTTCCTGCAGCATTCTGGCAGCTTTTCCAAATAGCTTCTCAAATAAGCTATTCTCAAAACATGCTTCTGATCATAGTTACATTGCATTTGACTTATATAACATCCAACAACATGTAGAAGATGAGAGGGAAACAACAATATTGAGAAGAGAGTTTCTCATGGCACCTAACTATTTCTACCGTCCTATGTGAATTTTTACAAATGTCCAATGTTTTTGGAGATATATCTCCGTTTTTGGAGATATGGTAATGTTAAAATATTACGAAGATGCATCTTCGAAACATTTTGGAGTCCGACTCTTCTCTTTTCTCATTTCATATTTCTTCAACCATAATTTCAAGCTCTCTCAATACACTACTATACACCAAATCAAATTTCACCAAACTAGACTCAAGGGAACATCAAGCTTCATCTGGAACATCATTCAACTTCATAAAATCATCAATTTCAAATAAGTTTTTTGAGTTTTTGATAAATATTTGAGTTTTAGTGTATATGAGTAGAAATCAATTATTAGGGTTAGAAATATGTATAAATTGTATCTAACATAATTTAGATATAGTGTATAAGTTGTTTTTTGGCTGAAAATGATGATCAGAACATATTTTTCCAACTTGTATGTGGTACATTCGTCATTGATGCAACTTTTGAGTTACAGAACATTCCGAAGATGCATTTCCTAAATTGTTCAGCGTTTCATATACTGCAGAAAATTTCAGAGATTCATCTCCAGAATATTCAAATGTATTAGTTTTCTGATACTTTTAGAGATGCATCTCCGGAATATTTCAACATTTTAATTACCTGGTGTTTTCGAAGATGTATCTCCAAAATTTTCTATAGTATATATATATTATATATAATATATATATATATATATATATATATATATATAATATATATATATATATATATTATATATATATATATATATATATATATATATATATATATATATATTATTTTCTTACTTGTGTGTTTTATTTGCGTGCATTAATGATATGTCTTACTTTGACTTAAAGACATAATGACTGACAAACATGATAGATTGAGGCATGACATGGTTACTCAGCACGTATTTGTTCGGCGGAAGTAGAGCCAGTGGGTTGCGAATGCTCCATGTACCTCTGGTCAGGCAGAGTCGTCTACTTCCGGGGCTCGTATTTCTCCTCAGGTCACTCCACCTTCTTCTCCACGTAGTAGACGGGATTGACTATCTGACGCGTCATGTTCCCCATCCTCCCGCAGGCGTCAGTATTCACCAGTGCCACATCATACAGATGATGTTGTTGTTCCAGTCCCACCTCCCACTGATGATGTTGCTGATCCAGTGCCACCTCCGGAGAGTGAGGCTGATGCAGATGGTGAGCCAAAGGCTTTTAGATGAGGTCTAGTTAATTTGTCCTTACTGTATCTAGATTATATTGTCATACATATCTGGGACGGAGAGGTATTATTAGTTTGAGATATCCAAACCATACTGCTACCATAGCTGGGAGCAACTGTAGCTACGTTGAAGGATACATCATATGGTTCTTTAGGGTGTCACATCCATACATGTTGCATGCTACTCCAAGAGATCCGCCGAGATCAACTCATCAGAAATACTATAGGAGGAGCAGACTCAGCTAATCATATTGATGATGTCTTGCCTAAGTGTCGTCGTATAATGGAGATTGCACAGTCACATGGGGATTGCGCAATGCAGAAGGGTCTGGTGTCAGGTGAATCCTAAATGTCATCACGGTGGAGTCACATGGGGAATTGTTGTACATGAGACATCGCCGGGGGACAGGGGGATTGATGGCCGAGGAGGTAGAGCAGGCATATGAGGTAGAAGAAATGTTGTTAGACACACACAATAGTAGTCTCTTATTATTTTGTTGTAGTAATATAATCTATACTTTATTTTGACGGTCTTACTGCATTTTGGATCTCGATTGTACGATATTTTCGACATGTATTGCTATTTTATTTTTGACACACACACACACACACACACACATAGTCTCTTATTATTATGTACGTCAATTTTTTTTTCGATCGTCAATTATACTTCATCTGAACAAAGATAAACAACTTACAATATTGAACATAGATAAACAACTTTTTATTTTATTTTGGAGATTTATCCCTGGAATATCCACGGATATCCATTTTCGGTATATTGAACGTTTGAAAATTTTTCGGAGATGCAACTCTGGAATATTTCAACGTTTATTCTGAAATATGTGCGTCCAAAGATGCATATCCAGAAACTTTGGACATTTAAATAAATTTGCATGGTGACTATGAGGTATCTAGGTACTAAGAAATTCTCTATCAAAAATAGTATAATTGTAAAGAAAAACAATTGAAATTTATATTAGATAAATTAATTGTTTTAGTTTTTATTTTTGCAAATAAGACAATTATTTTATAAGAGAGAATACAATTTTTAAATAGCTATACTTGAAAAAATGGTCAATAAATTTCTATTATTCAATATTTAGATTAGTAAAGTTGTCCTCATTTATAACAATAGTATTTACTCCCATATATAAAAATATTTTAATCAACAATGTATTTTTTTTCCGTGTATAAATATTAATTTTGCTTTGACACTATTTATAAAAATATTTAAATAAATATAAAAGTTGTTCCCATATATAAAAATATTTGAATCAAAATATTATTTTTGTTTTTACTATATTTATAAAAAATATTTGAATCAATAGTAAAATTATTCCCTTTTATAACAATAATTGAATTAATAGTTTTATTTCTCCTATTTTGAAATATACAATATGAGAAAACTAAATCAAGTAAAATTTTATTTACCCGTGTCTATATAATATTTTGGGTGGGATATGGTTTTGGACGCACATTTGTTTGCAATCTGTCATAAAAATAGGAAGTTGAAAAAAGAAAAAAACTTAAAAATAATAGTAAATTTAAGTTGAAATAATAATACATGTAGAAGATGAAAGGGAAACAACAATATCAAGAAAATATATGGTTATGTTAAATTATTACGAAGATGCATCTTCAAAAGATTTTGGAGTCTGACTCTTCTCTTTTCTCATTTCACATTTCTTCAACCACAATTTCAAGCTCTCTCAATACACTACTATACACCAAATCAAGTTTCATCAAAGAAGACTCAAGGGAACATCAAGCTTCATCTGGAACATCATTCAACTTCATAAAAATCATCAATTTCAAATAAGTCTTTTGAGTTTTCGATAAATACTTGAGTTTTAATGTATATTAGTAGAAATCAATGATTAGGGTTAGAAGTGTGTATAAATGATATCTAACATAATTTAGATATAGTGTATAATTTGTTTGTTGACTGAAAATGATGATTAAACATATTTTTTCCAACTTGTATGTGGTACATTTGTCATTGATGCAACTTTTGAGTTACAGAACATTCTGGATATGCATTTCCAAAATTGTTCAGCGTTTCGTATACTGCAAGATATTTCAGAGATGCATCTTGTGTGTGTTATTTGCGTGTACTAATGATATGTCTTACTTTAACTTAAAGGCATAATGACTAACATACATGATATATTGAGACATAACATGGTTACTCAACACGTATTTGATTGGTGGAAGTAGAGCCAGCAGGTTGCGGATGCTCCAGGTACCCCTGGTCAGGCAGAGTCGTCTACTTCCGAGGCTCATGCTTCTCCTCAGGTCACTCCACCTTCTTTTTCCCGTAGGAGACGGGATTCACCATTTGACGCGTCACGTTCCCCATCCTCCCGCATGCATCAGTATTCACCAGTGCCACCTCATACAGATGATGTTGTTGTTCCAGTCCCACCTCCCACTGATGATGTTGCTGATCTAGTGCCACCTCCGGAGAGTGAGGTTGATGCGGATGGTGAGCCAAAGGCTTTTAGATGAGGTCTAGTTGATTTGTCCTTACTGTATCCCGACTATACTGTCATACATATTTGGGACGGAGAGGTATTATTAGTTGGAGATATCCAAACCATACTGCTATCATAGCTGAGAGCAACTGTAGCTACGTCAAAGGATACATCATATGGTTCTTCAGGGTGTCACATCCACACATGGTGTATGCTACTCCAAGAGATCCGTCGAGACCAGCTCATCAGAAATACTAGAGGAGGAACAAACTTAGCTAGATCATACTGATGATGTCTTGCCTAAGTGTCTTCGTATAATGAAGATCGCGCAGACATACATTAACAAATGTATCTTTCCAAAAGGGTCCGGTGTCAGGTGAGTCCTAGATGTCATCATGGTAGAGGCACATGGGGAATTGTTGTACATGAGACATCGCCGGAGGACAGGGGGACTGATGGCCGAGGAGGTAGAGCAGACATATGAGGTAGAAGAGAGGTTGTCAGACACACACAATAGTAATCTCTTATTATTTTGTTGTAGTAATATAATCTATACTTTATTTTGATGGTCTTACTACATTTTGGATCTCGATTGTACGATATTTTCTACATGTATTACGATTTTATTTTCGACACACACAATAATAATGTCTTATTATTATGTACGTCAATTTTTTTTCCAATCGTCCATTATACTTCATTTGAACACAGATAAACAATTTTTTTATTTCGGATATGTATCTCTGGAATATCCACGGATATGCATTTTCGGTATAATTCAAATGTAAATGTCTTATGAGTTGGTTGTATTGAACGTTTGAAATTATTTCGGAGATGCATCTCTGGAATATTTCAATGTTTATTCAGAAATAGGTGCGTCCGGAGATGCATATCCAGAAACTGTGGACATTTTAATAATTTTGCGTGGTGAGTATGAGGTATATAGGGTGCATTAAAAAAATTCTCTATCAAGAATAGTATAATTATAAATAAAAACTATTGAAATTTATATTAGATAAATTAATTCTTTTAGTTTTTTCTTTACAAATAAGACAATTATTTTAAAAGAGAGAATACAATTTTTAAATATCTATAGTTGAAAAAATGGTCGATAAATTTTTATTATTCAATATTCGGAATTCTCCATAGATTTTGGTGAGTTTCTTGAAGGCAAATTGGTGAATTTCCAACATCTGGTATCTAGAGCACTGACTGAGCGATTCGTGGGAAGCAAAACATGATGGTGATGAATAATCCAAAGGAGCATTTTCCAGCGAGTCTCTCAATTCCTAAGAATTAGAATTATGAGAATTGGTGCAAGCAGATAAAGGTTGTATTTTACCATCAAGATCTTTGGGATCTTGTGAAGGAGGGAGTGACGTTGCTTGCAGCAAACACGACGAATGAAGAAAAGACTGCACACAAAGAATTGGAGAAGAAACATTATAAAGCTCTCTTTATAATCCATCAATATGTTGATGCAGACAATTTTTAAAATGTTAGTGATGTTGAATCAGCGAAAGAAGCGTGGGAAGTTCTGGAAAAATTGTTTGGAGGCGCAGAAAAGGTGAAAGAAGTGAGGTTACAAACTCACAGAAGTACGTATGAACTGCTTCATATGGAAGATAATGAAATCAGAACTGATTTCTTCACTAGGTTTACAAAATTGGTGAATCAAATCAAGGTATGTGGAAAAGTGTTGACATCAAGATAAGTTGTTTCAAAGATCTCAAAAGAGAAGTTCGAAAAATAGAAGTTAGAGGTCAAGCAAGCACAAGCATACCTCGAATGACAAGACACATGTCGACAAGGTTGCAAGAATGTGTGATTACATCATATGATGTGGTTGATGATGAAGGTGAGCTATTACACTATTTTTTCTATAAAGATGTCAAACCAGTTAATGCAACTGAAACATTGAAGGATTCGAAGTGGGTGAAAGCAATGAATGAGGAACTATAGTCCATCAAACTCAACAACACTTGGTCACTTATCAAATTGCCTCAAGGCAAGAAGGAAATCAATGTGAAGTGAGTATACAAAGTGAAATTGAATCCCAAATATGAAGTAACTCGAAACAAGGCAATGCTTGTGGCGAAAGGATTTCTTCAGAAGGAAGGAATCAACTTCGATGAAGTTTTCACACCTGTTGCTAGGATCGAAACAATCAGGTTGGTTGTTGGTCTAGCAAACATGAACAACTGGCACATATGTCAGATAAATGTGAAATGTGCATTCCTGAATGACCCCATAGATGAAGAAGGTTATGTTGCACAATCAGTTGGATTTGTGAAACATGGCGAAGAAAGCAAGGTATACATGTTGCATAAAGCTCTGTATGGGCTTAAGCAAGCTCAAAGAGTTTGGAATAAGAAGATATACAGTTTCCTAAAGGAGAATGAATTTGTGAAGTGCATAACTGAGCATTAAGAATATGTAAGAAGAAGCAATAGTGAGTTGCTTATACTATATCTCTATGTCGACGACCTATTGATAACAGGAAGTTGTAAGAAGGAGATCAAATATTTCAAACATGAGCTAAGTAAGGAGTTTGGAATGTCAGACTTGGGAAACTCTCTCATATTTCTTTGGCATCATATTCTATAAGAGTAGTAGAGGCTTGATGATACATCAATAAAGATATGCAGGCAAAATACTCAAGATATTTGAGATGCATGATTGCAATCCAACTTCGACTCCAGCTGAGCCCAAATTGCAACTGTCAAAAGACACATATGAAGATGATGTCGATCCAACACAATACAAAAGACTAATTGGATCACTTAGATACCTTTGTCACACAAGGCCTGATTTAGCATACAATATAGGTATTATGGGTAAATTCATGCAGAAACCAAAGGTATCACACCTAGCAGCAAACAAGAGGATACTAAGGTATCTGAGTCTCGACTATGGCATTTTGTTTCCTATAGCTGATGAGGGAAAATAATGCAAGCTAGTGGAATACACTGACTCAAGTTGGTGTAGTGATGCTGAGGATAGAAAATCCAAAATTGGCTATGTGTTTATGATAGGTGATGCACCAGTTGCTAGGAGTTCAAGAAAAGAACCAGTAGTAGCACTGTTATCGTCTGAAGCATAGTACATAACTGATTCTCTTTGTGCATGTCAAGCAACTTGAATGGTGATTTCGGTCGAAGAGATTATAGGAAAGAATCATGGAGTGATTACCATGAATATCAACAACATGTCTGCTATCAATATGGAAAAGAATCTGATAGCGCATAAATGAAGCAAGCACATCGGAATGAGGTTCCACTATCTTTGAGAGCAAGTAGCAGAACTGAAGATGAACTTGGAACACTATAAAATTGAGAATCAAATTGCAAATTATATGACGAAAGGAGTGAAAGTCAAAGTGTTTAAGAAGTTAAGGTCTATGATGAATATAGATAGCTTAGACACAATGAATTATATGGTATGTTGAATTATAATTCCGTGTACCGAAGCAGGTTGCTCGACAGAAGCAAGGATGTATCGAAACACCTAGTTATCAAAGTATTGAGGAGGTAGTCTCAACAAGGATTTTTACTTAGGCCCAATTTTATAGTGTTAGCAAAATTATGTATTTTGGGCTTTGCTTGAGGAGCAAGGAAACCCAACTCTATAAATAGGGAGTAACCCCTATCATTGTAATAACACATACTTGTAGTTGCAAAGGAATACAAATATCAGTTTGAGAGGAAAGAGTTACTCTGCAAAAATTTCTTCTTCTTCCTTATTCGAAAACCCTAATCTTTCTTTCTTCCCCAATTCAATTTTGTTTCTTTTCATTATCATTGTGCACCTAAATTTTGAAACCAATGTTGGTTGCTTCACTCAACTGAAGAGTGAAGAACAAGAGAAGTAATCAATCAGAAAGATTGATTCTTATTCATTAAGATTAACTTCGGAATTCTCCATATGTTTTGGTGAGTTTCTTGAAGGGAAATTAGTGAATTTTCAACCGCTCATGCATAATAAAAACCATCATGTGTGAAGCCTGCATTTCATTACCATCAGATAAACAAGCTTTTATTTCCGTCACAAATTCGAGAAGCATGTCAATGGGATTGACTAAAATAGCAAGCCTCATAAAATAACATAATCATTCATTAATTTCAGTATTAAGATACACATATGATAGGAAATCAACCTAAATTGAAAAATCATAAAAGTCATTTCTTATTTCACATATCAATACAAACATATAACACTAAATCTAAATAAAACCATAAATTCTCACTGAGTGATAGGTCTATGAATTATATCCACTTGTTTTTCCTCACAAACATCATTTCTTTTGTGTAATCACAAAACAAAACTAACACATCAAAAACAAAAAAGACCCTTCAACTATTCTTCATAGAAATCCATAAAATCTTAAACACCTTCAACTATTCTTTATCGAAATCCATAAAATCTTGAACACCTTCAACAATTCTTCATCGAAACTCATAAAATCAAAAAGTATAAACTAAATATTCTCCAATATAAAGGAGGAAAGGTTAAAGGTTACGAAAACATCCAAAGAAAAATAAAGGCTTATAAAAAAATATAAACAAATTATTTAGAATGTCAGGGAAGTACAAAGCTTATAAAAAAAATCAAACAAATTATTTGAAATGTGTTTTGACGAAGTAATTTAGAATTTTAAAAAAAATTAAAATAATTAAAATAATTCAATTAAGATTTATTCATTTTTAATTAAATCAATTCAAAGTTCAAATTTATTGAGATTGAATTTACCGTGATGATTAATATATTCTTAAATTATTCTAAATTAAAAAATAATAATAATATAACTTAAATATAAAAATTTAGAGGGTGTGACTTAGAACAAGGTCGAGAAAATGACCACTCAAAGATCATTTTTATGTAATGATAATTTTTTTTTTAATATACTATCAATATAAAATTTAGAGGGGAATCTATTTTGTAATAGAACACTTAAAATTTTTATTCAATTATTTAAAATCTAGTTATTTGATAAATAATTATACATAATAAATAAATGTATTAGTGTTAGAATTTAGAATTACTTTATATTTATAATATAAACTTTCATATGACATACATGATTTCAAGAGTCATACTTGATACATGAAAAACAAGAAATACTGAATTCTTGAACATGTATTGGTGGTCTAATGCATGACATGGTAGGTGATATTTTTGTTGATTGACATGCATGATTTAAAGTCATGCATAAGATACAAGAAAGAAAGAGATTCAATTTACTATAAATATATAATATAAATTTTCATATGACATACATGATTTCAATAAATTTATATATTTATTATTATAAAAAATGTAAAATTTTCATATGACGTACATGATTTCAATAAACTTATATATTTACTATTATAAAAAATGTAACATAAATTTTCATATGACGTACATGATTTCAAGAGTCATACTTGATAAATGAAATATAAGAAATACTGAATTCTTGAACATGTATTAGTGTCTAATGCATGACATGGTAGGTGATAATGGAGAAATCCTGGACACAGGAGTTACAAACTTTTTTGGTTAGGTCACAAATGAAAGAAACATCAGCCAAAACCAAGTTGAGAGCATATTTCGAATGCATCAAACTGCACATGAATTTAACTTGATTAATACCAAATAGAATTCATAATGGATATAATAGAGGCTTGAATGACAACCCTACATTGAGGGCCCCAGGACTTGTCACACAAAAGAAGATGGTTGGAAATGGAGCTAACTGTACCAACCCAGAGCAAGGAGAATAACTAGTTCCAAAGCTTCTAAGCATAGGTGCACCAAAAGAATAAGTGGTATGTGTTTTCCTGTTACTGTCTACACAAACTAGCGCTGGACAGAATAAAGAAACCCAACCCAAACCGACCAAACCATGTGGCCCCTTAGACACCGGTTCGGGTGAGTCGGTTTTTCGGTTTGACGGTTTGAATAATCTTGGGTTCACATGGGTTAAACCGGTCGGTTTAGGTTTGAATTTATGGACCCGATGATATCCTAAACCGACCGGTTCAGTAGAAATTATGTTATAGACCATAAATTCCTAAATCAACCGGCCGGCCCAACCAAAACCAAGACTCTCTCTCAGTCTCAAATCTCAATTCATTAGTTTCACTTCTTCGTGAGATTCATACGCACAAACAGCAACGTTACTCCGCTAGGGTTCATCATTCTCTCAGGTAATCGGTTGATTCTAGGGTTCATCCTTTCAATTTCCATTGTTCGTGGTTTCATCGTTTAAGAACTAACTCTTTCTACCTTCCAATTTTTCGGTTGATGCTAGTTCGTGGTTTCATCGTTTAACGAAGAACCGTCGCCGTCCATTATTCAACCACAAATCACCACCGATGTAAGTTACTCCTTATCTTTCTTTCTCTCTTTCCCTCTCTTTCTCTCTGACTATGGTTGAAATGTTAAGTTTGGTTGAACTATTTCTGATGGGTTTGACTTTGTTTTGTTTTAACTCCGATTCTAAAACTGCTTCTTCAGATTGATTTTGTGAAGGTGTTGTCGGTAAATATTGTTCCTACTCAGCTCGCCGACAACTTCCGGAAGAAGCCTGAGGTTTTACTCTTGGCCGTTATAAACTTCATGTTATCTATAGCTACTAATAACTAGCTGTTCAAATAAAAAGTGATTTTTAAAAAGTGATTTTTAAAGCTATAACTACTGCTATGAAGAATCATTAGTTACTGCTATGAAGAAATAATCATTTTCTTACACAAGTTTGAAATCACTTTTTTCAAGCATTAACAAATAGGCTCTTTATCATGCTAGTCTTGCATCTGACAGAAATAAGTTTAAGTTGTTATAGAGGAATATTTGTTTTTAGAATTAGTTATTTGTGATTGGGGCAAGTATTTTTGAACTACTGTTTTTGCAGCCTCATTGTTTCTGTTTTATTTTCTATTTATTTTGTACTTTCTTGATATTTCAATATGATTATAAAACTATTTCATTGTTCAGTTGTTTGGGTTGTGTGGCATTATTAGTTTTGAGTAAGCTAAGCTATACTTGATGGTTTGAGTTTTGTGGTATGGTTCACATTAGTTCTGGTTTTGTTTTGAATAGCTTTTATACTGATTATTATGGCTTGTTTGAATATTATGAGAATGGTTGGACATATCAAGATATTACGATGCTTAGGTGTTGGATCATAAGTCACACTTCATTTTAATAGTTGTTGCTTTTAATCCTAGGATTTAAACCTTTTAATTATAAATTTGAATTGAGGAATTCAATTTTTATATCTTCTCCGTTAGAGAATTCTTACTTCCCCCAATGTTGAAAACTTTGTTAGTTCATGTAAAGTTTATTATTCTCTTTTCTCATTTCATCTATTTGTATAGATATATAAATATAGATGATATACTTAAATTTTTACCTTAGCTGCATATTGAAATGTTTTTTTTGTCAATGTCTGAACCTCATCAGTCTTTTTGATTACGTTATCTAGTAATTTATATGCTGTTTCTGTCATCATATTTGGTTTATAGGGTGAAAGTATGTGCAAATCAGGCCTAACATATGTTTATATGTACATCTTTTAATTTGAAATTTGCTTTACACAATAGATCTGTCCAACTGTAGTTTGTTTTGGAAGTCGTGTTATTTAATTTGAAATTTGCTTTAACACAGAAAAGATGTAGACTAACAACCAAGTTTGTTTACAAAGTCTTGAATATTCGATAAAAATCAAAAAAGAAATGAAAATTTTAATAATTATGAGGCATGGTCAAGAGTGATTTCAATCTTGGTTGTTTCTAATGGATATCTGGTAACACAATGTGCTGTTATTGTAACGAGGAACAATATTCTAAAGGTAATTGGATGAGTCCTGCCGCCAACGACCTAACTCAATCGAAGTATAAATCTGTGTCCAAAAACCGTTTTAATCCTTATACATCAATTTAATACTTTGATAGTTTGTTAATATAAAATATTATTTGTAATTCTTGTCTGTTTGTAACTATTTTAAAATAATATTTATAAGTATTCCTCTATTTGTTTTGTATTCCTCTAAGGGGCCACATGGTTTGGTCGGTTTGGGCTGGGTTTCTTTATTCTGTCCAGCGCTAACACTCCCTATTCAAATACTTGTCTTTTTAAATTTCTTTTCGTTGAAAACATTGAACTTTCTAACCAGCATCACCCACCGACACAATTTCAAGGTAAGTGTCCTAATAGGTATTCTCATATGAAGTGGCATTTAGGCTAAAGATGAGTTGTTAGTTATTTGGCTTGTACTGTATGCTTTTAGTGTAATAATAATTTGTTATGAAGGTGCCAGCTAATTGATCATAGCACGCAATGGGAAGAAGATAAATTTGAGTTTGGGTTGCCTACTCAACAACACTGTATGTCAAGAAGCAGTGGATGCATATCATTAAAATTTATTTCTAGTTCTGCTATAGTAGATGCAGTTCTTAAACATTTATCCTTTCATATAATGGCAGGAAAATTATTGGTGCGCGTTGGTATATTAAAGGATATGAAGTAGAATTCGGTAATCACACTTCTGGTACTAGTTTTCTGTAATCACACTTCTTTTTTCAAATGATTTTTCATCACTTTTTATTGCCAGATTATGGTTCCAGTCCCACAACTATTGGTTTAGAGGTTATTAATAGGCCCACAACTCTTGTTGTGAAGAGATTGATCTTTGAGACAGTAACCTTGAGGTGGAAGTTGAATCATTCTCTTTCGGAGTAACAACTTCAGGTTGGTTTCTAACTGAGTTTTGATATTTATGCCTATAAATGAATTTCATTTACTGAGAAAGCTTGTTGGTTAAATATTCCATGTGTATTTCTCATCTCATTTTTTCCTTCTGTTTTATGTTTCTAATTGACAATTCTTGTTTTGTTGGTAATAGCTTATGAAAAGAATTTGATTTGATTTTATCTTTTGTTATAGAAATTGTTATGCACTAGCTCTTATATATACGATTGTTGATTGATGATCATCTATAGGTAAGGTTGATTGGATATTGCATTGAAGGTTGATTGGATATTGCATTGCCGGAATGGACTTGTCTCTTACAATATTGAAAAATGCACACACTGCTAGAGAACTAAAATGCACGCCAAAATTGGACTATACTTTTGAATTAGTAACTCCTGCAACTGCACAGCCTTGGTTTTTCACAAGTCTCACCGATGTATTGGACGTTGATTCACATGTAATCTTTTCCATCAATCTTTTGTATTTACTTTAATCCACTTAATCTATTTTTCACACTTTTTTGGCCCCATTGCAATTTCCTGTATTATATACAGTATGAAAACAAAAGATTCAAAGCTCAAAACAAAACTTCCAATTACGAAAATAATTTCAAGCATCTTGCTTCTGCAAATAAACCTTTTCTGAGACCAGTATCAGACATAATAACATATCATCTCTCTTACTATTACTATCCATGCATAATTTGTTGCTCTACATCCCCATTCATCACAGAACTGTGATGATGAACCATATACCACCGTCCATTATGGAACTCAAAGACATTTGTTACATTGAACGGCCCTGTATCCATGTCAGCAAGATAGATATAATATGAGTAGAAATTTAGAATACAAATGTTAACAATGATTGTTCAATCCATTTCCGAAAAATGCAGCAATTTCATAAGTTTTAAGATATATTGTTTTATTTTTTTGTTCATAAGTAAACTAAAAGTTTAAAGACTAGTATAAAATTGTGCTATTTAAATCCTAGATAAAATCCACTTGTGTTGGGTTTATTTTGGAATGAGCTCAATTATTTTTAAAACCGAATAAACCGCATTATGAAACCGAACCGAACAAAACCGAAACCGAAAATAACCGAATTGCAAACCGGTCGGTTTTGGTTATGTTTTTTCCAACCGATGGTTAGGTCGGATTGGGAATTTGGGCCCGAAAACCGATCCAACCCAACCGATGTCCACCCCTAACACAAACTGCACATGGAGCTGACACAATAACCTATGTGGCAAAGACTAAGGTCAAATGGAACCTTGTTGTGACATAACCTCTACACCAGGAAAGCTTTGGATGGAGAAATATCCAAATTCCATAGGTGCTTGGGCTAAATCAGGTTGGAAGTTGGAATTGAGTTATAGGCCACAACATCCTTGACGGTCATTCAACCATAGTTTGAGGGTATCCAAGCCATAGAGTCATCCTTTGAATCTAGAGGGAGGGTAACTTGTTGAACAAGTAAGGGAAGATCAGGTACTAGGCACATAATTGAGAAATAACCGATTGCAATCATGGAGAAAGTTAGAAACCAAAATGTTAACATCAATTAAAGAATGATGATGGATATGTTGGGAAACAAGTGTGAGTTGTGTTGAGAAATAAATGTGAGTTCTAAGTCCCACATTATTTAGAAAATTGGAGGTTGAGCAATTTATAAGTAAGATGACCCATACAAATATCACCTTAAGATTTTGGGTGAATATGTAGTGTCTCTCTCACTTGTTTTTGTGAGTTTTTGACCTTTAGGTGAGTTTTAACCCAATGTGAATGCCTCCCCTCATGATGACCCAGTAGTGGTATTAGAGTCCGGTTCGAGTAAGGGATCGACTCTTTGTGTCGAAAGTCTTCCTGACATGGTGGTCACGCGGCGTGTTTTGTTGAAGTGCCCACGGCGAGATAAGGGTGTCTTTCAACGACGATACAAGCATGTGAATGAAAGAGCTTCCGCTTGAGGGGGAGAATAGTGGATGAACTCACACTTTATGGGGAGATTGTTGGGAAACAAGTGTGAGTTGTGTTGAGAAACAAGTGTGAGTTCTTAGTCCCATATTGCTTAGAAAAGTGGAGGTTGGGCAATTTATATGTAAGAGGACCCATACAACTATCACCTTAAGGTTTTGGGTGAATATGTAGTGTCTCTCTCACTTGTTTGGGTGTGTCTTTGACCTTTAGATGAGTTTTAACCCAATGTGAATGCCTCCCCCTCTGACCCATTGGTGTGTAAAAAATAAAAACTAACTATCTTTATTTCTATTAATACTCAAATTCTATTTTCTTCCTACTACTCGATGTGGAACTTGGATGAATATACTATTTGACCTAACAACATTCTCCCTTCATCCAAAGTCTCACATATCTTCACTTTGTCTTCAACTTAATCTTCAAAATGATCATTATAATTATAATTATTAGCCACATCATTTGGTAGAGACTTGAGTGTAGGGAGTTGAAAGTGTGAATTGTTGGGAAACAAGTGTGAATTGTGTTGAGAAACAAGTGTGACTTCTAAGTTCCACATTGTTTAAAAAAATGGAGGTTGAACAATTTATAAGTAAGAGGACTCATACACCTATCATTTTAAGGTTTTTGGTGAATATATAGTGTCTCTCTCACTTGTTTGGGTGAATGTTCGACCTTTAGGTGAGTTTTAACCCAATGTGAATCCCCCTCCCCCCTCATGATGACTCATTAGTGGTATCAGAGCCCGGTTTGAGTAAGGGATCGACTTCTTGTGTCGAAAGTCTTCCTGACATGGTGGTTAGGCGGTTTGTTACGTTGAAGTGCTCATGATAAGATAAAATGGTCTTTCAGCGATGGTACAAACATGTGGATGAAAGAGTTTCTGCTTAAGTGAGAACATAATGGATGGACCCACACTTGAGGGGGAGATTATCGAGAAACAAGTGTAAGTTCTAAGTCCCATATTGCTTAGAAAAGTGGAGGTTAAGCAATCTATAAGTAAGAGGACCCATATATATCACCTTAAGGTTTTGGGTGAATATGAAGTGTATCTCTCATTTGTTTGAGCGAGTCTTTGATCTTTAGGTGAATTTTAGTCCAATGTGAATGCCTCCCCATCATGATGACCCATCAGTGTGTAAAAAACAAAAACTAACTATCTCTATTTATATTAATACTCAAATTCTATTTTCTTCCTACTACCCGATGTGGGACTTGGATGAATATATTATTTGACCTAACAGGATAGTGGAACTAAGAGGAGAGCCACGTCAATTATTAAGCCAAAGATTAGTGTTCATGTCATTACCAATTAATAATATGGAATTGGAAATTATATAACTATACTCATGCTTAATGCTACATCATATGGAAGAATGGAAGAGGAGAGATGATTGGAAATTGCGGTGTCATTCTATATAACTATGCCTTTGAGAAGCAAATCCCACTCCTCCTTAGAATTTAACACATCCCATCAAAATTTCATGTTGGAGGTTGCATTAATAGTATTTAACTTGTCAACTCTCATATTATACCTGAAATCCCCCAAAATTTCAATATTCCCAAAATATCCTTGTTAATATTTACATTTCAAATTTTACCTTTCTTTCAAAATTTTCACTTTTTCAAACATAAAAAAATTAAATTTTCGGTAGTTATTTTGAAATTTCCGATATCCTTGTTAATATTTACATTTCAAATTTTACCTTTCTTTCAAAAATTTCACTTTTTCAAACATAAAAAAATTAAATTATCGGTAGTTATTTTGAAATTTCCGATGTGCCATTTTTTGCATTTTCCAAAATTCGCGCATTTATACTAGAAATCTGAAAAAATCCAGGAAAGAATACCGGAAATTTTAAAAAATCTAGTATCCAATACCGAAAATTTTCAAAAAGTTTGAGAAAAAACTAAAACATCCGAAAAATTTCAAATTAATAAGCAGATGTGGGGAAAAGGGGTCTCCCTGTCTGATGCCTCTGGTAGGGTAAAAATTATTTGTGGGGTGCCATTGATAAGAACTAAGAAGCTGACAAATTCCACATGTGTCATAATAATTTTAGTGAGATTTTCGAGGAATCCTAGGTTAGTAAGGGTTTGGTTTATAAAAATCCACTTAAGCATGTTGTAGACTTTTTCCATGTCTAACTTTATGCCAACAACCCATATTTTATTATTTTTAGAGTTGTAACTGTTGGTGCAAAGGTAGAATAAAAGATGAATATTCTATTAAGAATGACGGCTACAAAACATGATTAAAAGTTACAATGATTGACACCCTATTTATAAGCCTCTAACAAACTTAAATATGAATCAAATCTAATATTTAAATCTAATATCTAACAAACTTAAATATGAATCAAATCTAATATTTAAATCTAATATCTAACAAACTTAAATATGAATTAAATCTAATAATTAAATCTAATACCATCCCTTAATTCATATTCCATCAAAACTTGTAACACCAATTCCATCCCTTAATCTGAGAAATTGATCAGTCTTGATAGCTTTCGTCAGAACATCTGCCAACTGCTTCTGAGTGCTGCAGTGTACAACTTCTAACACTCCCCTCTAAACTTGATGTCTCAGAAAATGATACTTGGTCTCAATATGCTTGCTTCTCCCATGCAACACTGGGTTTCTGGCAAGATTGTTTGCAGACTTGTTGTCAATCATCAGCTTCAGAGGTTTGTTTACTTTAATCTTCAGATCCTGCAATAGATTCAGAATCCACACAGCTTGGCATGCAGTAACAGCAATCTTACAATTCTTCAGATCAAATCTCTTCAGAAGTTCTAATTCATACTTGAGCTGATGCAAAATAATACCTTTCTCAGAGTATCTGAACTCCATCCCTAGAAAGTATGTCATTTTGCCTAGATCAGTCATTTCGAATTCATTCATCAGAACTTTCTTGAATTTGGCTATCTCTTGTTCAGAACTTCCAGTCTTGTTTCTCTCTATAGCATCAAGTTCTTCTTTCATGGCCTTCAGCCAGAGCTTCTGCTTAAGAGCCTCTTCTGTACTTATGGGTTCAGAGTCTACTAACATGGCACACTGAATAACTTCTCCTTCAGAGTCTACTTCAGTGTCTTTCAGCATGTCAAATTCTGCATATCTTCTGGGGATGTTTCTGATTCTTTGTGGTCTCTGAACTTGTTCAGAGTCTTGAGCTTCAGAGTTTCTAGCTTCAGATGGTTGACTTCCTCCAGAGCTTTGACCATCTTCAGGGTCTGGCATATTTCCAGAGTCTGAATTGCCACCAGAATCTGGATTACCATCAGAGTCTGGGTCATCAGAGTCTGGATCATCAGAGTCACCTTCATCTTCTGAGTCTTCTCCAGAGTCAGAATCACTATCAGAATCAGAATCAATATCAGAGTTTACTCCAGCCTCAGAAATTCTGAACTCTGACCTTTCTTCAGAGGTTCTAACATCAGAGTCAGATTGAGACTTATCCCAATTCCAAACTTCTGATTCCTTCACAATCACATCTCTGCTGAACTCAATTTTATTGGTTTCTGGACAATAGAGCTTGTATGCACCTGTACTGTGGTACCCTATCAGAATCATCACTTTGCTTCTATCATCCAGCTTCTGTCTTCTGGCTTCTGGAACATGTTTATAGCAAACAGAACCAAACACCTTCAGATGACTAACACTTTGCTTATCTCCAGTCCACTTCTGTATTGGAACTATTTCCTTCAACTTCTTCGTAGGACATCGGTTGAGTACATACGTTGCGGTGGCAACAGCTTCTCCCCAGAGCTTCTGAGGAAGCTTCTTCTCCTTTAGCATGCTTCTCACCATATCAAGCAAAGTGCGGTTTCTTCTTTCAGCAAGACCATTGTGTTGAGGGGTATAAGGAGCAGTAACCTCATGCTCAATTCCATTCTCCTCACAGAACTTCTGGAACTCTTTGGAGTTATACTCACCTCCACCGTCAGTTCTAAGAATCTTCAACTTCTGACCACTCTGATTCTCAGCCTTCATTCTGAACTTCTTGAATTCATCAAACACCTCGTGTTTGAACTTAATAAGGGATACCCATGTCATTCTTGTGAATTCATCAACAAATAACACAAAGTATTTATTCCCTCCCATCGATGCTACTGGAAATGGACCACACACATCAGAATGTACAACTCCCAAGGCATGTTTTGCTCTTGGAGCAGTTTCTGATGCAAATGGCAATCGTGGTTGTTTTCCTTCCATACAAACTTTGCATGACTTTTCAGGCTTCTTAATTGCAGGAATTCCATGTACCAACTTCTTTGAATTCAGATGTTTTAAGCTTCTGAAATTCAAATGACCAAATCTTCTGTGCCACAGCTCACTCTCCTTCTCAGCACTTGTTGCACTAAGACATTCTGAGTCTGCAGTTCTGACATTCACCTTGAATGTTCTATTCCTTCCCTGTTCTGACTCCATAATCAACTTCTGATTACAGTCGTACAGCTTCAGAAGATTGTCCTTCATGGTAACTGAGAAACCTTTCTCAATTAATTGTCCCACACTCATCAGATTGCTTCTGATGCCAGGTACATACCACACGTTCTGAATCAATGCTGTTTTCCCATTGTTCAGAGTCACTCTGACATTTCCCATACCTTCTGCATTAAGATATTTGTCATCAGCACATCTGATCTTTGTCCTCTTTTCAGAGTCAAAGTCAACCAGCCATTTCTTGTTTCCAGTAAGATGATTTGAGCAGCCAGTGTCCATATACCACCAGTCTATCAGATCCATATTATCAGATTCAGAGGCCATCAATAGCACAGATTCGTCATCAGAACTTCTGGCTATATTTGCTTCTTCTGATTTTCTCTCCTTGTTTGACCAACAGTCTCTAGCAAAGTGACCAAACTTCTTACAGCAGTAACATTGGATTTTCTTCTTGTCATACTTCTCTTTTCCCTTCTGAGCATTTTTTTGTCTATCAGAGGTTGAGCTTTCTGACTTCTGACCACCATCAGATCTTCTCCTGGCTTCTGACTGCTTCTGATACCTCCTATCAGAAGTTGCTTTCAGAGCCTGCTGCTCTACTTCCCTTTCAGAAGTTCTCTCAGTCAAACGCAACTCTTGCGCTTCTAGACTGCTCTGCAGCTCTTCAATTCTCATGGTGCTCAGATCTTTGGAATGTTCTATTGCTACCACAATGTAATCAAATTGAGAGGTAAGGGATCTCAATACCTTCTCCATGATTGTTTCTTCAGAAAGAGTTTCTCCACACGCTTTCATCTCATTAGTGATCAGAATCACTCTGGAGATGTATTCAGAAACTTTCTCATTATTCTTCATGTTGAGATTCTCATATTGCTTTCTCAAGGACTGAAGCTTCACCTTCTTCACTGATGCGTCACCACCATAACATCTAACCAGTGTGTCCCACGCAGCCTTTGCTGTCGTTGAATCTGCAATCTTCTCAAACACATTTACATCAACACATTGATGAATGAAGAACAATGCTTTCTGATCCTTCTTCCTTACTTCCTTCTGCGCGTTTTTCTGTTCATCCGTCGCATTTGCTGCTACCGGAACATAACCATCAGTGACAAGATCTAGAACATCTTGAGCACCGAACAGTACACGCATTTGGATCATCCAACGATTCCAGTTTTTACCGTCAAATACTGGAAGTTTGGTGTTCATGTTGCCGTTTCCGTTCATCTTTCTACCTTGCACAATACACTCAGATTTCTCACACAGTGTTTCCCAACCCACAGAATTAAAATTCTGATCAGATTTTGTTCAAGATTCAACACGAATCTAAGAATCAAAATCAAACACACAAGACCTCACGTTCACCCGTGTTTCCCGTGTTTCCCAATGAATCTGAACCGGAGCTCTAGATACCAATTGTTGGTGCAAAGGTAGAATAAAAGATGAATATTCTATTAAGAATGACGGCTACAAAACATGATTAAAAGTTACAATGATTGACACCCTATTTATAAGCCTCTAACAAACTTAAATATGAATCAAATCTAATATTTAAATCTAATATCTAACAAACTTAAATATGAATCAAATCTAATATTTAAATCTAATATCTAACAAACTTAAATATGAATTAAATCTAATAATTAAATCTAATAGTAACTTGGTCTTGGGTGATCCTTTTTTGGTCAAATTAAAATCCTCTTTTGTAGGTTCGCTTCGTGTCAGGTCAAAAAATATCCTCGTAGAAATGGGTTATAATGCTTTGGATTTCCTTTTCCTTGTATGTTATATCACAATTAGGATGAAGGACGGATATGATCATATTGTTGTATTTTCTTTGGTTGGACTTATGATGAAAGAATCTAATATTTCTATCTCTCTCTTTAAGTCAATGAAGTTTCGCTCGCTGAGCCCATTGAGTTTCCTCTTGGTTTAAGAGGTTGCAATTTGTTCAGCTATGTCTTCCATATTCTGGTAGTTCTGGTTTGTGGTGTTATTTTAATGGAGTTAAGTGAGCTTTTTGTTAAGTTTGATTAAATTCTTAGAGGGGTTAGTAAAGGTTTCCTTTCCCTAATACCAAAGATCGGTTGGAAATAAACCCTTTTTGTGTTTAGGGAAAGTGTGTGGGAATAGAGGCTTGAATAGAAACTTGATGGGTAGGAGAATTATTTATTGAAGAGAGAACTTTGTATTTTTGCTTGATACAAAAGTGTTCGATTAGATCTCTATTTATAGTACTCTAAGGAGAACTCTAGACACACTAATTTTAGAGAGTTCTCAACTATAGACACTCAAAGAGTGTTCTAGAAAATATTACACTCTTAAGAAATATCTAGATACTCCAAATACTACAAGACTTTTCTAGAAACATTATCCAAAATAAACTAAGCCCAAATAGCTAAGCCCAAAATAAAATAATAAGATTAGGCCCAAATCAAGTTTAATATTTCAACATCCCCCCTTAAACTTGATTTGTGACTCCAAGCATATTCCTTAACTTCACGAAAGTTTCCAATTTGAGTGGCTTAGTGAAAATGTCGGCAGCTTGATCTCTAGACATCATATACTTCAACTTTACCTTGTACACCCATCTTATTCCGATTTCTTTATGTCCTCGTGGAAGTGTAGTAAGTTCCCATGTATAATTCTTCGTGATTTACTTGATTTCTTCTTCCATGTCGTCTCTCCACTTTACGTTTTCAACTGCTTCTTGATAGCTTAGAGGCCCGCAATTACCCAAAAGGTAAAAAAGGTTAATGTCATTTATGTTTTCGGTTACCTCATAAAGCTCTTCAATACTCCTTATCCGTGGTGTCCTCTCACTTGAGCTTGTTTCATCCAACTTTGGTGTCGGTGAGGCCGGTGGTGTAATATTTTCCTCTAGCATTGGTTGTTCCATTTCGTCTTCTTCTTCAAAGTAAGGAAGAAAATCGTACTTGTCTCCTTGAACACTCCAATCCCAACAATCTTCTTCTTCAAACTCTACGTCACGACTTATGACGATCTTTCCACTATTTGGATTATAGAGCTTGTACCCTTTGGAGCTTGAGTCGTAACCCACGAATACATACTTCTCACTTTTATCATCGAGCTTTGTTCTCCTTTCATCGGGAACGTTAGTATAAGCAATGCTTCCAAACAATTTGAGGTGAGAGATCTCAAACATTCTTCCACTCCATGCTTCTTGTGGTGTCTTCTCATGCACGCTTCTTGTTAGGGAACGGTTTGTCAGATAAACCGCACATGCCACTGCTTCGGCCCAAAACTCTTTAGGCATCTTCTTGCTCTTAAGCATGCTTCGCACCATGTTAAGTATGGTCCGGTTCTTTCTCTCTGCTACTCCATTTTGTTATGGTGATCTTGGCACTATTAGTGGGTGGCAGATTCCATGGTCTTCACAATATTTTTGGAACTCATTTAAAATGAACTCTCCTCCTCGGTCAGATCTCAGGGCCTTAATGGAAAGACCACTTTCTTTCTCCACAAGGGCTTTGAACTTCTTAAAGTTTTCAAACACTTCTGACTTCTCCTTCAAGAAATAAACCCAAGTTTTTCTAGAATAATCATCAATAAAGAGGAGAAAGTATTTACTCTTACCAAAAGAGTTTGGATTGATTGGTCCACAAACATCAGTGTGTATGAGCTATAGCGATTTTGTCGCTCTTGACGTTGATTCCTTTGGAAAGCTTTTCCGGAATTGCTTCCCAACTAGACATCCTTCACATAGTTGGTCTAAATGGTTTATACTAGGCAAGCCTCTCACCATTTCCGGCTTTGACAAACATTTTAGACTGTGGAAGTTGAGATGGCCGAATCGTAGATGCCATAGCCACAAAGAGTCAGTATAGCAAGTCTTGAGACACTTTGCAACATAATTTTGAATGTTCAAGAGGAACATTATATTATTTTACATAGGCACCTTAACAATCAAGTTATGTCTACAATCTCTTAAGAAAAGACTATGTTCTTTCAAGTGGATGTCATAGCCTTTCTCTAATAATTGTCCCAAGCTCAAAATATTATTCTTCATGTTAGGAACATAATAGACATTGGATATGACTTGATGACTCCCACTCTTTAAGCGTATAAGAATTTTACATTTGCCTTTGACCGGTATCTTTGAGTCATCTCCAAATGATACATTGTCATTTGTCGCTTCATTGATCTCTACGAACATGCTTCGATCGCCGCACATGTGATTGCTTGCACCGATGTCGAGGTACCATTTGCTTCTTTTCTCTTCAACTTGGTTTTGGCATGCGAGCAACAAAGTTTCTTCTTCTCCGCCTTTTTATTCTACAAAGTTAGCTTTCTCCACAACTTTCATCGAGAATCTACACTCAGATGCATAGTGATCGATCTTGTTGCAGTTGAAGCACTTGATTTATGATTTGTCACACCTCGACCATGAATTTCCTCTTCCATGACCTTTTGTTGCTTGTGGATTCCAACTTCTTTTTCCATTGTTAGAGTAGTTGTTGTAACTGCCTCTTCCTTTTCCTCCATGTCCTCGTCCACGCCCACGATCTTGGCCACGACCTCGTCCTCTTTGGTTCTTGTAATTCGCATAATTTGCTTCCTTTATGTTGAGTTGTAGTATTTGCTCCATAGCCTCCTTTTGTTTAATTTTTCTCTTTTGTTTTTCTTTGTATGCTTGTAAGGAACCCATGAGTTGCTCAATAGTCATGGTCTTTAAATCTCTGTTTTCTTCAATGTTGGCAACAATGAAGTCAAAACTTGGATTTAAAGTGCGAAGTATTTTCTCCATGACTTTCACCTCATCAACATCTTCACCATTTATTTTAAGTTGATTTACTACGGCCAATACTCGAGAAAAATAATCATAAATTGACTCAGACTCTTCCATAAATAAACGTTCAAAATCACCTCTAAGAGTTTGAAGACGAATCTTTTTCACCAGTTCCACTCCTTTGTTGCATGTTTGAAGTTCATCCCATGCTTCTTTGGTCGTCGTTACATTGGAGATCTTCTCAAATGTATCTTCATCCACCGATTGATAAATGAGGAAGAGAGCTTTCTTGTCTCTCTTTCTTGACTCCCTCAATGTCTCCTTTACACCTTGGCTTAACGAGGCTTCATCTTGCTCATTGAAGCCTCTCTCAACGATATCCCACACATCTTAAGCTCCTAGTAGCGCCTTCATCTTGATACTCCAATTTTCATAGTTGTTCTTTGTGAGCATCGGCATTTGAAAAGGAAAACCTCCATTCGCCATTTTTTTAGGACCTTGAAGCTCTGATACCACTTTGTTGGAAATAAACCCTTTTTGTGTTTAGGGAAAGTGTGTGGGAATAGAGGCTTGAATAGAAACTTGATAGGTATGAGAATTATTTATGGAAGAGAGAACTTTGTATTTTTGTTTGATACAAAAGTGTTGGATTACATATCTATTTATAGTACTCTAAGAAGAACTCTAGACACATTAATTCTATAGAGTTCTCAACTCTAGACCCTCAAAGAATGTTCTAGAAAATATTACACTCTTAAGAAATATCTAGATACTCCAAATACTACAAGACTTTTCTAGAAACATTATCCAAAATAAACTAAGCCCAAATAGTTAATCCCAAAATAAAATAATAAAATAAGGCCCAAATCAAGTTTAATATTTCAACAAAATCCTCCATTGTATAGTCAAGTCTCCTCTTAGTATCCAAGATAGGGTTATTGTTCTAGCTTTGTCGAACTATTTTATGAATCTCAGAGTTTTCCAACCAAATATTTTCAAACCTTTTAGGGTTAATTTTTCCCTATTTGTGTTTAGTAATCTCCTTAAGGAACTCAGGCATGATGGGGTTATGACCCGATTTTGACTTAGGAAGGTGAGTGTTCTTGGTAAGGGTACATCTTCTTCCAATCATTCGTAGACAAGAATCTGTCTAACCTGGCAGCAATGAAGTTGTTGCCTTGTTGATTATCTGTAAAAGTTTCTATAGGGCCAACAAAACCTAGATCAAACACATTACAGTCAGAAAGAGTGCTATTAAACGAGAAGGTGATATTAGGATTATGGGGTCCCCCATTTTTCTCCTCATCCTTAGAAACCAAGTTTAAGTCCCCAAAAAATAAGTCATTTAGTATTGGGGTTTCTTTGGGCCAGATTATTAAGTAACTTGCATGTCAGGATTTTATGGTTAGTAATGGGATACCCGTATATAATGGTACCCAGCCAAATAATATCATTGTTGTTATCTTTATCATTCAACAAGTAAAAGTCAATCATGTTTTATTAGAATCTAATATTTGAATGTTTACATCATTATTCCACAACAAAGATAATCCCTCAACCTTCCCTTTCCAATTACTCTTACAGCTAAAGCTATGCATGTTGGTTAAGACACCAATCGCAGTTATACTAGAAAACTCCTTATCGCTATCAGTTTTTTAATTTCAGAGAGAAACAAAATATTAGGAGAGTAAGTTCTTATCATGTTTCTAGGGCTCAGACAGTTTAAGGGTTTCCCACCCCCTGCAGTTCCATGCTAGAATCTTCATTCTTCATTGGTAGCCTTGTCCATTAGGCTTACATGTTGATGATTATGTAGTTTGTTATCTTCATAGTTTTGTTCCAATTCCAGAATCCTCCGTTTGAAACATGTTAGGGTTGTCGTTAGCATTGTCATTTTATTTTTCTTCATTGATAGTTAGACGTTCAAATTTGTCCATCATAGCCTTGATATACAGTTATGCATGTTGATACTAGGCTTGTTCATAGGTATGTTGTTAAATCTTCTTTCCAGCATGGCTAGTTATTTTCTGCCAATTTTGGTGTGCCTTAAGCCAAGGCCCTATGTGGTTTATCTTTGTGATGCCATGCGAGAGATGAACTTCTTTTTTGCAATGTTCCTCGTTATTCCCCATAATGCCACAATAAAAGCATAACAATGGTAGTTTTTCGTAGCAAAATCCACCCAATTAACTAAAATTTTCTTGTTTCCTATATACATGTCTGGGCTGATAGCTGGATTAGTTTTCAGGTTGATTATGACCTTCACGCACTACGCCAAAAAGGTTTTTTAACAGCGCATCTTAGACAGCGCTTTTAAAAGAAAGCGCTGTCTAAGGTTAAAATAAAAATAAAACACGGAAAATGTTCTAAAAAAATAATGAAAGCGCTGTCTAAGGGGGGGGTCTTAGACAGCGCTTTTAGAAAGCGTTGTCTAAGACGCCCCCTTAGACAACGCTTTTAGAAAGCGCTTTTAAATATAGACCTTAGTCAGCGCTTTTGAGAAAGCGCTGTTTAAAGTCTTTCAATTAAAAAAAAAATTAAAACCAAAAGCGATGTCTAAGGTGGGGGTTTAGAAAGCGCTTTTGGAAAGCACTTCATGCTTCCAAGAAACCCAATAGCGAGGGACACAGCAGAGCTTCCATCTTCATCAAGCCCTAGCAGCTCCGCCAAAACCAGACCCTCTTCTCGCAAACACAAACCCTCCAAAGAAAACGATCCTCCTTCAGATCACAACATCATCGTCCCTTACTCCCCCTCCCATCTCAAATCCAAGAGTCCGTTACCACCAAGACCTCCTTCTTCCAACCCTCTCAAACGCAAACTTGCTCTCGACACCATCGCCGCCGAAAATTCACTCCCGGCAACTACCGATTCCGGCGTTAAGGTTTTTCTCATCCATTTAGGGTTTTTAGATCTTGTTAATTTATTATCCGGTTTCTTATTTTGTATCTGTATGTGTTGTGTAGGTTATTGTGAGGATGAGGTCGTTGCGGAAGGATAAGGACGAAGGAGATCCTATAGTTCAGAAGATTTCTGGTGATTCGTTATCAATTAAAAAATCCATTAAAAAAAAGTGACATCATGAAAATATTTTTTGAAGAGTTGGTACTTTGGAATTTCTATTTCAGCTGGGTGGTATTTGGGTCACAAACTCTCGTATGCTAGCTACGGTCACTGTCTCCTTCTGAGACTTCATTGACTCTTTTTTTATCATATCTTATTTTCTCCATTCTCCTGATTAGTTCCAACTTGTTCCTTACTTCAGCATCCCAAACTACAGGTTCTCTCTCCTATTCATCTTACATTTACGTTAATTTCATTCTACAGGATCGGAAAAGTGGCTTCTGATGGTGGGGTGGTTCACCGGAATAGGCGGCAAAAGTGGTGCCCGGGCGGTGGTGACCGGAAAACAGAGGCCGGAAGGGGTCACGACAGTGAATCATTTGTGTTAATTTCATTCTTTTTCTTACCTGGTTTAGATTGATGTTATTGAGTAATTATTCATTTTAATCTCACTTTCAGAAGATATTGTAGACATAACATAATAAAGTAACTTGACTATTATTAAGAAGATGGTGAATATAACAAATGTGAGCGAGTATGAAGCAATTGCAAAGGAAAAGTTGCCAAAGATGATTTATGATTACTTTGCGTCAGGGGCAGAGGATGAGTGGACTTTGAAAGAGAATCGGAATGCATTCTCAAGGATTATGTAATCTACTAACTTGTTTTATTTCATTTTCATCTTCTCTTTTGCTGAATCCCTTATTTCAATATCTATGTTTACCAACAACAGGTTCAGGCCACGTATTCTTATCGATGTAAGCAAGATAGATTTGACAACAACTGTCTTAGGCTTCAAAATATCAATGCCTATCATGATTGCTCCTACAGCCGCGCAAAAGATGGCTCACCCTGAAGGTACTCATTTTTCCGTTACATTAAGCTCATTGTTGTATGTACTTTTTGTTAATGCAGAAGAAGCTCTTGATTCTTCATGTGTTTGACATTGAAGTTTATTGTTTTCCTACAATATAGAAATACTTGTAAATTAAAACAAATTATGCATTTTTTGTGTGTAGGAGAATACGCTACTGCTAGAGCAGCATCAGCAGCTGGCACCATCATGGTTTGATTTCAACCATATTTATTAATTCTCTGCTCTAGCAAAAAAAAAGTATAATTGGCCCAGATTTGGAAGGAAATACCTGTATTTTTATATATATTTTGTTACGGAGGGAGTATTTAATATTTGAGATATTCATTTTGATAATTTTGTGACAGACACTATCCTCATGGGCTACTTCCAGCATTGAGGAGATTGTTTCAACAGGACCTGGCATTCGCTTCCTCCAACTCTATGTGAGTATATTCTCTTCATTTCGTCTCTTCTTTATTATATTTTCTATGATGTGTGTGGGTGTCACTTGTCTCCTCCTCAAAACATTTCCAAGCAACTTAGTTTAAACCAGGAATCTGCTTTTGATGTATGATATAATCTTTGCTACATTCAAACAATTACTAACTTGATTATCTAACTTTTCAATTTATTAGTGGTATAATCTAATTTGTTTGTTATTTTCTTTTCCCAGCTGCTTAAAGACCGAAATATGGTTACTCAGCTTGTGAGAAGAGCTGAAAAGGCTGGTTTCAAGGCAATTCTCCTTACTGCAGACTCTCCGGTCATTGGTCGTAGAGAGGCTGACATAAAAAATAGGTTGACAATCATTGCGAAATTTCATTTGAATTGATAAGTCTTATATTTAAAAAATAGTACTAAGATACTGGTGCATGGAACACGCGGAGTTTGTAATCAGATTAAGATAAACACTATTAGAAGTTTGTACTGGAGATTTAAAAAACATATATATTCCTGGTTTGTTTATTGGAGATTTTTACAGATTTATACTGCCATCATATCTGAGAATGAAGAACTTTGAAGTCATGGATCTTGAAAAGTTGTATAAGGTGTGTGATCATTACAGAGATTTTAAATTAGATGATTTTTCTTCTTTTGTTATTGTCATCTTAATGTTGTTACTTTTGCTATAACTATTTGAGAAATTGGATATAACCTTGCAGATTAAAGACAATGGTGGTCTCATCTCTGTGACTAATGGTCTATATGACTAATCACTCACCTGGAAGGTGATACTATGATATATAGATCTTTTACATATATGTGACATTGAATGTGGAAGTCACAATAACTACTATGAAAAAACTTGTAACAGGATGTAAAATGGCTTCAAACAATCACCTCATTGCCCATTTTAGTGAAGGGAGTACTTACGGCTCAAGATGGTAAACTTATCAAAGAGATACGTTCTATAGAACCTAATGGGCTCCTAGTAATCGGGAGCTTCATGCAAGATTGGAAGCCATGCAAGCTGAGCTTGATGCATTGAGGAGAGAAAGAGAGGCTAGCGCCTCAACAGTATACAGAGATGCTTCGGACAAAGACAGTATCAACTGTACCTTTCAGCCGAACATTCCAGAGGTAATTACATATAATTGTCTTAAATTGAACTATTTGCTTAAATTATGTATTTGACATATATACACATTAACGATTTCTTGTTATTATTGGTTTTAGGGCATTTCCCATTGTCAGCTGTATTTGTCGTCACCATACTATCGGATGGTTGGCAAGGAAAAAGTGCATAATGTTAGCGGAGTATTACTCCACACTAGAGAGCTCCCTGCTGGATGTTTGAAGGTATCAGTTGATATTGCAGTTGAGCCGAATGCAGCATTACCATATCCTAGCGATGATTCGGATGCAACAACGGTGCACGAAGCAGTAGGTTCGTTTGTTGCATGGCCGACAAACCTCATATGCGTAGGATATGAGGTATGCTTAAAACTTATGTTAACTTTAATGTGTATATTCAAAGTTTAAAATTTATGCTTAAAATTTTACTTACATATTTTCCTTGGTTATGTTAAATAGACTCCCACAAAATCCAAATCAAAAGATAATGCGATTCCACGGCATACCGAGTCCACGGTTTCAAGAAAAGAGGTAATATACAATTATATGACATATATTCATGGAAGTTGTTACATTCTTAATTTGATCTAACTATTTTATACAAAGGATCAAGTGGACGAAATCAAAGAGGAGTGGTGTCAATTCATGATAAAGCTCAATGTTTGTTCATAAATTTGTGTAATTAATGTGTACATTTGTAGTATATGTTATGACTTGTAAATGTGTACATAAATTTGTATATATTTTGATACATTTAAGGCAAAATTGGTATATATATATATTTGTTAGCCAAAAATTGGTAGAAAAAATGCCAAAATGGCATATATAAAATGTGATAATTGTCTATCAAAATCTGGTTGAAAACAGGTAGAAATTCTGGTTTATAAACCTGGAAAAAATGTGGTTTAAAACAAAAGCTTCAAAAATTTTCGTATACCTTAGACAGCGCTTTTGTAAAAAGCGCTGTCTAAGGGGGGGATTAGAAAGCGCTTTAGGCAAAAGCGCTGTCTAAGGGGGGGGGCTTAGACAGCGCTTTTTGAAAAGCGCTGTCTAAGGTATACCTAAAAAAATTAAAATAGGAGGGTCTTAGAAAGCGCTTTTGGCCAAAGCGCTGTCTAAGGGGGTGGGGCTTAGACAGCGCTTTTCAAAAGCGCTGTCTAAGGTATACCTAAAAAATTTAAAATAAGAGGGTCTTATAAAGCGCTTTTGGCCAAAGCGCTGTCTAAGGGGGGGGCTTAGACAGCGCTTTTAAGATTTAAAAAAGCGCTGTCTAAACCTTTAGCAGCGGAGGTTTAGACAGCGCTTTAAAGCGCTGTCTAAGGCTAAAAAAAGCGCTGTCTAAGGTCTTGTTTGTTGTAGTGACGACTTGCTCGGCTAGGCATGTCAGATATGCCTACATCTAGCACTTCCCCGATTTGAGCGCCTATTTTTTAACACATTTGTATAGTTTTACCATTAGCAAGGCGGCCCCATATTTGAACCATGATAGGGGATTTTGAAAACTATAAGAAATTAGTAGACGTGCGCCCATCCCATTCTTGTAGTATTAACTAAGAGTTCTGAGACAACCATGAGCTACCTTTGAGAATCTTGTTGTGGTCTTCTTTTATGTCCATAGTGATGTGGAAATTGAGTTTTCGACTTCTCTGACTATCAAGCTTGGTGGATTGCACCAGATATTTTCCAAGGAAGATTGCAGAGACCCTGGTGAATGGGTTTTTCTGTCACCATTTTCTCCAGGACATTGATACTGGGAACAAGATTGGGATCTTGGATTTCTTCATCTTCACCCAGCATGAAATCCTCTTCTGTTGGCTGGTATGTATCCTATTGTTCATATTTTCTGGTTTGTCTAGAAATATGCATTCTCTCCAAATAGAGAGTTTGATGTAGGCCCATAGGATTGTTATGGTTTGGAATTCCTTGAATGTGAGATTTATTATGTTTTATAATTTGATCATTATTATTGTTCTGATTTGACTCTTTTTTTTTCCGTAGATGTGTGCTGAATGGGAACCCTGGTTCTGATGACATCTTTACTAGTTATGATGTGTTCCATGGTGGTGGAATCACAAGGTAAGAAACAAAGCTAAGAATGCTCAAAAAGACTGTGGGGGAATAACCAACAAAAGATAACCAAAGAGCAACAAGGAAAGCCAATAGGCTCAATAAAAGAACTCAATCAATATACAGAGACTTAATTGAGGAATGTTGGATATCAAAGATGTTGAAGTTGGTATTTGTGATGTTGGAATTTTTTTGAAGTCCCGCATTACTTAGGCTCCTGGGATTTTGAATGTATAAATATGTGAGGGCCAACCTCACTCTTTGATCTAACTTTTGAGATGAGATCCAAACATATTTAACAAAAGATACATAGAAATTCCAAAAATGAAGAAAATTGAGCAATACAGAAAACCAAAGAAATCGATCAAGAAAGAAACATAAAATAAAACACTACCAAGAACCTAAAGAAAACTAGGCAGGATCAAAAGAAGTTGTATATAAAAGGGATCAAACACACCTATAGCTAGGGATCACACACGGAGGTGGAAATGAGAAGTAAGAGAAATACCGATGCAGGGTGGGGAAACAAAGCTGACAAAAGTTCAATTTCGATGATGGAGAACTAGCATCACTGACATAGACATACAAACATGAATATGTTGCTTGCACTAAAGCGGTTATTGGTAGGTTTAGGGTGCCTTTGAAGACAAAGTTCATTGATTCCATAAGATCTATTGTCATGTGGCCCCATCGTTGACCGTTGTCGTATGCCCTAGTCCACTTCTCCAATGGAATATTGTCGATCCACCTTACTGCATTTGCGTTTGATAATCTGATGTCTTCGCGGTAGTGTTTGAAGGAAGGTTCTGTTAATGCATACCATGCGTTGACAATGTTTTTCCACAGTGTTTTGTCTTTGATCTCCCATCCGAAATTTTGAGCGATATGTCTAATGCATTAGACATGCGTCGAAGGAGGATCCTTCCAACCATTATCAATGTTTTTATAGGCACTCATAATTGATGGGTGTATATCTGAGATCAAATATAAGTTAGGCTGAGGAGCAACGTGCAATCCGAGATTTTTTAGGAAAAAACCACACCCCCTAGAAGTCTCCCCTTTAACTAGTGCAAAGGCGATTGGAAAAATGTTGATGTTGTCATCTTGTGCCACTGCCATTAGTAGCGTTCCTTTATATTTCTCGTACAACCATGTATCATCAATTTGTATAATAGGTTTACAGAAATTAAAACCTTTGATGCATGGATGATACACCTATAAGAGTCGGTGGAATATGTCATTACCACTAACACAAGTCTCGTCTGGGGTATAAGCCGACAATGTTTCCAAATTGACAATAGTCCCTGAAACATAATGCTTAAGTGTCACCAAGTATTTTGGAAGTTCTTTGTATGACTCATCCCAATTGCCAAACATTTTTCAGTTGTCTTAGTCCTAGTTATCCATGCCTTCCTGTATGATGGAGTATAGTTGTATTGTGTAGCAATACATGAGATTATTGTACTCACCTTTAACGATGGATTATCGCTGACAGACAAAATTGCATCTCATATTAACTGATATTTGAGTTTGCGTTGGTCCTGCATCGGGTTCGTGATTAAGCAAGTGTGAACTGGACCCATAAAACCTATCTCCGAAGAATCATTCCTCTTTCGGTAAGATGCTAACAACCGGAATAGGCAGAGCTCATTACGATAATAGATCTTATACCTCGTTGCATTAGTTCGACCAAACCTATAATCAACTGATAATTCCATGTAATACTTTTTAATGGCTCTGACACGGTCTTCTTTTGTGCGAAATTTGTCTCATTTTTTCAATGATCCTTGAATTTGAACATAAGGATTGTAAAATATATCTAACGAAGGTTCATATGCACCCAAATTCAAGCTTGTCATGTGTTTAGGGGGATAATATACATGACTAGCTGGTAATGGCTCTTGCTGGTGGTTGACAGTTTCATCGTTCACCATTTCATCAACTAATAACTCATTTTTTTCTTCTTCCCTCGTCAACAACATCGACTTCAGCTTTTCCTTCATCATCAGTTTCACAAAACACTTGTGATAGATCAACGAACTGAGACAATTGATTTTTTTGTGTTAAAATATATAACTCAATATCATTGAATCCAGATTGTTCGTGACTGAGAAACACATTATGAACATTGACATCATCTCGAATCTTCAACTGATAAAACTTAACTTGGTTGTCTGCAAAAAACATCGGATTTTTGTAGAAGATTTGTCCCACTTGACTATACTACAATTTCTTTTCTATTCTTTGTTTCAAATGTGAAAAATTTGATTGTTTATTTAGGTTAGTTACAATGCCACAGTTTGTGTCTGAGTCAAGGTATTCGATTGATTCATGCCAACGAGCTTCGTCAACATGCGCCCAACAACAAATTCCTGCTCAAGAACAATGTCAACCCACCCAAACCAAACGACCAACCTCACACCATCACCATACCATATACACACAACCACCAAACACCCAACCTCGCAACCAATTCATGCCACACATTCAAACTCAAAACCAGGAATCAAACCCTAATCACCAACAACCATACGCAGCCACAACATCTATTTATAGCCCGGATGATTCATATGATTCAACCGCGTGCCGTCATAGCCCCCCACTTATGAACACCCAAACATCTCATCACCACAACATCAAACCATTGTTTGACTTTATTACATCATATGAACCATTGTTTCGTTTCCAAAACGATTTAATGTCCAAATTCGGACAACCATATCGTCCATAAATCACCCAACCACAACGACCCAACTACGATATCATGGACACCGAACTCAATTACGACAACACCGATGCCCCCCCCCCCCCTTCCAACTATTGGGGAGAAATGATGACAAATTTGTCAAATACCGTTGGACCTTCCACCAGACCTTCACACCGACCACAATTGCATCATATCATCACTCAAAGACCCCAAATACCTCAGGGAAATTGTGGGAGACCTCGAAGGCAAACAAACGCATTGGGATATGGAACATGAGGCGTTTCAATCGGACGGGTCACTAATTTTCTTGTCAATTGTTATGTATTTTTCATTTATCTATTTATTTTATTTATTTCAATTTGATATAAGTATAATATATAAATTTAAAAAATATTCAAAACATGCGTCACGCAATGGCGCATGCTTTTCATGTCATAAAGCATAGTCAATTGCATTGACTTCATCTGCGTGCATGCGCCATTTATATTGACGCCTTAATTCAATGTCAACACATATGCATGCGCCATTTATATTAACACCTTAGTTCAATGTCAACATAGATGCATTAGTCCAATTGACATATGCTTTAGAGAGACGCATGAAAAGTGGTTATATCGTGAAATAGTGGTTATTTTAGAAATTTAATTAAAAAGTTTGATTAATTTAAAAAATTCATCCTACTTCATTTTTTTAAAATAAAAAAGAAAAGAACCGAGGTTGAATCTAACGGTTCTATAGATTTGGTAATTCTAGCATTGAAATATTATCCTTTCTTTCTCTGCATCTATTTATTGGTTTTGAATCATAAATCAGTGTAATAAAAAAATATACTACAGGTAGTCAGGTAGTACGAGCTGCTTCTCTATATTGAGTAGAAGGCATTGGAAACTTTTTGTGGTATGATAGTCTATTTAATCAAAAACAGCTATTCACTGCAAAGGGTAGAAGTGGAAATGGATTAAAAAAAGAAGCTGGGACCCACCTTATTTTGTATTTGAAGGGTGCCCTAAACAGAAGTTGTTATTTCTCGCTTCTCTCTCTCCAACCAAAATCAAGCTTCTTCTTCTTCAACAACAAGAATGGCTCTTGACGGCATCGACCTCAAAATGTATATGCAAGTCAGCAACAACATAATACGACTCTTTTGGCTGATAATGGCATCTATTGCTATGGAGTTGATGCCGAATCTTGGTATGATCGATTTCATCGCCAAACACACATTTTTTATGAGATTGTTGTTTATCGTTATACACTCGATGCTTCTTATGTCCATACTTGAAATAGCCTTATACAACGGAAAAAGAGAGACACTATTAATTAATTAATTAAATTATTTATAAAAAAAAGTAGATTCAACTTACCTAAAAAAAGGGAGGACTTTCTAAAAGATAGGAAAAAACAATAAGCTAAACTACACATCAATTCTTGTTAAGTACCCATTTGAAAGAGCCTTTCAATAGCCGCCATAAATTTTCCCCAAATTCTATAAAGCTTCGTTCACAACAACAATGCCTCTTGAACAAGAACAAATTTATGTCAATGACAATGCAATGTTTAAGGGAGTGTTCAACGACGCAATACTACTCTTTTGTGTACTCATAGCTTTTGTTGCTGTGGAGATCCTACCCATTCTTGGTATGAGCAACTTTATAGTAAATCACAACTTTCGATAAGAACTGCGGTGGCAAATATATTTAGCAGATCTTAGAATCAATTTCTTCAAGAGTCAAGACCTTGTGGATGGATACACAAGTTTCATTACAGTTATCAGTTCTTTTTACTAGGTTTAATGTTACTCTAGTAGTTGTTTTCTTTATACAATTTCTCATGTTGTGCTATGAATATTAACTTTCAACTTAAGATAGCTATTCTTTTTTTTATTTTATTTTACGTAACAACTATATAAATATGCAGGCTAATAAATATCGGAGCTATCGCATGTGTTTGTGAGATATAACGTTTTTACGACAAGTGTTAGCGTAAATATAAGATAAATAATTTGATTAAGAGTAAATTTGCTCCCTCCCTTTTTGAGATAAAGCTTGAATTACATCATTCCCTCATGTGAAATAAACATTGTATTATTAAAAATAACTTTTGCAAATTTGAATTGAATTTGATTTTATGGTTTAAATATTTGTCTCTTGTTTTTGGATTTTTCCACTCTTCTACCACTCATTTATTCTAACTAAAATATCATACTACCACTCGTTCCATCTTTAATACCAAAATACCACATTTGTGGAAGACAAACATGCATTTGTAGCGTCTCGTGCTCTTAATGTCATTTATAATAAGAATATTTTCAAAATCATCAATAGATTAGTGCTAATGAGGCTTGGGAGACTTTTGAAGTTGCTCATGAAGGTACATCTAAATTAAAGTTCATATGTTTATACCTCAACTTGTTATCGGTGACATTAAAGAAAAGCTTGTAAGAAAAATTCTAAAATCTCTTTCCAAGATGTTTGACATGAATGTTACATTCATTGAAGAAGTCTAAGATGTTTGCACAATGAAAGTTGATGAATTAATTTGATCCTTATTCGTGCTTGAAATAATCATTGATGACAAATCCAAGAAAAAGGTAAGAATGTGGCATTCAAACTAGATATCGAAGACTAGGATGACCAGATCAAACATAATGCCGATGAAAATATGACTAAGTCAATTGCCATGCTAGCTAAGAGCTTAGGAAAAGTCATTAGAAGACTTGATAGAAAGTTCGAAAATAATATCTTTACTAATATAAAAAATAACCAACATTAAAATTTAAAAGGTGACAACTTTCGGCATAAAGTAAAAGATGGAGAAAAAGTAAACAATGACAGGTAATTCAATGTCATGAATGTGAATGTTTTAGTCATATTTAGGTTGAATGTACAAATTTTCTTTAAAAATAGAAAAGGGCCACAATTCCACTTTCTCTAATAATTTGTCAGATGAAGAAAGTGTGTATTTGATCAAGCAGACAATATGGTAGTGTTCACTACTCGCATAAGATCAAATTCATAAGTGTCTAATGATAATGGTGATACTAGTGATGATAACTTATCTGTTGATGTCATTGTTGAAGCGTACAAGACATTGTATCTCAAATGTACTGAAGAATCTCAAGTAGTTGAAAAATAAAAGAAGAGAATTGAATCCCTTCTTCAAAACAAAACTTGTCTCATGCTAACTATTTCAAAGTTAAAGGGAGAAGTTGTCCATCTTATCTAAGCTAAGCTTGATGGCATAACCAAATATGTTTGCATGTTGTGTTCTAGAACTGAGAGCCTTGAAGGGAATTAGATACTTGGGAGAATCATTTAATTCGAAGACTATGTTTGTTCCTCCAATTCAAAAAATAAAATTTACAATATCAGGTAACAAGTCTCAATAACTTGTTAAACATGATTACCAACACACTATATTTTCTACAATAGACCCTCTTAGGTTTGTCATGATTGTGGTCAACTTGGTCACATGCGACCGAACTATTGTAAATTGTATTGTATACAACCATGTCGTTAACATATTTATCCCCATTGGAATGAGATGTGTGAATGCATCCTTGGGAAGTTTGGCGTGTCAAGCCTAATTTCTAGTTCACATTGCTTGTACCTCCCTAAAGGTCTTTTCCCGTGAAGATTTCTATTTTGATAGAGATTACTTTAGACAAAAGGTATGAGAAAGAAACTATCTGAAAGACATCAAACTATTTTCTAAGAGTTATCTTACATTTGGTGATGGTGCTAAAGGAAAATCATTAGAAAAGGGAAGTTAGTTTATCCTGGTCTTCCTTGCCTTAACGATGTCTTACATGTTGACGGTCTCACCTTTAATCTTATACAACTTATGAAAGGGTCTACATCTTTCAACAATTGTTACATGTGGTCACCTTCTAAAAAGAGCCAACCTTAAAACTATCATATCTCTAAAACTAAGAAACTAAAATATGGCGCATAAAGCTTATACACTTAAACCTTAGGAGTATGAGGAACATTATTACTAAAAAAGGTTTTCATATGTACATATGATCTCAAAATTGAATAAGGTAAAATTTATGGTGACCATCAAGTTGAGAAGTAAACCAAGATGTCACATAAGAAGGTTCAACATCTTACCACTACTCGTGTTCTTGAATTACTTCGTATGGATCTTATGGGACCCATGCAAGTTAAGGGTCTTGGAGAAAAGAGATATATCTTTGCCTATGTTGATGACTACTCTATATACATTTGGGTTGAATTTATATGTGAGAAGTATGATACCTACGTTTTCTTTGAACACATTTTCCATCGCTTACAACGTGAAAAAGGATATAAAATATGCATGATCATTCACATTCGAAGTGATCATGGTAGAGAATTTGCAAACTTCAGCTTCTACTTTTTATGTACTATTAAAGGGATTGCTCATGAATTTTCTACTCTCATCTCACCCCCATCAAATTGGGATTTTCGAGAGGAAGAACCATATCTTACAAGAAAAGGATAAAATCATGATCCATGCCAAACAAATTCCTTATCACTTTTGAGAAAAACAATGAATATTGCATGTCATATTCACACTCGAGTAACAATTTGACAAGGTGCAAAGGTTACTCATTACGAGCTATGGAGGATGAGGAATCCCAACCTTAAATATTTTCATTTGTTTGGTAGTACTTGCTATACTCTTACTGGTCGTGAACAAAATAGGAAGCTTGGTTCAAGGAGTGATGAAGACATATTTCTATTCTATTCCATTAATAACCGAGTGTATATAGTGTTTAACAAGGTCATAAAACCTATGATGGAATCTATGAATTTCATTGTTAATGATGATCAAATTGAAGTGACTCCCCGGGAAGACGAGGATTATAATATAACTGGTCATAATGTTGAGAAAGGTGTTGCTGGCATTATACAAAACAATGTGCAAATAACTAAAGAAGATGTAGATTTGGATGATGATGAAGATAATGCTAGTGAAAGAAAAGAACCATCGATAAGTATTAATTAGAATCATCAAATTGAAAAAAACTATAGGAGGTCTAGATGAATGCTTCACCACACGGAGAAAACATCTATAAGAGCTTGTTCAATTTAAAAGAAACAAAGTATGGGAAATTATTCCTAGACCAAACTCTGCTAATATCGTTGGGACACAATTGATTTACAAGAATAAGTCTGATGAGAATGGGATTGTTACTTGAAACAAAGCATCGCTTGTAGAACAAGAGTATCGGTTTAGCATAAGACTATCCTTAATGGGTACTTGGAAGTGGAAGTTAGCCCACAGACATCATTTAAGAACACAAGTTACATCTACACTTGTTTGTAGTAAGCATAAATTATAGACATCTAATATAAAAATAGGAGCTACGTCACCATGCATTTTTAGCCAACTCTCTTCATATTCAAAGTCAACAAACTTTTAGGTAAAATTCGTAATCGTATTTTTCCTCTATGATAATAAAAAGATAATAGTAATACTTGTAAATTTAAATACAGGTTTGAGCTAGTCCCACGTGGTTTGAAAATGTTTGGAAGAAATGATGAGCAATTTTTCTGTGATTGGAGATGATGAGCAATTCATGGATATGAAGAGGTTGAAACAAGATGAAGCAAGAAAATACTTTATTCCTTATAAAGGTTACACTAACACACACTTGTGAATTGTATAGAGCAGATGGTCTAAGAAAATGGACTTATGTTTAGAATTTTCTTTTCAAATTTTTAATTGTTTAATATTTTAAAATATATAATAAAAATAATTAATTTTATAAAAAATAATAATAAATTATCCTATTCATCCATTCAAAATTTTAATTATGTAATAAATAATAAATCAAGATCAAAAAACTAAGTTTTAAAATGGAGACAAAAAGAAAAAAAAAACCATCAAACAAGGGAGTCTAATAGAAAGACCAAAAGTACTGAAATAACGTATTAGATGTTAAAAGAAAAATCTTAATTTTCATGATTTAACGAAACTTCAATCATCATCTCTAACATCATAAATAACATCTAAAACATCCATTTTTCGTAAGTTTTTTGAATTTTCGATAAATTTTTTAATTTTTGTGTAAATGAATAGACATCAATTATTAGAGTCATAAAAAATGAACATAAATAGCATTTAGGATAGTTTAGACACATCATATTAGATGTTTGTTGGCCGAAAATAATGATCAAAACAAATTTTTTTGATATTACATGGATATATTGATATCATTGATACAACTTCTGAGTTGCAAAAAGTTCCAGAAATACATCTCTGAAATTTTTCAACAGTTTAGTTTCTTAGTAATCAGAGATGCATCTCCGGAATTTTCTCAATCTTTTTATTTGTTTTGATTTTTTTACTTATGTTGTTTGACTGCACTAATGGTATGCTTTAACTTACAATCATAATGGTCGATTGACATATGATAGATTGATGCACAAGAGGGTTGCTTAGCACACATCTGTGCGACGGGAGAAGAGTCAATAGATTACAGAGGCTCTTGATCCCTCTGACCAGGCAAAGCCATCTATTTTTGGGGCTCGTACTTCTCCTCTTGTCACTCCATCTTTTTCTTTCAATAGAAGACGGGATTCACCATCTGGCGCATCACTCCCTTCATCCTCCCACAGGCATCAAGTTTCACCAGTGTCACCTTCTATTGTAGATGTTGTTGATCCACTCCCACCTCCTACTATTAATGTTGTTGATCAACTCGTACCTCATACCGCTATGCATGATAATTCAGTGCCACCTCAGAAGGGTGAGGTTACTACGCATCCTGAGTCAGAGGCATTTGGAGGAGGCCTAGTTGATTTTTCATTATTGCCCCAATATCCAGACCATACTATCAGACATATCTAGGACGAAAAATTGAATTTATTATTTTTTTACGTTAATATTAATTGACAAATTTATGACATTGTTTATTTTTGACAAATTTCATAAGTGTGATACATTAAAAGCCCCTCACTATTATTTGGATCCCTTGTTTTTTATTTTATTTATTTTATTTTATTCTTTTATTATTTTTATTTTATATATATAAATTATATTAATTAAAAAATTAATAATATAAATAGTCAAATAGCACCCACACCGCTCCCATTTTGGAGTTGACCGCGTCGCGCCGCTTTCTGAGATGTATATGTTATGTTTTAAAAAAATATTTCAAAATTCATCCAGAATTTGGTACGTCCGAAAATTCATCTTCAAAAACTATAAACTGGAGCATTAAAAAATCCTCTTCAATTTTTACCAAAGTGTAGGAAATCATGCACTCCATTTTGTCTTAGTGCCAGAGATTGAAGGAAATGAAACACCAACTAATTTTATAAATAGTATTCAGAGACAATTAAACTAATTACCATAAGATTGAGTGTATAACCCTAAGTGTGATCACAGACAGTCTAAATCAAATACTAAAAAACCCAGAATCCTAAAAACTCCAGACCTAACAGAAAGAATAGTTGCAGGAAGCGATATCAGACTAAAATCTCACCTTCCCCTCCAAAGGAAGCATCAAAGTAGAGGTGCTTTTTATTTCTTGGTAGAACTCTCATCCCATTCCATTCATAAAGACTCTCAAATATGGATCATGTTGGTTGATGGAGCACCAAATCTCAATGGAAGAAGTGTAGGAGTGGTACTTGCAGGACCATATACTACTGGTTGAGCAATCTCTATTTTGAATTCAAAACTAGCAATAATCAAGTGTTATATTATATAAGCCCTTATCGGGGATTACTCTGGAAACAATTATGTAGGTGAAAGGACTAATATCTAAGAGAGCTGCTCAAATTATCACAAATCAATTAGCCAAGAATATTACATCAATGTACTAAAAAAATTTCAAATCAATAGAGTAATGCATAGTCAATTTTCAGGGTAAGAAAGTGATAGAATGATCAAAATTATTTAATTTTGAAATAGTGAGATTAATTTTGTAACTAAAGTAGATCAAAATTGTAATCAAACCTAAAAAAATAAATTAATTAATGTATCACTTTTACCACTCGAAATATACCACTCCAGAAATAGAACCATACTCGTACAACTTTTGCTGCCCTAAATTTCAATATTCAGAACTAGAGAAAGTATAAGATCTCCACAAAGCTGGCAAACTAGTCCTCCACTTTTCACCAAAAACTAATAATCAAAACAACAAAATTCTTTATTTGCTATAAATGAATGAAGTCCACAAAAGGTACAACAATACAATCCAATATAGAGGCAAAAGCCTAAGTATAAAATTGATTTTTCTATATCTAGCATCAAAATGTGAGGCAAAAGAACACGCAGCCAACACTAATGTGACCTGAAAAAACAATAGCAAGACAAATAATAAATCATCATTAACAAAAACAAAAGAAACTCGTGTTGAGAGGAGTCAATGTATGACATGAGTAACTAAACATTTGTAAATTCCAGTCACACAAAATATAAATTCCATTCACCATATAAAACAGATACAATAACTAAAAACATATATATTTATTTATTAAATGATATAAATTTTTCTTTTGCATGCTTCTAATATACTACCATAATAGCATGCATAGAAACGTTTTTCTCTGATGGAATCAACAACACACCAACTCAACCAACTCAGTATATTGCATATGACCGACATACAATGTCAGTTTTGTGTCAAAGTAACAACTTTCTGTATAGACCTAGAAGTAAGACAGGTTGTAAAGAATGTACAGAATAATCAACCTAATAATATACCAAAGTGAAAGTTGGAACTTGGATGATTCAAAACGCAAGAGTAACCAGCAGTCATGTGCCTTTCTTTTCTTACCAATTTCATCAGAATATTCTTTACTTAACCAACCAAGACATTTAAAGTTAGTAGTATTACACAAGAAGATGGAGGAACAGGTCATCTTGTCCAGACAGAGTGACAAGATATTATTAGACCAAAAAAGGTACACCCTAAAAAGAATCAATTCCTTACTTTCAGAAGTATATCTAATCTAATAATATTCTTTAATTTTCAGGGCTAACCAACAAATCTAATGTTCTTAACACGTACTCTTGTCTAGACAGAGTGCCAAGACATAGACAAGAAAGGCACACCCAAAAAAAGAATTGATGCCTTACTTTTAGAAGTATATCTAGTCTAAATCTAATAATATTTTGTAATGATATAAATTTCCCATGCAGAGTTGGAAAATAAGAGACTTCCATTGCACCACGCCCTAATCATAATTCTCTTGCAGTAGTACTTCACAAAAATCTGTGTTTTTCCTATCAGCTACTCAATATAATTTGTTGTCCCACTAGTTATATGATTATCAAAGGTTTCCATAACAAAATATAGTAAAAGGCATCAATGCAGGAATAAAAATACTATATGGGATCTATTGCCAGTCATGATGCAATTTTTACCTCTTAAAATCCAGCATGAAGTCAAGGGTGATATACTCAATCAGCCTGCAAATACCATAGATAAACATCAATTCCAGGGAAATATTGCAGTTTGAATAGCAGACTAAATTTAGTATTTCATTTTAATAAATAATTTCTCACGTAAAAATTCCACAACTTATGATTTCAAGTTGATTTGGCCTGTTTAAAGGAAGTTCCTATTTGTTCGACAAGTGAAATTTTGAAAATGATGTCTTGGCATGAAAGAACTGTAAGAGTTTATCAAGTAAAAAGCCACAGTTTTTTGCACTTCTGAAATCATTTTCAAAATTCTGTACCTTCCTAAGTAGTAGTTCAATCAGAAAAGTAGTTCATACTAGAGGATTAACAGGTTTGCCACTCAGGATGGTTCCATAAATTATTTTAATTAGTTTTTTCTTTTCTCAAAAGCACAGGTTGTGAGCCAGCAATTAGTTTTCTATTTGAAAGTTCTAATGAAATTGCTATAGCTGTATCTCTATTTAAATTTAAAAACCATCTAGTCTATCTTTAAAGAAAAACATTTTCCTTTGAACATTCTTATCTATCTTTTTTTAATCTAATTTAATTATTCAAAAAAAATGGGAAACATATCTATAATCCATATTGCATTGTAAAAGAATCTAATAAAGTAAAATAAAAAACTATCTCCAATATATGGCATGATCATATCTTTATAAGTGGGAACAATCATCACCTTACAAATTGGTTTAGTAAGTTTAAGTTAGGTCAAATCACAATTTTAAAATGATATTAAAGCCTTCCTTCAAGATCCGATGGGATAGGGTTTCTGCTATCGGGTTTCTACTATATACATCCACGCACTAAATCCAATAGTGTTGGACGTGAGGGGAGTGTTAAAGAGTCTCACATTAGACAATATATGACCTAAACATACATTTTAAAAGTAGGGACAATTATCACCTTACAAGTCGGTTATATAAATCGGTTTTATAAGGTTGAATTAGGTCAAATTACAAAATCTAAGAATAATGAACATTTATATGCTCACAACAAAATTAAAATATTAATAATGTGCATAAAAAATTAAATTTCTTTAGAAACCCATGCAAGGAGAAACCCATGCAAGGCACGGGCTACTTTATAGTTTAGTTTACACACATCATATCGCAATATCAAGACAAATACATTTGAATATTAACAACGATGACAATGATTTCCAGATTTTCTCTTTGATAGAAAATGGAACTTGTACATATAAAATTTTGACATAATGCGAACATAGTGATTTACCTTCTCATTTTTTGGACCAAAAATTGCTTTGACTGAATCAAATACCTCTTCAACAGGCCTTGCAGCATCAATCTAAACAGATAATATGCCATGTCCTTTAGTACCCGAGCAAAAAACAAAAAACTCATCAAAACATAGTAAAAGCACAGGTATCAATTACCTTGCGGACTTTTCCCTTAGCATCATAATAATTAATAACAGGGAGACTAGAGTCCAAGAAAACCTTGAATCGCTTCCTTATTGTTTCAATGTTGTCATCTTCTCTACCCTTTATAATTGACATTGAAATCCAGTATTAAGCACTGAAAAACATATATATTTTTAGTTATGTATTGTATATTGTATAACCTGGTTCCTACTGAGAAGCCGTCTCTCCATCTCTTCCTCTGGGCAATCAAAGTATAGGACAAACGTTGGCTCTATTCCTGTCTGCAAAGCCATAATGCAGTTTGGAAATTAAAAGTTAGTGCATGTATCTGCTTGGGAGACAGCTAGAAGTGAAAAGCTGTTCTATTTGACAACAATAGCAATTACCACTTCCTCAAATGCTGCACGGTTTTCCTCATTGCGAGGAAAACCATCAATAAGAAATTTGTCATTGCCATTTTCCTGCATTGCTCGTTGCAGAAGCTTAATTGTTACCTCAGATGGAACAATCTTTCCTTCTTTAATCATATTCTGGATCATTGTGCTGTCAAACATCAGAAATAAATGGGTAAATGCTAAGAGACACGGACAGCTTTAAAAACTGCTGCTGGGCTCCTTCTTGTCCCATAATGAATGATACACTTGAAAGGAAAAAAATAAAGTCCTAAAATGAATGCCATATCCATTTTTCAGTGCAATACTAATCTTTTATTTTCAACTGTATCCTCTAATTAATATTCTGTGCACCACTCCCAAGTTATTAAGGGGCATTTGTTTTAAGGATTCATAAATGCCTTCCAGGAATAAGTTACCCAATAATAAAAATATAGAAATTTAATTCTTGGGTATTTTTTAAAAAAGGGTTTGGCATATAATTTATGTTCCTATAGTTTTTAAAGTTATGTGAAATTTTATGGGAATGAACATTCCCACCTTCTTCTCATGGGAGTAAAACCATGGGAATTATGGATGTTAGTTTACTCCAAGGAACCTTTATTCCTAGGAATAACTTTTTCTGGAATGTAATTATTAGACTTGAAACGAAGACCCCCCCTTGTTCCTAGGAATAATTTTTCCTCAACCTTGTAACAATACGTAGGAATAACTATTTTCTAACCATGTATTCCTGGGAATGTAATTCTTAGACTTGAAACAAACACCCCCTTATATTCCACTTTGCACTTAATAATTTTGGTTAACACATATTTTCTTTCTTTCATATGTACGCGGTGAGCTTAGAACTTGAGTTGGACCTAAATCGTCCCTACAAAACCGACTTGTGATGTGAGGATTGCCCCCACTTATAAACACTACAAATGTCATATCTCTAAGCAACGTGGGACTAAATCCACCCCTTCACACCTACAAATCCAAGATATATGTTGGACTTCCCGCTTCCTGCAATGAAGATGTCTATGCTTCGTCCAAAGCAAATGCCACAATTTAAGTGGGCTAGTGGTGGACCGCAACGAAGGCGGAATTTCCAACACCCCCCCTCACTTTTCAGCCTTATTGAGCACGAAGCAGGAAGCGGGAAGTCCAACATATATCTTGGATTGAGCCTAACTCAACCTTCCAAAACTGACTTGTAAAGTGAGGGGTGGCACTATATATATACAAACCCTTTATAGGCTCTATCTTAACCAGTTTATGTGTTTGTGTGTAAGAATTTTCATCATTGGCTATGGGCTCATTCACTAAGAATTCATTATGAAGTGATAAAAAATGAATTTATTTCTTACATGGTGATAAACAAAATCATGATGTTCAAAATATATGTACTAGAAAATGTTCATACTTTGAGTATCCACGGGGTAGAAATCATGATCCCTACCCTACTCCCTCCTAAAACATTTCTAATACAAGATTATCATCATGGCCCATTATTGCACAAGACAAACTTTTATTTACAAAAGATTGATCCTTGGAATTTAGGAAAATATCAAACATTTGCAAGAGAAAACACACATGTGTGCGCATATATATCAAATAAGTACAATTAGAAACTACTTTAGATTATGAATCACAGAGCCCACAATTTTGAGTTACATTTCAAGACAAAAAAAAATATAGTTTCACTGTGTGCTACCCCATTTCTCATGGGATATATGGGTATTTTGTTTTCTTTCCAAATGACAGTCAGTGAAATTATATATACCACCACCTATTAAACTAGTCATTTACTATTTCTAATGGAGTAAAAAGGACTAATAAGAGTCAACAAAACAGGACTATGAATTTATAACTATGGAGCATATAATTTGTACCCATTTTCAGAGCCAGATTTGATTTCTGCACGAAGAAGATCACCAGCACTGAGATGAGTAAACCCAAAATGTTCGACAAGGTTTGCACATTGGGTACCCTTTCCACTGCCTGGGCCACCTGTACCATTATCGTTATTAGATCATTAATCAACTTTGATTCGAAAAAGTAATCCAACAACTTCATTAATAACACAATAGAAACAAATGGATAGATAAATAAATAAATAAATGCATTCACTTTTCAAAGGGTAAAAGAACGATAAAAAATGATGTTAAACAATATATGACATGCCATAAGTTAAGTTAGTAATAGCTGGTAATTGGTAAAAATCTCCCCACGTTTCAACTATGGGTTCATTTGGAAGAGCGTCTTTACAGTTTATTTAGGTGTAGCTTAAGGCATTGGCAATTGTGTGTGTTTTGAAAGGCTTATGAGATGCCCAGATGTTGTTTTACACTTATTTTAATGAGCTCCCAATAAAAGATTACAGAAATATCTAAAGCGGAATTGAATCCCATATCTTCAATCCCAAAAATAATTAGACATAATTTATTATTAAATATAAGTGCTTAATTTGGTTGTTTATCCAAACATAATTATATCAGAGCCACCATGAAAATACCATGACTCCAGGGTACTGGTTTACTATAATAGAAGGAATTGTTAGAACATACATGTGAAGTAAAAACAAGTTCAGCATCGCTCTACTTTCTTTTCCATAGTGAAAGCTTAGGAAGCAAAAAAAAAGTGTTTAAACGATAAAAAAATATTATGTACTTCCAGATTCATCAGTCAAATATCTTGTCTACAAGTAACCATTTATCTATAGCAAAACTCAACAATTAACTACAAATTCACGTTTTAGATGCCAAATTGCTTGTTATAAATAAATTGGAGCAATGAAGAAAGTATGTATGTTCTCAACAAAAATAGTTAAATGCGTAGGATTTTACAAAAGATTATAGTTATACAGAGGGAAGATGACGTGGGAGATTCCTTGACTTGAATGCAATTAACCATTGCTTACCTAGCACAAACACAACTGTGGGGTTTTTAGTTAGGATGCTTCCATTTGTATCCTACAAACAAATGAAGAACTTAAATCAGTTGACATTAACACTGCACCAGAATTGATACCATTTGTACCCTACAATCAAATAAGGAGTTAAAAAACAGTTCAAATCGATACTACCGCATTAAAAATGACACCATTAAAATTCGACAATTGAACATTCAATTGAAAAAATAGTTCAAATCAATATTGCATTACAATTAACACGATCTCATCAATATGAATCCCCAAACCATATAATTTATATTGTTTTAGTAAATATTTTGTTGGACATGACTCCAGCATATCCTACAGTCTAATGTACAGCAAATTCTATGAAGGAAAAGATATTTTAAAAGTTTGAATCTCCAAACTCTGTACAACTGTATAAAAAGTATGAGAAATAAGTACTTAAATCAGATTTTCAAAGGAATCTTTCAAAATGCAAAAAAGTTCGAGCAAAAGCAAATCCATATGTGGCATAACAATGAATACCTTGATCGCAGCTTCAAGAACTGTTCCCATGAGTAGTAGCTACTAAACTGTCTTTATCTGCAAGTAGAAAAATTCAAACAAGTATTATGATGAGTCCAACAGAAATTCATTTACATTGAAAAATCAAGTATGTCTCTATGCGTATATCTATTCAATCACACAACTGATTGAAATCTGGATAGGATAAAATGACATATGGTAAAACAATCATTTCACCAATGCCAAACCACACACTTCAAAAGGGAACACAATAAAAAATAGAAAACTCGTATTATATTCAGTCTTATACATTCATCGACGTATCATATTAAAATCTATATGCAATTGCTTATATACCCTTGCTTTCACCAAATTCAGCTGATTCACAAATGAAATTCATCAATCAACAGATCATGCAGACACTTAAACTCATTCAATTTTCCATCAAAACTTTCACGGAATCTCACTCATAGCAATACCATTAACCAAATCACCAATCAAAACTTCAGATCTAAAGCCAGAACAATATCACAAACACTAAAACCAGAACAATCTCAACAAAATACATAAACGAAAATCAACACTAGAAGAACACCGTCATTTCATCAATCAGGTACAATAAAAAAGAAAAAGAAAACAAAATCACAAAGCAGATAGCAAGATCACGAAACCAATCCCTAATCAATGTCAAAAAATTCCTCTAAATTTCTTATTCTTCGCACGCGGTAAAATCAAACACGTGAATTTCAAAACGAAAATCAAACAATGCGCGCGGAATAGAGAAAAATGAAATGAAAGCACGGATCGAAGATAAGTTCGGTGAGATCTAAGCAGAATTGAAAGAGAAAGCGTGAAATGGAAGAGAAATTTGAGAGGCGTTACCTTTGCGCGAAAGAGGAAAAAAAAAAGAGTGAATAGGATAATTGTTGGGATGGAAAGTATGGTTAGGTTCGTTTTTGTTATTTATAGTGGTGTAAGAAAGTTGATGGAGGTGGTTTATTAGTCGGTAGGGGTAAAATTGGAAAGTTAAGTTCATGGAGTGAGGGAAGGCGAGGAAGGTGGTTGCGTGATAGTAACGGCTACAATGAACGTTTTTCACGGCTTTGATTGTGAGGATGCTTCAACAACAAGGGAGGAAGGTGTGAAGATTCTTGTGTAAGTATTATCAACAATCATGTTATCTTGTAAATAAATAAATAATCTCATCACTTTATCCAATTTTTAAATAAAAACTAAGTTGATTAGTAAAAAGGCTAAAGAGTGTCTTTTGGTAGATAAATAAGCTAGAGTACACTTTAATTATAATAAAGGACTTTATGGCAAGGAAAAAACGAGTAGATTTAGAGTAACAATATAATTTTTTTAATTTTACTATAGTTCCAAATGTATAATAGAGATATTTGTTTGTAAGGAAGTATTGTTGTGATGTTTTTTTATGTTGATCATGTTGGCCGTGGAGGTTCATTTGTAAATATTAGTGATCAAGTAATTAGACATAGTGATTGTGATGTTTAGTATTTTAGGTTTTAGAATATTATGTACTTGAGTTGTTCAATATATCTTATAGTTGAGATTGAGATTAGGGATCATATATTCTTCTATGAGACAATTGTCTTATCATAAAGTCGTATGAGATCGTTGAGCCTGTATTCCTATACGTCTTGAGGGCGCGTCCACACCTTGGTCTTCCCCGCCTCCTAAGAATTGTCGTCTGCTCTTATGCCAAAACAATCACCTTATAAGTCTTAGTTGGTGCTGACAAGTTATGGCTTTGTCTTGGGACTTCATATATTTCAGATTGAGTTGTTATTCCTTTCCAATAAGGTGATGATATCGGTAATAATGACCCCTGGTTGGATATGATAGGATGAGATCTGGGAAGTCAATATGGACAACAAACCTATTGTGGGATTCTTGGGGAAAAAGGCATGTGCCCTAAATATCACATTTTTTATGTTGGGGAGTTCCTGGGGTCCTAATGTCTTGTCAGACCCTGTTATTTGCCTTTGTCGCTTCTCAATAAGTGATACATACTTAACCTGACTTTTACTCTTCCTTTTCCTGTCATGTAACCTTAGCCTTGGGACTACATAGTATAGGATGAGGCGTGCATTGACTATTCATAGAACATATATATATATATATATATATATATATATATATATATATATATATATATATATATATATATATATATATATATATATATGATTTTAGTTTGTGGTTATGAATGAAAGATTGATTTTTAACTTTTCTATTTAGCAATGAAAGATTGTGTTTGTATGTTTTGGCCAATGAAGAATTGAGCTTTGGTATGCGGAAAGGGTTCGATTTCCCGACATTCTGAAATTTGACAATGCGATGATCGAAAGAAAAATATGGATGCTCTTGGTGCCCCAAGTTTAATCCATTACTGGTAAGATGGGTATTTGTTCACATGAGAACTTTGGCTTCTGCACTAATAGCCCATGGGGATTTGCAAATGATTTTATGTCTTTATGCGTCGAGCACATTACTGAGGACTGTCGATCTCCCTTCAGACATTTTCAAATCAAAGCAATTTAGTCTTCTTTTCAGATGCTTTTATTATTGCCCAAAATTTTAGTGTAGTGTTTATAAAAAAATAATTGACATCTTACAAACAATCAGATAAAACAAAAATAATGAAGAAAGCTTTGATGAAATCATCATCTTTTATTCAAATGAATTGACCCGTGAATGAGCGATAATACATAAGGATGCAATTATTAAAAAAGGTAATTGTTGTGATAGAAATAAGTAAAATGGAAATGAGGTTTGTTTTAAATTTCCATCAAATTACAACACAACTATACTCCTTGAGTCTTTGAAGATCACAACACTTTTATTACGAGGAGAGCAAATGGATCGATTCTTCCCATCTTGAGTTTTCCATTGTTGCGCGGGTTCATGGACCACAGACTTTTGCCTTTGGAAAAAATCCCTAACTTTTTTTTGGATCTCCCTTTTGGGTTTTCAGTCCCTCGTGATATCCTTTTTTTTATGCTTAAGTTGTCCTTTCTGGCTATCGACTTAGCGGGTTAATTTTTTGTTTTTATCCCTAACTTTTTCCTGGACTGTTTATCATTTTTTTGTCCATCGGGATACCCATTTTTGCATAGGTCACCATTTTAGGTTTTTGACCTAACGGGATTTTGTATTTCACTTTTTTAGGCAAAGTATCATTTGATTGCATCCGAATTCACTAGGAGTGGAAATTCTTCATCGTCCATAGTCGTGAGAATTAGAACACCTTCAAAATAGGATTTCTTCACAATGTATGAACCTTTGTAATTTGGTGTCCACTTGCCCTGTGAATCCTTGAATATGCATGATCTTCTTTAGCACCAAGTCACCTTCTTGGAACTCTGGAAGGCGAACCTTCTTGTTGAATGATTTCTTAAGAAGTTGTTGGTATAGTTCACCATGACATAACATTGTCATGCGCCTCTATAAGGTTGAGTTGGTCGAACCTTGTCTAGACTCATTCCACCTCTTCTAGCTTAGTCTCCATCAAGACTCTCAACAAGGGGATTTTTACTTCAATAGGAAATACTGCTCACATGCCATAAACCAGAGAGAAATGGGTTACCTCTATTGATGTGAGAGTTGACGCTCGATAGCCATGCAACACAAAATGAAGTATTTCATGTTAGTCCTTGTATGTTATGACCATTTTCGGGATGATCTTCTTTATGTTTTTGTCCACTACTTCCACGAACCCATTCATCATGGCCCGATATAGCGATAGGTAATGGTGTTAAATTTTGAAGCTTTCGCACAAATTTTTCATCATTTTGTTGTTGATATTTGTTCCATTATCATTGATGGTCTTGTTGGGAACCCCGTAAATGAAGGAGAAGAGCGATCCAAAATGCAACGGAATTTAAAATTTCTCCTTTAGTGATCCTTACGAATGAACATGATCAATGATAGAATCGTTACCTCTTATGGAAATTGTAACCTTTGATGCAGATCTACGGAGCAATCACGAGTGTTGAATGATGACAACGCCTCTACTCAGTCCACACGGACAAATTCCTTCAATCTCAGTGTCAGCTGCTACGAATGAAGGCTTTGAGTGAGAGAGAGAGAGAGGGAGAGAGAGAAACGAAATTGCAACTGCACAAATGCTTCTACACAAGGGTTTTATTTATAAAACCACTTTGTGTGGTCTGCAAGCTAAAAAGCCCACTCAAGTGTATGTGGCTCATATCTTATAATATGCCAAAATCACTTAAGCGTGTGGTACCTTACCATATTTCGTATTCTACTTAAGTACATCATACCTTACGATGTTCTACACCTCACTTAAGTGCACTGTATATTACGGTATTCCTTAGTTACTATATCTATCATCAATCCGTCCTTTTGTGTGTGACCCTGTAGGTTTTCGCGGCATTGACAATTATATTAAATCACATATTTAACATAATAAACAGTGAGCGGTATCTAGCAACACATCACTGATACCCAAGACACGAAAATGTCATGTGATCTGACAAATCCTTTTGTGATAATACTTATGTGTACAATTACCCTTTTGCCCTTATGTATATATTGAACACAAGGCATAGATCGTGTCATCCTTGTCTAGTTCAATATTGGGCCCATAGACATTTATCATGTTACGCAGGATGGGCAAATTCCATTTAGGTCACTCATGTCCCTTAGCATGCTTCGTGGAGTACCCATCAACTATCTTTATGGTCATCTAGTTACGGACAATGTTTGATCAGCAATAAGGCGCTCGATTCTACATCTAGGGTCCATAATGGTTTCGGGTCGAAGGGTGGTATACATCATTATCACCATGAGAATAACTTATGACATTTTGCATAACATTCTATATAGTATTCTCATAGCGGGTCAATTTAGTATAAATATTACTCTTAATATTCATACCTATGTTTAAGACTTGATAACTCCTTATCCATGATCCATGAGATGTGATCATCAGTCTATATACATAATAGTCTTAATGCTTTAATGTTATCCCACTTCACAATAAAGCTCGACTACGGATGCTTTAAGAATAGTGTCCTTATGTTTAATGTGATCTCATGATTAAGTCACACTTGATACATTAAATGGACTAGCTATTCTAGGGACTTTATTAAACAAACATAATAAAGAAAAAGTCTTTTATTATTAATAAATAATTCGATACAAGTACCAAAAGTATTGGCATATAGGGCTTACACCAACAGTAACGACAAATGATATCTTTCTTAATGAAGCAGGCAACCACTTGCTTTGTAACATTGGCGTAAGATGCAACTTCGACCCATTTGGTGAAGTAGTTTATGGCAACTAGTATGAATCTATGTTTGTTCGAAGCCTTTGGTTCGATGTGCCCAATCATGTTTATTACCCACATGGAGAATGATCGTGCCGCTGTTAAGATGTTCAGAGGAGTAGGTGGAACATGCACCCTGTCATCATAAATCTGGAATTTATGGCAAGTTTGGGCCTAATGAAAACAATCAGTTTCCATAGTCAACCAGTAATAGCCTGTCCTTAAGATTTTCTTGGCCATTGCATGACCGTTGACACGAGTAACAAAGGATCCCTCATGGTTTTCCTTAATGAGCATGTCTGCTTTGTGTCTATCCATGCATCTAAGTAGAATCATGTCATAATTTCTTTTATAAAACATATTTCCATTCAGGAAGAACTTTGTTACTAACCTCCTCAGAGTCCACTTGTCAATAATTGAGGCATTTTTCGGGTATTCTTGTTTCTCAAGATAGCGCTTGATGTCGTAAAACTAGGGTTTGGCATCAGATTCTTCTACTACTGCCAAGTAATGCGCTGGTTGATCAAAATGCCCGATTATGACATTTGGCTCGTGATTGTACCAAATCAACTTGTACATTGATGCCAAGGATTCTAGAGCATCTACCATCTGATTTTCCTCTTGAGGGATATGGGAAAAGGTGATTTCCTCGAAATAGATAGTAATTCCAAAACATGATCCAGGTATGGAATCAGGTTAAGATGTCTTATTTCCTAATCATCTCTTATCTGGTGTATAACCAAAGCAGAATCTTCGTATACTTCAAGGATTTTGATCCTTAAGTCAATGACGACTTCTATTCCCATGATGCACGATTTATATTCAGCATATAGTTTTAAAGTGAAAGGCATGTGATAGTTCTTGGAAAACATCATTACTTCCCCGATATCATGACCTAGAGCATTGGAGACACCATCGAACATAAAAGTTCTTCACTCCCCTAGTTTGGGTCCTTCATTGTTGCTTATGACCTTTTCATCATCCATGGACGTAACATCTTCACCAAGGAAATCAAACCTCAATGGTTGGTAGTCTTCCACTAGTCTGTGGGCATGATGGTTGGATATCAATCATGTTATGCGGGTCAACATATATTGCTGAAGGCATCAGAAAGCCCATGCAGGTGCACAAAAAGTCTTCTCGAGCAATGAGTATCTATTTTCACAGTCGTTAAACTTCTTGCCTAGGTAGTAGATGGCATGCTCCTTTCTACATGTTTCATCTTATTGTCCCAACACACAACCCATGGATTCATCAAGTACCATTAAGTACATGATAAGAGGTCTTCCTTGAACAAGGGGTATTAAGATTGGTTTTACTTTCTTGAATGCTGCTTGGCAGTCTCCGTTTCACTCGTTAGCTTGATCTTCGTGGAGTAGTCTGAGAATTGGCTTGCATGTGGTTGTGAGATGCATTATGAATCTAATAATGCAGTTCAATCTCCCCAAGAAGCCACATACCTCTTTTTTCAGTTTTAGGTGCAGGCATACTTTGGATAGCTCTAACTTTATCAAGATCAACCTCGATTCCTTGTTGACTTACGATGTATCCCAATAATTTACCAGATCGGACCCCAAATATGGACTTGTTAGGGTTAAGCCTCAGCCGAAATTTCTTCAATAAAGCAAACAAATTTTATAGATTGACAATGTGATCCTCATTCGTATTGTATTTCATAATCATATCATCAACGTATACTTCAATCTCTTTATGAATCATATCATGAAAGAGAGTTACCATCGCTCGTTGATATGTTGTCCCAATGTTCTTCAAGCCGAAAGGCACCACCTTGTAGCAGAAGGTTCTGTAAGGGCAAATTGTCATACAACATACGATCATAGGTTTCGATGATGACAAATGACCACCATGGATGAATCGGCATTGTCGATTCCACCTCTACAAAACAAATGCAACATATCACCTATCATATCCTTTTCTATGCTCATCTAAACTGTTATATTTCATACAACATATATGGATAAAATGTGGTCATGACAAAATGCATGAAAACCACATAAATATGAATTTTTGCAGATTTGCAGGGTTTGAGTCGACCACAGGGTCGACACATAACACAGTGCATTTCCCACGGGTCAGCGCATAACATAGCGCATTTCCCACGGGTCAGCGCACAAAAGGCTTGAGTCGACCGCAGGGGTCAGCGCATGAACCACGAGTCAGTGCACGCCGACCTATGGTCGACGCATACTGTTGTGCTTTTCAGTCTGTCTAAAACTGCAGGCCATGAGTCGACGCATAGACCTGCTATGGTCGACCGTTCGTGCGCAAATTCAGTTATTAAGTATTTCCCACTCTATTTGAAAAGTTGTTAAGTGGGTTGGTTGGTTTGTTACTATAAATAGAAGTTTAGTTATTTTGTATCAACTAACATTTTGATAATTTGATTCAAGTGTTCAAAGAACAAGAAAAAGTGAAATAGGTGTCCAAGATTCTTCATCTTCATCTTCAACATCTCACAACACATCAACTACACATAACCATTTTTGAAGTGCTTTGTGATTGGTTAAAGGTGATAACGTTCGAAGTCGAGATTGGGGAATCCGGTTCGGGTTGAAGCTTGCGACAGGTTTTTTCTTGAATAAAACCTTTAGGATTTTGTCCTCCAAGACTGGTTTGTTTTTTGGGGGTTTTTGGGACGAATTCTTCATCAATTTTCAGCTGAGCGAAGGTGATTGAGAAGAGGAAGTCTTCATCAATCTAGTAGCGGATTCAGTGATATTGAAGGGAAGATTTCGGGTTCGATTTGTTGTAGTTGAGATCAGCCGGGCCGAGGGTTTGAAGAACTGAGGGTTATTCAACAAAGAGGATGGAATCGGAGGTCTATCAACAACAATCGAAGGACTTGATTCACCTTGAATCAAGGAACAAGGAGTGCAAGCAACATTCAACGTCTTAAGAGTTCTGTTGTATATTTGCTTTGCAATCCTTGTATAAACGGTTAAACTCAACAGGTAATATCTATTAAAGCAATCTCAATTCTAGTTTTAGAATTGAGGGCAGACGTACCCCGAAGCGAGGACGGCGGGGGAACTGCCTCATCAAATCTTTGTCTTCTCTATTTTTCAGCTTATTTGTTTTGGCTTAAAAATAAGTGATTTTTGTATAAGCACTTTATCAAACCTTGATATTAATTGAGTAAGAAGTTAAAACTCTGTTTTTTGAATCCAAAGTATAATAAGAAATTGTACTAGACTAATTGGAATCACTTACTCAACATAAATATCACTTGGAGTGTTTTCACACACCAAGTGTTTGATAATTTGCCTAAACCAAAATTATCTTAGTTGTGTATCTAGTTTGGTTTCCTATTTGAATCATTGGAACTAGGAATCCTAGTAAGTGAAACAAATCATTGATAGTGTGACTAGTGTAGTGATTCGTATTCTACATTATCACTAATCCATAGGCTTGACGCATATCCGGTTTTCCAATAACAGTTCGTTTTAGACTGTATTTTCCTCGGCCGCTTCCGCACTTAAAACAAATTTTCAAAACCATTTTTTTGGTAGCGCCGACTCAAATTTTAATTGGGATCTATTCAACCCCCTCCCCCCCCCCTTCTAGATCCGTGCCATAGTCTAACAAGTGGTATCAGGAGCTCCGGTTCACTCTGTGCTTCAAAATATAACTTTGATAGAAAATGGCTAGCTGTCGCATCCGCAAAAAAACAACCGGCGGGCTGAAACAAAAAACAACACAGAGCCGCCACTGCGCGTTATTTATCCCAAAGAGGGAAAGGAAACACTCAGAGTAAACCTAGGAAAAAGCATGGTCTCGCGACCAAAGAGAAAGGGTAAGGGAGTCGGTTACGCAAGGGGAAGGTATTAGCACCCCTCACGTCCGTCGTACTCGACGGGATCCACGCTCTAACGATAGAAAAAGGTTGCTAAAACATCACACACACACACACACCGAAGACAACACAGGTGGGGTTAAGAGGAAGAGAGCTCGATAGGACATCGCATCCTATGCCTACGTATCTCGTCTGGAACGAGAATCAGAGCTGCCGTAGTTCGGCTCACGCACGCCAAACAAGCAAACACAAACACAGGCAAACTGGGAGCCTGAATGCCAATCACTGGACTTACATCAGCATCCGAACCAAAACACACACAAGAAGGCAAACGTGGAGCCCGACCGCCAATCACTGGACTTACATCGGCATCCGAACCAAACACACAATCAAGATACGGACAGCCAATCGCTGGGCTTACATCCATATCCTGACACACAAGAAGATAACAAGCAAACACACACAAAAAGAAAAAAAAGTGCCCGGAGAGACCTCGCACGGTCTCCTGCCTACATACCTCGTCTGGAACGAGGATCAGGGCGATGTAGTTCCCCTGAAAGGGAAAGAAAATCTAGCCAGAAACCAAGGGGGACACACTACCAGGGAGCTGTACTCGAGCCTAGGGTTATCATGCATCATTGCCCTATGTTATGGTTTCTACCTACTTGCACAACAGCAAGCTAATCCTAACCAGGAAAAACAAGCATGCAAGCATCAATCAAAATAAAACAAACATTTCACATAACACACACTATATCCAGTCAAGTGAGGCTCAAACAAAGGGTGAGACTGCCGAGGCAAGTCATCTGTACAAGGGCAGTGTTAGCTCTTAACCTTGCCATTGAGAGGCTAAGGTGAAGCTGATGAAAGGTGAGTGAAGATTAGACTTCACAGCTCTTATCCCTGATCAGGGAGAGCTTCAAACAAAGGAGCGTGGGTCCAGAATGGAGGGACCCTTCTACGCTCAAGGACTCTGACACAACTGTACAAAGTACAAGATCTTGGGTTTGTGTCCCAATGCATCTACACAGTGGTGTGAGCAGAGGGACGACTCAACAGAATAGCGGGGGATAGATTGCATATCCCTTGGGTTCCGTCAATTGCCTCATAGAGGTCTTTACCTGCTTGGCACAAAAGTAAACAATCACAAACATCGCCTCTTAAGGAGGACTTCAGACAGTTGACTGGCTAAATAACAAGCCAGGTCTTCCAGACTACATGAAGACAAAAGAGTCTACCTCAAATGGTTTATACAACCAAGCAGCAGCAAGCAAGTTCTTAAAGAACTGTAAGCGACTAAATGCACCTGAAATCAATCAAGTATCATCAGTACTCAGACAAACCAACAATAAACAGCAAAAGTCAATCTATACAGACAACACAAGTTAATGCACATAAGTGCAAGCCATGAGCTCAAGCTCAAGCATCAAACCCTACAACACAAAACCAATGTTAGTTTACAACATCAAACAATCTTAATTTACAACTTGAATTTCTCTCCTTAAGCCTTTTACACTTTTAACCTGAAAATCCAAACCAAATGTGAGAAACAAGACCACTAGGCCAAGCCTAGGGTCCAAAGGGGATGAAAAATCCAAAACAGCAAGTGAAATTTATCCAAAATCACATTCAAACAAATCAAAAGCAAATGCAATTGGTCCCATGATCATATCAATCACCATTATCATTTCATGCACAATTTAGTATCAAACATGCAATTTGCACCTTCAAATGACCAAACAGAACTATTTCAATCAAAAGCATACCAAAATAATTCAATTAATTCCACAAAAATTCACACCTAAATAGGACACATTCAATGTATAGCATGTCAATTTTCAGCTCAATTGGACAAAAGAAAGTAGGTCAATGAAAATCAAGAAGTCCAGACACATTTATACAAGCCAATTCAAGGCATCAACACAAGCATCAAATTCCATAAATCATAAAACAGTGACAACAATTAAGAAATGAATGGGATCAAAACCATGATGTCCTACAATGTGTCTAGAATGCTCATGTCAAATTTCATCTTCATCCAATACAATATGAGAATTTCACAAATGAAATGCCAACATGTGTCACACAAGATCACCAAATGAGCATACAGAGAAGAAAATTATCAATCAATTAGAAAACTCCATCAAAAACTCCAGCAAAAATCACATGTAATCTTGACATATCAATGATCATTCATGCAAAAAATTGGAGCAATTCAACATTCCTAAGCCAGGCAAATAAAATCATGAAGTTGACCTAGCTTGGTGTGACACAAATTGTCACACCTCTAATCAAAAAATCATATCTAATCAACCAAGTATCCAAAAATCACAAACTCTACATGAAAATCACCATCAATGAGTCCAGAACAAGCACAAAAATTTTCATCTATTTCTTTAAAGGTATCATCATTTCATGAAGGATTTGGCAAAACATACATAAATGTGACACATTCAACAAACCCTAGGTCAATTAAATTTCCACACGTGCAAAAATTTCACAAAAATCATAATTAAATTCTTCACATCATCATGAGAACAATGCAAAAAATTTCACAAAATTTGGATGAAAAATGAAGCCTCTATGAATTTTCTAAGATCATGTAATCAAATGAAATAACCAAAGAAAATGAAAATGAAATAATATCTAATTAAATAGGACCAGTGGCATAAGCGTAATATTAAAGTCCAGGCGCAAAACGACGCCGTTTCAAACAGATTGCATGGCAAAGCGTGATTCGCTGGTTTGGGCGGTAAACACAATTTTCAAACGCAGGCAATGGATTCGAAGATCAAAACGCGTTACACAGGTTCTTCACCAAACACGAATTTCCAGATTTTGATGAACATCAAATCTCAACCAAATGCTACAATCTTATAGTCAAAAGAACCGTCTCTCTTCCTAGATCACGAATACGCTAATGATTTCTCCTAATTCTAACCATGGCGAATGGATCGAGCAAATTAAGTTATGAACACAAACATTCAAATCGTGATATCTCTCTCCACAGTTAACCAATTCACAAACCAAGCATAGCATGTTGATCTATGATGAACGAACTACAAAACGCATATGATAATTTAAGAAATGATGAGATTCGAAAATTGACCTTGTGTTAATGGCAGTTGTTGTTCTTGATGCTTTCGCGTGCAATTTTCCAAAACAGATCGAGGTTGATGTATAGGAAGATGAATGCCACTCGTGCCTTAGCTCAAAGATGCTTCAGTTGGAAGAATCATCAAGTTGCCATTGTTGTGCACATTATGAACAGTTGCGATCCTTGAGGTTTCTTGCATGGATTCACCAAAACAGTTGGAGATTGATGTTCATGGAGCACGAACCAAAAAGAATTGTTCAATTTGGTGAAGAATTGATGAAGTTTTGATGAAAAATGTTGATGAGGTTCTTGGAGAATTTGGGAGATAATGGAGGGAAAGTTTGTTAGATTTCTTGGAATGTGCAATTGTGATTAGCATTCTGTTACAATTAGAGCTTTATACCAATGCCTTAATCACTTCTTAATCTCAAATTAGCAAAAATGAGTTGGATTAGCATAATGTGTTTTCTTAAGTGCAAGGGCAAAATGGTCTATTCCTAATTAAGCCATGTGACAGCAAGATGACAGCTCAAACAACTTCTATTTGGCATTTGGAGTGTGTTGGCATTGGTCTCATGTCCAAATTCCTTGTATTGCTCAAATTCACTATACCATGCCAAAAATACACTTAAGTCCACTTGAAATTTGACTTTTTGCATTGACCATTTTTGATGAATTTGGATCATACACCATGAAAGTACATGTGAAATGGAGTTTGCTCATAAAAAGATCACTCAATTTGGACACTCCATGTGAAAGTTATGCCACTTTGATTATAGGCATTTTTGGAAAATGAATGAACCCTAACTTGCCAACCATACATGGGAATTTCAAGTTCTTGGACTTTTTGGAAAGGTGAGAGCAAGATATACAACTTTCATGTTGAACAAATTTTCATTTGAAGCTTTTTTGGACACGTAATTTTGTGGTGAAAAACTTTCCATTTTTGGAAACTTCCATTACAAGTCACTTTCTATTTTTGGCAATTTTTGTCCTGACTTTATTTTCTTCATTCTTGAGCTTTGACATGTCAAATGAAACTTGTTTCAACATGAATGAAGCGTATCCAACTCTCTCCCACCTCCAAATCCATAAAATCAAGCACAGTTGACCATATTTGACTTTTCAACTGATAGATGAATTTGGCAATGCACTGATCCATCTGAGCCCCAATTCTCTGATGAAATGACTCAAGGATGAAACCCTAGCCTCCATAAGCTCAATACAATCATGAAATGATCCCCATATCCATTGTAGACCTCATCTCCCTGCCATGCCCTGATTGGCCCAATGCAACTGATTAGGGTTGACCAATGGTCAAAACCCTAATCTCAAGATATCTGATCAAACTCTTGAATCTTCTTGGATGATAACAAGACCATGATGATGATGATGTATCATTTCAACCAAGATCAAGATCAATCCCCTTGTGAATCATGAAACCCTAATTTGAACCACCCTCAGACAGTTAGTGATCCAGTCCAATGAAACCCTAGCTTGCATAATGACCTCTTCATCTTCTGATCAAGACCTAGGAGGATGACTTGCACAATGTAACCACATGATACGCAATATGCAATGCCTAATGACCTAAAATGATATGCAATATGTTAAACTAGTCCCAAGAGAGGAGGGCAAATTTTGAGGTGTTACAACTGCCCCTATTCAATCCACTGTGAACTTGTCGATATGAATAGCCTCGGCTTTCAGATGATCAGGATGAAGAGTGATTGAATACCAAGAACAGGCGAACAATTTGCACTCTGATGGGAAAATAATTAACAACGCCTGTCAAAATCGGCAAAGAAACAATCTTGAAGAAAAATCCGTCTGGCACGGAGAAAGTCGGCCTGATCACCGAAACAACAACATCCACCTGGATACCAAAATAAATGGTAACGCAGGGACAACCATGGCCTGAACACCACACATCCGCTGGGGATTTATTACTACCTTTTTGATTTTCTTGAACCCCGAAATTTCTTTTCGAACTGATGATCTTTTTCTTTTTCTTGAACCCCGAAGATTTCTTTCGCGCAAATGATCCCAGATCACTGCACTTGAACCCCGACATCTTGTTTCCTTGTGATAATTCCGCTGGCAACGTCGGAAATAACACCAATCACCACTCTGAGGGCGACATACCAGAGGGTACACCTTCAACCAGGCACTGACTGATGACTGGGAAGAAACTCGATGCTTACTGGACATCGAACGATGATGTTTACAGGCATCAAACAATGATGTTTACAAGACATCGAACAAGGATGTTTTACAGGACATCGAAGAATGATGTTTTACAGGACATCGAAGAATAATCGACCAGACACTTACTGATGACTGGGAATAAACTCGACGTTTACTGGACATCGAACGATGATGTTTTACAGGACACCAAACAATGATGTTTACAAGACATCGAACAATGATGTTGACAGGCATCGAACAATGATGTTGACAGGACATCGAACAATGATGTTGACAGGACATCGAACAATGATGTTTACAGGCATCAAACAATGATGTTTACAGGCATCAAACAATGATGTTTACAGGCATCAAACAATGATGTTGACAGGACATCGAACAATGATGTTTACAGGCATCAAACAATGATGTTTACAGGCATCAAACAATGATGTTTACAGGCATCAAACAATGATGTTGACAGGCATCAAACAATGATGTTTACAGGCATCAAACAATGATGTTTACAGGCATCAAACAATGATCGACCAGACATTAAACAATGACTGGGAAATAACTCGACGTTTACTGGACATCGAATAATGATGTTTACTGACACCAAAGAAAGCTCGACCAGACACTTACTGATGACTGGGAAATACTGTTGCTCCAAACTCACAATGCTGAACTCCTCGGAGTATCGTCTTCACTGTCCGGCAAAACCAAATCTCAAGCGGTAACCACGGCTCGAGTCGCGCTGATCGCGTAACATTTCTATCTTTGTCCGACGGAAAAGTTTCCTCCAGCATCGCACTACTGGGGAATATTGCTGATCTGACATCATGATGCTAAACCCATCAGAGTAACATCTTCCAACTTCTGTCGAAACCACCTCTCAAACAATAACCACAGCTTGAGACTAGCCTATGCTTGCAATGATGCATGACTTTTTCTGCGTAATGCTCCATAATTATGGAAATGCTACGCGATTTATTTTTTCTATGCAACATGTTATGCTATTTTTCATGATGAATGCATAAAAAGTATCCCCCTCAAGGGACTCGTCTGGGGAGCTCGAGACACCCTGCTGAGGAACTCGCCAACACTCCGATTCCACCCTGCTAGGGAATAGCGCTGCTGCTGGGAAAAGGCAACCCGTGCTGGGGAATTGGTCCTTTGCACCCGATCCGCTTGGGGAAATGCCGGGGATAAGACCCACCAACACTCTGTGGGGATATAACGGTCTTTGACTTGCTGGGGATATAAATCCCGACTCTGCTTTGAGAACCCTCACAGATACCTGTCGACTTCACCGGGGAAATGCTCACAAATAGCCTTGCTGGGGAAACAGCAACCTCCAGGCCTGGCGACTGGGGAAGCATCGATCTGACACCTGCTGGGAATAACCATCCTAACCCTGTTAGGGGAAACGAATGCTACTCCGCTGGGGACGACCCATCCAATCCATACGTAGGATACACTGTTGGAGATATATTTCATTGAAACCCGCTCCACTCGGGGAATAGCAACCTTCAGGCCTGGCTGCTGAGGAAACACCGTTTTCAACCTGCCGGGGATAACCATCCCGACCCGGCTAGGGGAACCATAGACCTTGGATCTGCTGGGGAGTTAGTCCTCTAATTCTGCTTGGGGATATAGCTGGGGAAATGAGAAAAGTCGGTACAGAACACCCGTCGACTCATCGAACCATGGTATCCACCTCCCAATCTCGTATCGGCTTTCCACTTTTGAGAACTCCCAGACTCGTCTGGACCTTTTCTGCTCCATCATCTTGTATTCCCAACCGCCTCGCGCTCGACGAAAAGCGAACTCCTGGGGATATACAGACTTTCCAATTTCCGACTTTGAAGAGTCTTCTTGATTAATTCCAAGGGTCGTCGTACGCCTCGACGTCTCTCATCGCTTCTCTACCCATTCATTCGTCCCTGATTGGACTCTGCGGGGAATTTCTACAGACCTTCCAATCTTCCGATTTTGAAGAGTCTTCTTGATTATCATTCAAGGATCGGCGTACGTCTCAACGTCTCTTCGTCATTCCTTCATACATTCGTCCCTGATTGGACTCCCACGGGGGTTTGTTTTTTGTCGACAAGCTTCCACATCACAACCTGCAAGTGAGTGAAAATAACTAACAGCACCTGCAAAACAGATCGTTAGATAAAACCGTGCCCCAGGCGTGTCAAGATTTCAACACTTGGGTCACCCAACCTTCCGAATAAGATTTCAAGCTTTCAATTTTATAAACATGCATTGGAAGGGACCTGTATGTCTAAAAATGCAAGATTCTTTATCAAAAATATCTGGATGTTTTTGCAATCAAAGCGGTAGTAAAAAACAAAAACAAAATTATTTGACTGAATATGCATTTTATTGATTGAAAATTGTGTGGCTCATGAATGAGCAATACAAAGGAAGCAATTCCTGAAAAGAGGTAATTGCGCACAAAAGGAAAAATCTATCCTAATGGCAATGTGAAACCCGTGATCTCACCGAGTTCCAACTCGGTTACACCCCGTATGTCCTCAGACTCTCCGTGCTTTCTGCCTTCTGAACAAGACAATTCTGACTGATCCCTACCGGGTATTATCCATGATGCTTTAACCAAAGCGCAAACCATCATGCCAGACGCAGTTGTTCGTTTCAATCCCTCTTTTGCCTGGACCCCCCTTTCGGGTTTTCAGTCCACCGGGATACCCTTTTTTGCCCAAGTCGCCTTTTCAGGTTTTCGACTTGCCTAATGTACAATTTTTTCATTTTTTATCCCTAATTTTTGCCCGAACCTTTCTTTCTGTTTTTTTGGTTCGTCGGGATGCCCATTTTTGCCTGGACTATTTTATTCTTTTCGTCCAGCGGGTCTATTTATACGAAGTATTTTTTAACTGCGTCCGCATTCACAGGGGATGGAAAATCCTCGCCATCCATGGTCGTTAGCAACAAGGCTCCGCCAAAGAAAACCTTCTTGACCACGAATGGACCTTCATAATTCGGTGTCCATTTGCCCCTTCGATCGTTTTGAGGAGGAAGGATCCTTTTCAGCACCATATCACCCACGTGATATACCCGAGGTCGCACCTTCTTGTCAAAAGCACGCTTCATCCTTTGCTGGTATAACTGCCCATGAGAGATGGCTGCCAGCCTCTTTTCCTCAATCAGGCTTAACTCTTCATACCGGGTCCTTACCCATTCAGCCTCTTGCAATTTCACGTCCATCAGGACTCTCAAAGAGGGGATCTGAACCTCCAATGGGTAGCACCGCTTCCATCCCATATACCAAGCTAGCAAGGTCGTTGCCCCATTAGATGTACACATCGGAGTTCAATACCCAGGAAAAAGAATCATACAAATCACACAAGAAATCATCAAAGCCAAGGAGAGCATACATAGCTTGGGAAAGCGATAACGACTCTTCCGATGATGAAAGTTCTAGTGATGAAGATGAAGTTGCAAACCTATGCCTCTCTGCTCATCAAAAGAACAAAAAGAAACAGGTACGACATGCTAAATATGAAAAATCCTCTAGTATGTCTCATCATGAATTACAAGCTGCATTTGATACTTTACACTGCGAAGCTAAAGAGGCCTTTAAAAGGTTTTCCTCAAATAACCAAATTTTTACCCATTTGGAACAAAAAATTCGAGAATCCGAAAGGAAACTTGAGGCACTCAAAGCTTCTATAGTAGAAAGCACAAAATCAGGTTGTGAGGACCTTAGAAATAGGATAATAAACTTTGGGTGTGATACTTGTTATATTTGGCAAGGTGAAGTAAGAAACCTAAAGGCCAAACTTGACAAGGCTCTTGAGCCCAAGATTACCTTTGCAATCGATAAATCAAACTTTCGAAAAAGTATGGTTAATCCATATCAAAAATATAAATATGTTATAAAAGATGAAGATAGCAAAGGCAATCAAAATGTAATTTTCTCTTGTCTGTATTGTTGTAAGAAAGGCCACTCCATTGCTAAATGCAGATTTAGGAGATTCTTAGTTCCTAAAGGCATTTATTAATGGCTGCCCAAATACAACCATTTCGTTACTCACCATTCAGGACCCAATAAGCCATTGGGTACCTTCTCGTGTTAATTACATTTCCATAGGTACAATGCCTCGAGACCACCGAGAGAAGATAGGTTCTCGACAGTGGATGCTCAAGGCACATGTCAGGAGACATATCACTCTTCATTGACTTCGTGGCTAAGAAGAAAGGGTATGTAACCTATGGTGACAACAACCGTGGAGCAATACTAGGTAAAGGTAGTGTAGGTAACCCTTCTTCCACTACTATCTCTGATGTATTGCTTGTCGAAGGTCTTAAACACAATCTACTTAACATCAGTCAATTATGTGACAAAGGATACAATGTATCGTTTTCAAAAGATTGTTGCAAAATTGTACATAATGATGATAAGAAGAGTATGTTTAATGGCCTGCGAGTGAATAATGTCTATATGTTAGACTTGAACGAAGTATCGTTAACGAGTGACAAATGCCTTGTAACAATGAGTGAAGATTCATGGTTATGGCATAGGCGTTTAGCACATGTTAACTTTGACTTACTAAACAAAGTAGTCTCAAAAGATCTAGTCCTAGGTCTCCCCAAAATAAAGTTCACCAAGGATCACCTTTGTGATGCTTGTCAAAAAGGGAAGCAAACGAGGATCTCATTTAAATCCAAAAATATCGTTTCAACAACGAGACCTCTCGAATTTCTTCATATGGACTTATTTGGGCCGTCTAGGATTAAAAGTCTAGGAGGAAATTATTACGGTTTCGTAATAGTGGACGATTTTTCTAGATTTTGTTGGACTATCTTTTTAGTAAGCAAGAGCGATACGTTCGCCGCCTTTGAAAGATTTGCTAAGCTTTCCCAAAATAAATTAAATACAAACAATGTTTCAATTAGAAGCGACCATGGGGGTGAGTTCGAAAACCATTTATTTGAAGAATATTGCGGTAACCATGGTATCGATCATAACTTCTCCGCTCCACGTACTCCTCAACAAATTGGGGTGGTGGAGCGTAAAAATCGAATTTTGGAAGAATTGGGAAGAACAACGATTAACGAAAGTGGTTTACCGAAATATTTTTGGGCCGACGCCATTAGTGCGGCTTGTTATGTCTTGAATAGGGTGCTCATTCGCCCCATTCTAAATAAAACACCGTATGAGCTTTTAAAAGGGCGAAAGCCAAATGTTTTCTCACTTACATGTTTTCGGTTGCAAATGTTTTGTATTAAATAATGGAAAGGAAAACTTGGGCAAATTCGATTCCAAGGCCGACGAAGGTATCTTCCTCGGATACTCTCAATCGAGTAAAGCATATAGAATATATAATAAACGATTACTTGCTGTGGAAGAGTCTGTACATGTCACTTTTGACGAATCCTATCCGAGAAACGTCGGAAAGGGTAGTGTTATTCATGGTGCAGGTACATCTATGGAAGACATACTCAAGGGTGGCGAGCCGGGGATTGATCAACCCGACAAAGTCAAAGTTGAGGAGGATAAAGATGTACACCATGAGGAAACCGAGGTAGCTCATCCGCCTTCAAACGATGATCTCCCTCAAGCTTGGAAGTCTCCCAAAGACCATCCAATTGACAACATTCTCAGAGATATCTCAAAGGGTGTTACAACTCGATCGAAGCTAAGTAATTTCTGTTATCACTTCGCTTTCGTTTCACAAATGGAACCTAAAAACCCTAAAGAAGCCCTACTCGATGAACACTGGTTTTTGTCAATGCAGGAGGAACTAAATCAGTTCACTAGAAATGAGGTTTGGGACCTTGTCCCTCCTCTGCGAGATCATCGAGTAATCGGCACCCGATGGGTGTTTAGGAATAAGTTGGACGAAAACGGGGTAATAACCCGTAACAAGGCGCGTTTAGTCGCGCAAGGGTATAACCAAGAGGAAGGCATCGACTATGAGGAAACTTATGCGCCGGTTGCCCGACTTGAGGCTATACGCCTTCTCCTTGCCTTCGCTTGTGCGAAAGACTTTAAACTATTCCAAATGGATGTTAAGAGTGTGTTCCTTAACGATTACATAAATGAAGAGGTCTACGTCGCACAACCTCCGGGTTTTGAATCTCATGAGTATCCCGATCATGTTTATAAACTAAAAAGGGCTTTATATGGTCTCAAACAAGCTCCTAGAGTTTGGTATGAGCGACTAAGTAAATTTTTACTCGATCAAGGTTACTCAAGAGGAAAGGTTGACACAACTCTCTTCATTAAACGTCAAGGAAAGCACTTGATATTAGTACAAATTTATGTAGACGATATTATATTTGGGTCTACTAACATGAATCTCGTGAGAGAGTTTTCGGATCTTATGCAGGGTGGATTCGAGATGAGTATGATGGGGGAGCTCACGTACTTTCTCGGTTTGCAAATTAAACAACTCAAAGAAGGAACATTCGTGAGTCAAACAAAGTACTGTTTGGACCTTATCAAGAGATTTGACATGGCAAAAGCCAAGGCCATTGACACCCCCATGCCAACATGTACAAACTTGAATAAAGATGAAAACGGTAAGGACGTAGAGGTAAAAAGGTATAGAGGTATGATTGGATCACTTCTCTATCTTACTGCTTCTCGTCCCGACATTATGTTTAACGTGTGTATGTGCGCAAGATATCAATAATGTCCTAAGGAATCCCATTTAAAAGTTGTCAAACGAATACTTCGATACCTATCCGGTACTCCGAAGTATGGACTATGGTATTCCAAAGGTAATGATTGCTCATTGGTAGGTTTCTCCGATTCCGATTTTGCCGGCTGCAAATCGGATAGGAAAAGCACTAGTGGCACTTGTCACTTATTTTCAAATTCCTTGGTCAGTTGGCATAGCAAGAAACAAGTTTTAGTTGCTTTGTCAACCGCCGAAGCGGAATACGTTGCCGCCGGTAGTTGTTGTGCTCAAATCCTATGGGGTTAAGCAACAATTATTGGATTTTAATCTCAAACTAGAACGTATTCCCATTTTCTGTGACAATACAAGTGCCATTAATCTTTCCAAAAATCCTGTGTTGCATTCTCGCACCAAACATATCGAAATTCGGCACCACTTTCTTCGGGATCATGTAGAGAAAGGTGATGTTGTATTTGAACATGTTAATACTGAAAATCAACTAGCGGACATTTTCACAAAGCCGTTAGCTACTGAGCCTTTCTTTCATATTCGCTGAGAACTTGGTATTGTCGACATTTCTGAACGGGCGTTATAAATTGCTTGCTTTATCTTATTTCATTTAACACTATAATCTTGTACTTCTAACAAGTTAATATTGTTGCAAGCACAATCATATTGTTCATCAAGTCATTCTGGCATCGAGGTGATATTGTTCCTTCTCCCTCTCCCAAACTTCATGGCTAAATAGGTGTCTTACATGATAATATTGCATATATATATATGACTTGTCTCTTATACCATATCTGTTTGGATGTTTAAATGTTGTGTGGCATTCTATTTATGCATCAAACATGTGAGCATATGTGCATAATAGTGAAAATTGCAAAATTTGCCTGTATGAGTCGACCATAACAGGGCAATGGTCGACGCACACTTCAAAAAATTTCTTTTTTTAAAAATTCAAACAGTATGCGTCGATGCATGCAGAGGGTATGGTCGACGCATCGCACGAAAACTCAGTTTTTCTCTGCAGAAAACTTTCAAACTTCCCATGCATTTACATTTCAAATTCTCATTAAGTGTGCATTCAACTCACTATATTGTGAGTTGCATCTACCTAGTGCCTATTGTCTCTTGGCCTCTCCTCTTCCCAAAACCCTAAATCCTCATCTATAAAAAGGGCAAACCTCCTTCTTGCAAATCATTCTAAAAAACCTTCACTCTCTACCCTCACACAAAGCTTCAAAATCATTACCAATGGCTTCCTCATCCCGCAGACCTACCGGTAAGAGATCACGGGAATCATCCTCTGCCTCTTTACCCATTACCGTTGTATCATTAGTTCCACCGGATCTTGTCGACTCCTTCAACAAATATATTGGTAAAAGAGGAGTTGTGAGGCAACATGCCTTCTACAAACTCACAGCAGAACGCATGCATCTCGTAGAAATCATGTCTCTGCTACAGTATCACGGCATTGTTAAATTCCTGGAATGCAATGCCAAATATAGCGAAGACCTGGTCCGTGTGTTTTACACTTGCCTTCATGACAAATTTCGTGGGCAAAAGTTTCACTCCAGGATCGGCACAAGAAAGGTATCATTTAAGTCTAATGTTTGAAATAAATATTTTGATATGACATTGGCTGCTGATGAAAATCCTCTTGCTGAGGTGACTGATTCTCACACAATAGAAGGATATGAGTTTAAGAGCGCTTTGAACGCTATACTGAAACGACCCTACCCAGACCACATTATGAACAGTGATCCGTTCCCACGAACTGTCACTTCCGGTAAGCTGAAAACAGGTGAGCGCATTCTCCAGTGGATTGTGTCACGTATCCTGCGACCTAAGAAAGGTGGTCTTTCCCGAGTTGAACAGGCTGAGGTTCATCTCATATACATTCTGAAAAATCAGCGCAAAATCAACTGGCCCTACTACATTGCTAGTAGGATGTTCAGTTTACGAGACTCCGGACGAGGAACGACTCTTGCCTATGGATCTTTTATTCAAGAGGTTCTTACTGCAGCCGACGTTGATTATCCGTCCTTTCCGTATACCTCTATTTCCTCAGATAAAGAATTCAGCCCAAAAACTTTGTCTATGATGGGATATTTTTGGTGTGATGAGCGGAGAATATACAAATTTGTTCGCAGAGGGTATATTCCTACGACTGTTGAAGAAGATGATGAAAGTGATGAAAGTGAAGAAGAAGACCAAGAGGAAAACGAAGAAGAAGAAGCAGGACGAGCATTTGAGCAGCATGATAGTCCTCTACAAGCAGACACACACGACTACACAAACACCGCTTGGGTTCAGAATACCCATTCGACTAAAGAAGATGCCCCCAACCGTGGTGGCTGGGGTGAATGGCAACATATGGGTTGGTCGACACAACGACAATTCTATCAGCCGTATCAATATGGTGCTGAAGAATCTCAACCGTCTCCTCCGCAGCAAGACAATTCTTCTGAACTCTTAGATATGATGCGAGATATGCAGCTGGCTCAACAATCATTCATACAAACTCAGGATGAGCGCTATGCTCAAATATGCAGCCAGCTTCAAGCACAAAATGAGAGGCTCGATAACCTCTCTACTAGCATGAATGAACGGTATGCAGCATTCACCGAAACATTTGAACGCCAGAAGCGGTCCGTCGATGTGGGCCTCAAGTATCTAGGTGGTGTTGTTGACCAAATATCGTCTCTGGCAGATCCCTACAGAAACCCGGATATTTGTTACCATCGAGGACGAGACCATTAGGGCATATAACTGCATGTGCATCTGTATTTTTATTGTTTGACTAAACTTATTATCTGTTTTGCTTGTTTGTTAATCTAGTTTAATGTTATTTCTTTTTCAATCTGTTCAGTAATAATATTTGGTGTGATATTGTTATATGATTCGCTATCTCCTATTGAATATCATGTTATGTTGAATAATCACTCTTTTTCTCTTTTTGATGTTGTCAAAGGGGGAGAAGATCATGTACCAAAGCCAAGCCAAGATATTCACAACAATTAACAGTTTGTTTTGCAGTCAGCCTTAGATTACAAAAGAAAGGGGGAGTGTTGTGTAAATATTGCACGTTGTTTCTCTTTGGTTTCACACAGGTTGTCATCATCAAAAAGGGGGAGTATGTAAGAGCAAACTGTCATACAACATACGATCATAGGTTTCGATGATGACAAATGACCACCATGGATGAATCGGCATTGTCGATTCCACCTCTACAAAACAAATGCAACATATCACCTATCGTATCCTTTTCTATGCTCATCTAAACTGTTATATTTCATACAATATATGTGGATAAAATGTGGTCATGACAAAATGCATGAAAACCACATAAATATGAATTTTTGCAGATTTGCAGGGTTTGAGTCGACCACAGGGTCGGCGCATAACACAGTGCATTTCCCACGGGTCAGCGCATAACATAGCGCATTTCCCACGGGTCAGCGCACAAAAGGCTTGAGTCGACCGCAGGGGTCAGCGCATGAACCACGGGTCAGCGCATGCCGACCTATGGTCGACGCATACTGTTGTGCTTTTCAGTCTGTCCAAAACTGCAGGCCATGAGTCGACGCATAGACTTGCCATGGTCGACCGTTCGTGCGCAAATTCAGTTTTTAAGTATTTCCCACTCTATTTGAAAAGCTGTTAAGTGGGTTGGTTGGTTTGTTACTATAAATAGAAGTTTAGTTATTTTGTATCAACTAACATTTTGATAATTTGATTCAAGTGTTCAAAGAACAAGAAAAAGTGAAATAGGTGTCCAAGATTCTTCATCTTCATCTTCAACATCTCACAACACATCAACTACACACAACCATTTTTGAAGTGCTTTGTGATTGGTTAAAGGTGATAACGTTCGAAGCCGAGATTGGGGAATCCGGTTCGGGTTGAAGCTTGCGATAGGTTTTTTCTTGAATAAAACCTTTAGGGTTTTAGCCTCCAAGACTGGTTTGTTTTTTGGGGGTTTTTGGGACGAATTCTTCATCAATTTTCAGCTGAGCGAAGGTGATTGAGAAGAGGAAGTCTTCATCAATCTAGTAGCGGATTCAGTGATATTGAAGGGAAGATTTCGGGTTCGATTTGTTGTAGTTGAGATCAGCCGGGCCGAGGGTTTGAAGAACTGAGGGTTATTCAACAAAGGGGATGGAATCAGAGGTCTATCAACAACAATCGAAGGACTTGATTCACCTTGAATCAAGGAACAAGGAGTGCAAGTAACATTCAACGTCTTAAGAGTTCTGTTGTATATTTGCTTTGCAATCCTTGTATAAACGGTTAAACTTAACAGGTGATATCTATTAAAGCAATCTCAATTCTAGTTTTAGAATTGAGGGCAGACGTACCCCGAAGCGAGGACGGCGGGGGAACTGCCTCATCAAATCTTTGTCTTCTCTATTTTTCAGCTTATTTGGTTTGACTTAAAAATAAGTGATTTTTGTATAAGCACTTTATCAAACCTTGATATTAATTGAGTAAGAAGTTAAAACTCTGTTTTTTGAATCCAAAGTATAATAAGAAATTGTACTAGACTAATTGGAATCACTTACTCAACATAAATATCACTTGGAGTGTTTTCACACACCAAGTGTTTGATAATTTGCCTAAACCAAAATTATCTTAGTTGTGTATCTAGTTTGGTTTGCTCTTTGAATCACTGGAACTAGGAATCCTAGTAAGTGAAACAAATCATTGATAGTGTGACTAGTGTAGTGATTCGTATTCTACATTATCACTAATCCATAGGCTTGACGCATATCCGGTTTTCCAATAACAGTTCGTTTTAGACTATATTTTCCTCGGCCGCTTCCGCACTTAAAACAAATTTTCAAAACCATTTTTTTTGGTAGCGCCGACTCAATTTTTAATTGGGATCTATTCAACCCCCCTTCTAGATCCGTGCCATAGTCTAACAGGTTCCCCAAGGGATGATAAATATGGTCTTTTCCTTGTCTTTCAGGCCCATTTTGATTTGGTTATACACGAACAAACCATCTATGAAAGAAAATACTGAGAACTGAGTCGTATTGTCCACCAGTACATCAATGTGAGGTAAAGGGAAATCATCTTTTGGGCTTGCTCTATTTAGGCCTCGATGGATGACACACATTCAAACTTTCCTATTCTTCTTTGGTACCGATAAATTTTTGGCAACTCATTATGGGTACTTTGCTACAACTAATAAGTTTGTATCAAACTACTTTATGACCTCTTCTCTTATCTTGAGAGCCATATCGGGTCGAGTTCTTCTGAGCTTCTTCTTGACTGGAGGGTATTCCTCTCTAAGAGGCAACTTGTGCACAATGATGTCAGTATCCAGCCCATGCATATCCTGATATGACCAAGCGAATACCTCCATGTTGTCATGAGGGAGTTCGATCAAATTACCTTTCTAGGTGTCTTGTAAGGTGGTGCCTATCTTAACTTCTTTCTTGTCTTTTTCAGTTCCAAGGTTGATAATTTATACTACTTATTGGTGTAGTTGGATGATCTTCAATTCCTGCTTTAGTAGTATGGCCAACTCTTCAAGGAGTTCACAATCTTCCTCGCCATCCTCTTTGGCTTAGTTAATTGGATAATTAGAGTCATATGGGACCATATCAGTGTTGTTATCAATGGTACCAGGGGCGATTCTGCATGCTATGATTATGCATTTTTTAGAAAAGGGAAAGTGAAAGTGCATGAAACATTGCCATTTAAGAAGAAAAACACAAAAGTAAATGAGCACAGTTGAATGCGAAATAAAGTCTTTTATTAATAATAAATAATGATTAAAATGATACGGGCCTTACAAAGCGCCCCACTATGCCTTGCGCAGAGCATAGGGTTTTAACAAAACATAATAAATTACTTTTCAATTGGAAAGACTTCTAGAACTTTAACAGACTTCTAGTTTCCGAGTTCCTCCCCTAGTATGCCTTGGCGTATCCAACATGTAATTGGTTCTTTACAAGCTACCTTGTCCACCATGGCTACCTGGCATCCAAATATGTCACCAACACTTTTGAAAGTTTCTTGCACAGGAAGGGCTTGCCCCTTGCCAACTTGAAAATTCTTTTTGCCTAAAGACAGTTGGTATCCCAAACCCAAACTTATCTTTCTTCTCAGAAATTTCTAGGATTTTCCCCTAGTGCTCAGTACTTCCAGCCTCAATAATTGCCTTGGCTCCTTTCCAGAAGGGCATTTATGGTTCAAGTTTGTGGTGCTCTACCACTTGTAGGATTGCTGCAACACTTGCCACTTCCAAAGATTGGAAGGGTGTTTCAATTGTTTCTCTATCTACATCAATGTAGCAAAAAGAAGACAAAGGATCACCAATATGTCTTCTTCTCCGCCCACAACAATAATTTTTTTGTTAGTAGTGAACTTCAACTTTTGGTGGAGCATCGAAGTGACTACCCCTGCAACATGAATCCAAGGCCTTCTAAGTAGATAGTTGTACGATGGATGAATGTCAACTACTTGAAAGGTGGTGGATAAGGTGTGTGGTCTGATCTTTATGGGAATGTTCACTTCTCCAATCACAATTCGGCGATAACCATCGAAAGCTTTTACTATTAGAGCGCCAGGCTTCATTAACACTCTTTCCAATGCAGCTTCATCAATGTAGTTTTGGAATACCATTCAATGAGGACCCTGTGTACACCAATACCTTAATAAGATCATATCCAAACACTTTATTGAAACATGTAAAGCTCTATTGTGCGCCTTTCCTTCTGATGACAACTCATCATACTTAAGCCTAGGAAGCTTCCAGCCGTGATGTTAGCAACGACACTGTAACACCTCAAAATTCGCCCTCCTCTTTTGGGACCAGCATTAACATATTTGCATATCATTTTAGGACATTAGGCATTTCATGTTGCATATCATGTGGTTACATTATGCAAGCTATCCTCCCAAGTCTTGATCAGAAGATGAGGAAGTCAAGTGCAAGTCAGGGTTTTATTGATTGATCATGGGCCATCTGAGGATTGGGCTGTGGATTAGGGTTTTATGATTCTCCAAGGGTATTGGTCTTCATATTGTTTGAATTGATACATCATCATCATCATGGTTGGATGTCATCAGGAGATTGAAGAACGTTCCTTGAGATTAGGGTTTTGACCACTGGTCAACCCTAATCAGTTGCATTGGGCCAATCAGGGCTGGATCAGGAGATGAGATTTGTGATGGATATGAGGTTCATTTTGTGATTATATTGTGATTATGGAGGCTAGGGTATCACCCTTGAGCCATTTCAGTTGAAGATTGGGGCTCAGATTGATCAATGCATTGCCAAATTCATCTATCAGATGAAAAGTCAACTGTGGTCAACTGTACATGATCTGGTGGATTTGGAGGTGGAAACAAGTTAGACACACTTCATTCATGTTGGAACAAGTGTTGAATGACATTGCAAAGCTTAAAAATGAAGAAAATCAAGTCAGGACAAAAACTGCCAAAAATAGAAAGTGACTTGTAGCTGAAGTTTCCAAAAATGGAAAGTTTTTGACCTCAAAAACAGAAGTCCAAGGAAGCTTCAAATGAAAAATTGTTCAACATGACAGATGTAGATCTTGTTCTCACCTTTCCAAAAAGTCCAAGAACTTGAAAATCCAATGTATGGTTGGGGAGATATGGCTCAGTGAATTTCAGAAAAGATCCGTAATCAGGAGGCCATAACTACCACATACTTTGTCCAAATTGCAAGTTCTTTATATGCACAAACTCCATTTGACATGTACTTTGAGGGTGCATCATTGGATTTGTTCAAAAATGGCCAAGGCAAAAAGTCACTTTTCAACTGGACAGCTGAATTGGACCAGGGGCAAAATCGTCCAAATGTCAAAATAATTGGAATTTTTGAATGGGACTTTTTCCAACACCTCAGGAATGGCATTTGGAGTGTGTTTGAATATTCATTTCATGGCTAAGGCTTATAATTTGGATTTTGGCTTGGAAAATGAAATGGTCAAAAATGGATCAATTACCACACACATGTGATTTTGAGAAATACTCCACCAATTGGAATGAAACAAGTTTCTACAGTTCACATATGATATTTAGAAGGTGTAGGTGCTGTCAAAACAGGTGTCAATGAGCTGTCTAAGTGAATTGACCATTTTGCCCTCACTTGTTAATAACCAATTTCACTTAACATGGCCAAAATGCTAATTAACATGATTAAGCTACAATTAAGCTACCATATATATTCATAATCACTCCATAATCATAACAGAAAATCACTTTTACCAAGATTGGATCTCAAACTTTCCAAATTCTCAAGTTTTCTCTCAAAATCTCAAGAACACCATAAACACAAAACTTCATCAAACTTCATCAAATCTCAACCAATTTTCGAGATTCTTTTTGCATTCATCTCCTCTCATCAATATCTCAATCTGTTTTTGGAAATTGGAGGAGGAAAAGCTTCAAATCGTGGCTGTCAAAGAAGCATCATCCATGGTGAAATGATGAATTCGCGCGCTAGAAGCTCTTGCAATCGCATCTAACCGTTCCATTTGTCTTCCTCATCATCCTACTGCAACTGTTTGAAGGAATTAAAGCTCAAGAACAACGAGAACTCCGCTGCCATATCCAGGTTTGAGCAAAATCGATCGTCACCATTTGCTTAATCATTATATGCGTTTGAAAGGCCTTGTTATGTAGATCGTGGATATGTGTTTGGTTTTGAGAATAGTGTACCATAGCCTGAGAAATCTGGAAATGAATTTATGAGCACAAACCCTAGATCGATCGATTCTTGAGTTTTAGGAATTGTTAGGTTGTTTGGAATGTATATTTGTAATCCTCATGTTCGTGCGAGTCCAACGGACATAAGCTTGTCAATTTTTGTGAGAATTTCATGTTCGTCAAATTCTGCCAATTCTGGAAAAATGTCGTTTGGAGATGATGAAGAAACTGGCGTTTGATCCAAAAAACTCGTTTGAATTTTTAAACTTCCTGTTTCCCGCTCCCGCCGTGTGGTAATTACCAATACTGCTACTGTGCTATTTTGATTAATTTGTTTAATTCACAAGAATTCATAAACACCTTTAAAAATCCATAAAAAATTGTAGAAAATTCGTAAAAATGTGAGGATTTTTTCTATGACTTTGTCATTGACTGTAGAATTTTTTTGACCTATTGGTCAAAGTTGTGCTTGGCAAATATTTTATTTGGCATAGGCTTTTCTAATGTATGTCACATTTTGATACATTTTGGCAATTTGATCATGAAATACTCATATCATAAAATAAATTCCTGAAAATTTTTGTGGTGGTTCTTGACTCATTGAGGATTATTTATATGTAAATTTCATGAATTTTTGATACCTGGTTAGAGAGCAGCAAATTCTGGAACTTAGGTGTGACAATTTGTGTCACACCTCTTGATGTCAACTTGTTGAATTTAATTGGATGACCTATACATGTTGGAATTGGCTGAAATTTTGCATGATGACTTGTTGACATGTTAGGATGCTTGATGAATTTTTGTAGAATTGTTCACTGTATTTTCAATTTGATCATGATTTTTCATTTCTGGTGATTGAAATTGCAAGCTCATGTGATACATGTTGGTAGATTGATTGGGAAATCCTCATATTGTATTGTATGGCCATGAAATTTGATATGCATGAACTAGACACATGTTAGGACCTCCCTGTTTTGGTCTCATCCATTTCTTTTTAGTTTCCAATGAGATATGAATTTTTGAAGTGGATGTATGCATTGATGGTGTGAATTGGAGCATGAAATTGTGTCTGTTTTTGTTGATTTTCATTGACATGGTTCCATTTGCCCAATTGAGCTCAAATTTGACATGGTAGACCTTGATTGACCCCTGTTTAGGTGTATTTAATTTGAGAATTTTTGGATGTGTTTTGGTATGGATTTGAATGCAATACTTCTGTTTGTGTGTTTGATGCTTCATTTGACATCATATGGATTGTTTTGTGCATGAATTGAACATGATGGATGATATAAACATGAGACCAATGATGTTTGATCTTGTTTGATGTTAATTTGATGTTGGATGGTGGATACCTTGCTGTTTTAACTTTTTTCTTGCTTTTGGACCCTAGGCTTGGCCTAGTGGTCTAGTTACTAATATTTGCTTGATTTTTCAGGATCAAAAGCATCATGTACATGGAAAATGATACAAGTTGATTTTAATTGATGTTGTGGATGTTTGTACACTAACATAACATTGTTTTGTAGGTGTTGGAGCTTGGGCTTAAGCCTTGAGCTTGCTTTGTGTTGTATTGTTTAAACTGTTTGTTTGCTGTATAGTTTGTCTGATTGAGTACTGACTGAGTTTGATTGTTTCCAGGTACTTTAGTTGCTCAGTTCCTTGTGAACTATTGCTTTGCTTTGCTTTGCATAAGCAACTTGCATTGAGGTATAGCTTCCTAAACTTCATGTAGTCTGGAGACCCGGCTGTTACCGGGCCGGGCAAATTGTCTGAAGTCCTCCTTAAGAGGCAATGCTTGTGTATGTTTATTTTTAAGCCAAGCAGGAAAAGCCCTTCAAGTAAGGCAATTGGTGGAAGGTAGGGACAAGCAACCTGTCCCCCACTATTCAGTTGAGTCTTCTCCTTGCTCCCATTACATGGTTGTAGCATTGAGATCAAAAGCCCAAGATCCTGTGCAGTGCACATTGTGTCTGAGTCATCGAGTATAGAAGGGTTCCCCCATTCTGGACCCATGCTCATTTGTCAGCTCTCCCTGGTTAGGGATAAGAGCTGTGAGGTCTGATCCTCACTTCATCCTTTCATCTGCTTCACCTTAGCCTCGTAATGGCAAGGTTAAGAGCAAACACAGCCTGTACAGACGATTGCTTAGGCAGTCAAACCTGATTGATTGAGCCCCTTGTTTGGCTATAGTGCGTGTTATGTGGATATCTGATTGACATGCTTGTTTGAGATACCTGTTCTCATTTGATGATACATGATTGTATGCTTGTGTGCTAGCTTCTTTCCTGGTTAGGTTAGTTTGCTTATGCAAGTAGGATAGAAAACCGAACTTAGGGTTGACGATGCATGACAACATTAGGCTCGAGTCTCAGCTCCCTAGTTGTGTATCTTTCCCCGGTTTCTGGTTAGCAATTTAGTCCCTTTCAGGGGAACTACATCGCCCTGATCCTCGTTCCAGACGAGGTATGTAGGCAGGTGGTCGTGCGAGACCACTCCGGGCGCCTTTTTTTCTTTTTTGCGTGTGTTTGTATGTTTGTTTGTTGTATGCTATTGATTGTTTGGGTTCGGATGCCGACGTAAGCCCAGTGATTGGCAGTCGGGCTCCATGTTTGCCCTTTTGAGTGAGTTTTGGTTCGGATGCTGACGTAATTCCATCCAGTGGTTGTCGGGCTCCATGTTTGCCACCCTTGCTTGTTTGTATGTTTTGTGTTGTTTGGCGTGCGTAAGCCGAACTACAGTGGCTCTGATTCTTGTTTCAGACAAGATATGTAGGCATAAGGTGCGATACCTTATCGAGCCCGTTTCTCTTAACCCCACCTGCGTTCCCTGTGTGTGTGTGTGATGTTTAGCAACCTTTTCTTTATTCTAGGACGTGGATCCCTAGGAGTACCTAGGACGTGAGGGGTGCTAATACCTTCCCCTTGCGTAACCGACTCCCGAACCTTTTCTCTCTGGTCGCGAGACCATGTCTTTCCAGGTTTCTCTGAGCGTTTCCTTTCCCTATCTTGGGATAAATAACGTTTAGTGGCGGCTCTGTGTGTTTTTATTTTCGAGTCTCGCCGGTTGATTTTTCGCAGGATGCGACAGACACCATCAAATTGATCTACGGTAATATCCTTAGTCACATGAGAGTCACCCAAGACATTCATCAGTGACACTGGATGATCCTCTAAACTTAGTAGTAAGGACAACATTGAGATCTTGGAAGGCGTATGGTTCAATTGGTTCACTACTCGGTAATCACTCTTCTTGATAATCCTTAAGAACTCCTCGACTTCCTTTTGAGAAGCAGATGCTCTAGGAGAGGATGTTCCTTCATGATCTTGAGCATTACTGGTAATTTCTTTGCCTTTAGCCTTGGCTAAAGGTTTAAAATTTCTTTCCTAAGTGGGAGCATGAGCAAATACTCGACTATTATAGGTCATACCTCAAGGACCAACAATTATGGTGACATTGGGATCATTAATTATCATCGATGTGCTTTCTTGTCCTTACCTATATACTTTAGGCTCGTACCTCTAGGGTACAACTTGGGTGCTCTCATAGGGGAATGAAGCAGGGACCTGAATGATCAAGGGAGTTAGCGGTATCTGCACTTCAGCCATTGAATATGGAATCTCTAGCATAGCTACCACTTCGTCATCTTTGATTAAGCGCCCAATTTGGACAATCCCTTGATTGATAAATTGTTCGATACAACTTTTTAGCCTCTCACATGCCTCTGGATCGTTGACACAATTTTCATAATTAGTATAATTTGCTGAGATCAAACCAAGCTTCATTAATTGTTCTTTAATAACTAACATAGGAGTCTGGATTTCTTCCACCATGATAACCATATTTTGATTGTCAGATTCTTCAACAACGTTAACTGACGGGCCTGCATTCATTGGCATAAAATTAGTTTTGATGTTTGGGCTACTAGGCGTAAATGTAATCGCCATGGAGTCAATTAAATCCAGCACCTTGTGCTTAAGCGTTTTGTAGTTGTCTACAGTATACCCTGATGTACCCATGTAATAATCACACATGGCATTAACATCATACCCTGGCGAAAAAAGAGGATATATTGTCCTCCGTTCTTTTAGTGTCACCGACCCACCTTTGAGCAAATATGGAAGAACTTGATTGTAAGGCATCGATAATGGGTCAAACTACAACTCATGCCTCATGATCTTCTACTGGTTATATTGACATTGCCGCAAAGTGTGTTATAGTTGTTGATATTGTTGTTGGGGCGGCGCTCGTGGTTGTTGTGTTGATGGTGTTGAATATGCCATCTGCTGATATTAAGTGGGCGCAATGGTCGCAACCTGATTATATGGTAGTGGAAGAGGGTGATAAACTCTATTTCTCATATGAGTCCCCACTATAAAATTTGTTTCTCCTTCTTTCTTCTTATGAAAGTTAGAAGATGGCTCTTTTACCCCGCTCGGGGCACCAACAACACTTGGCAACTTGCCATTCTTCATGTTGCATTTCGATTCTCTCGCCAATGACGACAAGGTAAAAAAAGATCGAAGATATGCTTTCAATTATTTTCTCAAGATATGGGGTTTGCAGCGTATCCATTAACATATCCACTGACTCCCTATCCAGAAGAGGTGGCTGGACTCTAGCTGGAAGCTCTTTCCACCGTTGGAAATACTCTTTAAATGATTCATTGCTCTTCTACGACATGTTCTGCAACTGGGTGCGATTCAGAGTCATGTTCATGTTATATTGGTAATGCTTGAGGAATGCCTCAGCGAGGTTCCTCTAGGACCAGACATGATTTCTCTCCAATTGCATATACCATTCTAGGGACGCCCCACTAAGGTTGTCATGGAAATAATGAATCAGTAGTTTATCATTATCAGCATATGCAACCATCTTCCGACAGTATGCCCTTAGATGGGTCTTCAGACAACTAACTCCTTTGTATTTTTCGAAGTCTAGAACCTTGAATTTTTGTGGGATAACTAGACCCCGTACCAAGCACATGTTAACAACGTCAAGTCCCGGAGTGTCATGCACCTTCATGGCTTTAAACTTCTCTTCGGGAGCACGAAACCTCTCGTCAGCGGAGTTAACCAAAGGTTCATCAACATGTATCATCTGAAGTGCTGCCTGAGCTGACATGAAATAGACACACCTCAGATCTTCTTCATCATACTAAGATCCCTGTCTTGTAGAAGCAACAGAGTGGTCCTGAGCAGCCAGATTCACTATCGAGATTCTAACCGGTGGTGGAGCGGCAACACCCTTAGAAAGATTGTATCCTTAAGGAAGCCTAAATTCAGGACCAGCTACTTCGGGAACTCGAAGTGAAGAGGATCCAAGTTGAGATACGATGTTCCTAACATCTGCAACCACTTACGGATTGTCTTCCTTTCGCGTGAGAGCCATCATGGCCTCCAAAAGTTGGTTCATATTTTCTTTCATAACATCCATCTCTTCTCTCATCGCCTCTTCTCTCATCGCCGCATGATTCAACTCAACTTATTCCATAATATATTGATAGTTGCTTCGCGTTTCGTAACAATGTCAAGAAGTCAGAGTTGGTTCTGGAGAAAATGGAGAAAGGTATGAGTTTTCATTTTAAAAAAATGAAATGCATGGTAATGTTTGTTTATGCTGATACATGCAAAATATTTTTATGTTTATTATTTTTATTATTATTTTTTATGAATCTTTAAATTGGTCGATTGTTAAACATTAAGAGTGTAAGAGAGATAAAGAAGATAATTAACAATCAAACAAATTTTTCATTAATTAATCATAGCCAAATATAACACCGTATAAGAGCCCCTAGCTAATATCATCACCTCACACTTCCTTAAAGAACTCTAATTCAATTTGTAGGTCTTTGATCATATGCCTACAAAAGATGATGAAGTCAAAAACAGCCTTAAGGAGTAACCACTTACAAAAATACAAAAAATAGGCCAAATTGCCCTTGTGTAAAAAATATCATAATTAATTAATAAAAATGAGTAACTACTTACAAAAATACAAAAAATAGGCCAAATCGGCCTTGGATAATAAAAAAAAAATCCCATTTTAGTTTTTTCTATCTGAAAATTTATTCAATAACAATATTTACATCTAATTGATCGACAGTGGATTATTTCTGCGACTCAGATCAGATCCCGTCAGAGAACAAGGAACACTCTGCAGCTCAGAACTCAGATCATTACAGGTAACTCCTTCCCATCCTTAAATTCCCTTTCAAATCAAATTCTCCTTGCAATTTCACATTCAATGATTGCATAATTTTCAAAATCGATTACCAATTAATCGCTTTTATAGGGATTCCACGCTCGAAAATTCAAACGTTGAAGCAAAAAAGCAATGCTAAAGGGGAAACTATCGTTTTTCGGAGGTGGAGATTCTCGTTCGGTGGATAACAATTTGTCAAAGAATGAAGAGATTCTTCCTAAATTGAAGCTTGAAACTGATAAACAAGTTTATAGACCCGGTGATCCAGTTATTATCACTATTCAGATCTCTAATCCTTCAAATGCCTACTCTTTTTTGATGGAAAGACTCAGTTTTGAAATCAGAGGCATTGAGAAATTGGATACTCAATGGTTTGTTACACAAAAGGCTTTACCTGGTTCAAGGCAAAAAAGAGGTTCGTTGCAAATTGCTTTAACAATAGTACTTGCATAATTGCATTGCACTTATTGTATTCTGGAGTATTAGTCACTTTTGGTGGTTTTTTAAATTTAATTTTTAAGTTTTAACCCCTGGAACACCGACACTTATGAAAAAAGGCGTCTTGATACCACGCTTGTCATTACATTCAATTTTTATTATTATTTTTTTTTCAAATTATTATTAGTGTGGACTTGACTTTGTTGCTTCATAGGATTTAACACTTGAATTTAATTTTGATATATGCGTACTTAAAAAGTAGCTATGATTGAATTCAAATGTTTTAATGATATGAGGATTACAATTGATTGACAATGTCATAAATAAATATGTAGGCAGTGTAGATGAATTAAATTCTTAACACACTTTGATGAGAATTTTTAGTTTTATTTCCGTGTTAGGTGTTATTGTTGTTGTTGAATTTTGAATTTTTGTTTCAGGTGAACATGTTTTTGTAGATTCCTCAACACCAATCCTAGTAGCAAACCAGATTATTAATGCCGGCGCAAGCAAATCATGTATGTCAAGTTCTATACTAAATGATTTATGTTTGAAAATAAAAGACAGCAAGACAACATGAAGTATTTGCTAGTTGCCAATTTACTGGCTTTTTGATAACTCACGAGATTGTATTTGGATATTTGTTGCAGTTGTTGTGAGAACAATGCTGCCTAGCGTTATTCCACCATCGTACAAGGGTTCAAACATTCGCTATTTGTACTATGTTAGAAGTGCAATAACCGGAGGGTGGTTAATTCTGGAAAATGGGCAATCTCGCACAGAGCCAACAAAAGATGTTACTGATTTGGTTGGTTTTGTAATGACTTATTACAACTGTACTGGAATGTATTTTGCGTCGTGTTATTTTCATGCTGAATTATATGAAAACCATCAATTGCTTTTACCTCAGCTTAGACTTTTACTATGCAGAGTTGGTTCATATGTTAATGACATAGTAATATAGTCTCAATGCTTCTATTGTTATGTGGTCTATTGTTTTTTTTCTCTTCATGATTAGAAGGAAAATAGACTTAGGTGGTTTGGACATGTAGAGAGAAGACCTGTAGTTTTTGCGGTAAGGAGAGTAAATAAATTCAGAAAATCTCGAAAATAACAATTTGGATAGAAGCACGGTTCTGAATAGAACATTTTGGCGAAAGTTGATCTATGTAGCCGACCCCACTTAGTGGGATAAGACTTGGTTGTCCTTGTATTAGAAGGAATGCTTAGTTATGGGATATTTTCATTTTTCCCCTTCTTGATTGCGCAGTGGTTTGACCTATGTAGCTGGGCCTACTTAGTGGAATATAGCTTGATTGTTGTTGTTGATGTTTGATTGCTCAGTGGTATAATTTGCAGTCTTTGTTTTTTATGTTCAGTAAGGGTTACATCTATTAATAGTTGTTATTTTTGCTCCTAGTCTCATAATAAGTTTTAATATGCCTATTTTCTAACTTGTAACTTTTAACTTTTAATTCTGCAGGAAGTTCGTATTCCATTACAAATATGGGTAAACCAGAAAAGCAACGGCTTTCCAAAGGATGATGGTTAGTTTGGTTGCTGACTTTCATTTTTATTTTAGTTCTCCTGTAAACTTATTAAAACAGAGTCTGACTTGACTCTAGGCTTTGTTTGGATTGATGGAATCGGGCGGAGCGGAGCGGAATGAGATGGAGTGGAATGATATTCCATTGTTTGGATCATTAAAAATTCGATGGAACAGAGTGGAATGGAGTGGTATGGATTCCATTCCATTCCATCACTTACCACCATATTTCTTCCCCTCCAATTTGGGCGGAATGAACAACTTGTCTTATTCCGTTCTATAATTCCAAATAATGGAATGTGACATTTTTTCCGTCCCGTTCCCTTCCGCTCCGTCCCACTCCGCTCCATTCCATTCCGCCTCCGTTCATTTTATGATATCCAGACATAGACGTACTTGATATTTTCTACTTAGGATTAGTATTAACTTTATAAAGAATTAAGTTTGAGGATTTTCTTCTGTATAAACTATGAGTGCTTTGTATTTGGAAAAGGAAAACCACTCCATTTGAAGAATTAGGTTTATCATGAATTTTGAATGTTAATGCAGAACAAATATAGTTTCTGCTAGATGCTTATGTTGCTGATATATACTTCCTCGTAGGCATTTTAGTTCTTGTTTGCTGCTGTTTAGCCTTGAAATGTAAAGCTTTGTTGCTGCGAGTTGTTGTTTCAAATATTTAATATTTATCACAAAGTTGTTGTTTCAAATATTTAATATTTATCACAGAGCCATTGTTTCATATTTAATATTTATCACAGAGCCATTGATTAACCAGTAATTGGTTAATCATTTGTTCAAATGTTTGTCTTCTGTATAATTAAAACTTGAGAGGAAAAATTGACTAATTGGACAAAGAGGAGTAGTTTCAAGTTTTCTAGTGTGTAAGACTCTAATTGTTGTAGCTTTAAAGCAAAACTTGATTGGAGACGAATGAAGGATATGCAACAATGCTATAAGAGCTTGAGAACAAGTTTGTTTTATGGGTTTCTAGTACATAAGACTGAAGAAGTTTTTGAAAGACTGAAAAAATTATATGGGACTTTCATTGGTCTGGTGTGGGAGAGATATCTGTTGTTAGTTGGGAGGATTGTTATTTCTTTAAGAATGAAGGGAAATTGACTCTTGGGAATTTGATGTCTAAAGGCATTGTTTTGGTAACGACATGGTTGTGCTATCAAACCTGTGTAAAAAGTGGATCAAATGATCGGTACGCATTAGTCCCATCAAGACGGACATGTGAAAACATAAGGAGACATTATTTAAAACCATTATAATTATAATATTTTCTGTATTATGTTATCACACATAATGGTATTGCTGTATTGGCATTTTTTCAAATTCCACTTTACAGTTTACACTACAGGAAAAAATCTGTCTTTAGGAGATATGTGACTTGACAAACTTTGTTGGTGCCTAATGTTATTGGATAATTTGTTCATTGTTTAGAAAAATTTGCAGATAATCAGATATCAATAATAAGTTTGCTGTTCTTTTGCACCTATACTTTTTTTATGTGACGTGGCTTCAGAAAGTGTTAAGCATCTTACCCTGCATTTGTAAGTGATATATCCACGTGTTTATTTTTTCAGATATTGTTCCCTTAACTACTGTACAACTGGATATATTTTGGAAAGAGATGGATGGAGATGCTGATTGGGTATGCTACTGGTGATATTTTTTATTCGGTAAACTAAACTTATCCGTGGTTTAGCCTAACTTTGTTTGCCACCTATTGTTTAAAGAACGTCTTCTATTTGTTTTTCATTATAAAACTTTTAGCTCCTTTTATCCGGTAAACTAAGCTTTGCATTTGGAGTGGCTTATTTCATTTTGTTCCACTTGTGTTTTAATATTGCTATTCATTTCCTTTTTTTGTTTGATTTGATCTCATCCTTAATTATACTCCATTTCCTCCTTTTAATTCTAAATCTCTTTCCTATTTCCCTATTCTAAGAAAGAATTCAGTTCTGGTTATTGGTTAAACTGTAATGTACGATTTTTCAAATTCTTTTCATGGACTTGCGTATATCCATAACTTCTGGTTGCAGTTTTGGCCATCGTTTGGATTGTTCTTTTATTCAAAGTAGCTTCTACTTACTGCATGCTGTACATTTTCTTTGACTATGGATGTCACTTATAATAATTTCTCTACAGGTTAGAGCAAACGATATTGATGATGGTGTTGATGAGGATTATGACAGCTCAAGGGATGATATATCATCTGTTTCTTCATATAACCCCACGAAAGAAAATATGTACAGAGGCTATGGAAGTTCTCTATCATTGCAATCTTCTTCTGCAAGATCATTGAACAGGGATGCTTTGGAAGGTCATCGAACAAGTTTATCTTCAAATATAGCACTTCCCCGGTTGTCTGTTGCTGAAGTATTATCCGATTCTGGTGCTGGTAAGTTAAACTATGCCGGTAATATATGTGTGTTTATTTATGAAACTACTCTTTTTCTTGTAGGAACTTAGTTCTGAAACTGTATCACTACCAAGTTAGTTCAACGGTGTCTGTTTGATAGTAGTCATCTTTTGCTTTTAATCCAAAATCATACTTTGCCAATTAATAATTCATTTAGCAAACAGATGCCCTATCAACTCAGAAGTCATTTGCCATGGAGCAACAGAAGTTCGGGAAGCAATTTTCTGCAGAAGATGATGCAGGAGTCCCCTCTTCACCGGAAGCTGGAGCTGTCGAATCTTTATCATGTAAGTTGATGCATATTATTCATTTTTGAAACGTATTTGTCTGTTTTGGATACAAATCAATTTTGTTCATTTATTTTTAGATTCTGCATTAGTTAATTTTGTACAGACATTTTCTGCAGCAGAAGGCTTCATCAGAGGAAGGTCTTATAACATCAGACTTGATGACCAAATTTTGCTTAAATTTTCCCCAAAAAATTCCGACTCAACTTATTACTTCAGTGACATGGTAAATATATTAATGCATAATTGGATAATGTGCACAAATTAAGAAATCAATAAAATGACAACTTTATGGATACAGATAGGTGGGACTCTAACTTTCTTTCACGAGGAAGGAGCTAGGAGATGCCTTGAGGTGATTGCACTTTCATTAGCAGTGAAGATTAAACGAATAGCTGGCAAATAGTTTATTTTGATTGATGATGCACTGGAGTTTATTTTTATAATTATAACTTTCCAGATCTCAGTAACATTGGAAACTTCAGAAACTATAAATAGACGCTTCGTCCATCCTTCTAGAAGGAACTCCCCTACAATCACCAAGGTAATTACTGCTGGTCCTTTTAGCTCACACTGCTTTTGCATTTTTATTGATTGACTGCATCAAAAACCAACATTTGGATTGAAGTCTGTGTGTCAAGGGTTTTCCGAAAGTTTTCTTTGGCCTTCTACTACTTCTGTTAATCAAACTATCTTCCATTTTTTTAACACAAATATGCTTGAACATTTCTATATTTCCTTATGCTTGTTTATATATCAACCAGTGTTTCTAAATAATCGCACTAAGCTACTTACTATTTGCTTTAGCCATAAAAGCCCACTGTCACCACATTGCGATATTCAGTTTTAATAATGACGTTGCGGTTTACTGGTGCCTTTTGATTGAGCAACATGCAGGGACTATTCAAAGGCCAATCTCTTGTCGAATTATTTGAAACGAATTATTTGAAAGAACTGTTCATCTAGTAGTGTCTGTCTGCATTATGTGGTGCCTTGTTTTGTCTGCCTATATCCAAACTTTCTTCATCCAATATTCAAAAGGAAATGAGATCATTATCTAACTTATGAGAATGTATATATTTCTACATAATATTGGCTTCTGATTCTGGAAAATATGATCTCAATTGTGCTTTTAGGTTCAGAGTGACCATCACGAGGTTGTTGCCGATTTGCTCCAGACAAGTTTCCTTTTTTCTGTCCCCATGGATGGTCCAATGACCTTCTCCACTCCACATGTATCTGTACAATGGGTTCTCCGCTTCGAGTTTTACACAACTCCAAAATTTGTGGATTGGACAAAGTATGAGTTTCACTCTTGACCTCTTCCTCTCATCTTCACTTCAAATGAAGAAATTGTATTTAGAATAACTCTTACAGGTATTTGTCATTTACATTTAAATGGCTTCTGAACCACAGGTACGAGCATCCACTTCTGATTGAAAGAAGGGAAAAAACTGAATGGGTTCTTCCAATTACTGTACATGCTCCACCACCTAGAACTTCTACTTATGGCTCAAGAAGTGAGAAACTTTTCTCTTTGGATCCTATGTGGGTGCACACTTGAAGGTATTATGCATTATTGATTTCAAGGAACTGGTTGGCATCAATTGATAAATGTATTTGATTCCTCTTAGTGGCAAAAGACTTGATTGTTGTTGGTTTACGCTGAACTAGCTCCACCCATTACTAACTTTATACGGTAATTAGCGTTGGTATCAAGTAGAGATGGCAATGGAGCAAAGTTGGTGAATAGATGACAATAGGGCATCCGTGTTCCTTGAATTTGAAGCCCTCCTTGGCTGTTATATCTGTCCTTGTTTCAAGATTCTCTGTTTTATGTGCTGTTAAAGAATATGTCTAACTCCAAGAATCGTTGCACTTATGTGTACATGTTATGATTGTTACTCTTAGAATTTGGGCTTTTGGCCTAACTCAACCCCAAAAGGTTGCTCAAGATGTAAGAATTTGTCCAACCCTTATTTGAAATACATCAACCTCCCCTCCTCCCGCTCAAAATTAGATGTCTAGAGCGTGGACCAATGTGGGCGGAACAATGGAGATCTCAATATAAATAACATATCTATGATAGACTCTGATGTAATCTTAGAATTTGTTCTTTCGGCCTAACTCAACTCCAAAAGCTAGTTCAAGAGTTGAGGATTGTCCAACTTCAAGCCTTATGAAGAATACTTCGGCCATTTTTCTAGTTGTGAAATCTCAAGTCTCAACATTTTCCAATATGGACAACGTATACATGTGCATATAAATATTAGTAGAAAACCCAAAACTGGAATGGATATTGCTGCAGGAATCCCTGAATTTTGGGCGTTTTCCATACTTTCTGGTTACCATTCGGTTCTATAGCAGATCATTGCAATTGTCTTCCTATTGCCCTATTCCAAGTACCCAATATCCATTAAACACCATCCTATGAGTGTGTACCTTAATTTTATTGTTTGGTTATCAGCTGATCACCATTATCATTATTATTTACTCAGAATAACTTGTTTTGATACTTGATTTGTTTTTTGCAGCTCAAATAAACCAAAGCTTCAAATAAGCTGAAACTAAAATGTATGCAGTCCAACCATCTTAGCTGTCTTAGCACACCTCAAACTTCATCCTTCATGTACAAAACTCTTGCATAATAGCAGCTAGCTAGATGTGATTCATTTGTAGCATACCAGAAGTCAGACTATTTGTTAATTCTGGCATTTTCTATACAGGTCTTAACATTTCTTCATGTTTACGGTTTTCTTATTTGCCTTTGTTACTGGGGTGATTTTGTCCCCTCGTTCATGTTCTTGATTTTGTTCCTATATTTTTGTAACGTTATTTTTTTTGTGTGTAGATTTTATGAATGTTTGGTTTAGTGGTTAAATCTTCAATTAAAGGTTGAAGTGTATTAGTTGGTTGGTGGTTTAAAATTGGTGGTGGACAGTTTGGATGAACATAGCTCACATTGTTGTTGATGACGGTGACACTTTAGTGGGTTCTAAGTATAATAAGTCCAAGACTTAAATCTAATCCATATATTATATATATATATATAATATATATATATATATATATATATATATATATATATAATATATATATATTATATATAATATAATATAATATATATATATATATATATATATATATAATATATATAATATATATTATATATATATATACCTTTTTGGAGTGAATCTCGAGATGCAGTTCCGTAAAACTATCTGAATTCAGTTTAAGCTATTGGCAGTGTCTTTTTTTTCACATGATAGAGGATATTATGAAGATTAATCTCCAAAAACCATGAATGTATTTTAGGTAGCAACATCGTAACATTGGAATTTTTTTGAGGTTAACTTATATTTTAGGTCATAAATGAAAAAACCCATATTGATTCAAATATACTACACATTTATTTAAAAAGTGAAATATTAATTAAACAAAATTCAAAAAACCATATATAAATTGTTGTGAAAATACAAAATATAATACAACATAAACTATTGGGTATAAGTAATCCCTCGACTTCTCCTCTGTATGTATTGTAAGACATTATATGCCTCGACAATAATGCATTCTATAAGGGCCAACTAGGGACTACCTAACTCAAAAAGTCAAACGTCTATGCTCGATCCCCCATATCTATAATACACCGACAGACCACCGACACGTCCTCAATGTGGTCGTCCATAGACTCAAGTATCTCATGATTAGATGACCTAGGTGATCTTCCAAGAACGTTTGGTGTCATGATAGAATGTGACACCTTATAGAACCATGTGAGATAACCGTTTGCATAAGTCTATTGTACAAAAATTGATACTATGCGATAGATCTCTGGTACTAGATGACTCTCGAGAACCTCAAGTATGACATTAAGATCTCTGTCGCGGACGGTGGATGAGCAGACTCTGAGGGGTGTCTCAGAATAACCTACAAATATCAAAACTGACACATAACTCACTCGAGCATGTACTCATACATCAGACCTGATCCACAAGCCACCCATCAGGAGTATAAAAAAAAGATGTCTAGCTGACGCATCTCGCTGTGACCACTGTATGTGTAGAAGTCAATGCCATATGCTACTTGATAGTCAAGATACACCAAAATGACTCTATCGACTGCACGTGCCCAATCCTCAGTATAGTCAGGCACAAGTTTCCACTCAGAAATGAGAGTAAGGTGAGAGATGATCCATACCTGAAAATGGTTCAAATAAAATACTAGTAACAAGTGTAATAAAAGAGTTATGAAAATATTAATAGCAGTAAATTATCGTAAGCAGCGTGCAACTTCTTGTCAACTGCTTTGTCTCCCAAAGACAACATTCTCCCAACTTCGAGCACATGTAGACCAAACAGGCGCCCCCCAGTTGTACTCGTGAATTGCCGTTAAGTTGATGAAGTTTTTAAGGTAGACCACATCGACGTAGGTTGCATTTTTGTCCACAAACATTGACGTGCCAACCAGGAACAAGAGGTAACACCTCAATGCCCAATGGCGATGGTACTCAACCTACATATCATCACCTTCGGTATCCAGGGTCACATGCAGATGGTACTCAACCTACATATCATCACCTTCGGTATCCGGGGTCACATGTAGATGGTCTTTATAAAGTTCTTCCAAGAATTCAAATCTAGCACAAGCACATCTGGTGCCAGCTACCTCATTTGTGACATCACTTGGGATAACTCCCGAATGCGTAACCATCATCTTGCTTGCTTCTTCTCGACTGAGCCTTCTATGCTCTAGTAATTTTCCCTTGATGGGAAGATGTATGAGGCATGAAACATCATCCAGGGTGATGGACATATCACCAAGAGGAAGATGGAAAAATGACGTCTCTGAATGCTATTCCTCTGCAAATGGCGCATGCATGCCATGGCTTATGGTCTCGTATGCACCAACACATAAACCGACAAGCCCATAATAGCAGATAACATTCTTGAATCAGTCTTCTTGGGGCTATTCCAAATCCAATATCTTCCTTCTGTGGTTTACGCATTTTAAACATGAGCATTCCAATAAAAATATATATCACCACCAGTTGCGATTAAATTAGTTTAAAACATATGTAATGCAAAAGTAAATAAATATATCCCTCATTCTCAAACATGGCTAGTAACATGGTCTACTCAGATATGAAGCAAGGAAATGTCATATGGACCTCCTGGATAACTATCTATAAAGGCATCTGAATCAGCTACGAGTTCCCCCTGATTGGCTTTATAGGCTTCAAGGGCTTCAGAAATAGTTCAGACAAAATCCAAAGATGCATCTTTGAATAAACGTCCGATTTTGCAGAAATGACAAAAACTCCATTGATGCCCTAAACTCCAAATAAATGGGAATTCATGTCTATAACAACTACCTATTTCAAATGTACTACTATCTAATGCATCTTAAACGACCTATGTTACTTAAAACATCATTCAAATCTTAAAAAATAAATAAAATGAGAAGCTTACAAAGTTAGAGTTGTGGATGAAGAAGCTTGATTGGGATGAATGACTTTGCAATAAGTAAAGTAGAATGGAGTGAGTGACCATGAATAAACTTGCTTAAATGGGGTTTGGAAATGAATTTGCAGCAAAAGAGCTCAAATGAGTATTTTTGTGAGTTTGAAGCAAATGAAGAAGGAAAAGGGAAGAGTATGTCGCAAGCATATGAATAAAATCCATCCGAAGAGGCATCTCTGTAAGACTCCCTAAATTTTGAATTAGTGACTTTTTACGGAGTTGCATCTCCGGACTCACCCTAATGTTAATACTGAGATATATCTCCAAATTAAATTTTGATAAAATAAGGGTGACTCATCAATTTGCGGCGAAGAATATATAGAAAAGGTGAGTTTGGAGATGCATCTCCGAATTCTAGGAGCAGTTGTAACTTTTTACCATGGCGGGAGAGCAACCCTAAGGGTGGAAAAAGTAATTTCCAAGAAAAGAGAGTTGAGAGTACTTAGGCAATTGGATGCCTGATGCCATGAACTTCCGTTTAGATTTGGAATAGGCAGAGCTTTCTTTCTTATAAGGAGCTCTTATTTTTGAGTTGTAATATGAATTTCATTCCCCATTTTTAATTACTAATACAATTCACAATTTCACTTATGTTTTTCATTAAGATGTTCTATCAATTGGTCTAACATGTCTTTGTTCATTCCCCTAAAATCTCGAATAGAGAAATTGTAGTGTTAGACCATATGAACCGTTTGGAGACTTAAGTGGATGTGATGCAAGAAACTATCATATGACTAAAATGCAGATTTTTTTTGATACACAACCACATGATGAACCCATTCTTGGACACTGCGTAGGTTTCTCTTGTTTGGATTGATTTCAACTCTCGGCAATGAAGGTGGAATTACTGGCTTTCAACGACGATGATATGGTCGTGTGGGGTACGAGAGTGGAGACATATTTAGAGTTTCAACGGATTTTTGAGGAGGTTGAAATTTAGCTTACCAAACACAACATGGAGACTAAACCATCCATTATTTTAAAATTTGGAGGGATTCAACAAATTGTTTAACTTGGGAAAATATCAAAGATGCAATGGTTATAAGGTAGGTTTGGTGTTGGTCGTTTCAATAATCTGTGATGGGAGCTCAAATAAGTCAAACTGTATGATTGTATTAAGGATTACATTAATGAATTTGAGCTTTATTCATGTTAGTGTGACTGCTTTTTTGAGGTATTTTGTAGATGCATTTTTTTGCTATTAAAAAAACTATTATAATGTAAACATATTCATGAGATACATAAATTTGTAAATATTTTTATTTGATTAAAAAAATCGAACATAATGATACCTTGGGTTAATTGGAATAGATGATTTAGATTCTTCAATCACAATCACAATCACTTGATTTTCCATGCTCTTTTCTCTATCATAATAACATGTATATGAACATACAAACTTTTGATATATAGCTTTCTCAAAATGCAGAGATTAAAAGCAAATGAGAATAACATTAAAGGGATGTATAGTACCTTAAATTAACAGGATCAGAGGTCTTAGATTCTTCCTTCATTATAACTTGATTTTCCATATTTATTTTTTGGTTAGCGAGGGATCTCAAAATATAAACGGCTAGAAGAATGAATTAGATGGACTTGAAAACCTAAGTAAACTTAATTAAAGTGAGAATTGGAGAAGTTTGTTGTTATTGATTAACATTTACACGAGTTATGATTTGGACAATTGTGTTATTCTTACTGAAACTTGAATCAGTTAAGAATAATATTAGAGATTAATTACTATGCACTGTTAGTGTAAAAAAATTTACACCATCGATTAATCACCATCATCCGTTTGTATTATTTTATAGATTTTTGAAATAAAAGTCAAACTTTTTTTAATATCCGACGGCTATAATTAACTGATGGTGTAAAATCTCTTTACACGGTATATTTCAATTAAACTCATAATATTATTTATTTATTTTAAAATCATAAATTTATCAAAAGTGTCTTTTTTTACTTAGTCATGGACACATTTGCTACTCATAAGGTTCTTGTCATTTTGTGAAGGAAATTGTTGGTAAATTTTTTCCCTTTCATTTCTTAAGTATTAGTTTTTTTTTTTAATTTTTTATAAATAAATTAAAAAAAATAATTATAATATTTTAAATATATTTGTTTTGTATAAACATTATGTTGAACACATATTTGTCGATTAGTTAAAATATTTTCTTTCATAAAACAATTATTAAAACTAATATATTTTATTTTGTAACATGTCAAATATATTCTAGATGAAATATTGTAAAAAAATTACTAATATTAATTAACTAAAGAGAAACAAATATTTTTTAATATATATATATATATATATATATATATATATATATATATATATATATATATATATATATATATATTATTCTTTTAAAGAAAAAGTATATATATAATCTGCCTTTGAAATTCGGCAATTCAACATATTGTTTCTTTGGAATTTTTCCAATCCACATAAATCATCACCAGCCTGACTCTACTGAACTTGTAGCACCTGAACCATCGCCTCCAAAGCATCAACAATCGTCCAATTTCTTCTGGCCATATTCTGCACACTAGTAAATAAGCATCAGAAGAAATAATGCATCGACAATGCACACACATGTCATATATTATGGAATAATTAACATGTCAAAAACTTGGTCAGATGGACCAACATGCTCTGATACCACTATTTAACACTCTAACAATTCCAATGCGAAATAATACAAATTTTATAACAAATACACACATACGGTGTCACAAAGACAACATAAACCTGGTCCGTAACACGAATTAAATAAAACATGTAATAACTTAAAACATATGTCATCACATACTCGCCTTTACATAGGCTCATCGCAGTGGAAAGTAAATCAAATAAGGCAACTCAACGAGCGATTAAGTCTCAGAATACTTTCTCTTAAACATAAAACTTGGTTATGGCATAATGCCTTCAACATCAACAACTTCAAAAATAATAACAAATAATAAAACAAAACGTTTGACAACCCAATGTTATAGAACATAACAACAAAATTTAAATATCGCATAAAACAGGACAAGAAGAATAACCTCAACGTCATCCTTCAGCTTCTAACAACGACTCAATTACCTGCTCGTCTGTACCTCAAGAAGAAGCACAAAACCATAAAAACAATAAAGGGGGGGGGGGGGGTGATAATACGCTTGAAATATATAATAATGCAAAAGTGCACAAGGATAGCCTAAGAAAAAATCAACAATCACATATCTCATTCACATCAATTCAACACAATTCATTCACATTAACCACATAAGTATTCTCAACCATCAATAACGACATAGCCATTCAATTACATGCGCAAGCAATGGATGCAGTATACTCAACACCACGACTCTACATGCATGTGGTACCATTATGGACAACTTAGGTCCATCTCGCTTTTGAATCCACACCATCGAACCAGAGGACACCAATTTGCTACTAACACCTTTAGTAACACTTCATCGATTCTCATCTAGAACCAGTTACTCGCTCCTGAATCCACACCATCGGTTCATACTACACCAAAACTAGAGCGAAGTCTGTACACCATGATACATAGTTTTCAACAACATGCAATATCACCAAAATTATAACCACACATTTACCACAGTTAAGCACAACTTCACAAAAATTGATTAATTCTACAATCAGTAATAAACAACCAAAAATACCCCAAAATGGTGGCCAAACAGTAGCATAATCACAACACAACCTCAAAATTGGAACCAGCAGCTCTATTCCATGCAACTAAGCAAATGACACTCATGCTGGTAGCATGACGGGTAACCTGTCACTATGGTGACACCCATCACCTACCCATACCACCTCACTCGTCATCCCTAAGGCACTATCCCCACAAAACTGGGCATGGGGACCGTGATGGTTTACACGTCAGGCAGATGACGCTCGTTAGTGCCTCAAAGACCACGACGACCTGGTCGTCACGTGGGTGACGCTTGTCACCCTGAAGAAGGCAGAAACTGCATTTTGTCATGGATTTTGGTTCAGAACTTCGATTTTTCCTTCCCATCCCTCAAATCAATCAACAAAATTAGGGGAAAAATATCTAACATCAATACATCATTTATCTATTAATTAACATGCATTTTATTTGATTAATCATGGTTTCCACATGTTTTGTTCATCAAAATCACAACACACATATAAACACCAACTCATACCATCTTCACTAACAAAAACACATAATCACCATGATAAATCAGTACACGAAATTCATATAATACAACATATAATTTATGCTATCACATAAATCAATTCATATTCATCAATTATTCATCAAAATGAAAAAATTAGGGAAAAATCTAATGGGATTAAGGACTTCCCCTATCCAGTCATGCATTCAACATCATATTTGGAGTAATCCCCCCACTTACCTTGGATTATCCAACAAAAGTACCATCAATCTTTAACAATGGAGGTTCTCCTAAGCTTTTGTTCTCCTAGCCTCTTATTTTCCAAAATTTATTTTCGCGTACTAACCAAAAAGATTCTCTACTAACTTCTTTTTATTAGAAACATATTCCCCCTCAAGTAGTGAATCCCACATTTCCCTCACTTATTCCCATATTGATCAAAATACCCTTTTGACTCTAATTTCATTTAATAATAATAATCCTCATTATTCTCTAATATTTTTAATTATATTATTTAATTATATTATTTAATTAAATAACTGAAACTATGCCCCCACCAACCTAAAACATCATATACGAAAAATAACCCTCTAATAACCATCCAAATGCATATAAAAGTTGATTTAAACAATTAAATATATGTAATTTCAAATAAATAAAAAATTAGAAAAACGGGATCTTATAAGAACCAGAAAGGCTTATGGTGAAAATTATGATGATTTTAAGGATTACGGGGCATTACAAGGTAGAAGTAAAGTGAATATTTTGATAGAAAATTAGCACAATATTGAAGGTGATTTGAAAGATAGTATATAGACCGATATTAGGGTATTTATTATGATTTTTATTTTATTTTTTTAGTTAAATAATAATATCAACTCTATTAATTATATAAATATGGAAAGTATTTATTGTTCCAGAGGATAGTATACTGAAAAGGAAATGGTTTGCATATGCTGGTGAGCGTTGGAGGGACTTTAAAATATAGCCCACAAATGAATATATTAAAAAATCAAAAGATAATGTAGTGCCTCCATAAGTGAAGTATTCATTTATTAATAAGAAAGTTTAGGACGATTTCGTAAAGTCTCACACCACTTCTGAATTCTTGGCTAAGATCCAAAATGGAAAGGAGAATAATGCTAGAAATATCTATCCACATAGATTATCTCGTGGATGATATAATAAACATGATCAGAGAATGATTAATGACAAATAAAAACAAAGGGAACTATAGTCGGGAGATTCTTCTAGAAGCCTTGATCGTGGTCCATCTCCACCATCGCGACATGAGAAATGGAGTAAAGCACATCAACTACCAGATGGATCATTCACATCAGAGGCTACACGCGAAGTGGATGAAAATATCGTAAGGAGATACTTTTTTCAATATTACTTATTTTATTTAATTCAATATGTTGTAGGATGTACTGGTTGAACAAGTCAAAGTTGGTATAAGCAATTGGAACTGAGGAGCATGTTGGGTGTGTCTGTGGTCTTGGAAGAGGCGTCGACTTGAAGCTACATTTTAGATCATCACAACCAATTAACAATGTAAGTCGTATGAGAGAAATTGAAGAGATAATTGTTGAAAAGATAGGGGAAATATTAGAACGGGAGCGGGATAAGTGGAATCAGGAGGAGTAAGAAGAGTGAGAGAGAATGTTGCAAGGGGAGCAGGAGAGGATGTTGCAGGAGGTGCGGAGGAGCGAGAGAGGTAAGCTGAGGTTAAACGAGAGAAGTGTACCCGTGATGTGATTAAGGTATAAGTATAATTTAAAATATTTGTGTTGTATGTTGTTGTTAATGTTTGTGTACTTTGGTTTTGGTATTGTATTCAATTGTTTTCATAATGCATATGTTGAAATAAATGGGTGTCCTCGACCATCCTAATCCAGATCAGTTGGACATGTCTGAGAAAATAATTGAGAAATTTATTATGGATGGTGCAAGCATAAAAGATAGTTATTCTGTCCCGGTTCACAATATTGAGATCACACCCCCTCAACTAGATAAAACTTAGAGACTATCTAGTATGATAGACGAGATTCCAGACGTGTGCGAGTTTAAATTAAAACATGAACATGTGCAAGAATATATGCTTCATAAGAGTTGTCTATTGGAATTTTTTAAGGGAGATGATTCTCTAGACATACTCTTAATACAATTGTGGTGTCCATAAGTATAATTCTTATGGTAATTTCAATTTATATTCATTGTTCTCATACTTTAACATAAAGTTTTGACATTTGCATTAACTTTTAATTCGGGTCCTGCATGTGATGTGTGTTGAAAGAAAATTGAAAAAAAATTGTTTCATAGATCCATTAAACATTCAATTTCAAAGTAATTTTAGCAAACACTATCAAGATGCAGGTACAAAACAAGTTGGTTAAGGAGAATAAAGATTGTTACATGGTACCGTTTATCCATAAGTAAGTATATGCTTTGATTTGTATTTTAATTTATAAATCAATTTTATACACATTATTAATTATTTTGAGTGGTTATGTAGGGAACATTGACAACTAATTATTTTATGTCCAAAACAAATTATTGTAGTTGTGTTATGCTCATTACACTATCATATTGATGAAGATATGCAAAAGGTTTTGAGAAGATAAGTAGTATTATTTGTAGTACTCAAATTTTCCCTTTAGTTATGATTAGTTTTTATTAATTTGAATAGTTTTTATTCATATTTAATTTTTAGCGACATGTAGAGCTATTGAAGGATACAATTTTGTGAAACGTAATCTATATGGTAGAAAGTCAAAGTTCATAGAACCACATGTAAGTATTACTTCTTCTTTTTGATTTTTTTTTTTATTTTCGCTAATGTATTACTTGTGCTTTGTGTGTATTAGTTAGTAACTATATGAAAATTATGCGTAGTCACATAAACAACTCAACGACTATAAATGTTGATACTATGTGATGAGACATATGTTTAATATTGTCTCTCACTACAAGAAAAATGTATTTTAGCCTTCTGCGTTAGCGCCGGTCCCTGATACCGACGTTATTAGAGTCGGTCAAACCTACGCTAAAAGCCTTTTTATAACAAAAATATTGCAAATAATCGTAGCGTCGGCATTATCAATTCAGGGACTAAGATATTAATTACCCATATAAATGCAGGGACAAAGCCAGAAAGTTTGAGTAGCGGGGTCAACGACCCTTTTATAAATAATATATTTTAATTTTATCTCAATCACTTGGAAGATATATTAATATTTTTTGCCTTAAACCAAAATCATTATGAAGTTTTTTCAACTTGAAAAATATTTTTTTTCATGAACGACCCAAATTTAAAGCTTTCACGCTCACCAAGTGTTTGAGGATTAAGAGTATATGATTCCTATATTAGTTTTCTTTTTAAAAAAATGTTCATTGCTTATTACTAAAAATGAAAAAGAAATGACACAATTAAAATCATATTAAAAAATGGTTTATACTATTACTATAAAATAGATACAGACACAATAATTTCAAACATTAGTACAATTTCAAATTCAATAAGGTAACAGACTATTTTATTTTTTATTATAATAATAAAGTAAATAATAAATTCATAAAGATTAAAATTAAAAAAAAACACCTTTTAAAATATCAACAATGAAGAAGAAATCAATATTAAATACACATTTTGTAGTAAGGGAAAAAGGAAGAGGGAGTGATTCGTTTGTGCTTCAAAAAAGTCAAAATTAATTAATAGGAATGGAAAAGAAAAGTTAATTACTTATTATTTTATTAAAAGTATTTATTTTATTTAATATATAAACATATTATTTATAGCACTTAATACTAAATAATAATAATTATAGTGGGGGCATAAGCCCACCCTTTAAACAACGTACCTCCGTCCCTGTATAAATGTAATTCATGTATATTTGTTAAGTTAATATTGTTGTTAGCTTATCATAATTTTATTTTATTTTTCAAATTAAAGGGGCTTAGCAATAAAACATCATTCTCACGAGAAGATATAGATGACATCCGATCATGTTGGACTGATGTCTTCCTATCTTATCATGAATCTCGTAAAAACTAATTTTTCTTGATTTATATTAATATGCTAGCATTGAATAAAAGTTTTGTTATTATATGTGCAAATATGTATAGGTCCAAATATGTATAAGGTATGGTAGAAGTTTTGTGTATCCCAAATGTCATTATAAATATTATAAGCATTGTACATTTTATTTTGTAAACAATATAAATTTGATATTATGTGTTATGTTCTATATAAAATATAAATGATATGATTCTGTCACATCATCATCATCATCATCATCATCATCATCATCATCATCATCATCATCATCATCATCATCATCATCATCATCATCATCATCATCATCATCATCACTACTACGTAGGTTATGTGTAAAAAAACATTCAGGTTAGTCAAAATGAAATTTAAAAGAAAAAGTATACCCCTAAATTATTATATTAAAACAGATAAAATAATTACATTTTTCCTCGATTATTAACAAAAAATTAAGACGTATATAACGCGTGCTACTTTATTTTTTTAAAAAAATATTGTTATTGGAAATCGAAACAATTTTAGAATCTATTGAATTCCTACGTAGCAAAACTATAATTTTTATTTGATTATGTTTAGCATGATATTATGAATTAGAGTTTAAATTACTAGAAATTAATCCAACTAGACTTTTATTCTATTACAAACACACATTCATTATTATTCACGTACATAAATTACATTCAAGACCTTTGATGCATAAAATGTCTATGCATTTTATTTTTCAAAACCAAATAATTTCAAAATGATATATTTTGTATTATATATATCATCATCACACGCCACAAAGGCTAGTACAAATACAATGTCTTAATTGTAGCAATCCAATTTCACAATAGCTATATCTTGCTAATAGTACCATAAACATGTTGATCAATATATAACTTAGAGATATATATACTTATTTAATATATGCTTATAATAACTTGTAGTTCAAGCAAGAGGATGATTAATCTTCAATGGCCTAAATCCATGCTGCAGACTTGCTTGCCATATCTTCTCAATGCTAAACATGACTTCTCCACATTCATGAACATTCCAACCTTCTAAGGCATGCAATATTCCGGCAATTCGCCACGCACTCATCACTCGTCTTGGCAGCCAATTCTGTTGCATTTTCAAAATATAGAAATTCTAAGAAAATTGCTCTAAACTTCGATTTAAAACATCGCGATTTATACTAACCTCGCAGGAGTGGACATTGGCTAAAGAAGGTGGAGTTATCATGGCTGGTGTGCTAAGATAGAAGCAATCTTTTCGGAGTTTCTTTGGAGGGAATTGAGAAATTGGTATGAACAATGCTCCTTTTGGTGCTTTTTTTTGTTCTATTTCATCACATTGGTCTCCAACTAGCCATATCTGTAAATTCAAATGAACCATAACACTAATGTATAAATTTCTTTTAATAAAACTTTTCAAACAAATAAGATATGATTATGAAATGGTTTGGACTTAGACAAAGATTTACCTTTGCTGAATTAGAACCTGGGAAAACCAAATTATTTTTGGACTCTACAGAGAGTCTTAAGAGAAGATTCTCATAATCATCTCTATACATTGTTGTAACCTGAGAAAGAAATATAGAAATGAAGAAATCAAATATCTTCAATATTAAGCACCTTATTTCGAAAAATTCAAATTCAAATATCTTGCGTTTATTAAACCGACGAAAAATTCAAATTCAAATATCTTGCGTTTATTAAACCGACGACACTGGTGACTGATATATCGAGATTAAACAATGTATTTTCAAATTCAATCTTTAAGATTTGACAACATTGTCTGATTTTGATCCAACGATTATCAGTGTGGTTATATACATGCGAGAACCAATGAAAGTTACCTTGGTACCCCTTTCACATAAAGCATTGACAATGGCATATGAAACCTTATCAAGTCTACCACAAAGAAAAACTTCATTTGTTTCTTTTGGAATGCTATTAAGAACAATAGCCACACCCAAGCTACTTCCATCAACAATCTTTATCTTAAGTTGGGGATACCTTTTAATGTATAGTTCACCATATCTATTCAACAAGTCTCCCTACACCCATTGAAAATATAAATATAAACTATAATTAAACAAATAATTTATATACATCGAGTGTAAAATAATTTTATAAAAAAAATTTAATCGAATATCACCTGATTTGAAAGACCTAAACTTAGAACCTTAACTTTGCTGAGTTCTGCTTGAAGTATTGCTTCTTCTATAAGTTTATTCAATGTTTCTCTTTGCCATTTAAAAAGATACTACAAAAGTAAAAAATAAATAAAAATATTATTCATAGTCATTAATTTCACTCTATGAAAAATGAAAAAAAAAAAAAATGAAAAAAAAAATCTTACTTGTACATGAAATCTTGGAATAACCCATGATTGCAAATTGAGCATTTCAAAAGAGTTTCTCTCAAGAACAAAAGTTTGACCATAAAACCAAGTGACAAGAACAGACCAAAAAGTGAATGGCCACATGAAATAGAGGTACCATGAAGAAGATTGAGGTGAAGATGCTAAGGAAGAAAATCCCAATCTTAGATGATAGATTGATTCAGGTGTTGTGAGATGTGTTAAATGCACAACATCTAGTGTACTATCTTCTTTCTTCAATGATTTCTCATATAATGTTTCTGAAGCTTTGTCAACAGTTCCATAAATGTAATCATATATTGGCATAAAGAGGGAATAGTTGGTTCGAAATTGTGTATGATGCAGTGAGTGAAACCTGTCACATATAGTACCAAATCATAAATTATTCTAGCTTATGAGTTTAATTTAATTACTATGTAATATCCGGAGTTTAATAAATGCCATTTTTTAAAAATTTATTTGTCTATGATAATTAGAAATGATTATTTGATAAATCTATTTAATATTCGAATTTAAGTTTACATAAACAATTTGTCTTAATGGGGTTTATTAACCAATTTAATTCAATTTCTTAATTAAATATAATTAATATGAAAATAAATATATATATTTATTATGATAAAATATAAACTTCAAGAAAATACAAAGAAATATATTTCATAAAATTACTTTGCAAATAGTTGGTATCAATAAATTCTTCATGAACTATTCTATTTGTTTTATTTTACATATCACATTTATGATAAAATATGAAAAAAATATTATTTTTATATATTGATGAAATTTTAAAATTTAATATAAAATTATTTATTATTTTTTTTAATATTATTGTTTCCTCACCTAGATTTTCATCTTCATTTATAATCTGTCTATTTTGTAATAGCAAAATGTGTACAACAACATTAATACCAAGTGACCACTACCAAAGCATGAAAAGGTAGGCCGAACTTGCTTCCTAACCATATTTAATAAATGTATACATATGCATGCAATAAATATAAAGTATTAATTAGAAAAATAATTTAATTATAAAAATTATAAAATAAAAATTTGATTAAATGAGTTAAGAGATAGATACTTACGATGGTGTATACATGGTATACTTAAGGATAGGAAAGATGGTGAAAATGATCTTTGGAATGAACTCAAAATTACAGTGACCCAAATTATTCATGAAATCAATGTAAGCAAGATAACCAGCAAAGGATGCTATAGATGCTGTTTTTGTAATTGCTGTTGTGTATAATGGAATTGCAAATAGCAGAAAGTATGCTATATGTTCTGCAAATGGATGTATCACAGCTGCAAAATTAAATTCAAAATCAATAAATAAATAATTAATATGATATAATATAATAGGTAATTAATTAATTAATTTTTTGAGGTCTGAATAGTTTGTTTGGAATTTCACTTTCTGAAAGTAAAGTCACATGATGCTTGTTTATATGACATTACCAATTGATAGTGATTTCTTAACTATCAATTTAACCAACAAAAAATTGATTGGTTTTAATGCAAAAGAAAACAAAATGTGTTTGATTGATTTCTTAAAACTATCAAAATCATCCTTTTAATGCAAAAAATGATGATTTTTCTAGCAAAGAAAATCTAACTTGTGCCCCTGTTCTAGGGGCAGAGCATAAGAAATTCATTTATGGAATATTCGTATTGAAAAAAACAATTTAAAAATTAATTTTATATTTTTATTTAAATCAATATATAATTTTTAATTTAAGAATATTTCTTTTAGTTCTTAACTTGTATCTTCATGCGCCAAGTTAACATTATCCTTTTTTAATGTCAAAAATTACCAATCTTAAAATTTACAAGTTTGTGTTGGAATCAAATTATAATAAATATGTTAGTTGAAGCATTAAAAAGTTTGATTTAAAAGCATGAATTGAAAGTAGAATTTTTTTATTAAACAGTAGAATCAATTCATTTCATATATATATATATATATATATATATATATATATATATATATATATATATATATATATATATATATATATATATATAATATATATATATATATATATATATATATATATATATATACTTAATCATTTTTATATAACAAAACAAATTCTATATAAATATTTTTTTGATGTTGAAGAGATAAAAAAAATTATTTTTTATTTCTGTAAGACTAATTAACTGAAAGAATTTAAATATTTTTGAGAATCTAATTTTTTCCTTTTAAAACTATATATCATCTAAAAGAACGATTATCTAATGGTATTTTATTTTTCAGCTTTAATTGTAAATGTTTATAAAAAAATCAAATACTATGTGCATGTGATTGTAAATATAAATATTTTAAACTCAGAAAAAACCAAACTATATAAGTAGAGCCTAATTTGTGTAGTTTATATTTTTCAATAGCTAAAAATTTCAAAGGTTATTGATATTTTGCAAAGAATCATCACTAGTTTTGTTAGATGTTAATGTTTTCACTTTCAAAAAAAATGTTTTTTCTCTAATTTTTTACATCTCATAAATACCACAGCCAGTGTTGATTTTATGGAAATAAAACATTAATTTCCACTTTTAGCCACAACCATGACCATTTTTTCTCCATCATTCATTAACCGATGTCCACATTAATTTCTCACCTACTCATCTTTATTTCCATATTAATTAAGAACCAATAAACATTTAAATTAAAACAAAAAACTCACAAGTTATTGGTTCTGTAACAATGGAAGAATGATGATGAGAATGATATCTAGAGTAAAGATAATGATGATGAAGTGCTCTATGCAACCAATAATATAGAAACTCCACTGGTCCAGTATGCAGAAGAATTGTCATAACCACACCATCAGTTCTCCATATAGGCAATTTACGTGACTCTGGTACCAACATTTGACCAATATAAAATATCAATGCATTGAATAATATTTGATCATCCCTGCAAAAAAATATTAAATATTCATTATTTTCATAAACCATAGTTTAATATATTGAAGCAATATTTCATTCACATTAGTATATGTATATATATATATATATTAGGTTTGTGTTCTAAGTAACAATATTTATGTGTACCAGTTGCTTTCTCGATCGACTTGTTCGAACTCGATCCCTTTGTCGACGATTCTGTTTTTGCCTTTGGCGGTTCGATGACGAGAAAGAGAGATCCAAATTTGGTCATGAAGCATTCTGATCATCATATATGGGAAGATGAGGAAGTTGCTTAGGTCTTTTTCTTCTGAACTGTTGAACAAGAAAGAGTATGTGCTGTTTGCTACAAATGGTGTCAAAATCACCCACTGCATCCATTCAACAATTATACAAAGTTATATATAATAAATCATATGAAGGAATTAAATCATGCATGATTGTTTGTATTATAATATATAGGATGAAAATAATAAGTATGAAAAACCTTGAAACTCCCGAGAGGTGCCCATGGCCATTCAGTGAGTATGCCTGGTCTGGAAGCCATTTTTATGCTAAGAAAAGTTATAGAAGAAGAGGCTAAGGTTTTTGTGCATAATAATGGAACCAAGTCCATATATTTATAGGCTTGTTTGTTGCTTCCAGTGCCTTTTTTCTTTTTCTTTTTATAATATTTTTTTTATTTAAAAAAAATATAGGTGAATATTAACTACATATCTCTTATTTAAGAGGAAGTATCAAATCACAACTTCGGTTAGATTTCGTGGCAAAATTCAGCTTGTCTGTAAATGAGGAGACATCTCCTGATGGATGTTATTTGTAGATGGCGCTTCCAACATAAAAGGAATTGGCGTCGGGATAGTCCTGGAAGGACTTGGTGACATAGTCGTCGAGTAGACCCTAAAGTTTGAGTTCACTGTCAGCAACAACTAGGTAGAGTACGAGACTCTCATTGTTGGAATGTTCCTCTGGACTAAATGTCGAAAGTGACTCCCAACTGGTCGCCAACCAAATCTTTAGGCAGTATCATGCCACGAACCCATAGTTGATAAAATATCTACAAAAAGTATGGAATATATCCTCTAATTTCACCTCTTTTGAAATAGAGCACGTCTCTACTAGCAGAACTTTAGAGAAGATCTCTGGTCCAAACTGGCCACCTAAAAGACAATAAGGTTTAACATAACACTCATCCAGGAGACTCCTGACTCTCCTAGCATTGAGGCGGGTAAGGTGTATTCCTTGGAAATTGTCTCTGAATCTAGCTAGATGTTGTCCATACTGTGTTATCTACAGTCTGGCGAACTTCCTCTATACGAGGAAGAAGTAAGAAGAATTTGAAACTACGCCGCCAAGTACACCATATTCTCTGGAAAATTTTACAAAATGGGGAGGGCTTCTCCCATGCTGCAATGCCTGAGCGAGCATGAAACGACCTGGTACTTGCAGATGTACACAAGGGAGAATCCAATAGTCACATTGGTGGAAAAGCATTTGCCTACAAATTATTAAGGGCGAGGTGTTACCGACCTACTCTAATGAAGGATATCATCACATTCGTCAAGAAGTGCGATCAATGCCAGAGACACTACTACAAAAAGTATTTTTAACGTCGTACGCGAAATGCATTTTACATTAGCTGCAGTAGCGAGGTAACGAAATGTGTCATGAAAAGTTATCCCTTATCACCTCAGTGATTTAAAAACTGAGGGGTAACGTTATATGCACATGAGTTCGAATTCCAACAGCAACACATTATTATTTTCAAAACTAGCATATTTTATAACTCAGTTTATCTTGAGAATCGAGGGGTAAGATTATTTCCTTTTTTAAAAAAAAGTTATTTTGTTTACCCAGAATATTACATTGTTTACACATAATATTAAAATAAAAATCAAATTCCCTAGAAATATAGATAAAAAACAAATTCCTTAAGGATCTTGATAAAAATCAAATTCTCTGAAGATCTAGATTTTAGATCTTAGAATTATTGAATTTTGGGGAATATCAAATGTTGAGTGCAAGATTATTCTCTACAAATCTTACATGCATTTGATTCTGAAGCAAAATAAAATAAGGGTTAGATAAAGAAAATCAATATTCAAATATATGATTTTATGCTCAAATAAATATTTAAGAAAACAAACCTTAAACTCAAGTGATTTTCTGCTCTTACAATCCCTTTTAGAGAACTTTTCTAAACGTCTTTATGTTTCAAACGCTTCAAGTTCCATATAGGTTAAATTTTCAATATTTAACATGCTTTTATAATGGTTGTCCCTTAGGTTTCACGCGAATCACTAATGGTATATTCTTGAGTGTTGATAAACATTAAATGAATGACAAAAATTTGTTTAAGGGCGTTGAATATAGTAAAAAAATGTTCAACTATCCCCTCGATCACGAAGAAAACTAAGGTGAATAAGCTATTTTTTTAAAATTACATTGTTTACACAGAATATTAAAAATACATTGTAAAATTTGTTTCCCAATGACAAATTTTATTTTGCATGTCCAGGTCCCATGCAAGATGCTACATATCTATTTCCCGATGAGATTTTTTGTTTTCTACACTTGTAATCCATCCTAGAGATCTGTAGTAGCAATTCATGATCAAATGGACGGTGGTGAATATCTCTTCCAACAAATATTCATCAAAAGTCTTCCAACATATCTCTAGGGTAAAATGATGTTTGATGAATATCTCTTTGGGACGGCTACATATAAGTTAGTCTTATGGTAAAATGTTTTTAACGAGTGTTTTTATAGTAAAATATGATTATTAAACACCTTGAGTTTATTATAAAACCGAGGTGAATAATTCTTTTTTTTTAAAATTACATTATTTACACAAAATATTAAAATACATTATTTACAACAAATCCTCGGTGATATCCCAAATTTTGTTGCATACCCTTTAAAACAATTTTTTTTTTGAAACAATCATGATTTTCTGCAGCTGCAATTTATCAACTAAGTACTCTTCAAAGGTTGAGCTCCCTTCTTTAACTGAGAATTATTCCAAAAATACAAAAACGACAACATCAACACCATTATGTGAGATAGATTGCAAGGGAATAAATAATGTTTTGTTCAAGATAGAAGAACATTGAAGATTTTTTTGTCTTCCAATCCATCCCAAAGAATTATGCTTGCAAGTTTGTGGCGGCTTCATACTAGTAAGATTAGGGTAAAATGCGTTTAACGAGTGTTTTATAGTAAAATCGTATTATTTTATGCCTTGGTTAAATAGAAAATTGAAGTGTTAGAACGTTTTGTTTACACTTATAAACAAATAAAATCATAAACTGTGATAGCTGAGAATCTAAATTTGTACTGAGTTGTTTTTTCACCTCAGTGTTATGAAAAACCGAGGGAATATATGTTTTTTTTTTGTTTTTTTTAAATAATAAAAAATAGAGCGCCTTTGATTTATACCTCGGTTTTCTATTGTTCGAGGTGAAAGTTTCGTCATGAAAAACATTATTTACTGTAGTGAGATATGTTGAATGTCACCACCCCCAACAAAACTTCTCCAATCGATGACTTCGCCCTGACCCTTCCACTAATTAAGTGTGGACATTTTGGGCTCGTTCCCGATTAGCTCTAGGTTAACTGAAGTTTTTAATAGTAGGAGTCGATTACTTCACCAAATAGATAGAAGAAGAGGTAGCAGACAAAATCATGTAAGAGAGAGTGCATTGTTTCTATTGATAAAAGATTATGTGCGTACATCGACTTCCTAGTTCCATTGTCTCCGACAATAAGACCTAGTTCGCCAGTGTTATGGTCACTGACTTTTGTAAAGACTTGGGAGTACAAATGAAATTTGTGTTTGTTATACAACCTCAAGCCAATGGCCAAACCGAGTCAGAAAACAAAGTAATTCTGAATAGACTCAAGAAGAAGCTTGATGATGCCAACAACTTATGGTCGGAACTACTCCATGAGATATTGTGGTTATACCATACCATTCTTTATTCAACCACCAAGGAAACCCCGTTTTCCATGGTCTACGGAATAGACACCATGCTACCTATAGAGACCGACACACCCTCATGGCGATGATCCCAATTCAATGAATAAACGAATGGTATTGGCTTGAAGTGTGTGGCAGACCTAGTCAACAAATTGAGAGAAACCTCCCACATCCAAGAATTTTCCACCAAACACAGGGTTGCCAGAAGATATAACTTCAGAGTCAAGCCCAGAGAAAATCAAGAAGGCGGGCTAGTCATGAAGGAGGTAGTTCTACCCACACAGTAGGGGAAACTACAACCCAAATGGGAGGAACTATATCACATATTTTAGAAGATTCCTCATGGGCATACAAGTTTCATAAGCTGGAAGAACTTCTCTTTCCCATAACCTGGAATGCTCTCCTTCTTAGATACTATTATAGTTAAAATTATTTGTAATTCTTCAGTAAGTGTCTTTATTATGTACTTATGCATAATTCTTGAGCGATGTATTCCCAAGAGAGATGTTTTTCCTTGAATACCCTTATGTTGGACTTCATGACGAAGGTCTTTTCCTCTCTATGAGGAAATACTTTACATTGGACTTCATGACAAAGGGCATTGCTTCCCTCTGAGGTAATACTTTACATTTCACTTTATAACGAAGATCCTTTCCGTCCTTCGAGGAAATTTATTTAGGCTGGACTTCGTGAAGAAGGTATTTGCCACCCTCTGAGGCAATACTTTAAGATGGACTTCACGACGAAGGTACTTTCCGCCCTCTTAGGCAATACTTTATGCTGAACTTCATAAAAAATATCTTTGGCGTCCTTTGAGGAAATACTTTAAAGTGGACTTCATAACCAAGGTCTTTGCTACCCTTCAAGGCAATAACTTTAAGTTGGACTTCATAATGAAGGTCCTTTCCGCACTTTGAGGCAATAATTTAAGTTGGACTTCATAACAAAGTTCCTTTCTTCCCTTCAAGGTAATATCTATAAGATGAACTTCATAAAAAAGGTCTTTGCCGCTCTCTTTGGCAATACTTTAAGTTGGGTTTAATAACGAAGATCCTCGCCTCCCTTCAAGGAAATGTCTTTAGGATGGAATTTATAACAAAGGTCCTTGCCCCCCCTCACAATAACACATGCTAAAAAAACTCTCTCCTGAGGGGTATAGTGATTCCTGAAGCGGTACCAGACCCAAGAATTACGCCTAAGAGGCGTGACCGATATCAAGCCTAAAATAATTGATCACAAGTCTTGTATGAGGGCTCAATGGAAGTCTTGCCTGAGAGATCAAGTGCCTCTCCTGAGGGACTTATAGTCTCGTCAATCGGGCCACATATAATTTATGTTCAGGGACTTAGACTCCCTAGGCTATCTAAACTCTCACCTGAGGGACTTAGTGGTTCCTTGGGTGGGATTAAACTCAAAAATCATATCTAAAAGGCGCGAAAAATATCCAACCTAAGAGATTTGATTACAAGTCTTAACAGAGGACTCGATGGAAGTCCCGCCTGAGAGATCAAATGCCTCGTCTAGGAGACTTATAGTCTCGTCAGCCGAGCTATCGATAATTTTTCTTGATGGACTTAGACTCCATTTGCTATATAAACTCTCGCTTAAAGAACTTAGTGGTTCTTCGAGTGGGACCAAACTCTAAAATGATGCCAAATATGCGCGACCAATATCCTAGCCTAAGAGATTTGATTACAAGTATTGCTTGAGGGCTCGATGGAAGTCCCGCCTGAGAGATCAAATGCCTCTCCTAAGAGACTTATAGCCTCATTAGCCGAGCTACAGGTAATTTCTCCTAAAATGGAATTATAATCTCAAGTTGATATAAACTTCACATAAGGAAATATTTCCTCTAGAATCCCAAGTCCTCGAGATACTCACATGGTTCGTGATTTGGAAAACACTTCGTCCTCTATCAAAAGGCCTCATGCTTTAAGGACTATATAGTTCTATATTTTTAAAAGGACTCTACAAGGGTGAGGGTTGTATGCCTCCCAAGGAAAGACGATGATAATATGTCACCCAAAAGGAGGTATCACTTACCCCCCAAGGTTTTCCTATTTCCCAGTCAAGGGAAACATGGGGAAAGAGGTTTCTAGGGTAGAGAAAAGTCAGGGTTATTAACTGGCTCACGCCCTCCTTAGAAATAGAAATTTGACGGTCCACCATTTACTGAATGGACGATGACCCTTCCCAAGAGAACCCTAGGCCTTATAATCCTCTATAAATACACCTCCCTTGTAGGAGGAAAATCATAATTCATTACACCCTAAGCATAACACTTAGCCAGATCATAACACAAATTAATCTTACCCTTTACACGTTTACTACAAGTACATCATCCATCAATAGAGTCTCCCACCTTACATGAGTAACACTCCTAAAACCACTACAAAACATTACCTTACATGACTTCTTGTTGTCGTTGGCCAGCCCTATCCACCACAGATTATTATAAACCTACTAATGCCTCTGAGTCCCCTTTCCCTTGCAAGAGGAACATACACACCTATAATTTTTGACAAATAAATTTTAATTGTAATATTGTTCCACCATTCATAATATTTTGTAACTATATAAACACTTGGGAGAATGTTTTAATGAAAATGATAGGGGTCTCAGATTCATGGGGAGTCCTGGATCGAGTTCACAGGTAGTATTAGGAAAAGAAGCATCGAACTAGAGAGTTCAAATCAGACTAATATGTACTTCTAACTATTGAGAGTGGATTTCCATTCATTGGGTTAACCTCCTTTATACGTAGGTGGATTTGCACTGAATTATGTTATCAATTATTGTGTTATTTTACATTATGCATTTAACCTATCTGTTACGCATTGCATTTGTCATACATTTTATTCCAATATTGTGTCTAAAATTTCTTATTATCCTGATAACATAATTTCACCAAAGCGAGTTCATCAATATTTATAATAATGCAAGAAAGGTTAATAGAGTTTTACTTGATATATCTCTTGTTTGTGTGTTCGTGATACGAGCAACTAGGGTGACATGTTGCGAGCAACTAGGGTGAGACATTATAAGAGGATGGTTTCCTAATCGATGCAGTGAGCGTGTGGCATGACAATTTAAGTTAATTGTTGCCATCCCGTGTTTTCAATAAGTTTTTATTAGAAAAAAAATTATGTCCGAGTTTTGAAGTCATTAGAATCTCAAACACAATAAAGACAAGACTCATCTTCCAAGACACAACGGATACACAAAGGTGAAATGCTTATATGGTAAGAGTAAGAAATACATTACACATGGAAAGTCAAAACTGAAACTTGATTTTATTTCTGGAAAGCAGAGATTCAATATCTAATACCAATAATTATTGGAAGTTAAGTGATGATTGATGGCACCCTAGTTAAGTTAAGTGATTATTGATACCAATAATGCATTTCCATAACTATCCACTATTTTTTTGTGTAGTTACCTCTTACATAATCAGACCAAACAAAGACGTTTTTAATGTTAATATTAAAGCTATGATTCTTGTTGTTGAATTATGTGATTAAATTTAGGGATAGTTTGGTTGACAGAAGATGAGGGTGAGACTGTTTAGTTGAGCAAACACCTTTCACATTAGAGTCCTCTAAACAAATTCATCTTTGAGAATATTCTTATTTTTTATTTTGGAATTCCATATGGAATAGACCGCAGAGACAATGTAAGAGATTTAATTTATTTTTATTTTTTCAAAAAAAAGGCAAAAGTGTTTTATTCATAGAATTTAAACGATATACATTATAAAGGTAAATTAATTGAAATGTACCAAAACTAATCGAAGAATAAGAAGAATAAGAGGAAGATGTGTTCTTAAGAATTTTTCCCCATTCTCTAATAGGAAAGACAAGTGATTGATATTTTGATCATGCGACATAAACCATCACTAGTTGGAATGTGCTAAAAGAGAAAATTATCAATAGATTCTTATCTCACAATAAGTTCATAAAAGCTAATGAGAATGATGAGAATGTGTCAGAACCATGGATTCAACGACCTTACACAGATTAATATCTTCAGAAATTGAATTTTGCATCAGCCAAAACTGTTACTTAATGCAACTACAAGTGGTTCTAAATGAAGAGTGCAAAAGATGTTGTTTAAATTATAGAGAATGAAACTCAATGACTTTCACGGACCATACAACATAGGTATGTTTATAAACACATTAAATGCTTGAGCTAGGTACTAATTATGAAATGCTTTCTAAGAGTCAACTATTCAACTAGGCTATGAAAGAACTTTCGAAGTAACTATCCAAACTTTTGAAACAATTCATAGAATTTCAAGAATCATTTGACAAGAATAAACAAATTGCATATTGTAAATTATGTGAATATGATCATCCAACTAGATACTTCCATTCCAATGATGAAGAGGTGGACTATTTGAATAATAAGCAAAATCCAAATCAATACTAAGGAGGGAGCAACAACTATCAGAGAGGAAGAAACCCTAACCATGGCTAAGGATGGCTGAAAGACATGGTCCATCAAATAGACAAAAGACATACTGGAATTATAATCACAACTAGCCTAAGGCAGATAAGAATGCAAAGTTGAAGGACACTCTGAATCAATTCACGCAAATGATTATCGCTAACCATAATCAAACTAATTCCTCATTCAGAAAACCTAAAAGTTCATATGGAACGAATTACAGAGCAACTAGATGACAAGAAAAGAGGCACATTCACTTCCAACACTAAGAATAATCCCAAAGAGCATTACATATTCAGTCAAAAGTGATGAGGTGGTAAGAGAAGATCTTTATGATTCTGAAATAGTTATTACTAACAAATTTGTTGTTGTTGAACCAAAATAACTAGTTGAAGACAAAAGAATGGATTGAATGAAAACAAAGGTTTCTTGACATTGGAGTACATGTGCCATGGACCAAAGAAAGGGAACAAATGACAAAAATGTCAAGAAAATGTTGGAAATTCATCAATTCCCGCTTAAGAATTTCACCAAAACTTGATGAATTCCGAACTAAATATTGATGAGAAAGAATTTATCTTTCTAATTGATTAATCCTCTTGTTCTTCACTCTCCACTTGAGTGAATCAACCACACTTTGGTTACAAGATTTCGCTGCACATAGATAATGAATGAAGAAAAAAAATTGAATTTGGAAGAAAGAAATTAGGGTTTATCGAAAGAAGAAGGAATAATAAGAATTCGTTTCTGCAGAGTTTCTCTATATTCTCAAACTTTGCAATATGCAATTACTCATTTACAAGTTATAATCAATAATATGGTTTCTCCTTAATTATAGGTTGATTTTGCTTGCACACCAAGAAACACCTAACTAACTCAGCCAAACAAACCTAACTTAATTATAGGTTGAGTTTAGAGTATTGTTAGCCATTTTTTTTTGTTTTTTTTTGTTGATTTTTAGGATTGCAGTGTAGTGGTAAGTATCTTAGTCTATCAAGTGATTATGTAAGCTACTGTTTTGAATTGTTCCTAATTTTTTCCAGAAAATAAGAAAAAAAATCAACAAACATTACTTCATTTGAAGAAACTTCTAAGGGATTTTGATCCTCAAAATCACAATCTCTTCATTTTTCTATTTTATTTTTAAAAAAATCTATTTTCATATTTTATAAAAAAAAATCCACAATAAAAAATTGTAGATTCATTATTTTATTTTATTTTATTTTTAGTCATATTTTTATAACTTTTAGATTTTATTTTAATCATTTTTCATTAGATTTATTAGTCATATTTGATAGTAATTTTATTTGATTATGTTGATTTGATCTTATTAGTGATCTTATTAGTCATATTTGATAATGATGTTATTTGATTTTGTATTATTTGGATTTTGATTTTGTATTTGATAATCATATCATTGCTGATCAAAATACAACTTAAGAGAACTTGCTGCAACTAATTCACTTTTTGCTGATTTCCCTTTTTTGTCTGATTTTAATGATACTTATACTTGTGATATTTGTATCGATACTCATTTATGTTCAATTTGTATTGAAATTGAAGCTCCTATACAAGTTGATATTTCTTATGAGATTTCTATTGACAAAGTTGATGTTGCGGATGTAAATGTAGTTTCTGCTACCAAAATTTTATCATCCATTGATAAACCATATGCTTTATAGCTTAAGCCATTCACTCCAAATTTAAAATATGCATTATTAGAATTGGTAGAAAAGTTGATTGTTATAACTTCATTTAAATTTGAATTTGAACAGGAACAAAAGTTGTTGTAGGTATTGTAGAAACATAAGAATGCAATTGGATGGACCTTGGTTGACATTCCTCATATTAACATGTTAGTGTGTATGCATATAATCTTACTTCAAGATGGAGCAAAAGCATTGAGATAGCCCTGAAGGAGACTTAACCCCTTGATTTTGGATGTCGAGAAAATGAGATCTATATTGCAATATATGACAAAGAGAATACCACTTTCACTTGTTCATTCGACACTTTTATCTAGAGAAGAATGTTGTTTGATCCAGGAATAAAAAGTGAAGGTACTGATAAAAATTTCAAAATCAATGGACATTGCCTTAAGCTATTCGATGAGAGCTTCATATTGGAAGAGGAAACTGTAGAAGAGCTCTCATTGGAAAAGACTACTTATGCAGTCATTTATCCGCCTTGACTACTCATGTGTGCTCTTTTTTCTCTATTCTCTCTCTTATTTTATGCTTGTTTATTTTGTTGAGGACAATGTGGTTTTATGTGTGGGGGAGGGATGTCATATGTTTTAGTTGTTCTGTTTTCTTGTTTTAAAAAAATAAAAAAATACATGTTTTTTCATAGGTTTTTGGGATTGTATTGTTTAAGTAATTTGTCCTTTCTTTTGAATAAAGATTCATGGTGTGATATGAATGGCTTTGTTTGCATTCTCAGTATGATAAAGTAGACTAAATTCTAAATTATGCATCATTTATGGTAGATCATTACCCTTGGTGAGAATTTGAGTCTTATAATTGATGACATACAAAATTCTATTTCTTTTTCTTTCTTGTGTGATTTCACTCATGTATGTTAGTTACTCTAGAATCTGACTTGACTCTTGTTGAAACTTTTTGTTTACTTGTGCACACAGATATGATAAATGCATTTTGTTTTAGTTTTATTTTTAGTCACTTATCCAAAAATCCAACCCTCAAATTATCACTCCTTGTTTGAATCCCCTTTGATCCTATTTATCCCATTTTTTATTTATAACTCATTACAAGTCTAAAGTGAAAAACAATGATATCACCCTGTTTAAGGGATGAGGGATTCTTGTTAGGAGTTGTGTGGGGTTGAATTAACATAGGTGTGATATTTCAAAAGTTGGAAGGAAAGGAAAAAATAGAAAAAGAAAAGAAAAGAAAGAAGGAAGAAAATTCATATTCTTATCTTATCCCTTCTAGAAAAAAAAAGGAGAAAAATAAAAAGCAAAGAGAAGAGAAATTGGATGTAAAGAAGTTGTGGAAGGTAAATGAAATATTGTTTAGTTCACCTTCCACAGTCCCTTTCAATTCTCTTCCACTCATGCCTAGGCCTATGAGAAATCTTCACGAAATTAAAATGTCCTCTGATGAAGATTCCCAGGAAACCAGATTGACAAATACTGATGGTGATAACGTTGTGTTATTCATCATGTCCAACATGTTGGATAAGTCTCAAGTGCATAAGTAAGTTGATGATCTTAGTCATGAAGATATTGAGGGTGATAGTGTTATAGTGATGTTGATAGTCATGATCATGCATTCAAAGATGTGAAGACACATGGTCAGAGTGTGATATATAAGAATGAAAACATTCTTATAGTTTGTACTTCCAAGAATGATATGTCCCCTCGAAATGATGAAGATCATTCCACAAGGGAAGATAGTGAGAAACATGTTATTTTCTTGATATCTATTGAAATATATGTGAATTGGTTCTTGAATACCACTTCTGACAGTGTTGTCATAAGAGATAGTGAGGATCTGTCAATTGATCAACAAAGGGTGGCGGAGTATGAGCTCATCATGACTGAAGATGTGAGCTACCTTTCTGATTTTCAAGAATAGAAAATGAAGAATTCCTCATGTGATTCCCTAGGAAATAGTTGCACTCAACTTGGATGGAGTAACCCTATGATCAAAGATGTCATAAAAATTGATAAGGAAGATGTTATACAAGTTGTGACAGACATCGTGAGTCACAAAATGGTAATTGAGCTCGTAAATATGATGAAGAATGAGCAAGCTAGTCTTGTTGTCTGTGGAGTAAAAAGAAGGCCAAAATCAGAGACAAATGCTAAATAAAATGCCTTGGCCATTATGAACTGGATGGATGACAAAGAAATTCTCACTCTTAAAGTGTCTTACGTGGTTGAAAAATATTTGCTAAAGAGGATATGGTTGTATCACAAAAGGATAAGCCTTGAAAGGAAGTTGTCAACAGAAGTTTTGACAATTCAATAAGTGGTATAATTGTTGAAAGAAGAATATGGAATCTTGTCTTTTGAAGAAACTGGTCATACAACTGCTGGGAGCAATGGTAAACAGTTGCTCAAGATAAAGTTATTATTGAAGGAGAATAACATGGAACAATATGGTTTGACATTGCTTTGGAACATCTTAAGGGCTATAAAGTATTCAACAATTCCTGGTCAACAAAGCAGAAATGAACATCTTGACACATGTCATCACTTTATTAGGGAACTTGTTGAAGAAAAGGAGGAAGTTATTGAACACATGGGAACTGAAAAACAATTGGATAACAGTCTCACTAAGGCATTAAGGGATACTCTTAAGATCTTCCTGTGTGAGAATTAATAGCAGTCAATGATAAAGAGGTGTGTAAGGGATTTTATCTCTCACTAGGTTTATGCTGCACATGAAACAATACAAATTTGCTTGTTTCTATACCTCCTTTTATATGGACATGCGTTACAAACAAAGATCTTAATCTTCTGCTACTTTTCTCTTGCTACCTACACATCTGCATTTCAAAATGAGTGAGGTGTCTGTAAATTCGAAAACCTCTAAAAGAATGAAGAAATAAAGGATTAATAAAGGGGTTTGGCCTTCTTCAAATAGAGAAGATGCAATATCATCTACAGCTGACAAGAAGACTCTTACCATGAGGAAGTCTGTGAAGAAAAGACCTGTTCAAAAACATGGGTCCGACTCAGAGGGAGCAATGGTGTTGCTTAGGCAACATATAACCATTTTTTTATTTAGTACTACCCCATATGGGAAATGTCGCATCCGCGAAAAACAACCGGCGGGCTAAAACAAAACAAACAGAGCCGCCACCGTGCGTTATTTATCCCAAAGGGGGAAAGGAAACGCTCGAAGTAAACCTGGAAAGGAAATGGTCTCGCGACCAAAAAGATGGGATCGGGAGTCGGTTATGCGAAGGGAAGGTATTAGCACCCCTACGCATCCGTCGTACTCGACGGGATCCACGCTCAGAAGATAGGATAAGGTTGCTAAAACTGCTCACAAACATCATACACACACTGAAACAAACACAGGTGGGGGAAGAGAGGAAAGGGCTCGCTAGGATATCACATCCTATGCCTACGTATCTCATATGGAATGAGAATCAGAGCTACCGTAGTTCGGGTCACGCACGCCGAAACAAAACACACACAAACAGGCAAACATGGAAACCGAATGCCAATCGCTGGACTTATATCAGACTCCGAACCAAACAAACCCACACTGGAAACCAAATGCCACTTGCTGGACTTATATCGGACTCCAAGCACACAACAAGAAGGATAACACACAACAAGTTACTAAGGAGTCGGGAACTCGAGCCTAGCAACTGTCAAGCAAACACACACAAAAAAGAAAAAAGGGTGCCCGGAGAGATCTCGTAAGACCTCCTGCCTACGTACCTCATCTGGTATGAGGATCAGGGCAACATAGTTCCCCTTAACAGGGGAGAAACTATCTCCTAACCAGAGACTGGGAAATGACCAACTAGAAGGGAGACTGACTCGAGCCTAATAGTTATCATGTATTCCACAATGGTCCTAGGTTGAGTTTTCTATCTACTTGCACAGGCTGCAAGCTAATCCTAAACAGGCAAAGCAAAGCATGCAAGCATAATCAAAACAAAACAAACATACACAATTAGCACACACTATATACAGACAAAGTGGGCTCACACAAGGGTTAGGCTGCAAAAGCAAGCCCACTGTATCAGGGTGATGTTAGCTCTTAACCCTAACATTGAGAGTTAGGGTGAAGCAGATGAAATAGGAAGTGAGGGGTGTGCCTCACAGCTCTTATCCCTGGCCTGGGAGAGCTTTAGACAAAAGAAGTGTGGGTTCAGAAAGCGGGAACCCTTCTACACTTATGGCACTGACTCAACATGGATCTTGGGTTAATATCCACAATGCATCAACACTAGTTGTGTGAGCAAAGGGATGACTCAACTGAATAGCAGGAGATGGATTGCACATCTCTTGTATCTGCCAATTGCCTTATTCAAGGTCTTTTCCTGCTTGGGGACAAAGATAAACAATCACAAGCATTGCCTCTTAAGGAGGACTTCAGACAGGTGCCTGGCCAAATAACAGGCCAGGTCTTCCAGACTACATGGAGTTAGTGAGTTCTACCTCAATTGGTTAAGCAACCAAGCAACAGCAAAAGCAAGTTCAAAATGAACTATAGCAACTAATGTACCTGAAAACAATCTAACATAATCAGTACACAGCTCAAACAGTCAAACAGACAAACTAAAAGTCAACAGTTAACTGTACACAAGCAATGCATCAAGCAAAGCATAAGCCAATGCTCAACATAAATGACTTAGAAGCCACCTACAAAACAAACTTAATGTTAATCAACATCAATCAAACAAGCAACTCAAGCCAAGTGAATTAATTCCTCCATGCCATATGCCTTTTGTCCTGAAAACACAACTCAAACATAAGAAGCAAACCCCTAGGATAAGGCCTAGGGTCAAAGAGGGAGAAATAATTCAAAACAGAACATGAAAATTGGCACAAATCAAGTTCAATCAAATTAGAACAATGTCCAAGTGGTCTCACATTCATATCATACACCAATTCCATTTCACACAACTTTTAGTGCAAAGCATGCAAGTTCAAAGCTCATTGGACCAAACATAATGAATCAATCCAAACTAACTCAAAACTAATTCAATAAATCTCAAGAAAAATCATGGTTAAACAGCACTCATAACATGATCATCATACCAAAATTCAAGTCATTTGGACAAGTTGAAGCATGTCAAATAAATTCTATAAGTCAAGGCAAGGCAAAACAAGCTCAATTAAAGCACAATTTCATACATCAACTTCACACAAGCCCAAAAAGAATCTACACATGATAAATGACTCAAACCAAATCCATGGCAAACTTCAGTGTGTCTAGAATCAATGTGCAAAATTTCAAGTTCATAGGATAAACACCAAGAATTTCATAAATCATCTAAGATCATGACTCTCAAAAGGTTCACAAATGACAAGCCAGAAGATAAAATCTCAAACAAATTGGAAATGCACTAAACAAATCTACAAAAATTCACAAACAATCTTAATATCTAGAAGAATCCGCATGCAAAAATTCAGATTATTTGGAGTTCATATGGCATGGTAATAAAAATCCACAAGTCAAGCAAGCAAGGGTGTGACACAAATTGTCACACCTACATTCATCATAGCATACCTCCACAACCAGAAATGATAAAATCACAAACTCTATACCAAAAAATCCCTAAAGGTGTCTAGTTTATGCATGTAAATTTTCAGCTTCATTGGATTAAGCATTGAGCATTTCACAATTGATATATCAAAGCAATGTCCAAAATGCACACATGTTAACATTCCCTAGCACAAAAAAATTATACAGCCATGCACAATTTGTGAAAAAATATTCATAAAATTCTAGACACAAAATGTGACACAATGCAAAAACAACCATATTTTTTGGATCATTTTTCGATTTATCATGAATTTTGGAAGTGAAAGAAAAATTAAAAAAAAACATGAATGAAGCATATGGCATGGCATGGATGAAACATGAAACAGAAGCAATTGAAAACGCTACAACCTAGGTTCGAACACAGTTGCTTTTTGAACGTGATTTTGGCGCCAAGCATCAGCCAATCAGAACGCTTGCATGAGCGTCCCATGCAGAGCAAAGGCAACGGTTTTTTTAACATCAAAGCGCGACCTAAAACTTGTAACTCATTCTAAGGGAACGGATTTGCACACAAAACAAACCGTTGCCAAAGCCTTGTTCTTCTTCTTCAAAATTGCACACGGTTATGAACAGTAACCTCACCAAGCATTCAAGAACAAATTTCTCCTATCTTAAAATTGAACACATGAACATGTAGATCTTTCAACATACATTCAAAATCAACTAATAGCTAAACTTAAAACATCATAAACAATGAGAATCAATCAATTTAAGTTTCATGCACAAAACTTTAAATCACCATAACTTGTTCAATAATGCACGGTTTTCAGTGGTTCAAAGCTCAGAATGCTCACACAAACAAGATCTACAAGTCTAGCCCAACAATTTCAAGAAAAGAGAGACTCGAAATTTTGACCTCTTGGAGAGCAGTTCTTGAATCCACGTGTTTCAGCGCCTTGCAATGCTTCCAATGTGTTCTAGCAAGCTTGTATAAGTGTATGGATGAAGTCTTGATGTTCAATTGGCCTTGATTCAACAAAATTTGAAATTCACCATTGATGCACAAGCTTCATGTATGCTTCCAAACTCCACGAATTCATGTGATTCTTGCTTCAATCTTGCTCCATGATGCTTAATAATGATGAATTAATCAAGAAAAATGCAAAGTGTTTGAAGAAATTTTGAGAAAAAGTGAGAGAGAATTTTGAGAGACTTTGAGAATTTCTAGATCTAGAATTGGAAAATGTGAAAATTCTGTTATGATTATGGTATTTATATGTTGTACTAATCATACTGAAAGTGCAATTAGCAATTGGTTAATTGTGATTAAATGAAAATAAGGCGTGGGAGCAAATTTGGAAAATAACCAACTTAACAACCAAAAAACAACTTTTCACACAGTGGAAAATACTCAGAAAACTGAGTTTTCGCACGAGCGGTCGACCATAGGTCGGCTCAAGCATGCTATGCGCTGACCCGTGGTCCATGCGCTGACCCTTATGGTCGACTCAAGCATGCTATGCGCTGACCCGTGGTCCATGCGCTGACCCTTATGGTCGACTCAAACATGCTATGCGCTGACCCGTGGTCCATGCGCTGACCCTTATGGTCGACTCATAGCCTGCAACAATTTTTTTTTATTTTATATTTTTTTTAAAAGAAGAGGAGGGTAAATTTTGAGGTGTTACAGGAAAGTGCTAATGTTGTGCTCCATGTTAGAGCATCGCATAAAACATATTCTTCTGGTCCTTGTATATGTGAAAACAGATTTATCTGTGTTAGTAGTATTCATTGATATTCTGATATCAACTACTAACTCATTATGTGTGCATGACTAAGTATGTGAATGATTCCATACTGATACATGTTAGTCATTAGAATTGTATGCTACTAACTATGTGATATTATATTCATGCATGACTAAGTCTATGAATGATTGCATGATTGTCTATTTGGTTTGAAGCCACTGAATGGATATTGTGAAGGCATTTAAGTGTTGATGCTTTTAACTTCTGCTGTTGTTGGTGCTTAACTTTGATGTATGGAAGTTGCTGCTGCTTAAATTCTATGAAGATCCAGTACATCTAATAGTTGTCACTTGTCCTCATGGAAGATGTGTTATTTATCTTGAAGAATTTGTTTCCCATAATTTTCCAAAGGGGGATATTGTTATTCCTAGTAGATCGACCCTTTGGATTGGTTGCATTTAGCGAAACAACAACTTGGATAAATGTCCAAGTGTTCAATATTGGTCTATCTTGCTAAAGTTATATGGAACTACAAAAGGGAACATGCTAGGCGTGATGCTCCAGCCTCTTGGTACGATATCTGGGCCTTATGCAACATGCACCAAACTACCGGGTTTTGGAGTATGTTCTGTAGAAGATTTGTTAAAAAATTTATTGTTATAAATTTAACAATATGATTAGGTGATTTATTTAATAGTTGGATGAAGATTAATTCATATTTAATTAAAGATTTAAATTTGAATTTAAATTTTAAAAAATTATATCTTGTTGGAGATATCCAAGAAACAAATCAAATATCCAACAAATTGTGCATTAATTCTGGACAAAAATCAATCTCAAATCCATGAAGAAAACACTATATAATAAGGTCAAACCTACATTGGAAAGAAAACACTCCCATTGAAGATCTTAGAGTGTTAGATTTTGTGCCTTGTATTACACGCTAATGCCTTAATAGAATTAGTGTATAATATTTATGTACACCTTGATGTTTCATTAACTTGGCTTAAAAGGTTTGTCTGGTTGAGTTATAGTATTCAACATTTTTCATCTTGTTAACATTGAAGTTGATCACTAGGGTTTAGTGGTTGTTTGCCCCTGTCACTAGTTTTGTTGCAGGGAAGAAAGTTAGTATGTTATCATATTTAGGGGGACGCTCTAAATAGACAGTCATCGAGTAGTGTTAGGAAAAGGAATTGGACAACATAGAGTTTGTTGTTGTTTGTAAGATTAAGTGTACTAAACTACTAATAAGTGATTTTCCTTTCTTTGGTTATGGACTCAACCCCCTATACGTAGGTGTAGTTTTACCTGGTAAACAATTGTTAGTGTTCTTTATTGCTTTTCTACTCCATCATTTAGTACTTGTTATTGTAGTGGTTCTGATGTATCTTGTCAAACCCGTTGTCAAAGCGTCGAGTTTGACATATGTCCCCTGAGGAATAGAATTTCAATTCAAGCTTGTTATCATCATTAAAATTATGATGTTATCTGGGCCAAACATATCTTCCTTATTTATGAGCTTTGATCACTTCCTAATTAAACCTGCAAGCACATAATTCTACATATGCTTCCTGGATAAATGAAAGAAATAATGTGATACTACTTCGAGCGATTATTAGCAGCACATCTTGATCTACACACATTGTCCCATTATTCCTTGTACAAGATAAACCTACACATGACTTCAGAACTTAGGCTTCATTCATTTGTCTTGTCGATCTAATCAAATTTGTCTTGCTCCACAAGCTTACAAACATTTTTCCAAGAGACGATGATTTTTTTTTCCAAATTAGGGTATAACCACTCCAAATAAAGCTTCTAAGTCAACCGTCTAATTGTGTAAGAACCATAGTTGGCCACCGATAAATATGGAAGGAATAAACCATCATGCTTTGGACTATTGATTTATCAGATAAACTGTTCCAATAATTGATAACAATGCCTCATTCTAAGAAATTAGTTTGGCTCTAATTTTGTGATAAATTCTTTGGACATGAGTTTGTTTTAGTTTTTCTTTGAGCATTAGACACCCGGGGTAACAAAATGGAATTTGACCCTAATGAAAATTCAACTAAGTTTAGATATTTCCAACTCTCTATAGAGACATCACTCATGCATACAATTTAATTTTCTCTTTATTAATTATTTTCCTTGAAGTTGAACCATAATCAATGAAGATCTTCAAGATGTAGTGAATACCTCTCTTGTTAGTTTGACAAAACAAAATGATGTCATCAACATACAACACATGTGTTGGCAGCGTCATCCACCTAATAAGCATCATTGGTTTGATTTCCCCCTTCTGCGAGGAAAGAGTCAACACTCGACGTAGAACATCTTCCTTTATATAAAAAAATAAAAAATGATAAATGACCCCATTGTCTCACCCCTCTTTTACAGTTGAAAAACATATTTGGCTATCGTTGATAAGAATCGAGATCCTAACAGAGTGTAAAATTTCCCTAACCTAACCTTAGAACTTTGAATTAAATTTTTTAAATCTAAAGTGGGCTTGGTATTTGCAAAATGCTAGCATTAAGTTAACCTCTACCATGTCCTAGTAAGCTTGGTATAAATGGCCGCCAAAACCATCTGGTACACGGGGTCTAACTCCATTCATGTCAAACATTGTGTCTCGAATGTCGTTAGCAGAAGGAGTAACATCTATGTACACATTATCTTCGTTAGTACTCATTTTGGACACTGGCTCACGAATTATCCCATTCAAGGTACAAGTATTTGATGTCCCAAAAACTAATATAAAATAGTTAAGAGTATGTTTCTCAATTTGGTTTTGCTCCATATAGACCACATCATTCTCCCTTATGTGCTTAATTTTCCTGTTTATCGCTTTTATTTTGGAGTTCCTATTAAAATTACTTGTATTTCTATCCCCTCTCAAAGTATCTAATTATATAGTATTTCTCTATGCAAAAGTTATTCTAAATATTCTTTGTCACATACAACTTTATTTCGGCCTGAATATTCTGGTCATGAAGATCTGCATCAAATTTCGGGTCATTCATGAGGCTTTGGATTAACTATGTTTCTGCGTATTGATGAAATCGCGACGTGCATGGTTTAATCCAATAAAAAAAATTAATCCGTCTCTTTCGTGATTTTGTTAGTGATAGATTGATGTTTTTAATATATACGAATGTATGGTTTGTGTTATTGTTGAATTTGTTTTAATAGAGTGTTTATGTTAAATGTTTGTTTGTTAAGTTTTCATAATGTTGATATTCTAAAATTCTAAAGAAAAATAAAAGAATACACTCTCTAGAAACAACCTTTTTTTTTGGACACATGATAGAAACAATACTAAAGCTTTGCATTTATTGCTGTTTCTAACTTCATACAACTCTTAATTTACATAACCAATGCTGGCACGATAGTGTTCTCTTATTTATTTTTAAATATAAAAGCTATATTAAAGTGATGTCGTTGGTGGTTCATAATAAATCTAAATTTAATTCTTCACCCTTAGATTCATCTAGTCTAATAACATGACATACCAACAATACAACATTATTTCTAAATAATGTAGCCTCGTCATCTTTCACTAGAATTATTATATTCTTATAATAATCAATGAGGAAATTATTCTATTCTACTTTTTTATTGAGTACAAGTAGCACTCCCTATTTGAATCTTACGATAACTCTATGGTGCAATAATTGTAGAGACGGTTAAATTAAATGCAATGAATTTCACTAAATTTAGTGTCTCTATGGTGTGAGATTCCCATACTTGATTCACTTTAAATTCAAATTGAATGCCATAGTTCTTTTTTCTTAGATAAGGTCAAACTCCTCAAAACCTTCTCAACTTTTAAATAATTGCTTGCCATATTTTTTCAGTTGTGCGTTTTCTCTCAACATGTGATATTTAGTTTTTTAAAAATTATTTTATTATTGTTGCGGTTTAAAATTAAAGTAATGTTAACATGAAGCAACTATTGTCAAATTAATCTAAACTAATATGACTTGTTTTTATTTGAATCTTTTCAATTCATTTTTTACATATTATTATTATTCAGGTTGTTACTATATTTATTATTATTATTTTTGTATTTGGATGATCTATTATTATTATTATATGGATTTTATATATGTTTTTATTCTGTGTTTTTGACGAAATGTTTTTATTCGGTTGATAAATCAAAGAAACGAATCAAGTGTTAGTACGATTTCTTATCGTTTTATCGTACTGTCTCTGAGATGCATATGGAAAGTCTCTTGTTCTAATTTAGTTAGGATCTTATCTTACATAAAGTTGCTCTTTTGGAAAGAAAAAATAGGATAATTTTAAATTCATTTAAAAGATAAATATAATGTCAATTAAAACCGGACAATCGACCGGTTTAGATCGATATCGTACTTAAATTTTAAATCGGACATAAATCGTGATTTTATTTTAAAGATTCAATTTTGATTAGTAGAATTTTGATCTTCCATGAATTCAGTTAAATCAATTTGACGGATAATTCGGGTGGATTTAATTGATTTATATTTATTGAGTTAAAACCACAAAATAATCAAATTCTTTTATAAAATTCACACATTAATTTTCAATTAAAAAAAATTATTAAAATTTTAAAATAATCTAAACTATTTTTTTATTAAAAAAATATTATTACAATAATATAATACCATATGACATTAATTTGATCATTACGATACTCTAAATCACATATTAAATAACACTCAACTATATTATAGGTCTTCTATTGTATGTTTGTAAGTACACAATATCATTAGATTATAAAAAAATTGACAATATTATGAATTTCATTTTTATAATAGGTCACTCTTATAGCTCACCATTATAGTAATAAAAATAAATATTAATTAAGATTGATCGGATTTGATTTTTGACGGATTCAAAATAATCATCTAACGTTCAAATTAACTCTATATTATTCAAATTAAATAATTTGATCAATCGACACTCGATTCAATCGTATCCGTTTACACACAAAAAAAGATAATTGATCGATCGATTTCAATTGATGGTTCAAATTTATCAACACCAATTTAAATAATTTAAACAATGATTGTCTCGATTAAATACTCAATATATCGACTAAAAAGGAAAAAGAAAAGACAGTACTCTATATACAATATCAATTTTTTATATTCTCATAATAATAATAATTATTAATTAGTATAAAAAAAATTCTTTTTTTATGTAGACATAGGCTCTCTTTGATAAGATGTTTTTTTTAGCTTATAATTTATAACTTCATATGATAATAAAATATTTTTTTAATATAATTTTTTTATCCCAATCTTATAGCTTATTAACTTATATCTTATTTTAAAATAGTATTTTAGTTTTACTATTTATAATTTATTTTAATTTAAAATAAAAAATTATATAGTAAATATTTTTTATGTTTTGTAGTTTATTAAATAATTAAATCCTTAATTTTACCAAACACCTCAATTAATATATAAGTTATAAATCATTTGTCATCAACTATAAACCATAAACTATAAATCATCTACCATTACTTATAAATTATACTACGAAACAACCATAATACCAATAAACACATGAAATTAATTAATTATAAAATAGCATTTTTAAATACAAAATAAAGTGTCTAACCTAATAATATCAAGTTGAACTAAAAATTAAAGGTATTATTTCAATTTTTTATCAAATCAACTATCTCTTTTGTGATAAAGAAAACGAGATTTAATATATCTTATTGGAGGAAAAAAAGGTAAAAAAATCATTAACTTTTTCCATCAATACTTTTTGATAAATTATTTTATATAGTAGTGCTCTGTTCTTATTTAGGTGTTGTGTTTTACAAAAATTAATTTCTATTTTCATGTAATTTCAAAAGAATTTCTTGAATACTTAAGGAAGTAGTCAGGAGCAGTAGTGGTGTACTAGCCGACCAATAAATTCAAGTTAAAGAAAGAAAAATGACATCAAACAAATCCTGGTTTAATGAATATCCTTGAAACAACAACATGCAAACACCTCTTCATGTGTTTAGGAAGGCAAATCCTCAGGCTTGTGTCGGTTGAGACACGTGAGCGTATCTGATTGCCACTCGTGAAAAAGAGCAAAAGTAGTTACAAGTCTTACCAATATAATATACTAGTAGTCTAGTACTATTCTACGGTTGAAAGTTGCATGCATAAGAAGAAGAACATAAAAGAATTGAAGAAAAGGAAAATTTTGTGACTAACTTTTCAATATTAAAATATCTTTAAATTATTATTGTAATTAACTAAAACTAATTTCAGTTTATATATAAATTCATCAAACTCAAATGGAACTTAAATACAACATACATTTGAATTTGAATTATACTACATTTAATACAGAGTAGGTCTCGACTTTCTAAAGATTCAGAAAGATAATAAAAACATATATTTCTTCTTCAATTTTAAAAAAATATTATTGTATTCGTTAAATAAAAAGATTTTATTGCACTCATTTTTCTGCCAAATTTTTATATTCGTCAACTTCGACATTATCATTAATTAATTTCTTCTCAGACCTGAATGCTGCGACAATAATTTTATAAGTCTAGATAAATAATAAAAATAATATTAGGATCAACCTTGATATAGTTAGTCACAAGTGAAAGTTATCATACTTTGTAACATTTCTTGATAACCTATCAAATATTGGGACCAACAGAATAAAATTTAAAAATATTCAAAATGTTATGAAGAATATAATAAATGACTAATTATCAAGGAAATATATAGTGTATTAGTGATAATAGCTATAAGACATAAATAAAATTGAAAAATAACATGGAGGTGTTAGATTATATTGATAAATATTCATAACATTGACTCAAAATATATAAAAACAAGTAATTGTTAAAAATGTGTATGAAATGATGAAATTAACAAAGAGAGAACGACATTATGCTAAATATTCTTGAAAAAGAATACAAGAATCCTTTATGCATTCATATAAATACATCATTCAATGTTTACAAAATCAGCAAGAACTTCAACGCTATGCACGTCTTCAACATCGTACATGATACTGAAACGTCAATGATGATAATAATTTTAAAAAATAAATTAATTAAATGTAATCACATGTGTCATTATCCAGGACCGTCCCAATCAATCTGAAAATCCTATTCTAATTTAAAAATTCATAAATTAAAAAATAAATATAATTTTAATAATTAAAAAATAAATATAATTTTAATAATTAAAAAATATATAAATACAATTATATATTAACCAAATCAAGCAACAAAAAATTCAAAATATTGTTTAAACCTAAAAAAAATCATATAACTTAAACTTTTTAATTACTTAAAAAAATCTTTTTTGAAATATTATTTTGAAACAAATTCATCAAGTAAGTATTTATGTTTTAGTGTCTCAAAAAGATCATTAAACAATTAGTAAATAAAATTATAAATAAAAAAATGAAAAATTATCAATTACAAAATAAAAAGAATCAATAATTAAATAATGAAAGAAAAAACATTAAGTATTCAATTTAAAAAGAGACATATGGTTGTCACCCCTCCTATGGGTTGCAAAGCCCATGCCCTTGCCAGGTCTTTTACAATTATAACAATACACAATCCCTCAAGTTTGAGGGATTTGATAAAGGGAAAAGTGTTTTTAGCCCACAAAACGATGGAGTATCCTCTCGGGAGGAACTTTAATCAAACCCTCAAATAAAACTTAAGACTAAGTCTTTTAAGTTAGACTTCGACCGTGCCTCTTAGACGAGATTTATATGTTTGGTCCAAATCTCAGCCCCTTAGGTGACGTTATATGGATCTTGGATGAAGAGACTATAAGTTCCTCAGACAAGGCGTTGGACCCCACAGGCGGGAATTCTATCAAGCCCTTAGACAAAACTTAAGACTAAGTCTCTTAGGCTAGACTTTGGTTGCACCTCTTGGGGCGAGATTTATATTTTTGTTCTAAGTCTCTCAGGTGGGGAGTTTAGGTAGCCTGGAAATCGTAGTGTCTCAGGAGAAGTTATATGGAGCCCATCTTGCAAGACTACAAGACCCCCAGAAAAGGCGTATGACCTCTTGGGAGAGACTTCTTATCAAGCCCCCAGACAATAATTAACACTAAATCTCTTAGGCTAGACTTTGGTCGCGCCTCTTTAGCGAGATTTATATGCCCGGTCCTGCCCGAGGAAACTCTAAGTCTCTCAGGTAGGGAGTTTAGATAGCCTAGAAATTTTAGTCCCTCATGCAAAGTTATATGGAGTCTGACTGATAAGACTACAAGTCCCTCAAGCGAGGCGTTGGACCTCTCGGGTGTGACTTATTATCAAGTCTTTATACAAAATATTTCCTTGAGAGTCATCAATGATCTTCTCGATGAAGTCCAACATAAAAAATAGTTTCTTGAGTGGCGGCAATGATCTTTGCCATGAAGTCCAGCATACAAAATATTTCCTTGAGAAGCAACAAAGATCTTCTCCATGAAGTCTAGCATACAAAATATTTCCTTGGGTGACCTCCTAAACAAATTGGGAGCGTCGCCTCGAGGGTATGTCAATCTCCATGGGCAGCATGGCGTCTGTTCCATATACCGTGGCACATGGAGTTTCCTTAGCGGTAGAGTGAAGAGTGGTGTGATATGACCATAATATTTCATGGAGCAATTTCTCCCATAAGCCTTTGGCATCGTCCAACTTCTTCTTGAGTCCCTTTAGAATTAACTTGTTCACCAATTCAACATGTCCATTGGCTTGTGGAGAAACGGGTCTTGTTGTCAGAGACAATGGCTCCTAGAAGCCCGAAGCTGCATATAAATTTTTGCTAGATAAAACGACAAACTCTTTTTGCATGATTTTAGCGAGAGCTTCCGCGTGTATCCACTTTATGAAGTAATATACTCTCATTATCAAGAATTTTAGTTAGCCCAGCACCTAGGGAACGTACCTAAGATGTCCAACCTCACTAGTAGAAAGGTCAGGGTGTTATCATGGACTAAAAAATCTCATATGGGCGTGATGAAGGTGAAGGAGAATTGCGATCCAAAATGCAGCAGAAATTAAAATTTTCTCCTTTAGTGATCCTTACGAATGGTCATGATCAGTGATAGAATATTTACCTCTTGTGACAATTGAAACCTTTGGTGCAGATCTCTTGTGACGATCAAAACCTTTGATGCAGATCTATGGAGCGATCACAAACGTTGAACGATGACAACGTCTCTACTCAGTCCACACGAACGGATTCCTTCAATCTCAGTGCTAGCTGGTACGAATGAAGGCTTTGAGTGAGTGAGAGAGAGAGAAAACGAAAATAATGCAACCGCTATGAATGCTTCTGCACAAGGGTTCTATTTATAGAATCACTTGTGTGGGCTTCAAGCTAAAAAGCCCACTTAAGTGTATTTTGGCCCATATCTTATAATATGCCCAAAATCACTTAAGCCCATGGTACCGTACCATATTTCATATTCTACTTAAGTACACCGTAACTTACGATATTCTATAATTCACTTAAGTGCACCGTACCTTATGGTGTTCCTTAGTTACTCTATCTCTTATCAATCCGTCCTTTGTGTGTGACCCTGTAGGTTTTCGCGACGTTGACAATTATATTAAATCATGCATTTAACATAATAAATAGTGAGCGGTATCTAGCAACACATCACTGCTACCCAAGACACGAAAATGTCATGTGATCTGACAAATCCTTCTGTGATAATACTTATGTGTAGAATTACCCTTTTGCCCTTATGTCTATATTGAACACAAGGCATAAACCGTGTCATCCTTGTCCAGTTCAATATTGGGCTCATAGACATTTATCCTGTTACGCAGGATGGGCAAATTCCATCTAGGTCACTCATGTCCCTCAGCATGCTTCGTGGAGTACCCATCAACTATCTTTATGGTTATCCAGTTACAGACAACGTTTGATCAGCAATAAAGCACTCGACTCTACATCTAGGATCCATAGTGGTTTTAGGTCGAAGAGTGGTATACACCATTACCACCATGAGAATAACTTATGACACTTTGCATAACTTTCTATATAGTATTCTCATAGCGGGTCAATCCGGTATAAATATTACTCTTAACATTCATACCTATGTTCAAGACTTGATAACTCCTTATCCATGATCCATGAGATGTGATCATCAGTCTATATACATAATAGTCTTAATGCTTTAATGTTATCCCACTTCACAATAAAGCTCGACTACGGATACTTTAAGAATATTGTCCTTATGTTTAATGTGATCTCATGATCAAGTCACACTTGATACATTAAACGGACTAGCTATTCTAGGGTCTTTATTAAACAAACGTAATAAAGAAAAAGCCTTTTATTAATTCTATACAAGTACCAAAAGTATGGCCTCTAGGGCTTACACCAACAGAAGGCGACATGCCTCTAACACTGATCGCACTTCTTGATAAAGGCGATGTTATTCTTCACTAGATTAGGCCAATATTATCCCTCATTTAGCAACTTTTGGGTGACTACTTTTCCACCAATATGATTGTCGTAGGCTCCTTTGTGTACTTCGGCAAGTACCAAGGCGATTTCAAGCTTGCCCAGACACCCTAGCATTGGAGATACTCTCCCAATTTAATAAAGATTTACTAAGAGAAGGGTATACCTAGCAACTTTATTTCATACTCTCCTTGCTTTTCCATCATCCATCGGGAGTTAATCCCCATGCATGTAACGTTTTATGGGTGACATCCAGCTAGACTCAAGAATAACTTGTAGGGAGTAAACCTCCCCTTATGGCGGGGGAGGAGAGAGTCTCTTATATGACTGTTTTGTTGAAACGTATTGTTTTTCAGCTATCGAGTTTGGACAAAAGGTTTGCTCTAAAGTTATGTTCATGGGGAACATGCTCTATTTCGAAAGAAGTAAAGCGAGTGGATAAACTTCGTACCTTTTGAAAATATCTTATCAGTTGGGGTTCGTTTGTCTGGTATTTTCCGGAGACTTGGCGACTAATTGGGATTCTCGCTTAGCTTTGAGTCTGGAGGATTCCATTTCCAAAGCAAGAATGTGCCAACAATGAGGGCCTCATATTATTCCTGATTGCTGTTGGCTTTGAATTTAAACTCAGTGGTTACTCAATAAGTATGTTTCCAGGTCCTTCCAAGACTATTCATTTGTTTCTCCCTTTCACGTTCTAGGCGCCATCAACTGATAGTGCATACTCTAGGGGCGTTTCCTCGTCCACAGGCGAGCTGAATCCTACCATGAAATCATCTAGGGTAGGTACTTGATGCTTTCTCTTGGGATGTATTGGATATCATTTAGAGTTCAACAACTCAAGATACCATCCTTCCCACAAAATATCGCTTCTTCCAAACCTGTCGGACATGATAATTAATTTAAACAAGGATTCTATGAACTTGGAAATAAGGTCTCAACTTCCTCTAAACACGTTGCTTATGGAATATATAGGCCTTTTTTCCTTACCTGTCTCTTGAACGAGTATTGATATCATCGCCTTATCTGTGACTGAGAGGTAGAGTAGTAGTGGTGATTCCTCCCTCGGGAAATTGAGAATGAGAGGCGATGTTAGGAAGGATTTTACCTTTGAGAAAGCATCCTCTCATTCTGATGTCCACGTGAATCGCTCTTTCATCTTCAGGGAAGTAAAGAAAAGGAAAGCCTTATCACGCAAACATGAGAAGAAACAAGATAGGAGAGTGAGGCGACTAGTGAGTTGTTGAACTTCATTGCCGTTGGTGGGGCTTCTTAGAGCAATGACGGTCTGACATTTATCAGGGTTGGCTTCAATGGTTTTTTTTGTCATCATGAACCCTATAAAGTTTCCATCTTGAACTCAAAAGGAGAACTTGGTGGGATACAAGTGCATATTTTACTTCTTGACTGACTGTAGGACATCCTCAAAATCTTTAGCATATTTATGCACTTCGGTAGTCTTCACTTTCATATTATCAACATAAACCTCTAGGATCTGCCTAATTTGGTGGGAGAACACGACGTCCATGATTCGTTGGTAGGTAGTGTTAGAATTCTTGAGGATGAATGTCATGACATTATAGTAGTAGTTACCATGATTTAACATGAATGAGGTTTAGGGGGCATCCAGGGGATCCATATGAATATGGTTACACTCTGAATAGACATACATGTATCTCAACATGTGATAGCCTGAGGACCCGTCGATAAGGCGATTGATATGCGGTAGTTGATACAGGTTCTTGGGACAAGTGGCGTACAGGTCAGTAAAGTCCACAGACATGGTCATATATTGTTTGTGTCATAAAAAGTGATTGGCATATTTTGATCGACAACATGTAATGCAAGATGACATGACATTAGGTTGATACATTTTGTATTCATGAGCTCAAAATAGAAGGCAAAAATATGGAGCAAGATGTTCCACACATCATGGAACATTGTACCTCAGAAGCCAGATGTACATAAGCAGAATCTCACACCTGATTTGTTTCCTTATTGGGTGATCATTTATGCGCTTTTAGGAATAAGGAAAGAATTATCTAAATATTAGTTATCAAGACCAAATCAAATTTGATAGAGATTTAATTTATAATAGATTGCAAATCAAATTAAATCAAAATATCAAGATGCACTTTTTGTTGTTTCTTCAGCCAGAACACAGTCTGAAACCCTAATGCCAAATGAAGTTACATGTTTTTCTATTTAAGGAGAAGCTCTCCATACATAAGACTCGAACCTTGAGATATCTTGCAAGGCGTATTTTAGTATCTAAGTCTTTGTTTTTTCACGTGTTTTTCTTTGTGAAACTAATTATTTGAATCAATCATATACAAAGGTATGAAGTTTAATTTTGAGTTGTAATAGTTTCATCATTAAAACGGTTGTGTAATTGTTCAAACACTAGGAATAATGGTTAAGAGAAAGTGATAAAGGTCTCATATTTAGGGGGAGTCTTAAATAGAAATTCATGGGTAGTATTAAGAAAAAAATCATTGAACTAGAAGAGTTCATCTAAGACCAATTTGTACTTATAATATTGAGAGTGGATTTCATTTCTTGGGTTAACGCCCTCCAGATGTAGGTGACATTGCACCGAACTGGGTTACCCACTTTGTGTGTTCTCTTTAAATTAATTTATTTTTAAGTGTTACGATTTTAATCTTGTCACACATATTTTCCGACACATTGTGTTTGACATCTTTCCTAAGGAGAAAAGAATTTCAATTTGAATCATAGCAGACACCCTGTTCTAGTTAGGTGAGCTCCAGGGAATTTATAAATTGTGTTGAAATGGATAAGGTAAATAAGGAGGATCTCTTAACCGACCACATATTCTAGAGGGAACAAACTATGATTATTGGAAAGCTTGCATGTTTGCTTTTACCAATCCATGGACAATAAAACATGGAAGGTAGTCATCAAAGGATGGACACCCCTAATGGGTACTGCACAAGATGGGACTCTCAATTCCATATTCAATAGAGTTGACAAAAATGTATTGCGTCTCATCAACACATGTACTGAAGCCAAAGAAGCTTGGGAGATTCTCAAAACTAGGCATGAAGGCACCTCAGAAGTATGTATGTTAAGACTCTAACTTCTTACCACCAAGTTTGAGAACTTGACAATGAAAGAAGACAAAACCATAATTTATTAATATGTTCGTGTTCGTGACATAGAAAATTGCTCGTATGCCCTTGGTGAAAAAATGTCTAAAGAAAAATTGGCAAAAATATCCTCATATATCTTCTAAATAAGTTTGACATGAAATTTAAAGATATAGAAGAAGCTCAGGACATCAATTCGATCAAAGTGGATGAACTTGTTGGCTCATTGCTTACTTTTGAAATGGCTATCAATGAAAAAAATGAAAATAAAAACAAAGGTGTTTCTTTCAAACCTGATGTGGAAAGTGACAAGGAGAAATAAGTCGAGGATAATTATGATAACTTTTCCAACTCTATTGAATTAATTGCAAAAATTTTGGAAAAGTTATGAGAAGACTTGGCATATGATATAGGAACAATGTCATGACAAATGTCAAAGATAAAGTTCCTGACAACTCAAGAGGTCTCAACTCGTTACGCAAACACAATGAAGGAGACAAGTTGAACAAAGGCAAGGGAATACAATGTCATGAATGTGAAGGATTTGGTCACATTCAGGAGGATTGTGCAAAATTTCCTTCAAAAGTAAAATAAATGGTACAATGCTACACTTTCAGATGAAAAATATGAAGAAAATATTGGTGAAGAAAAGGCTAACGGTGTAATCGCATTCACTACTCGCTTAGGTTACAAAAAATTATCAAACGATGGTAAATCTAGTGAAGAAGAAATCTAAAATGAAGATGTTACTGAAGCCTATAGACTGTCATATGTAAAGTGGAAAGAAGAATGCATGTATGGAGAGAAACAAAAATATCAAATAAACATTTTACTTAAAGAGAAATCCAACCTCACAAAAATCATCTCTAACATGAGGGAAGAAGTCATACTTCTGAACTAAAAGCTTGAAGGCATGAACAAGTCAGATCGCATGTTAAATCATGGATCTGAAATTCTTGATGAGATCCTTGGTGTAGGAAAACTACTAGATATATGAAGGGTATTGGTATTGACTACAATTTTATGAATGAAGAAAATAAATTCATTCCTCTGGAATGTGAAACTAAGTTCCTAATGTCAAAACTACCTTCTCGACGTTATTACCAACGAAGAAGTCCCTTCAAAAAAACCATTTTGAAGATGCCATTAATATGGTCAATTTGGGAATATTTGAACTTTCTTATACAAGATGCATGGTAGACCTTAATATGCTCATAATCAGCAACTGAACAAGAAAACTTCAATAAATTATCGTGTTCAACAAGTCTAGAAAGCTAAGGAGGCAACTACAAGTCACATTTCTCACACCTCTTTAAGAGCATCCTCTAACGAAGATTGATACTTTGATAATGGTTGTTCTAGACACATTATTAGAGAAAAGAACTACTTGAAAAAGGTAAAATCCTATACGAACATTTAAGTTATGTTTGGTGATGGTGCTAAAGGAAAGATTATGGGATAAAGTGAAACTAGCTTATCCATACCTTCCAAATTTAGAAGATATTCTTCTTGTTGGAAGACTGATAAATAATCTCATTAGTATCAGCCAAGCATGTGATCAAGTTCTTTGTGTTAATTTTAATAGTTCTAAATATGTTGTCACAAACAAAATTCAGAAGGAAATCATGAAAGGAATAAGGTCCTCTTATAATTGCTACATGTAGAGATCTCAATCAAATAACCAACCCTCAACCTGTTTATTTACTAAAGAGGGTAAAACCAAGTTGTGGCACAAAAAACTTGGTCATCTGAATCTTAGAAGAATGATAAAGATTATCTTTGAAAAGTCAATGCATGGTCTATCTAACCTCGAGATTAAGGAAGTAAGAGTTTATGGAGACAACCAGACAGGAAAATAGACCAAAATGCCTCACAAGAAGCTACAATATCTTACTATATCAAAAAACTTGGAGTTATTTCACATGGATCTCATGGGACCCATGCAAGTTGAGAGCTTGGATGGAAAGAAGATATGTTTTTGTTTGTGACGATGACTACTCAAGATTCACCCGGATTGACTTTTTTAGAGAAAAATCACACATATTTACCGTATTTGAAAGGTTATGTAAACAACTTTAGTGTGATAAAGGAAGGGATATATACAAGATTATCAGAATAAAAAGTGTTAATGGAAGGTTATTTGGAAACTTCTGCTTTTCTGAATTATTCTCTTCATAAGGTATTACTCATGAGATGTCCATATTCATGCTTCATGAGATTAGAACGCGAGAATAGAACTCTTCAAGAGATGTCCATATTCATGCTTCATGAGATTAATTTACCTTATTACTTATGGGATGAAGCAATGCTCACATCATGTCATATTCACAACTGAGTAACCATTCGACTTGCACTAATACAAATAATACATTTCATGATGAAGCTTTCACCTCAACCAAAGAAAATATTAGGTCAAATGACCTGAAACGCGTCATTTTTTTTATTTTTTAAACAGTTTCCTCTTTTCCCTCGATTTTGTAGAAAACTAACTTGTTACATAGATCAGGGTTTGAGCTTCAATTCCCAGCTCCTGTAAACTTTTGCTTTATATATGATCAATGCATTTTGATTCACACTCTTTTACTATCGTGCTACGACAATTCTATGCTTTCATTTGTTATTTCTACTATTTTTAATATGTTTTCCAATTTTATTTTGATTTTGTTCTTATTTTATTTTCATTAGTTATTTTCTGAATAAGTAGTAATTTGACACACTCTCTCTCTCTCTCTCTCTCTCTCTCTCTCTCTATATATATATATATATATATATATATATATATATATATATATATATATATATGTGTGTGTGTGTGTGTGTGTGTGTGTGTGTGAAGGTCATAACATGAGCTACAAGATGTTGCTTGACGCGTTTTAATATGTGTTGGAAGTTTGAAAGGATAAGCTACAAGTTTTGTGTTGAAGGTAGAAGCCATTTCGGAGTGCATAAGAGTTAAATATAGTATTTTTGTGTCGGACTAAGAAATAATTAGTTTTGGATTTATGTTTTTAGGGTCGGTTTCTATTAGGGACCGATTTCTCTTGTATTATTTAAAAAAATTTAGAGAATTAGGTTAAGGATTTAGATTTTTCATAAAATAAAATTAGACGTCAACAATTACTATGGATAGCTAATTTCCAAATGTTGATCTACTAGTTCGTGTTTCCACCAAAAATGTGTTTTTTATAATTTCCAAAGCAATTTCAATTCCTTTTCAATCTTGTTTTGTATATCTTGCATGTTTAATTCAAGTTCAATAAAATGTGTTGATTTATTTCGATTGATATAGGTTCCTTAACTATAATCACGTTTAACATAATTTTTTTGTTAATTCGCATAATCTTTAACTAGTGCATAAATCATATAGTATAAATTGCGCTTGTTTGATTGATGTTGTAATAGAAAAGGGAATAGAATCCGCTTAGGGTTTTGGAATTAAAATAATCGATGATAAGTTGGAAACCAAAATAATATATTAGCTTGTTAATCTTATTCCCAGTCAAATTCTTTTAATCTTAATCTTAATCGAAAACCTAAACCCCATTTGTTTAAATCAGATGGTTAAAATAATCAAGAGTCATTGCGATACGACTCGAGTGTCGCTGCCTTATACTAGCCTTTAGTAACTCATTTTTGACCTGTGTGCGACATCAGATCAATTTAGAAACAAAATTTCTCCTTTATTTTGTAAATCATCTTATACCTCACTTCTTTAGAAAACTCACATTATAATTTGATTAATATTATATTTAAATAAATTAAACACATTTTTTACCTTGGTTGATTCCCTCGATTTTTCTAAAAATTGAGATGTTAACTCTAATTATTATTTTACTCTTTCATCATAATGTTAAGTTTCATTCATTCACTTTTTACACCCTAGAAATTTTCTTCGATTGAATGAACTGAAACACCATTCTCTCTGCCTAAAGAACTGAAACACCATTATCTCCATCTAAAAAACTGAAACACCATCTTCTTCAAGGAGGAGGAGGAAGGAAGCTATAATCTCAAATAAACACTTTTCTTCACGTTTCTGGTATGTAGAACTCTCTCATGTGAATATTGTTATTGTTGTTGTTGTTGTTGTTGTTGTTGTTGTTGTTGTTGTTGTTGTTGTTGTTGTTGTTGCCGTCATTGGCGATGTTGTTTTTATTATCGTCGTTATTATTATTGTTGTTGTTGTTGTTATTATTGTCATAACTTTTGAGACTTAGGGTATAATATGCAGTGTTGTTTTCAGGTATTTGTAGTTGTGGTAGTTTATTGTTATTGTTGTATTATTTTGGAGTGTTCATTTTTATTTTACTTTCACAAGTTGTATGTCATTCTGGATCATAGCTGAATGAAAGCCAATAGATTAAATAAAAAGTATGAGAATGAATTGATTTAATTTCTTGAATTAGAGAGAAAAAACCTTCTTAACGATAATGAGATTTTTTGGTTTCCTTGTAAAATTTTCCGAAATATGCAAAAACATCCAAGGATTGTTATATTCAATCATTGTGGTTGTGATGACATTATTCAAAATTACACAGAATGGGTATGGCATGGTGATGTGACAAAAAAAAAGATGTACCTCATATAGAGTTGAAGATGTTGAATTTATGAATGATACTCTAGAAGATATGATTCGTGACATTGGAGTATATGCTTTTAAGAAAGCCCATGTGGTAGATACTTTGAAAAGTGACATGGAAGAGTCGTTATATCCATGATTCAAAAAATTTATAAGATTGTCAGCTGTGTTAAGACTATATGAATGAACCATTCATCATGGAATCCCAAGCAAAGAAATATTTTCATGTTACTGATCCTTCTAACACGAGATGATTAATTGTTCTTAAAGGAAGATATGTTCCTCATAGTGATGAAAATAAAGATTTTAATTATGATACCCCCTCTTTCGCAACACATGTACGTCTCTCATCAGAACAAAATGATTCTGATGATGATGCACATGTTATTCGTCATGATCATCAAAAGGGGATATGGGAAAACTAGTAAGTAAATGTTTTATATCACTTATATTATTTTTACTAAAGATTTAATGTTGTTGTCAATGATGATCTTAATTGATTCCAAATATGGTTCAAACTATAGGTGTTTCACAACCGCTGACAAATCCCAAAAGATAACTTTTGGAAGGTCTACAAGACTTTGCATTTTGGTTATTGCTTTTGTCTATTTATTATTTGCAAATGGTTATTGCATTTTAGTTTTAATTTGTTGTAATATTATAAGGTGTACATGTGTCGTTTTGGCTTTGCAAATGGGGTAAACAATGAATATTTATGGTACCATAATTTTGTTCGAGAAATGAGCAAAATGTACAAAGTATATGTTTCAAAAATGGCCAAAATATTTTGTTTAAGAAATGGTCGAAATATGGTTATGTAATACATGTTAAAAGCAAAATATAGAAAATTAGAAAAAAAATTAAATACCAATGTTTTCCCTTCGACTATTATTTTAAATAAAGGTAATAATGCTAATTTATTGCCTCAGTTTCTCAAATAACCGAGAGGTAATGGGGGTGCACCATCCAGTTCTGAAAATAATAAAAATACAGAAGTTAGGGATCAAATCGACGTGAAAAACACTTTACCCTAGGTTATTCCAAAACTGAGGGGTAAAGTAACAAGTTTTCATGACACACCTTTCCTTACCTCGACTGTGTAACCGGAGTTAAATCCCTTTCACATATGAGGTAAAATCCTTTTTTTAGTAGTGTTGGCACCAAAGTTACTCACCCCGGGCTATGAAAAGGAAGAAAACCTAATGTTAAATATTTCCATGTGTTTGGTAGCAAGTGCTACATCTTGATTGATCATGATCAAATGCACAAGATGGGTCCTAAGAGTGATCAAAGAATCATCTTGGGATATTTCGTCAACAACAAAGCATATCGTGTGTATAACAATCACACAAATACCATTGTGGAATCAATCAATGTGGTGATAGATGATGCTCCTCAAACTGAGACAAGTGATGAAGAGGAATATTGCATACACATAAATGAGAAAAATGTGACGCCTGAAGTGCCAAATAAAGGTCCTGAAATCATGCATAATTCTGGCATTGAAGACTCATATGAAGATGAGGAAGATGTTTCAACAAACAATGGTCCCTCTGTTAGAATTCAAAAGTATCACCCTATAGAAAATGTGATTGGGAATCTAAATGAAGGAATTATCACTAAATCCAAAGATGTGATTTCCAACATGTATTTTATCTTCAAGGTCGAACACAAGAATGTTAAAGAAACATTAACTAATGAATATTGGATCAATGCCATACAGAGGAACTTATTCAGTTTGAAGGAAACAAAGTGTGTGAGCTGGTCCCTAGATCTGATTCAACCAACATCATAAAAATCAGGTGGAAGTATAAGAAGAAGTTAGATGAAAATGGAAATGTGACTAGGAACAAATCAGGATAGTTTCTCAAGGATAAACACAAATAGAAGGTATTGACTTTGATGAGACCTTTGCTCCAGCTGCTCATCTTGAACAAATCAGGATAGTTTCTCAAGGATAAACACAAATAGAAGGTATTGACTTTGATGAGACCTTCTGGCATTAAAGAAGTTTGGACTTGAAAGTTCTAGACACAAACATACATTTGTTGTAACTCACATCAAGCTAACTAAAGATGATCAAGGAATTGATGTGGATCAAACTCTCTATAGAAGCATTACTAGAAGTCTTCTTTATCTCATAATCAGTCGCCCTGACATCATTTTCTCAGTAGGGGTATGTGCTTCTTCCCAAGCTAATACAAAATTTATTCATCTGACTTAGGTTAAGAGAATCATTAAAAATATAAATGGCACAAATGACTATGGTATTCAATATTATCATGACACCAACTCCATTCTTGTTGGGTGTTGTGGTGCTAATTGGGTAAGGAATGATGAAGATAGAAAGAAAACCTCTGGTGGATGTTTCTTTCTAGGGAACAATATCATTTCATGGTTTATCAAGAAGCAAAACTGTGTGCGTTTATCTACTACTAAAGTTGAGTACATTGTTGCAGGTAATAGTTGTACTCAATTATTGTTGATGAAACAAATGCTAAAAGAGTACAATGCCAAACAAGATGTTATGACGCTATACTGTGGCAACATGAGTGCGATGAATATTTAAAAGAAACCTGTTCAAAATAGACACACTAAGCATATTGACATACATCATCATTTCATTAGAGAGCTATTAGAAGAAAAGGTTATCACATTGGATCATGTAGAAACAGAAAACCAATTTGCTGACATTTTTACCAAGGCCTTGGATACTTCTCAATTTGAAAAATTAAGAAATGCACTAGGTTTATACATTATTGAGAATCTCTAGCAATTAATACTGAGATGACATGGAAACTATTAAGCCTCTCTCTCTCTCTCTCTCTCTCTCTCTCTCTCTCTCTCTCTCATGGCCATCATGACCAAGACATGTGCACTTCCTTTTAGTTTTAACCATTGGTACTCCAAATTCGGTTGATATTCAAATTACTATACAATTTTACGTTAAATTCCTCAAGTGTTACAAAAGATTTTTCATTTTCTCTGAACGTATCTTACCTCACTCCTCTCTAACCCTAACTCCACCTATCACCTTCCTCACAAAAATCCAGCAATCATGGGTTGAACTAGGCAGAGAACCAACACATCTGAAAAGACAAGGAATGTGGGAAGAAGTATAAGAAACCTATAGAGGAACCCAATCCAGTGATCAATATGCACAAAGTTAAGATGAAAGGATTTTTTATAAGAGGGAAGGTCGATGATATGTCCAGAGGTTCTCCCACCATGGAGCCACCTATAGATGTGAACAAGAGGAAGTTGAGAAATCCATGTGATGTATCCTTAAAGGTATCACTATCTATATCCTATCTCATTGGAAAAGGAAAGGGCGATGGGAAGAAATTTTTTGAAGTCAATGATGTTCCTAAGAATCATGTTGAATCTTCAGATCAACTTACCAAGAAGGTTCTTGAGATTGCACCAATTTAAATGATTGTTCCATTAAATATTCAAAGTAAAACTTCTAAAACAAAACCTTCTAAAACGACTATTGATAACGTGGTTGATAATGTGTCAGAGATAGATGTCGAGGTTTATAAAACAAAAAGTAAAGAGGTTGATGTTGATAATCTTACTCAAACCATAGACTTCATTCATGCATGTGATAATCCCTCTAGAGAAGATAGTATTGAAAATATTTTTAATGAAAATCATGTTGAAGTTCCTTTTGATGGTGTTCCTTTTGTAAACACCTTCTTATATGATATTCTAAATGACAATCATGTAGAGATTGAGGATTCTGGTGATGAAGATCCTCTAGTTTGTAAAGGTAATGTTGATAATGATGATGTCATCACTGATGTTGACCAACCATGTTCAGATGATGAAAAATTTGTTAACTCAAACCCTGATAAAAGTAAAGGGTTTTGGAATGATGAAGTTGTTGATGAAGAAGATCAAATAGAGGAAGAGACTAACACTAAAATTGAGGGCCCTGTAGAGAACGAAGCCCGAGAGAGCATTGTTGATGAAAACTAGGAAACTAATATAGAAGAACAAGATGTGTTGGACAACCAGTTCGACATGTTGGAGACAGAGTCTCCAACTCATAAGGATAATGATGTTATGACCCCTGAAAACAATAGTGAACTTGATGCTAAGAACATTGCTAATGAAAAACCATAGTAATTATGTAAGTGATAATGACCATGTTGATGAAGATATTGTGACACACACTATTGAATCTCTTGTTGATTCGATTAGTACTAATGATAAGAAGAGGAAGTCTATAGAGAAAAGCAATAAGAAGGCAGATAAGAAGAAAGTTGATCTCAAACCTAAGAAGACCCCACCAAAATAGTATCCATACTAACTAAGGCTAAGAAGATGACTAAGAAGAAATAGGTATCATGAAACAAGAAAAAGGTTGTCGTAGTTGTTGAAAAGTATGCTGCTAAGAAGAAAGCCACCCTAAAAAGAAAGGTTGGTCCTACTGTGGAGATTGTTGATGATGATGTGGATGACATTATGGACAACATTATGGTCAGTAATGTGAAGAAGAATAGAAAGATTTTTTGGGGGGAGAAGATATCGTCTAACATTCTTATTGCTTATATGGAAAAAGTTTCCTTCCATTATGAAGAAAGAGTATTGAAGTGGAAGTATGTGTATCATAGAAGGATTACCCTTGAAAGGGAGTTGTCTAAGGAGGACTTAAAGTGTGAAAAGATAGTGGAGTTGTTGGAAGACACTCATTTTATGAATATTGTAACTGGTCTAAGTCCCTTTTATCCTCAACTTGTGAAAGAGTTCATTGTTAACATTCTTAAAGAATTTAATAAGGCTGAAAACATAGATTATAGGAAGGTGTATGTCCATGGATGATGTATTGGCTTCTCTTCTACTATAATCAACAAATATATTGGTAGAATCGAACCGATAATTGATGATAAGGTACCCCCCATGAAGGATATTGCACAAGAAAATATCGGTAAGGTGTATAAAGATTGGTCTATTAAAGGATTACTGCCCATTGTTAGCTTAAGTGTCAAGTATTAAATTATGAAACAAAATGGAATCTATAACTTGGCTTCTATAAACCATAATTTAGGTATCACTACTTCTCTCGCTAGGCTGCTTTACCAAATATGAACTAGTGTTACCTTTCACATTTGGGAATATGTATTTGATCAAGTTCTGAAGTAAGCTGAGTCATTTGCTGCCAAATTATCTACTGGATTCCCAAATCTTATACTTGTTATTCTGATTAGCCAAACACTATATATTGTGAGTAATGAAGATATTGTTTGTGTTGGTGATTTTCCATTAACTTTCAGTTATCGCCTATTTGATGGGACTCATGTTTCAGACATGTCTTTCCCCAATATTCATTTTGATATGACTAATGAAGGTGAACTTACTAAGGTTCCCCTATGTTTGGAACTTCTAGAGGCAATGTTCTGTTAGAATTGATGCATGTGTCAAGTCCTTGCAAGAAGTGATTATGACCTCCATAGTTTGAAAGAACAAAGTGGATGACCTAATCAAGATGGTGAACCCCAAGGGATTTGAAGCTTTTACTTCTCAGGATGCTGAAAAGGGTGATGACAGAAATATTGAGGACAAAGAGGACACTGAAGATGATGTTGATGGTGAAGGAAGTGAAAATGATTCTAAATCTGGCTCTTTTGAAGACTCTGATGACTAAATTTATTTTTGATTAAGTATATGTGTTTTGATTGTTACATACCCCTGCGTGGGTTTTTCTTCAATTTGTTTAATGGTCCTCAGGGTAGGATAATGGCTCCAAGTACCCTCGTCAGTTGGTGCCATTTTTTATTTTGGTGTTCTAATCTGGATTTCTGCCCCTCACGAGTTGTTTCTCACTTTGAGTGGCAGTTTTTTTGGCCCCTTTCCCATTTTGAGGCAAAAAGGGGGAGAACAAATTTGATGATCAAATATGTTAATGCAAGACTAATTTTTTTTAATTTGTTATGTTGGTATGATAGTTCTATAGATCCTAAAAAATGGTTTCACATATGTTGTCTATTTTTCGATGCACTCTAATGTTTTTATGAAACATGTCATAAAGATTTTTCTCATATTTTGGTTGCACATGTTACATGTTGTATTTTCCTAAAACTTGGCCAAAAGGGAAGATTGTTATTACAAATGATTGATATATTTTTTATATAAAACAACATTATGTTGAGACATTTGGTCTCTATGAGCTCAAAATAGTAGGAAAATATGTGGGACAAGATGTTCCACACGTCATGGAACATTCTGACTCAGAAGCCAGTTGCGCAGAAGCATAATCTTGCTCCTATTTGTTTCTTTATTAGGTGATCGTTTATGCGCTTTTAGGAATAAGAAAATAATTCTCTAGAGATAAATTATCAAGACCAAATTAGATTGATAAAGATTTTCTTTGTTTCTTCAATCGCAAGATAGTCCGAAACCATAACGCCAAATGTAATTGGATGTCATATATTTAAGGAGGATCTCTCCATACAAAAGTCTCAGACCTTAAGATATCATACAAGACATATTTTAGTAGTTCAGTCTTTGTGTTTTCGTGTGTTTTTCTTTGTGAAACTCTATTAGTTTGAACCATTTTTGTACTAAGAAATAATGTTTTTGTTTTAGTTGTAATAGTTTCATTATTTAAACTATTGCGTAATTGTTCAAACACTGGGGATATTGGTAGAGAGAAAGTGAGAAGGGTATCATATTTAGGGGGAGTCTTAAATATAAATTTATGGTTAGTATTAACTTTTGAAACAAGATTGTTCATATCCTTTGGGTTTTGATGATAACAAAGTACTTAAAGAACAAATGGGTACACTAATATATGTTCAAGTGTGCAGGATCACAAACATATATATCATTCTCAATTAATCCTGATTGAAAGCATATGTGGAGAAGAAATATAAAACTGATTCTGGTTGATCAAAATATGATAACTCTAAATGACTCTGAATGTGTTCATCAGCCTCTAAAGGTTCAAACTTTGGTCATGTGTTCCAGCCTCTAGTGATAACTCAAACTCTGAAGGCTTGGAGAGCCTTTGATACTTACATTGTACCAAACCAGAATAGTCTTGTCAAAGTCTCAGATTTATGGATAGAGTCAACTAGGATTTCATTTTACAAGGCTCAAGGAATGGTGATGTGACCTCTTCAGCCTGTTCTACCTTTTGGTAGATACCTAGTACTTCAAAAGGTGCTGTGAACAATGCCATTTTTCATTGAACAATGCTTCTAACCAAATACATTCTCCAACGTCTCTCTTGGAATGCTTATTCACTAAGTTTTGTCCTATGTTCAAACCCTTCAAAAAATATTTCTACACCTCTATAAAAGGAAGATAACGATTTGAAGGAAGGTGTATAACAATGCAATACATTATCTTGAGCATAACTCTGAGCTTTCATTTATAATTGTTATTGCATAAGATCTTAAGATTTCTTATCTCTGTATATCTTAGAAATCTTAAGAGGTTAAGAAACTTTGTGGTTGTTGCACAACTATTATACTTGTGATTGTGTATCTAAGTATCATGGTTATCTTTTCTACTAAAGTATCTAGAGTCTCTTGCATGCGTGCTTGGGCAAGGAAGTCTCTTGTCTATACTTGAGCAGTGAAATCTCTTTCTAGGTTGACAGAGAAGAAGTATCTTATAAGGTTACTTGAGCAGAAGTATCTTTCTAGCTTGATTGAGCAAGTGAAGTCTCTTGCAAGTGTGCTTGAGCAAAGTGTAATATGTTGATTGTAATGAAAAGATCTTGTTTAGGCAAGGGGACTAGACTACTCTCAGCTGAGGAGAGAAACCAATATAATTTTTGTGCGTTACTTGATTTTACTTTTGATCATTATTATTTCTGTTGATTAACTATTTCTAATATCAGACTCTGAACGTTGTTCAGATTCTGAAGTTGCATTATCAGAAGCGAAACAATTTTTGGCATACACAATTCAACCCCCCTTCTTGTGTATTTTTTTCACCTTCATTAAGAAAAAATGAAATGAACTAGAAGAGTTCATCTAAGACCAATTTTTACTTTTACTATTAAGAATGGATTTCCTTTCTTGGGTTAACCTCATCCAGATATAGGTGACAGTGCACCATACTAGGTTGCAAACTCTGTATGTTCACTTTACTTTAACTATTTTTCAAGTGTTATGATTTTAATCTTATCGCACATATTTTCCAGAAGGAGAACAAAATCTTAGTTTGCTTTCCTTAACAACAACACGTTGGCTATCAAGGTATGGTATTTTGCTTCTGTGATAAACTTGACATCATATAGCTTGCCGAATTCCTTGTCAATGGTGGCCCTGTTCTCCTCGCAAACTTTCTACTTCCTCTGCACCACTGGTTTGGAAAAGGGATGGATGGAGAGTTGATGGCTCACCAACTAAGTGTTTATCCTGGGCATATCAGAAGGGGCTCAGGCGAACAAGTCAAAAATTTTAATGAGTTGGTAGACTAGCTCGTATTCTTATTCCTTAGTAAGCGAAGTACCTATCTTTGTCATATGGTGAGATAAATGGCCTATTCAAAACTCCTTCATGTACTCCATGGGCGTGAGTATTCCAACATTCACGCCCAACCTGGGATCCCAACAATTGAGGTTTGTATTTGGGACTTTGGGAGGGGGAGACCACAAGGGAAAGATATTCCCTCTCTATCTCCGACTATATAGATAGCATTCTTGAGCGATCAATTGGTCTCCTAGAATCGTACCGACTCAACCTCTAGTTAACAAGTACTTCGGGACCAAGTACTGGGTGGAAATAACCACTCTTAATGCATTGATGGCGGGTCATTCTAGGATGATATTTAAGAGTGGCATGGAGTCCATAATGGTGTAAAAGACATCAATCGACTTGGTTTCTACTCCCTCGCGACATGTTGTCTCTAGGGTCACATGACCCCTCACTTGTACATGTTCGACTGACAATCCTATGAACAAACTACAGAATACTTTGACAGCGTTAGGATTGAGCTGGAGTTTCTAGAAAGTATTCCAGAATAGGACGTCAACAAAGCTCAAAAGATCTATCCTTACTCACTTGATATCCTAGTTTCCATGTTGCACAGTGACGACTAGAGGGTAATTATCATGAGGGTTGACTCAAATGGCATCCCACTCAAAAAAGATGATGCCAATCAATGTTTCCCCTCGTTCGCCCCTACAGAAACCAAGAGGTATCACATTTGTAGCAAGCACCTGCCTTGTGTGTTTCCTTCAATAAGAGCCGAAACTACCTCCACCAACGAAACCACCGACTATGGTGTTTGTATTAGAGCATAGAGTTTTATTAGCCATCTTTGGAAGGGAGATGGCAGGAACGAGAATGAAAGAGGTGTGACCCAGGTTAGTTTTATCGGGACCTCATAGTGGGTGCCACTATACTAGTTAAAAAGTACATATGTGTATGGTATCCTTACAAGGGTAGAGGATACTTATAGGCTTTTGAAGGAGAATTGCGGTCCAAAACGCAGCGGAAATTAAAATTTTCTCCTTTAGAGATCCTTACGAATGGTCATGATTAGTGATAGAATATTTACCTCTTGTGACGATCGAAACCTTTGGTGCAAATCTCTTGTGACGATCAAAACCTTTGATGCAGATCCACGGAGCGATCACGAACGTTGAAAGATGACAACGTCTCTACTCAGTCCACACGAACGGATTCCTTCAGTCTCAGTGCTAGCTGGTACGAATGAAGGCTTTGAGTGAGAGAGAGAGAGAGAGAGTGAGAAAACGAAAATAATGCAACCGCAATGAATGCTTCTGCACAAGGGTTCTATTTATAGAGCCACTTGTGTGGGCTTCAAGCTAAAAAACCCACTTAAGTTTATTTTGGCCCATATCTTATAATATGCCCAAAATCACTTAACCCCATGATACCTTACCATATTTCGTATTCTACTCGAGTACACCGTACCTTACGATGTTCTATAATTCACTTAAGGGCACCGTACCTTACGGTATTCCTTAGTTACTCTATCTCTCATCAATCCGTCCTTTGTGTGTGACCCTGTAGGTTTTCGTGACGTTGGTAATTATATTAAATCACACATTTAACATAATAAACAGTGAGCGGTATCTAGCAACACATCACTGCTACCCAAGACACGAAAATGTCATGTGATCTGACAAAACCTTCTGTGATAATACTTATGTGTATAATTACCCTTTTGCCCTTATGTCTATATTGAACACAAGGCATAGACCGTGTCATCCTTGTCCAGTTCAATATTGGGCCCATAGACATTTATCCTGTTATGCAGGATGGGCAAATTCCATCTAGGTCACTCATGTCCCTCAGCATGCTTCGTGGAGTACCCATCAACAGTCTTTATGGTTATCCAGTTACGGACAACGTTGGATCAACAATAAAGCACTCGACTCTACATCTAGGGTCCATAGTGGTTTCAGGTCGAAGAGTGGTATACACCATTATCACCATAAGAATAACTTATGACACTTTTCATAACTTTCTATATAGTATTCTCATAGCGGGTCAATCCGGTATAAATATTACTCCTAATATTCATACCTATGTTTAAGACTTGATAACTCTTTATCCATGATCCATGAGATGTGATCATCAGTCTACAAACATAATAGTCTTAATGCTTTAATGTTATCCCACTTCACACTAAAGCTCGACTCCGGATACTTTAAGAATAATGTCCTTATGTTTAATGTGTTCTCATGATTAAGTCACACTTAATACATTAAACGGACTATCTATTCCAGGGACTTTACTAAACAAACGTAATAAAGAAAAAGCCTTTTATTATTAATAAATAATTCGATACAAGTACCAAAAGTATTGGCCTCTAGGGCTTACACCAACAACTTTATATGGATTATAACAATTTAGGGTGGTTAGAGCTTACCTGCGGCAACGAGAGACTCTATATGGTGATTTTAAGATAGGTTTAGAGGACCTTCGTACGTGAGGTGAAAGGCTATGTATATCTACGTAATGTTTAGGTATGAGTATGTAAGTTATGATATGCCTCTCACCAGCTAGGGGTGAGCTATTTATAGAGGCCTTTGGGGTTAGGTTTTATTTGGGAATGATCACCACCCACTGAGTCAAAGATACTTGTGGTGAGGATACACCTCACGGAGGACAACATATGATCGTCATCACTCATGAGGGATGCAAAGATCCCGCCCTTGTCAGGTCCCTTACATATATAACACTACAAAACAAAATTCTATCAAGATGGCTAACACATCCCATGTTTGGTTAGAAAAAAGTAAAGCTCTTATCCAAAAGAGGAAGATCAATAAAATCCATTTGATTGATGAAACCACTGAAAGTCAGACACTTTTCCATCCCAACAAACATATGGGTGGCCCATACATAACATTCTTTTAACCAATATAATTAACAAAATTGAAGTCCCCAAGATTGCATCGTACCTCATCTCTAAGAAGATTGTTCTTTATAGTAAACACCATTCCATTAAGTGAAAAATTAGTAGGCATTGCAAAGATCAAGAGACATATGACATAAGACATACACCATCCATAGTCTAGCAGTATCTCTAAAAGTAAAAATCACATAAACATAAAAGACATTAAACATAGTTTGATCACAAGTTAAGAAGACACAATCAATTCATAAACAACCACATATCATCCATCCACTCTCTTAAGAACACCATTAATGACAATATATGAATGAGAATCCATTGTCCTTTTCCAAATCCAATTAAGGATGATTTCTCTGACTTGTGTTTGTTCATTTCGACTAACTTTGGTCTCGAGATTGTCCACTTTTATCGAGTGTTCAAAAGTTAATTGATGACTAGAGATAATGTTGCTCCAAGATATAAAACTCTTTGAAGGCTTTTTATCAAACACATGGAGTACAAACTTATACCCCAAAAGACAAAAGCAAAAAATAGACAACGCTAGAATAAAAATAGATAGATCTGATAGAGTAATAAACTGCAACCTGTAGAGGATCCGTGACGGCTTTGGGGGAGGGGGAAAAGTTGCCAACATCACAAATGTTGAAGCAGATACAATGAAGAGAGGTACACACGTCATTTTTGAATTTGGGATGCTAAGAACAACATTAACAAGCTTTCCATCTCTTAGTGATGGTGGCTCCGATGACGGTCGCGCCAGCAGAGAGAGACAACTTGGTAGTGGTTCACGTTGGAGAGAGAGGGTCTTTGATGAGTGACATAGTTCCAGTAGAAACATGAGAGTGAGGTTGAATGAAAGAGATAACTGACATAAAGGTGGAAGATGAAAGCCACCATGAAGGTGGGAGACGACCATCATCAAACCCTAGACGTTTCAAGGGAGATTTTCTAGAGAGAAGAGAGAGCATCTCTCTCTCTAAAAGTTGTCACTTAATTTATCTCTAAGAAGATCTTTACACCTCACAAAATATGTAAATAGTTATTTTTAAAAAGTTATTCTCAATTATTTAGTATTATTAAGAGATCAGTATATCGAATTAGACAATAAATAATTAAAAATATTTTAATAAAAAGATAAATAATTTTATAAAAATAATAAAAATAAAATAATTTTCTAATATATGTAAGTAAAATTCAAACTATAATTAAAAATACAAATAGAACTAAAACATTGAAAAGAATTCAAGTTTAAGTTTTGATATTGAATTTTACTATATTTTTCATTGATCTCCTTCGAATTATTGAAAATCTCTTTTTCGATAATTTAAGAATTTTTTTGTGTATCCTCAAATTATCAATATTATTAGATTAAATATCCTGTCACACATTCAAATTCTATAAAATCCAAGATCGCAAAATTATGTGTATGTTTTTTTTATGATTATCGCCATTTCATCTAAAGGAAAAGAAAAGAAAAAAAAACACACTACCTATTTTTTCTAAAAGCATTAAATTATAGATAATGCTAATTTTTGTGACATAAGTTAAAAAATCTAAAAATAATTCCTATTGAATTTATATACTCATATTAAATTTATCACATAATTTTCAATATTTTTTTATTATATTTATCTCGTGCTCTATTACCCTTAAATTATTTATCCACGTCTATAGCACCAACCCAAGTAGGGTTACATTCATGAACACCCACTTTGAGAGATAGATAGATGGCCATTAATTACATCTGAGAACTTCACAGCAATACTGGTAAATGGCCATCTATTAACATCTGAATACAACACAGAATTGCTGGTAAAGGTTCATCAATGCTTTCTTAAAACGTGGCATCATCTCTCTGCATAAAGTTATGCATATGCTACAATTATTTGCAAATATGGACACCTCAGTTGTTAAGTCTTAATCATACAGGTAAGGAATGGTGATTCTGTGTGTGATTGATTAACTATTAACTAATTCCTTAATCACAAAGAGATATATATTTTAGTTCATAATACTCCAATCTTCTCTTAAACTCTTTACTGGCTCATTAACTTGGTTCATATTTGAGACATAGGTTGTATTTGTCAATATTTTTGAAAAAAACATGTGATTTTTAAAATATTCTATAAAGAACTATTTAGGGGATTAATAGTCCTAACAAAATATTTCACTCAAGTAAATAAGTGTGTAACCAATTTGTTTCAATGCATTCACAACAAATTTATTTTAATAATTATCATTATAAATGTTATAAAATATATAATAATCTATCAATTATTGAATTCTTTTTTTTGAGTTGTGACATGACTAGATTCTAAAAAAAATGATTTTACAGAACAGACAAGATGCCAAGAGATTAAGATGACATTTAATTCTTTTGGACCTCACTATTGGTGAAGTTGTTTGTGTGACCTCACTATTGGTGTAACTATTACTTTATGTTAGTTGTAACCGATCCATACTAGATAGTTATGAGTTAGTTGGAAGTTAGTTATTTTTAGTTGAAAATTAGTTATTGAAAAATAACTAACTCTAGTTGTTATAAGTAACATTATGCTTAACATTTTAAATTAGATTTTGTTTAATTCCATTCTTAATAATGCAATGCAAGTTTTTTATTATCATTTCAATGGTGTTTATAGTTTAACTTTTACATGGTATCATCGACATATGGCTATGCCTTCATCATCGCCGCTGTATAATCTCGATTTTCTTTACAAATTTTAACCTGTTTTTCATTTCTTCCATTGATCGTTACTCATTTTTTTTCTTTTTATACTTCTCTTCAACAATGTTTGTTGAGAGTTCTTCGAGCACCCATAATGGTTATGCTCTTTCGCATCAAATCAATACTTCTTCAAATCTCAATAAGGATTATCAAAAGTATACCCTCAATCCCTACTTCATGCATCCTAATGAAAATTCAACTCTTGTGTTGGTCACTCTATTTTTAAATGCTGGAAATTACCATTCTTGGTTCAGATCCATAGGCTTTAAGATCCAAGAACAAGCTTCATTTCATCAATGGTGCTTTGCTAAGACCACCAAATGAAGACTGTGATTCTATTATATGGGATCGATGCAACACAATGATCATGTCATGGCTAAAAAACTCAGTTGAATCTGAAATGTCTCAAAGTATCTTGTGGATAGAGACTACTTCAAGCATATAGAAAGAGCTGGAAGATCGGTTCTATTATGGTGGTGATGTATTCATAACTTCAAATATCCAAGAATAAATTTGCACTCGCAAGCAAGGTGATTTTTCTATCTCTTCTTATTACACAAAATTGAAGATGTTATGGTAATAATTAGACAATTTTCATCCAATTTGTGCATGTGAATGTGATATATTGTGTATAGTAATTGACAAATTCCGTAATTACAAGGATTGTGATCAAGTCATCTGATTCTTGAAAGGCTTAAATGACCAATACTTTACCGTTGGATCTCAAATCATATTAATGGATATGCTTCCAAACATTTGCAAAGTTTACTCTTTGCTTGTCTAACAAGAAAGACAAATTATTCCCCCCATTGATGAGTCCAAAGTTTTGGCTTTTCCTACTAGTCAATTTCAAGACAGAGATACTCCTTCTTTTCGTGGCAAGAATGTTAGAGGTGGTAGATCCTTTAGTGGTCGAGGACGAGGTAACAAAATTTATACCCATTGTGGCATGACCAACCATAACATAGATACATGCTTAAAGAAGCATGGTTATCCACCTCATTGGCAACAGTAGAGCCACATCAATAATGTATCATATGATCATGCTCATGAAGATGAATTCCAACCTGGACCTACTGAAGATCAGCATAATGGTCAACCTTCAAATTTCTTAGGTTTTACCCCTAACCAACATAAAGAATTATTGGCATTACTTCAACAGTCATCACACTCAAGCTCTCATAGTGTAAGTCATCTCATCACTCAACCAAAATCCAACACATGTATGTCAAACATGAATCATTCATCATTGACACTGGTACAACTGATCATGTGTGTTTTTTTTCAAAAAAAATATTGTTTGAAAATAACTCCTCCCATAACAGTTAAACTTCCAAATGGTTCCTTAGTCACCACTAATTTTCTCAGAACTATCATTTTTTACTCTAATTTTACTTTAACAAATGTTTTATACTTGCCTCAATTTTATTTCAATCTCATATATGTCCCTAAGCTAACTCATAGTCTTGAATGTCAACTCATTTTTTACAATTCACTTCGTTTGATACATAACTCTTATTCCAAGAAGATGATTGGTGCAGCTGAATTAAGAGGTGGACTATACATTCTCAATCATCCACATGTTACATTTCCACACACACCTTCATGTTACACTAATACACCTATCAAATCTTACATTTTAAAGCAAAATTCATGTGTCAATTCTATTAACCAACATGCTCTTACACATGAAAATAATTGTAACATTTAACATTTAAGACTTGGTCATCCTTCACATGACAAGTTGGGTGAAATATTGAAAACTTTTCCTTTTGTCAAAATTATGCAGTCTGATATGCCTTATAATGTTGGATTTTATGCCAAGCAAAAGAGATTGCCATTCCCTAATAGCGATCGTAAATCTGTTGATAGTTTTGACTTAGTTCATATGGACATATGGGGTCCATTGTCCATTCCTTCCCTAAATTGCCAGAAATATTTGCTCACAGTTGTAGATGACAAAAGTTAATTTACATGGATTTTCCTCATGAAATGTAAATCAGAAACATCCAACCTTATTAAAACTTTTATTTCTATGGTTCACACTCAATTTAGTAGAAATATCATATGCATTAGATCATATAATGGTAGTGAATTTATCCTTAGACATTTCTATAAAGAAACTAGCATTTCATGTCATACTTCTTGTGTTGGAACTCTTTAAAAAATGACATAGTTGAGAGGAAACATCAACATATACTTGGTATTACTGATCCCTTATATTTCAAACCCAATTACCTAAAATTTTATGATCCTATGCAGTTAGCCATGTCATTCATATTATTAATAGACTCCCCGCACCTTTCTTACAAAACTAATCACCTTTTCAAATTTTACATCAATGCTTGCTTGATATCAATCTTCTTAGAGTTTTTGGTTCTCTTGGTTTTGCATCAACCTTACAAGCTAACAAGAAGAAACTAGACTCTAGATCTAAAAAGTGTCAGTATCTAGGTTTTCATATTGGTGTTAAGGGACACATTTTATTTGACTTGTATTCTAAAGAATTTTTTTTATCTATAGAAGTTGTTTTCTTTGAATCAGTTTTTCCTTATAAATATTCTAACAATGTCTCATCCACTTCTCATTCCTCACCTTGTAATTCTTACCATATAACTGATATATTTGATTTTCCTTACATTCATGATTCTCAATCCCATATCACCTCAGACCATCATCACACTCTAATTCCAAAAGCATTCAATGTCAATACACCTGATACCTCCTCTACTAAACATAATTCCTCTTAGTCAAATTCACAACATAACTAGTTATCCTCCTCACATGTATCACCTACTAACACAAGTCACCCACCTATCAGGTCTCCATCACCCAACTTACCTAATCCTAACTTTCAACCTAGAATATCTACTCGAGTTACTAACCCTTCCACTTTCCTATAAGACTACCATTGCAACTTGATTGAGAATACAATTCACTATGCTAATTTGGTTTAATTCCCAGCTTCTTCTCGTAGTAAGTACCTTTTATCCTCTTTCATTTCCTATCATAATTTTCCTGTTGCATATACATAATACATTATTAACATACCATACATTTTTTATCCTAACACTTATGAAGAAGCCATTTTTATAAGAATTTGAGTAATGCCATTAAATCTTAATTAACCTCCCTAATGAAGACTAACACCTGGAAGTTGGTTCCCTGGCCTAATCACAAGAAGGCAATTGGTTGTAGATGGGTGTTCAAACTAAAACTACGCGATAATGGATATGTAGAGAGATATAAGGCATGGTTAGTAGCAAAGGGTTTCACTCAAACTGAAGGTGTAGATTATCTAGACACCTTCAATCTAGTTGTCAAAATGACAACCGTCAAAGGTTTCATGGAAATTATAGTTGCTCAGAATTGGCCATTATTTCAAATTGATGTCAACAAAACATTCCTGCATGGTGATCTCAATGAAGAAGTGTATATGAAATCCCCTCCAGGTGTTCATTTTCCTCATCCTAACATGGTGTGAAAAATTCAAATATCTCTACATGGCTTAAAACATGCAAGTAGGCAGTCGAACACGAAACTAACTGAATGTTGATGATTTGATCTTAGGGGGGGACTAACGTTGATCAAAATTTGACTACTCATTTTATAATAAGTCTAATGGTTTAACTTTCACGGTGATCCTTGTATATGTATATGATTTTATCTTAGGGGGGGGGACTAATGTTGATGATATTACCAACATTAAAACCCTCTTAAATGACAAATTTAACATCAAGGATCTAGGAGAACTTAAATACTTTCTAGGTTTTGAACTGAGCAGATCAAAAGAAGGTATTGCATTATGCCAAAGGAAATACACACTTGACCTCTTGCAAGATACAAGATTGAGTGGAGTAAAACCTTGTAGTACTCTTATGCAACCTCACTTATAGTTACACAAGGGATCTAGTGCACCATGTTTTGATCCAACTACATACAAAAAATTAATTGGAAGACTTTTGTATCTAACTCATTCCAGGCCAAAGATTTCTTATGTTGTAAGTAAGCTTAGTCAGTTTCTAAGTGCACCAACTGATGAGTACATGCTAGCAAGTCATCATGTTATGAAATATCCCAAAGGTAGTCCTAAAAATGGTCTACTCTTTAGATCATCATCAACATTAACACTCAAAGGCTTTTCTGGCCTTGATTGGGCAACATTTCCAGATACAAGAAGATCTACAACATGATTTTTTTCCTTGGAAACTCATTGGTTTGTTGGAAAAGTAAGAAATAAGTAGTAGAGTATAAATCTTCTTTTGAGGCTGAATATAAAGCCTTAGTCGAAGCCACATGTGAAGAACAACATATTTTATACTTAATGCAGGATTTTCACATTAAACACACCTCTACAACTGTGATTAATTGTGACAACAAGTCAGCTCTTCATATAGCAGTAAATCCTATTTTCCATGAGAGGACCAATCATACAGAAATTGATTATCATGTTGTTAGAGACAAAGAGCAAGCGAGAATCATCCACTTACTTCCAATTGCACCCAAGGATCAAGTTGCATATATTATAACTAAACCGTTGCACATAGGACCTTTTTGTAACCTTCAAAACAAGCTATGAATGATTGGCATTTATTCTAGCTTGAGGAGGGGTGTTGAGCATAAGGGATAGTTGTTATTAGTGAAGTTTCCTCTGTGACAAGCTGACTCACTATTGGTGTAACTATTACTTTATGCTAGTTGTAACTAATCCATACTAGATAGTTGTGATCTGGTTGAAAGTTAGTTATTGGAAAATAACTAACTCTGGTTGTGTTTACCCTTAAATTTTTGTAAAGAATCGCTTGTCTCTTAGAAAAGCTACTTGAAGGATCGACTAGTGAATCCTAGAACATATGTGCATAAAATCTTCAAAGTGTGTTTGATTGTTTGTTGTAAAAGTAGCAATAATTTTATCTTTGCAAGAAAGTAAAGGTAAAACTTGTAATGGAAAGTAATGGATTTCGACTAGGTCAAAATCTTTGTAAAAAAGCAAGAAAAAAAAAACAAAAGAATTTTTAAAAAAGAATGTAAAGATCAAGAAAAAGAACTTTGCTTAAATTTGTAAAGAGTGGTGTGCAGGATCATACATGTTTTTCTCACTAACTCGTTTCTCACTATCGCTTGGGTACTTTGAGTTTATGGAGTTTTTGTAATTATATTGCCACTCCGAATCCTAATACCAGAATATATATATATATATATATATATATAAGCGAAATTCAAGGTCTCCTCAAGCACTAAAACAAAAAATTCAAAAATATCTTTTATCTTGCTAAGAACTACGTAGCTTTGAATTCCTCATCGCAATGAGAATACATATGAGCAAGACTCACAATCTTGTCAAGCACTCTGATAAAAAAAACCTAATTTTAGTCCTTTTCCTTCATACTTTCAAACATTTTAATAACTAGAAGAAAACAATAACGCTAAGCTAACATTCTATCCGTAAATCTAACTAAATGGTTCTCGTTGAGTACAACAGATGTGAGAGATGCTAATACTCCATTCGCATAATCGACTCCTGGACCCGAATTTTCCTGCGACGACCATTTTCTTTTTCTTTTTAGGGTTTTATAGATATATTTCCATTCCTTTTGGAATAAGTAAAGTTTGGTGGCAACTTTATTATCATCTCGAGTGTGCGAGCGTCTGTAGTCATTTTTTGTGCCTGCAACAATATTCTCTTTCTAGATTCGAGAGCAAGTCTAAACTTAGGACATTAGACTACACTTTCCTGAACTGAGGATCATCAAGGCCCATCAAAAATTGGTGAACCTTCTCATCTTTTCTCTTCTTGTTTAGCACCACACATATACCACACTTATACCCATTGAATATGCACAAAGGTATCTGGTTGAAATTATTGAATTCATCTCACACGACTTCTTAAGTCATCCAAAATAGTTCAAAATCGAATCTCCATTCTTCTTGCATTTCGTCAACTCAGATTTCAATTGTTGGATGCAATGCCCATTTTAAATAGAAAACTTATGTTTGATATCTTCCGATAATTCTTGTGCATTCTCTATGTATGTGATGGTCGATCCAAGTTTCGGTTTAATCGTATTGAAAATTCACGAAACAATCATAAAATTGTCAAATCAACAATCACCCATTTCAACATAATTTTCACCTCTCAATTATATTTGGGCTATGATATTTCCAGGGTAATCACTTTTATACATATATCGTAGGGATAAACATGTTTCTTTAAATGAGACCCACTTTCATCATTGCTGGTTTTGTCATTTATCTTCTTGCCATCAACCTTTTTCTATGCCATATTGGTCATTGGCTGCTTTTCAAAACCGGACTCTCATGCCATAAAAAACAAGATGATGAAAAAAAAAGTTGTTTGTATTGATTCTCACAAGTTAATTTATATATACAATGCACATCTTGATCTACATTAATTACACAAAATTCCTGGAAGTCAACTATAAATAAAAAATAAAACTGAAAGCAAGTATCTACACTTTTTATCTTAATATTAAATAAGTTTCGGCGCTATCACATAATTAATTAATAAAATCACTACTCTTTTTTTTGAATATTAAATGAAAATTTTAAAGTGCACTATCCTTTTTTTTTGGATAACATGTGCACTATCCTTTTCTTTGATGCAATAGAGCAAGATGTTTAAAACTGTAAATGAATCAGCGTGACATTTTGGAAAAGACGTTTAAGTGTGTGAATATAATAAAAGTTGTAACAAATGAACAGTGCTTTAAGTAGTGATGCATGTTGTATTGAAATGAGTGGTGTTATGTTAACAACTTAACACTACGTATAAATTTTGAAAATCACCAACTGTCCCAACATTTAGGGTGACAAATTAATAAATTTCAGTACTATATGGTCCCAAATTTCTTCGTGACCACATCCCATAATCTTTACATACCTAGTTCCATATTTTGTTTATGTATAAGACAAAGTTTGGTCATTAATAACACATCGGAGAGCTACCTTTATTGGTGTGTATTGACACTAATGTGTGGCTAAAACAACTCTTAGACGAGCTGCCATTAAGAATAATGAGTGTTTTGACAACTTTTGAACATAATTCATTTTGGTAGAAAATGCATTTTACATTAAAAAAACGCGTTGTCTAGGTTTTATTGTAAGAGAAATACTAGTACAACTACTACTTCATAGTGTTTTGACAAAAGCTTGCCAAACACGGTGTCGACAGGACATCCAATGGAGGAGAAGGGCTACGCGTGATGTTACTAAGAACCAGATACTAATATTTCTTTTGGTTTTTTTTATAAGTGAGAATTTGTTTTTTAAATTTATTGTATGATCATGTTTTACTATTATAAATAATATACAATTTTATAGTGGATTTTTTGTCTTAGCCAACAAACAATTTAAGTATAACTTTGGATGCGTATGATTTTCAATTTCTTTTAAGTATTTTTTATTTTCTATATTGAGATAATCAACCGATAGAAAGTGAAGCTCAAAAAATATATTTCGAATGTCACCTCTTTTAATTTATATTTTTTATTTATTTTTCAACTACATCTTATTTTTTTTAAAAAAATTTAAATCAAATAAAAAGAATCTATTCACTCGATTGTGGGAACCAACCGATAAAAAAAGGTGATCCAAAGACCACGTTTCGAATCACTTGCAATTTCTTTCTTTCTTTCTTTATTTTTTAATTTGTGTATATTTTTTTTAAATTCTATTTTCTCGATTGTGAAAACCAATCAATAAAAAAAATGACTTAGGGACTACGTTTCATATCTCAACTTTTGCAGTTTTTAATTTTATTTATTTTTCGATTGGGGTCTTTTTTTTTAATCTTAATTTTTCTATTCCCTAGATTGGATGCTTCAATAGAAGAAAACCTCAACTTTTCATTTCAATTGATGTTTTTCTCTTTTTTTTATTTATCTATTCCTTCGGTTGTAAGTCTCAACAAAGAGAAAATATTTTTTTTTAGGTATTTTTCATAACTAAACCCTAACTTTCATTTACTCTTGCAACTTTGATTTTCATATTCATTTTTGTTGAACATGTGATTCAATATACAAGAAAGAGGGATGAATTGTGGAGGTTTGAAAAATGATAGTTTAAAATAAAATTATTTTCAAAATCAGAGTTTGAAAATATTTTCTAAAAAAAGTTTAGAAAAGCAGTGGAAAATAAAGATAGAGAAATTATGCGGAAAGTAAGAAGTTAAGGGATGAGAGATAATACCATATATTTATAGAGGTTCGGTCTTAATGAAGTGACATACTCTTCTAAAAAATTAATCTTGAGAGTATCAAATAATACTTGAGAGCTTTTAGAAGGTTAATGGAATGAATCAATTAGTCTTTGTTGAGTGTGAATATGAGAGTAGAAAAATAGTCTAGAGGGGGGTTAATAGACCCAATTAAAATTCAACCGCCATTTACAAAATCAAAGTGTTTTCGAAAATAATTTCAAGCGAAAGGTTTGTTGCGAAAATATGAAAATTATACTATTCAAATTTTTGATCACGTTAACACTAGATCGTTTCATAAAACCAAAGATGAATATGATGAAACGTTAGGTATTAGGTTAATTCGATTGTGTAATTCATAAGTGTTTACACAATGATTCAATGAATAAAATTTTAATGTCAATTTATTTCAGAAAATATCAATCACCAATCAAGGTTAACAAGGTATCTGATTCCAACAAAATTTAATGCTTACGTAATAAATCCCTATCAATGAATTAACAATAAACTACAATTGAATTGAAATACCTAAGCATGCAACTAATACAAAATTAAATGCAAGAGTAAGAAAGAGATATGACACCGAGATTTATAGTATTTCAGCGTTCGTCCTCGCTTTGCCTACGTGCACTCTTCAATGGTCTCCCATTGGAACTTGCATAGTTCCTTGTTATTTGACAAATATTTGTAAGAGTTCATATAATCACCAATCCACAATACAACTGAGAAAATTAAAATCTCCTATATGAATCTTGACTTGTATATAACACATTGTCAAACTCTTCTACGCAATCTTTACTCGATTCACGTTTCTTGAATCTTCTAATATCACCAATCTGCTTCAAACCTTTGTGTGTAGCAATCAACCCCTTGATCCTACTGATTCTTTGAGCGATGAACTGTCCGAAGATTTGAGAAGAACTCTGTCTTATCCATAGCCTTCCACACAGGCACTACCAAGAAAATTCTGGAGAGAAGAACCTACATCTTTTCAATGGAATTTGTTATCACCATCACAATCACCTAAATCTTGCAAACAACCTAAAAAACTAAAATAGATCTCCAAGAATGACTAGTTTCAGGAATACGCCTCCTTCAATCAATTACAAATTTCACGTTATCAAGATCTGAATCAAATTGAACTTTCAAAACAGAGGAAATTGATTTTTCATTAAATCACACTGAAAATTATGATCCGATGATAAGATATTCTGGAAAAAAAATAATGACAAAGACTAAAAACAAATTTGAGACATTTAAAAGACCATAGACATGTATAACCCTTAAAAATAACTCAAATATTTCATTCTCCCTTGGTCATATTTGTATCCATGTTAATCACTACCATTTTGTTTTTAGAATCTTCGAGATTAAGATTGGAATACAATGAAAAAATAGTGATGCATGTTGCATTGAAAGTCAACAGTTGTCTCGATATTTAGGGAGGCAAATTAATAAGTTTGAGTATTAAATGGTCCCAAAAAATTTCTTGTGACCACAAGCCATAATCACACATCTAGTTCCACCTTTTATTTTTCTCACCTAAGGAGACATTGATGATTGTTTTGACAAGTAATTAATTTCGAGTGAAAATGTATACTATGTCGAAAAAAACATCCTCTATGTTTTATTGTAAGAGAAATACTACAGGTACTTCTTAGTCCTTTGATAAAATCTTGCCAACACATGGGGTAGACAGGACATCCAGTGAAGGAGAAGTGCTACGCGTGCTGTTAGTTAGAACCAGATGCTAATAAATATTCAAAGGAGTTTCAACTGTACATTGAGAAATTGAACGAGGTTTAGGTATAATTGCTTTTTTAATTTCTTTGTTCTTTAACGTTTCAACAATAGTTTTATATCAATTCATCTATGGAGGCGAATCACTACGTTGGTCATTCACAGTGTTTTTTTCTCTTTCTTTTCAAAACACTTTGAAGGATTCATGAAGTTAGCTCTCGGCAAAACTTGACAATGTTTTCGAGTGATTTAGTAAATAGAAAAACATATATAGTTTCATGTAAATCAAATGTCCAATAAAATAAGGCACATTTATTATGTCCACTCCATTAAATCTAAGGTATAAATACTTTAATAAAAGACTTTTAGATACATAATTTCTAATCTTCATTTTCATTACAGTTATTTTGACATTGACGTTGAAGTGTTAACCATGCAGGTACCCATACGTCCACTGTACCAGAGATAAGCAACGACGATTCAAGATCAATATCGGTGATTAGAAAAACATCAAGATCGCAACCTTCAATCCAAGGTGTCATATCACTGAATTGCCTGGGAAGCTTCGCTTCGTCGTAGTTTCTGCAATCTCATCCATTTCTAGTTCCGCAATGGAACACTGACGCCGTATGTGGGAATCAACTTTTGATTCCCAGGATTTCCATGATAATTATGTTTGCCTTGCAAACACTCTCGAACATGCTCAGAAGTTCTAGATCTGGATTCTGGCAGTTCAGATCCAGATCTCTGATTCGTCAAATTATGACCTCCCCAGGAAACTGAATTTAGAGTGAATCAACTTCCCTCCTTCACCTTGCGCAACCTTCTCAGAACTCAGAATCAAGAAATGTTCGAAGGAGAACGTGAAGATTCTTCGTTGTCGGTTCGTTTAGTCACTGCCTCCGTCCCAACATGTCAAAGATCAGATCTTTAATTCCCAAGAAAGTTGTCTGCAAAACTCGTAAACCATTGACCGGACGAAGAGTCCCACACTTTCCATCACAATCGGGATGGTCACAAAAGCAACATCAAACAGGTATCACAAGTTCGTAGATAATCGTTCCCAGGTATCACGAGTTTGTAGTTAATGTCGACACTGAGCGAATACCGGAGTGCATCCTCTGTATAATGAAGGATTCCCACTAGATGCACCAGGGTTTCCACCGACCATATAGCGAAGCAGGGGTCCACTGGAATGGCCCAGTGAAAGATATCTCGGGTCCTAGTCGTCAGAAAACCTATTGATATCCACTTCTGATCATCGTCTGACACTCCGTCTCGACAGATTCACCAGAGTAGTTCCCGGGTTCTATTTGAGAAGGGGATAAACGAGCCAAAACCCTCTCGGTCCCCAGCCAAGCAACCAAGCAACTTGATTATCCTGAAGATAGATCCTACTCCATAAACACCAGTCTACCTCGATCCTGGTATGAAGAACAGGGAAAATTCATCATAAACCCGACTGTCTCTCAGGCCGAAGATCCAGCCCTCTACATCAACTGACATCCAAGCTGCCCAAACAATATATCTGAGGGAAAGTGTTAGGTATGCACTTGTATTCGACTGCAAGATTTAATTAATGTATTTTTAAATATATTTCCTAGCAGCAATTACTTATATAATTGACAAATGTAAACTATATACATATATGTATTGTTATTATATTCTTATTGTTTTGCTTTCTGTGTTGTCCCTTGTTCAGAGCGCAAAAATGTGGATGCATGTAACAGTAAACTGGGTACAACCAACGCATTCGATGCCCGAGCTAAAGATTTTAATAGTGCTGTCAGAGATGTTTTGTACGTCTTACCAAAGAAATCAAATCCCCATAGCATTGAGCGCTCCTCTAGATTTCAGGGAAGATGTCGGAGACACTTTGCACGTCCGACCAAAGAAATCAACTCCCCTCAGCGCTGAGCGCGCCTAAAGATTTCAAGGATGTTGTCGGAGATGAGTTGGACACCCAACCAAATAAATCAAATCCCTATAGAATTAAGTGCACCTCCGAAAATGAGGGGTGCTGTTAGAGACTCTTTGAACGTCTGACTAAAGCAATCAAATCCCCATAACTTCGAGTGCGCCTCCAGAGTCCCAGGGAGCTATCAGAGTACTCATGTTCCCCCTCACTCTTTAGAAAAACCAAAGTGATGCATGTCCAATAGGCCACGACTACTTAAAGACTCCCCTAGCTTCCAGAATGCCTGGAAAGCGTTAGGGGAAACTGTTCCATTAATCCCAATGTATAAATACCTTAACAAAAGATTTTCAGGTACATAATTTATAATCTCCACTTTCACTATATTTATTTTGAATAATAACTTATTTGGGTAGTAGAGTACTAACCATACAGGTATCCTCTAGGTCCACTATACCAGAGATAAGCAATGATGGTTCAAGATCAACCTCGCCGATTTAAAAATCATCAAGATCGCAACCTTCAATCCAAGGTGCCATATCACTGAATCCTCTAAGAAGTTTTACTCCACTGTAGTTTTTGCAATAGAACACACACACACACACACACACACTTACTCCACCGTAGTTTCCGCAATACAACACACACACACACACATACTCCACCGTAGTATGCTTCTGTGTCTGTGCAGAAGTATCAAGCTCAGTGCCAGCAGGCACGAAATGCACATAGAGAGGTTTTGGTTTGACCTTATGACTTTCGTCAGGTTCTATAGATTTTGTACAACCCAAGCCTTTCCTGCCATTTCTGCTGACTCCATAGATCAAGGAAGTCATTTTGCTTCTATATATGCTTTTAACCAGAAAGTACTAGAATACTCTGTCATATCTGATGACATAGTCAATACCAAATGCTTCTCACATTATTTCTTCCTATAGTTTTGAAAATTTTCTTTTCAAAGCAGAGTTAATACTTTCTAAAGAAAATAAATTTTCATTTAAAGAGGAAATATCTTTCTCAAGCTCTTTCTGAGTTTCAGAAGTAATTTCTTGGACTTCTTTAAGGTCCTTGTATTTACTCTGAAGACTCTGGGTACTTTTCCATCATTTCAGAGAGACATGATTCAAAATCAGAACGAGATAGGTTGGAAAATATCTCTTCAGGATCGGAGTCGGATTTTGATTCTGATAATACCGTGTCTTCTGGTTCCTCAGTGCTTGCCATTAGTGCAACATTGGATTTTTCTTCTTCAGAATCTTCTTCTTCAGATTCTGAGTCAACCCAGGTAGCCATCAACCCCTTCTTGACTTTGGAGAAGTTCTTCTTGGGCCTTTTGTCCTTCTTCAGCTTAGGACAATCATTTTTGTTGTGGCCTGGATCTTTGCATTCGAAGCAGATAACTTCTTTTCCAGAAGCTTGTGTCTTTTGTCCAAATGAAGATTCGAAGCGACCAACAGTCCTTCTGACTCCTTTGAATTTCCCTTGACCATTTTGCCTGTGTTTCCAGAGTCTGTAGACTCTCTTTGAGATTAGAGACTGCTCATTATCATCTTCTGAGTATTCATCAGATCCTTCTGATTCTTCCTCAGCTTGATATGGTCTAGTCTTCTCAGGCTTGGATTTTAGAGCTACATATTTACCTCTCTTCTGAGGTTCATCTTCTTCTAGCTCAATCTCATGACTTCTTAAAGAATTAACAAGTTCTTCAAGACGGATGTTGTTGAGATCCTTTTCCAGCTTCTGATAATTTTCTTGACATGATCAGCTGTAGAATACCCTTTGTCTAGAACTTTAAGCCCTATGACAAGCATCTGAAATCTTGAGAACATACTCTCAACTTTTTCATCATCTTCTATTTTGAAAGCCTCATATTTCTTGATTAAGGCCAATGTCTTTGTCTCCTTTACTTGGGTGTTTCCCTCATGGGTCATTCTTAGAGAGTCAAGGATGGATTTGGCAGAATCCCTGTTTGTTATCTTCTCATACTCCGTATAACAGATAACATTAAGCATTACGGTTCTGGCCTTATGATGATTTTTGAAGTCTTTCTTCTGTTGATCAAACATAACACTTCTTGCTAAAGTATTTCCTTCAGCATTTACTGGGTGAACATAGCCATCGACTACGAGATCCTATAGATCAACATTGTAACCAAGAAAAAAAATTTCTATTTTGTCTCTCCAGTAGTCAAATTTCTCACCATCAAAAATAGGTGGTTTTGCACTGAAATGATCTATATCATTATTATTAACAACGTAAGTAGCAACCATTGTTTCTCACACAACTGGATTGATACTAAACATTGTGAGGTGTTGATAAATTTTTTTATCACATTCAAAACCGGAACTCTTATGTCAATTGAAGGTGTGAAAAATACAAGAAAGGGGGGTTTGAATTGGGTTTTACAAGCAAAAGTTGTTTCCAAAACAAAAACACCACTAACAAGATAATAACAAAGAGATAAAAACATAATGATTTTTATCCTGGTTTACTTGAACTCAAAGCAAATCCAGTCCACCCGTCAAGGTGATTTTGCCTTATACACAAGGACTTAATCCATTATAATCAACAGATTACAATAAACACAAAGAATAACCTATTTTGTCTTCTCAAGGATCCAACTAAACCTTAGTCTCCTTAAGGACTCACAAAGAACAACTTTATTTGTCTTCTCAAGGATAACATCCTTAAAGACTCAAACAAATAGTTTGAAGAATATTTAGTGTGTTACAAGATGCTTCTACATAAGCAGATTTTACACAAATGAATAACAAACACTTAAAGAAAATTGTGTACAAAGAATGATAGCTTTTCACAAAGAAAAATAGCTTGTCAAAATACTTGTGCAAATCAACGTTTTCTTCAAGTCTCCAATGCATGTTTATATAGCATAAGCATGTGACCGTTGGAGGGCAAAATAGGGAAAGCTCCTTTGAGCGGTTGTCCACTATTTGATGGGAAAGGAATGATATTGTGTAATATCCTTTCGCCCATAAATTCAGTGACATGTGCGATGTATAGTATTGTCCTTGCCCACGAAATCAGGTAGTGGAAAGGTTGTTCAATTTGTACCATGTACTATTTGATCATGTTCCCATTTTGATCTTATCTTCAAATTCATTGGCTTCTGATGAAAGATGATTGAAGAATGAAGTGAAGAAGTAGAGAGCTGGATTCAGAAACTTCAGAACCTTGGGTCAGAACCTTAACAACGTCAGTAGTCTTGCTTGAGGTCTTCAGTATCTTCAGAATCTTCAGAGTCTTCAGAATCCTCAGTCAGAACCTTGATAACTTCAATTGTCTGGCTTGAGATCTTCAGAATCTTCAGCTTCATAACACAACTTCATAAGCTTGCCGTTCTTCAAAAGTTTGGTTATCAGAGTCACATCCAGAAGCACGAACTGAGAGAACATTGCAGCAGCAACATAGAGTCTCCTCAGAAGCTTCTAATAAGTTAAATAACTCAGAAGTAGAAAGAATATTACATCAGCAATAATGACATCTTTCAGAACTTCTAATACTTTGCGTAGAAGTGAATTTAGAGGAACATAGTTCAGAAACTAATGATGTTTCACATCATATGATCAGAATCAAAACGGGTTACTAAATCTACACAATAACAAACCATTAGGGTACCAAAATTATTCTCACACAAATACAATATTGTTATCATCAAAACTCAAGATATAGATGCAGAACCAAATCTTGTTCTAACATTAACCTCCTCTCTTCGAATCTCAAGTCCATTTCCTCACATTCTCACTAAATTTCTCAAAATCAAGCTAAATGACCAAGAACCCTAAGATACGAAAAGTGAAATTAAATGCGTATGGATCAACAATCCTAAATTAAACCTTAAGGGTTTAAATAGGAGGTTCACCTACTACATTGTGGTAACAACATTTGAGGCAAAAAAGAAGGGGAAGTAAACACCTACTAGTGAGATCGTGTCTTGCCTCAGAGTTTGTTGGAGGTGAAGCTGATTGATAACACGAAATTATATCATATTTTAGGACTTAATTCCATTAAATTCTATGACTATTTATTTCGGTTTACTGCATTTTATAAGGTATTACGTGGTATTTTCTTCCTATTTGTCTCAGGTAGCCTATTTTGAAGCACAAGTAAAAATGGAAGAAAAGGAGGTGCAAAAAGGAGAGAAAAAGAACCAAAGGCCAAAGCCCAGCCCAAAGCGCACAAGAAACCAATGTTGTGCCTGTGACGGACGTCACAGGGGGCGTGACGAGCATCACACAAAACAGCCTTGTGACGGACGTCACACATGGTGTGACGAGCGTCACACCATTCCACTATCTTTTTGGCGCAAGTAACGCCCTCAGAAGACTTGAAGAGACGTTGAGGAGTTTGTGTCCTATATCCACGCCATGCATTTAGCCACGTTGAAGACCCTTGGGAAACGAAAAGCAGTTACCAGCACCAATATAAATAGCTACTTCAAAAACTAAAAGGGTTCCTCGGTTTTTCCACGCTCACACTGCCGAAGCTTTTCCAGTTTTCTTTCTTTTTACGCTTTTGCTTATTTTCTTTTCCAGCAACTCAACATTGTTTATTTATTTATTTCTTTTTCAAGTTCTACATTTCTTTTCCCTTGCAATTTACCTTTCCCTTTTTAGCATTTAGATATTTTTCGCATAATAGTTTCTACACCGGAAACTATCGTGTAACTTTTTATCGGATCTAACCTTACGTTAGATTCTAGTTTTATTTCCTTGGTTTAATTTATTGTTTAATTGAAGAATCCAAGAACAAATCCTACCGGCTTGTGGTGGAGTGTTCAAGACTATTGTATTACGCATTCAGGTTCTTTAATCATTATTTAATGTTTCGTTTTATTATTTATTTATATTATCTGCCTGGAATGAGTCTGTTTATGCATGATATGTATTTTTGCTTGTTTAGCATGTCTGGCTAATTCGCCTAGATATCGGTATGTAAAGTAAGCAGAATAAGGGATCAAGACTAAGTCGGTCTATTTAAACTTAAAATTAAAATCAATCTTTTTACGGTCTCAACTTACAGGTTTAATAACAAGATTTTTTTTACAAAAGTAAAGGACATAAAGAAGTTAAAATCAATAGAGCGAGAGTTTGAGGTTTTAACTGGACAGTGTAAGTTAGGCATTAATTCTAGATCAGGGCGAGAGCAAGTTTTAGAGTTAATTAAATTCTGACCTTTTCCAAAAAGTATTTTTAAAGATTGAATGTGAGGACGAGAGTTAAGCATTTGGATTTAATTATATAACCTAAGTCAACAGAGCGAGAGTTTGAGATAAGGGTGTTTAAAACGGTCAGTGTTTTCTTAAGAAGAGTTTCTGCAACTTTATTGCTTTCAAAAAGTGGTTTTTGACTTAATTATAAGTGACAGCTACATTAATATAAAATCATGTGGTTTATTCAACAGAGCGAGAGTTTGAGATAAAACCTTTAACCAATAAAGTTAACCGAAACGATTTATTTTAAAACCAAGAAACCGACAAAGACTTGATTCCCTAGTTTTGACGAACTACATACCGATATCCGTTTTATTAATATTTAATCTAGATCTTAGTTTAGCCTTTAGTTTTTCCCCAAACAATCAACCATTATTCACCTTAGCTTTACGTAGTAACCTTAGATAACGGTATATCGATTCATAAGTCCCTGTGGGATCGATATCTTTTAAAACTACGCGATAGAACTGTGCACTTGCAGTTTGTATCCCCATTCTCGACTCACACAGTCGAGCGATCAAGTTTTTGGCGCCGTTGCCGGGGACTTTTATTTAATCGATATCGTAACTCTTCCGTTACGCTGTAGAGACTAAGGTTTCTTTTTCTTCTATTCTTTCTTTCGTTGATTTGTATGCCACGCACTCGCTCACAAGGCGAACCGCTCTATTTACGAATCAACGATATCGAGCTATATCTCCGAGTCTTACGACGAATTCGGGAATATCGTGCTGCAAACAATCTCCCTCCTATAGAACTTCCTGATTTCAAAAACCTTTTTCCTTCGATAACCGAGATGGCAGAACCAGCTCGTGCTCTTAGAGATTACGCCGCTCCATCGCAAGATGAACCGCATTCAAGTATTGCTCCGCCCGCAATCGAAGCAAACAACTTCGAACTCAAACCTTCGCTGTTGCAGGCTGTGCAACAAAACCAATTCTCTGGAAATCCTACCGAGGATCCAAACCTTCATTTATCCGTATTTGTTCAATACGCTGATACTGTTAAAGCTAATGGTGTCACTTCAGAGGCAATTCGACTTCGTCTTTTTCCTTTCTCATTAAGAGATAGTGCTAGAAGATGGCTTCAATCTCTCCCTTCCAACTCAGTCACCACATGGAACGAGTTGAAGAAAGTTTTTCTTGCCCGATACTTTCCGCCAAGCAAAACAGCTATGTTAAGAGCCCAGATAAACGGATTTAAACAGAAAGACAACGAGTCTCTTTTCGAAGCATGGGAAAGATACAAAGACATGATGAGACTTTGTCCACACCATGGTTTGGAAGACTGGTTAGTAATTCACACATTTTATAATGGTCTCTTATACAACACAAGGTTAACAATAGACGCCGCTGCAGGTGGTGCATTAATGAACAAACCTTATGCTGATGCTTACCAGCTTATCGAGAGCATGGCCCAAAACCACTATCAGTGGGGAACCGAACGAACAACGGTGGAAAAACCTCAAACGAAAACTGGCATGTACGAGATAAGTAACCTTGATCACGTTAACGCAAAAGTGGATGCTTTGGTCCAGAAAATTGAAAGTTTAAACGTATCACCTCCAGCCGCCGTGGTTGCTATAACTCAGAATTGCGAGGTCTGTGGAATCCAAGGCCACACTCCTACGGACTGTCAACTCTTGACAGGAATCCAAGCAGAGCAAGTAAACTATGCTCAAGGAAGCCCCTACTCGAATACCTATAACTCAAATTGGAAGAACCATCCAAACTTTTCATATAAGAGTAATAATGCTTTGTACGCACCTGGACAGTCTCCAAATCAAGCCCCAGCTATACCTCCGGGATATCAGAAACCGAACCCATCCATGCCTAACAATAACGCCCCTAGGAAATCCAACTTGGAAATCATGATGGAAAACTTTATAGCTTCCCAACAACAAACCAATAAAGATTTCTTAAACCAGAATGTACACACTGGCGAACAACTTAAACAACTAGCAAGCAAAGTAGATGCCTTGGCTACCCATAACAAAATGCTGGAAACACAAATATCACAAGTAGCCCAACAACAAGCACCTACTGCTTCCCCAACTGGTACATTCTCTGGACAGCCCCAACCTAACCCGAGAAGCCACGCTCATGCAATTATATTAAGAAGTGGAACGGAAGTGGAAGGACCGTCTGATCCAAGGATAGAAAACCAAAACCCTAAGAAATCAACTGAGGAAAGTGAACATAAGGAAAAGGAAGAGAGTAATAAGGAAACCCTAGAAAAGAAGGAACCTTATGTACCTCCACCACCTTACAAACCACCTATACCTTACCCTCAAAGGCTTGTTAAAACCAAAGATGCGGGCCAATTTAGAAAATTTGTTGATCTCCTTAAACAATTAAACGTTACAATTCCGTTCACCGAAGCTATTATGCAGATGCCCTCATATGCTAAATTCTTAAAAGAAATCCTTTCTAATAAGAGGAAACTTGAGGATAGCGAAACCGTTACACTCCCTGCCGAATGTAGCGCTATAATCCAAAACATGCCTCCTAAACTCAAGGATCCAGGTAGTTTCTCTATACCCTGTCACATAGGAAAATTTGTCATCGACAAAGCTTTATGCGATTTAGGAGCCGGAATTAGCATTATGCCTTTATCCATATGTAAGAAACTGGAAATGGGAGAATTAAGACCAACCAAAATGTCTGTGCAACTAGCAGATCGTTCCATCAAATATCCTGTAGGAATCCTTGAAAACGTTCCCGTACGCATAGGTCAGTTTTACATTCCCACTGATTTTACAATTATGGACATTAGAGAAGATGATATTACACCCATTATACTGGGAAGACCATTCTTAGCAACTGCCGGTGCAATCATAGACGTAAAACGAGGACGACTCACCTTCGAAGTAGGTGAAGAGAAAATTGAGTTCATTCTTTCCAAATTCTTGAAAGCACCTGCAATAGAAGATACATGTTACTTCATGGATATCATCGATGAATGCATAAAAGAAGCAGAGTTAGGAGAAGACAAATCATCAGACTATCTTTTAGAAGACAAATCTAACCAATGTTTAGCAATAACACCGGACCCTACGCAATGTCTTAACAAACCAACCCCTGATCTGAAAACACTTCCCAAAAATCTGAGATATGAATTCCTAGACTTAGAACTTGAACGACCTGTGATAGTTAATGCAGATCTAGGAAGACTCGAAACAGAAAAACTCTTACATATCTTAAGAAAGTATCCAACCGCACTAGGGTACCACATCACCGATCTTAAAGGAATAAGTCCTTCTATTTGTATGCACCGCATCATGTTAGAAGAAGACTGTAAAACCTCTAGGGAACACCAGAGAAGCCTAAATCCGATCCTGAGTGAGGTAGTGAAAAAGGAAATAACCAAGTTATTGGAAGCAGGTATTATATATCCTATATCTGATAGCAAATGGGTTAGTCCTGTACACGTTGTACCAAAGAAAGGAGGCATAACCGTTATTGAAAATGAAAAAGGGGAAACTATAACTAAACGAATCGAATCAGGATGGAGAATGTGCATTGATTATAGGAAACTAAACAAAGCAACCCGAAAAGATCATTTCCCTTTACCATTCATTGACCAAATGTTAGAACGATTAGCAAAACATTCACATTTCTGTTATCTAGACGGTTATTCAGGCTTCTTTCAAATACCAATTCACCCTGATGACCAAGAAAAGACAACGTTCACATGCCCTTTTGGTACCTTCGCCTATAGACGAATGCCGTTTGGTCTGTGTAATGCCCCTGCAACCTTTCAAAGATGCATGATGGCAATTTTCGCCGACTTTCTCGAAAACATCATGGAAGTATTTATGGATGACTTTTCTGTATACGGACAAAGTTTCGAAGAATGCCTTGAAAACCTGGAAAGAGTTCTTGAGCGATGTGTAAAAGTAAACTTAGTACTTAATTGGGAAAAGTGCCACTTTATGGTACAAGAAGGAATTGTTTTAGGACACATCATCTCGAACAGAGGAATTGAAGTAGACAAAGCCAAAATAGAGGTAATCGAAAATCTTCAACCCCCAAGAACCGTGAGAGAAGTACGAAGTTTTTTAGGACACGCCGGTTTTTACCGACGATTCATCAAAGACTTCTCTAAGATAACTAAACCTTTAACCGGACTATTGATGAAAGATGCCGAATTCATATTCGACGATAACTGTTTAAAAGCATTTCAAACGCTTAAGCAAGCATTGATCTCCGCACCCATAATGCAGACACCAGACTGGAATGAACCATTCGAAATAATGTGCGATGCTAGCGATTATGCTGTAGGTGCTGTGTTAGGACAACGAAAGGATAAAAAGCTTCACGTTATATATTACGCAAGCAGAACCCTGGATGAAGCACAAATGAATTACGCCACTACCGAGAAAGAACTCCTAGCAGTGGTATTCGCGCTAGATAAATTTCGTTCTTACTTGGATGGAGCTAAAATAATAGTTTACACTGATCACGCTGCTATCAAGTACCTTTTGACAAAAAAGGATGCTAAACCTAGACTCCTAAGATGGATCCTGTTGCTACAAGAATTCGACTTAGAAATCAAGGACAAGAAAGGAACTGAAAACGTAGTAGCAGACCACCTCTCTAGACTTGAGAACCTTGAACCGGAAAGAACATCAATTAATGATGATTTCTCGTATGACAAACTTATAGCTACTTTGGAAGAGAACAACTCCGACATGCAAGTAGAAACCACCTTAGCTATATCTGCCACACCATGGTACGCTGATCTCGTCAATTATTTAGCTGCCGGAATAGTTCCACCTACTCTATCTTACCAACAGAAGAAACGATTCTTCTACGACATAAAACACTATTACTGGGATGACCCCTTACTCTTCAAAAGAGGCCCCGATGGTATTTTCCGTCGATGTATACCCGAAGAAGAGGTAGAAAATATAATCCAACACTGCCACTCCGCTCCTTATGGTGGACACACAAGTACATCCAAGACCTGCTCTAAAATCCTACAAGCCGGCTTTTATTGGCCAACTATATGGAAGGACGTACATACAGCTATTAAGGAATGTGACAGATGTCAACGCACGGGAAACATATCTAGACGTGACGAGATGCCACAAAAAGGTATTTTGGAAGTAGAGATCTTCGACGTATGGGGAATAGACTTCATGGGACCTTTTCCATCCTCTTTCGGTAACAAATGCATACTCGTGGCAGTTGACTACGTATCAAAATGGATCGAAGCTGTAGCCTCCCCAACAAACGACACCCGAGTAGTAACTAGACTCTTTAAGAATATAATATTTCCGAGATTTGGCATCCCAAGAATAGTAGTCAGTGATGGTGGATCGCACTTTATATCCAAAGTACTCGAAAAATTATTATTTAAATATGGAGTGAGACATAGGATAGCGACACCTTACCACCCTCAGACCAGTGGACAAGTGGAAGTATCTAACAGAGAAATCAAGCAAATACTAGAAAAAACGGTCGCCACTTCAAGGAAAGATTGGTCAGTGAAATTACCAGAAGCTTTGTGGGCATACCGAACTGCTTATAAAACCCCCATAGGGACGACCCCATTTAAGCTCATTTATGGAAAATCCTATCACCTCCCGGTAGAATTAGAACATAAAGCCTATTGGGCTATTAGAAATCTGAATCTAAACTATAAAGCCGCCGGTGAAAAGAGAATCCTTGACATAAACGAATTAGAAGAACTCAGAAGAGACGCCTATGAAAATGCCAGAATCTATAAAGAAAGAACAAAACAATGGCATGACAAGCGTATATCAAGGAAAATCTTCAAGCAAGGCGACGCAGTCCTTTTATTTAACTCTAGACTAAAGTTATTCCCGGGAAAACTACGATCCAGATGGTCAGGACCTTTTCATATCACTAACATCTTCCCCAGTGGAGCAATAGAAATCAAAGGAAAATCCACAGAACCGTTTACCGTAAACGGGCAACGTCTAAAACACTATCATTATGCGGAAACCAATGGAGATTCGCAAATCCTACACTTAGACGAAATGTCCCCAGGACCTATAGATTATACTTAACCGTTTCTTTGTCGAGCTTGCGACATTTAAACAAAGCGCTTAGTGGGAGACAACCCACAATTATTTTCTTATTCTATTATTATCATTTTCCTATTTTTTTTTCTTTCTTTTTCCTAAATTATTCTTTTAATTTCTGTTTAGTATTAATTCCTGATTTATTTTAATTCAAAAAGAGAAATATATATATATATATATATATATATATATATATATATATAATAATAATTTTTTCTTCTTTCGGCATTTGGCCAAATCCTGACTAAAACTCATGTCTTCTTTTCTCTAGATAACACTAACCAGATGGGACATTTTGATCGTATGAGTATCAAATTCAGAGGAATGGCTCAGAAACAAAAGTTTGAAGAACTAGCCACTAGAGAGATGTGTAAGACCCCAATTTTTGCCCTAAGATCCCTCATGGCTCATATCATATCATATCATGGCCTCAAGGATCATTGCATACCCTAGCTGCCCTCCTAGTGGGTGGGATACCTTGTGAGTGTGTTTCTTGATCACCAAGCATGTATTGCATTTGTGTATCATTGCTTTTCATATGTTCACTAACCAAAAGTACAAAAATATTGTCATCTAACCATGTTACTTGCAGATGAAGCTAGCCAGGCCAAAGCAGTTAAATCAGGCATTGAGCATTGGATGGTGACCATTCTTGAAGAATTTGGGCACCATGATCATTCAAAAGAGTTCATATAACTTGTGATATCATTTGGAATCAAGATCTCATGTGAAAGAGGCTTGGAATTCATCAGAACATGGCCCAGTCAAACAAAAGTCAACAAAAGTCAACTGTGGTCAACTGTGCGTTTAATCAGGGATTGGAAGGTGTGAGATGGTTGGAAAGGTCTCATTCATGTCCATATAAGTCTCATTTGGCATTTCAAAGATCAAGGTTGAAGGAATTGGAGTCAGACAAAAAGTTTCCCAAAATGGAAATGACCTGTAATTCTCACCTGCCCAAAATGGAAAGTTTTTCTCCCAAATATTACGTGTCCAAGAAAGCTTCAAATGGAATTTTGTCCAACATGAAAGTTGAAGATCTTGTCCTCACCATTCCAAAAAGTCCAAGAACTTGAAAATCCCATATATGGTTGTCAAGTTATGGTCCAGTGAATTTCAAAAATGACCCATAATCAGAGGGACATAACTTCCACCTGGAGTGTCCAAATTGGATGTTCTTTATATGCACAAACTCCATTTGACATGTACTTTCATGGTGCATAATTGGATTTTCTCAAAAAAAAGTCAATGCAAAAGGTCAAATTTCAACTGTACAGTTAAATGAACCAGGGGCAAAATTGTCCAACTTGTGAAATAATTGGAATTTTTGAGTGGGGATTTTTGCAACACTTCAAAAATGGCATTTGAAACTTGTTGGAATATTCATAACATGCCAAGGCCTCATGGTTTGAAAATTGGCTTTTTGAATGAACTTGAAAAATGAACAAAGTGCCATGACATAGTGAAATTGAGAAATATACATTCAATGGACATGGGACCAATTCCATTAGCTCCTAAATGAGATTTGTGACTTGCTCAAAGTGATAAACCACTGTTGCATTGCTTCTAACCATCCAAGGGCAAAAAGGCCAAAATACACACATAAGCTCATTTTGCTAATCACCATTTTTTGCTAATCTTGATTATGAGTTGGATTAAGAGCATCATATATAAGCATAATTGTAACAGAAACTAACAACACTAATCACAATTTTCAGATCCAAAAGCAAAATCTCACCAATTCTCTCATTTCTCTCCAATTTTTCACCAAGAACTTTTGCATCAATTCACCAATTTTCACTGATCTTTGTGCTAATTCTTTGCAGATTCATCATTGTTAGGTAGTCTAGGATTTCTGTTTGCAGGAATTGAGTGAAGATTCAAGCCAATTCGCAGCTGTTGTAAAGTGGTTCTTCCATGGCAGTTAGCAAAACCTGTTGATTCGAGCGTTCTTGAGCTGGATTCCCTTTATCATTCACCTTCCACAAAGATTTTCTGCATCTGTTTCTATAATCCAAGACCTAACACGCACGGTTTCACCACTGCAGCATCAACAAGGTGAAAGATTCGATCATCACCATTTCAAAAATTATGTTGTGGTTATTGTAGAGCGTTGCTTGTAGATCATGCAGAACCTTAGATCTTGAATTACCATGATGAACTGAGCGAGTTATCGCGATTTGAGGTTTTGTAGTAAAACCTATTTTGAATCGATCTGTGATGTACAGTAGGAATTGGACATTTTCATCCTCATATTGTTAATCCTCTTTGAAAGACGCTTCCGTCCATATATGAATCGTTAGTTTTGGTTGCGATGCGTTCTTCACGAATTTTCTGGAATTCGTTGGTGTTCATGCCTAAGAACGCTCCAAGAACAGGTGTTTGATCCTGCTTCCTGTGTTTCCGTTTCGAATTGCTGTTTCCCGCTTGGACGCACGAATGAAACATTGCCACTTCATTTAGTAATACGGCAACGTTTTGGCCTTAGACGCCATTATTACGAATTTGCCATTTCGTTCATAATTAATTACTTAAATCTATATAAATCCTAAATAATTATTTCAATAAACCTTACAAAACTTCTAAAAATCATAAATAAATCATCCTTAGTCCAATTAATTTGGGACTTTTTTTGATAATCTCCATTTTTAATCTACTTTTTTTAGGCATAGAAATTTAAGTTGTGCTTGGTAGAAAATTTAATTGGTATAGGGATGTTCATCATGTGTGCTATTTTGATGTGTTTTACCATTTTTATCACCAAATAATCATACATGCTCCAAATTGGATGAAAATTCACATGATGATTCTTGACCCTCTCCTGGAGATTTTGACATATGATTTGTAATTTTTGGACCTCTGGTTTGCTAGATGTGATTAATTCTTTTTGAGTGTGACAATATGTGTCACACTTTGATATGCTGAGTTTATGAATTATTTTTCCATGATTCCATTAGGCCTATGGTTCTGATTTTTTGCATGAGGTACCTTTGACATGTTAACTTTCAACATGAATTTTTGTGGATTTAATTGATCTATTTTCTATTTGATTAGAATTTTTGTTTGCTGCTTAGCATTTTTAGGGCTTTGCTTGTGTAACATTTTTTCCCATGTTGCCAAATCCTCATCCCTAACCCTATGAATACGAAATTTGGTGAAGTAGTTCCTGACATGTGTAGCTTTCATTTGGATTTGGTCCTACTCATTTCCCATTTAATATCAATGTTTACCATTTGATTGAAGTTGGGGTACATTTTGTGACTTGATTTGGTTGAGTTTTTGCATGCCTTAACATGTTGATTTAATTTCCAGAGTTCCTTTTATCCAAATGGTATGAAAATTGATATGTAGCTCACTGAATAGGTGCTGGTTAAACATGATTTTTTGTGAGATTTATTGAGTTGCTTTGGTTTGGGTTTAATTGAAATTATTCTGTTTGTGCATATGTGGTTCTTACTTACCTAGTTTGACTTAGATTGTGCATGAAATTAATTTGGTGTATGGTTTAGACATGAGACCAATTGGATTATCTTTGTATTTGAATTATCTTGACTTTGATCATGATTTACTTGCTGTTTTAGGATTTTTCCATCCTTTGGACCCTAGGCTTGGCCTAGTGGTCTTGTTACTTATGTTTGAGCTTGACTTTGACTTTTCAGGTTAAAAAAAAAGCTAACGCCTTAAGGAGGTTGATTCATAATTGAGTTGTTTACTTTGATCATTGTATACTAATTTGTTTGTGTTGTAGGGTGCTTGGTTCACATGGACTTGGTGCTATGCACATCATTGTTTGATTGTTGATTGATTCTTATTGTTGTTGTTTTGTTTATGTTGGGATGCTGATCATATTTGACTGATTTCAGGTATCCTTAGTTGCTCAGTTCTCTTAAGAACTCGCATTGCTTTGCTTATAAGCAATTGGCATTGAGGTATAGCACCTTCTTCTTCATGTAGTCTGGAGACCCGGCCCGTTATTTGGCCGGGCAAACTGTCTGAAGTCCTCCTTAAGAGGCAATGCTTGTGTGTGTTTATATTTGTCCCAAGCAGGAAAAGTCCTTCAAATAAGGCAATTGGTGGATCAAAGAGATAAGTAGCCTATCTCCCACTATTCTGTGAGTCTTCCCCTTGCTCCCATTACATGGTTGTAGCATTGAGATCCAAACCCAAGATCTATAGAGTCTTCAATTGGGGAAAGAGTTCCATCTTTCTGAACTCCCCCACATTCTTATATTTACATGCTCTCTCGGACCTGAGATAGAAGCAATGAGGCACACCCCTCATATCCTTTCATCTGCTTCACCTTAGCCCCTCAATGGCAAGGTTAAGAGCGACACTTACCTATTACAGTGGACTTTCATAGTCAAACCCTTTTGATTGAGCCTCCTTGTTTGGTTATAGAGTGTGCTATCTGATTATTTGTGATTTATTATGCATTTGTACACGATTGCTTGCATGCCTTAGTGCATTTACTATCATTGATTGCCATAGTGCATTTATCATCTTTGTTTGCCATTAGTGCATGATCACTTCTTTTGTCCTTGAGACATTGTTGTTTCCCCATTGAGGACAATTGTAAGTCCATATAGATTGGCTTTTGTTCCCATGATATGGAAGAGATAGAGTGTAAGACCTCATTGGTCACTCATATCTTCTTTGTTCTTTGTTTGAGCATTGTTGTTGTATGTGAGGATTCATTGTAAGTCCCTGTGATGTGGCATTTGCATTCCTAGGATCATACTGTGGAGGTCAACATAAGTCCAGATAGATTGGCAGTTGACTTCCCTGTTTTGTGTTTTTGTTTTATTCTGATGGAGATTAGTGTAAGTCCATAGAGTGGCTTCTGATATCCTTACTTGTTTTAGGAGACAGGTATAAGACCATTGAGTGGCATCCAGTATCCGCTTTTATTTACTTTCATCTGTTACCATGTTCATATTATTGCTCATTTGTAGCCTATTCCTAAGGACCCACTTGAATCATCTTCTATATGATTTCAAGAGGTGAACCTTCCTAAGAAGTTTTACATAATTTTTCCATTCATCCCATTGTGTCCTAAACCTTTTCACACATGTTTTAAAAACTTGAAATAAATGTTGTGCAAACATTCTCACCCCCTTTCCAAATTAGAAACTTGGACCTTAAGTCCATGATTTTCCAAACTCCATTCTGTAAATACTTCTTTGAATTGACTTTAATCATACTTTAACCACACTTTGTAGATAATTCCAAATCAATTAACCCCATCCATTCAAATGATTTTGTGGCTTTGTCCATGTTTGTTAAGTTCTCATACATTAGCCATAGGTTTGATTTATCCTAGTTGGTTGATGTTAACCTCACCTATTTGTCCTTAGTTGATTGAATTGTAAGTCTTCCTCGCTTATTATAGGGTTAACCCCTCACTAGCGAGTGGAAGCTTTTCTCACATGGTGGACGTGTTGTTTCATAAGGTTGAGTTTTCTCCCGTGGATAACGTAAAGCCTTAAGTGCTATTGTTTTAAAATGAACTCACCAATGTTTTGGAAATTTTTTAGCCGAACTACGGCGTTTTGATCCTTACCTTTGATGGAAGGTACGTAGGCAACGGGTTCATCCGTTCGAACACAAAAATAATTAACTTGTATATTCTTTTCTCATCATCCCAATCATGTTTGCACAATAAATATTTCATAACAAATAACAATTTTATACAACAAGTGTGAAAAGGGCTCCCTAGGAGTACCTAGGACGTAGTGGGTGCCTAACACCTTCCCATTGCGTAATTTACCCCTTACCCAGACTCTCTGATCTTTTCATTAGTTTTCTATGTGTAAAACTTCTTAGGCTTTTGTTCGCTTTTTAGCCAGTCCTTCGGATAAATAAAAGTGCGGTGGCGACTCGATTCATTGTATGCTTTGCTTATGGTTTAATCAATAAATCATATAGCGACGAATACACCGCTACAGAAAAGTGGCGACTCTGCTGGGGATTAATGGACATCCTTGGTGGTATTGCCTACTTTTCACCTTTGTGTGATATATTATTATTTGTTATTTGACATACTTTTTGTACAATTTGGGATAACTGTATTGATTGTAATGTGTGAATTGCTTGATATACAATTGCTGTTTGCTTTGGTGATCTCTGTGAGATGAGTTCTGTACCCGAACTCGAGTGCACTCTAGGATAGGAGAATGGCATAGTCTTGTTGACTGGTGTGGAGTAGTCCTTAGCCAGTTGACTTGCGAGTCCATTCACTTGGTGGAGGTCATGTTGGATTAATAATGTCACACAAGTTATTTGTGGTTAGGCATTATTCGTTCAATCATGTGCCTTAGAAGCCAAGGACCTTAGTTTACCAAACCCATCTTGGCCTATTTTAGGACGTAGTGCGGAGGTCGTTCAGATGTCAGTTCTGATGCGATTGTTACGCGATACTACACTCATAAGAGTTTCTCTTGAGAATATTTTTGGAATACGAGTATTCGTTCCTCCGATAATATCCGAAAGATGGAACGATGATTATGGGAACCTCTGGTAGAACATGTCTGGCAGGTTTAAACCTTAGTACACTCCCTTTGGGTGGTTCTTAACCAAGACTCCATGCTCGTGACTCTCAGCAAACCCGTGATTCGTGGTTGAGTCGTTCAAACATCGTTAATATCAATGGATCCCGGATCGGGTGTAAAACCTAAAATCCACCAAAGCGGCTGGTTGATATTAAGGATGTTTGAGCCGGTTCATGTACCGTTAATATCAATGGAACTTGGGTGTCGATAAGGTGAGAACCTAAATCCACCAAAATGGATGATTGATATTAGGGATACGTTGAGCTTTCCCACGACCTTTGTTTGGTGTGCTTTGCTTGATCCTTGAGTGTGATTGTTGCATTCATACATTCATACATTCATCCGCATTTCATGTCATCAAAAAAAAAAAGAGAAAATTTTCAAGGAACTTAAAAGGGTTTATTTGCAAAATTTTCAGACATGGAAAGACCAAAAAGGCATACGAAGAAGTACAGTTTCCGACAACCTGATGTAAAGGAGTTAAGGAATCTGACATCTTATGTACTAGATCCCTTGGGTTTCAAGGCTCGATATGGGAAGCTTCTACCGCTGTTGACCACCCAGGTCGATGAGGGATTGATGAGCACTCTTGCTCAATTCTATGATCCGCTGTATCACTGCTTCTTATTTCCGGACTTCCAGCTGTTGCCTACTTTGGAAGAGTACTCTCACATTATTGGGATTCCGATTCAGGATCAGGTGCCGTTCAGTGGCTTGGAGAGTATTCCATCTGCTCGAGAGATTGCAGCCTTATTGCACATAGATGAAGACCTGATTAGAGCTAATCTGATTACCAAAGGTGGAATTCAAGGATTTCCTTCCGAGTTCCTTGTCGCTCAAGCTACCTTCTATGGAGAAGCCAGGAGTGAGGATGCCTTTGAGGCTTTGTTTGTATTGCTCATCTATGGATTAGTGCTATTTCCCAACTTCGACAAGTTCGTGGACATGAATGCTATTAGGATCTTCTCAGTTCTTAATCCTGTTCCGACTTTGTTGGGTGATGCTTATGTCTCTCTGCACCTAAGGAATATGAAGGGTGGAGGAGTTATCGTCTGCTGTCTGCCTTTGCTGTACAAGTGGTTTATTTCGCACTTGCCGCAGACACTTGCTTTTAAGGAGAACAAGAGTTGTCTACGTTGGTCTCAGAGACTTATGTCTCTCACTAATAATGACATCTCTTGGTACGATCGTGTATATGATACTGTGCAGATTATTGATTATTGTGGTGAATTCCCGAATGTGCCTCTTCTTGGTACATGTGGCGGGATCAGCTACAATCCTATACTCGCACGTCGTCAGCTTGGGTTCCCCTTAAAGGATAAACCTCATAACATTCTGTTAGAGGGTGTATTCTTTCAGGAGGGTAAAGATCCCCAAGGCTTGAAAGCCAGATTCGTCCGCGCTTGGCGCAAGATCTGCAAGAAGAGTAGGAATGAACTGGGTCCGAAGAATTGTATTGCTTTGGAGCCTTATACCTCTTGGGTCAGACAGAGAGCTGCCACTTACTTGATGCCATACGACCATCCGAAGCCTACACCTTTGGATGTGGCTGGGCCTTCAACCCTCCCTACCCAACGTGTAGAGGAGTCGAGAGAAGAAGACCTTTCACGTGCTTGGATCCGTGAAAGAGAGGAGCTACTGCAGCAGCTTAAGGAGAAGGATGATCTGATAGAGTTTCTCGAGCATCGAGTGATTGACGATCCCAATGATACTTGGATTTCTTTGCTTCCTCAGTCTTCCAAATTCTGGAAGAGGAAATATGATCAGCTTGCTAAGGCAAAAGCGGATATGGAAGATGCTTATGAGAGAGAGATCAAGAAGCTGTGCACTGCTCGTCTTCCAGCATCCAGAGCTCCTAGGGATCCATAGGATGTTGTTTTCCTTTTCTCTTTGTAATAATCAAAACGCTGTACTTCTTTGTCCAATATATTGAATGAGATGTTTTCCATGTGAAATTCAAAATGCTTAAATATTCAAAATATCTGCAAATAATGCCCTAAGGGTTCCTTGAAAATAAAATAAAGCATCTGCACAAGCATTTCATGCATCATGTTGCATAAGCAGGTACCCTTGTTTCTGGTCTTCTTGTCCTAACTATGTGCTCTTCATTTATTTTGAAGACAAGCTGACTCACCGGTATTACACTCGAGCCAATTTTGCAAGAGTAATGGATCAGCTAGAGCAAGAGAACCGTGAACTGAGAGATGAAGTCGCCAGACTTGGCGCCCTGATGGAGCAACTTCTTGCCGCTCAGAATCAACCTGCTCAACAGCCTGCAACTCCCCAAAGGACTGTAATCTCGGAAGTGGCCGTTCCGACTGTGCCTGCTGTCAACGCTCCTTATATGCCCAATGCCATGCCAGCCGGGTACCCGTGGGGTATGCCTCCAGGTTTCATGCCTGACATCCCTGCTCCTACCTTCGTTCATATGCCGGCATCTAGCCCGGTCATTACTGCTGCTCCTCCTATAGTGCATACCTTGCCAAGGGCAGATGAAACCATATATCATTCCGAGCCATCTGAGGGTCCGGACGTCAATGAAAAAATGGATGCTATGAATGACCAATTCCTTGAGCTGAGGAAGGAATTGAAGACCCTCTGCGGTAAAGACCTATTCGGCAAGTCTGCTGCCGAACTCTGCCTGGTTCCAGGTGTAAAAATACCGATCAAATTCAAAGTTCCTGACTTTGAGAAATATAAAGGGAACACCTGTCCGCTAGCTCACCTGGTTATGTACGCCAGGAAGATGTCTACACAGACTGACAATGATCAACTCTTGATCCACTACTTCCAGGACAGCTTGTCTGGTGCTGCGCTGCGTTGGTACATGAGTCTGGACAGTGCCAACATCAGATCCTTCAATGACCTTGGCGAGGCTTTCGTCAAACAATACAAATACAACGTCGATATGGAGCCTGACAGAGATCAACTCAGGTCTATGTCGCAGAAGGATAAAGAAACTTTTAAAGAGTACGCCCAGAGGTGGCGAGAGCTTGCAGCGCAGATCACTCCACCGCTCGAGGAGAAAGAAATGACTAAGATTTTCCTTAAAACTCTTAGCTCATTTTATTATGAGCGAATGGTGGCTAGTGCTCCCTCAGACTTCACTGAAATGGTGAATATGGGGATGAGACTTGAAGAGGGTGTCCGTGAAGGACGTTTGGCCAGAGATGAAGGCTCTTCTAGCAAGAGGTATGGCTCATTTGCTAAGAAGAAAGATGGGGAAACACATGCTGTGCAGTCCCATAAATCAAGGAAACCTCCCGTTCAGAGGAAACCAGCACGCCGTGCTGGTCATCAGCATCAGGTGGCCCATATTGCTCCTGTCTTCAAAGACAATTCTCAGCAATATCAACCTCAACAACAATATCAGCAACCACAGTATCAGCAACAGCAACGCCCGCAGCAACAGGCCTACCAGCCTCGTGGAAGCACGACCAATCAAGCCAATTTGAGTTATGACCGGAAAAAGATCAGCTTCGATCCTATCCCCATGTCATACGCAGAGCTTTATCCCTCCTTGTTGGAGAGAAAATTGGTAACTCCCAGGGATCCTCCTGCTATTCCTGCAAATCCACAATGGTGGTACAAACCAGATCAACATTGTGTATATCATTCCGGAGCTCCGGGCCATAATATAGAAAACTGTTATCCACTCAAGACAAAGGTTCAAGACCTGATGAGATGTGGAATTTTGAGCTTCGAAGATTCGGGCCCAAATGTTACCAAGAACCCATTGCCTTCGCATGGGAAATCTGTAAACATGGTCCAGGGATGCCCTGGGAAATACAAAGTCAAATATGTTAGTCATATTCGACAATCGTTGGTGGAGTTACATCGCCTGCTGTGCCAGTATAGCCATATGGTACATGACCACGATAAGTGCCGTATCTGTTCGGTGAACCGTCTGGGTTGTAATCAGGTACGAAGAGAGCTTCAAGAGCTACTAGACGAAGGTACCATTGAGATTCTCCAGAATCGCAATGTCGACGAAGATGAACCTGAGGTTAATGTCATATCTCCAGTGTTCAAGTTGCCAGAGCCTGTTGTTATTCGCTATGATAGCAGTAAGCCGAAGACTTCTCCTTCACTTGTGATTAAACCTGCCGGCCCTGTGCTGTATTCCTCTGATAGGGCTGTTCCGTTCAGGTACAACCCAGTTGCCGTGCAAGACGGGGTGGAAGTGCCTTTGCCTTCAACTGCTGTAACCAATATTGCCGATGTAAGCGGCCTGACCCGGAGTGGTCGAGTATTCTCTGCGCCTCCTAAGGCTCCTGTCACTTCTGAATCTGCTGAGCGTCCAGTTGGGACTGCTGTCAATAGTCAGAATCCGGCACTTGATGTTGCCAGACCCTCCTCAATACAAAAGATTCCTACTTCTTCAGTTGGCCCGAGTGGCATTTCGAATGAAGAATCTGATGAGATACTGAGGCTCATCAAGAAAAGCGAGTATAACGTTGTAGACCAGCTTCTACAAACGCCATCCAAAATCTCCATACTATCCTTGCTGTTGCATTCAGAACCCCATAGGGAGGCTCTGCAGAAAGTATTGGACCTGGCGTACGTTGATCACGACGTCACTATTGAGCAATTTGACAGTATTGTTGCGAACATCACTGCTTGCAACACTTTGAGTTTCAGTGACGCTGATCTCCCTGAGGAGGGAAGAGACCACAACATGGCTCTACACATATCTCTGAACTGTAAATCTGATGCTATGTCCAACGTGTTGGTGGACACTGGATCATCTCTTAATGTGTTGCCGAAATCCATACTCGCTCGATTGTCATATCAAGGTCCTCCTATGAGGCAGAGTGGGGTTGTTGTGAAAGCTTTCGATGGGTCGCGCAAGACCGTCATTGGGGAAGTTGATCTCTCTATCAGGATAGGCCCGAGTGATTTCCAGGTTACCTTCCAGGTAATGGACATCCACCCGTCATATAGCTGTCTCCTTGGCAGACCATGGATTCACGAAGCTGGCACCGTGACATCCACCCTACACCAGAAGCTGAAGTTTGTTAAGAATAAAAAACTGGTTGTGGTAGGGGGAGAAAAGGCTCTCCTGGTTAGCCACCTGTCTTCTTTCTCGTATATCGACGCAGAGGATGAAGTTGGAACGCCGTTCCAAGCTTTATCTATTGATGAACCTATTGAGAAGAAGTCTCCTTCATTCGCTTCCTACCGTGATGCAAAACTGGCCATTGAATGTGGTGCAGTCGCTGGTTTAGGGAAGGTGATCGAGCTGGAAGATAACAAATCCCGGGCTGGCATTGGCTTTTGTTCTGGGGCATATAATGAGCAAGGCTTGTTCACGAGTGGAGGATTCATCCATGATGATCAGTCTGTAGAAGAGGAAGCTGCTGCTATCATTGAAGAAGACGCCGAGGATATGAGCAATTTTGTTATCCCTGGTGGTGTCTGCCACAATTGGGTCGCTGTGGATGTTCCTACAGTTATCCATAGATCAGAGTAAATATGCTCACTTTGTTTAAAACCCTTCTCCCATGCCAAAAGGAGAAGTGATGACATTGCTTGGCTCATATATACAATGATATTTTCATTCAATTAATGCATTGTTAAACATCTGTTTTTCCATTTGTTTTCACTTTTTGCTTTTTCATGAAATCAGTGATCACAAAAAACCCATAAAACAAGAATAAAAGCAAACATTTTTCACCTGCATAACGGTTTGCTTGCTTAAATTCTAAAGTTTTTCATTAACCAAAATCATCATGCAGGTTGATTCTAAAACCCATTGAACATAATGATCCAATGCCATCTCCCAACTTTGAATTCCCTGTATTCGAGGCAGAGTGTAACACCTCAAAATTTGCCCTCCTCTCTTGGGACTATCATTATCATTGTGCATATCATTTTAGGTCATTAGGCATTGCATATTGCATATCATGTGATTACATTGTGCAATCCATACTCCCAAGTCTTGATCAGAAGATGAGGAAGTCAAAGTGCAAGCCTAGGGTTTATTGACTGATCAATGGCCATCTGAGGATTGGGCTGTGAAATTAGGGTTTTATGATTCTCAATGGATATTGGTCTTCATCCTGATTGAAATGATACATCGTCATCATCATGGTTGGTTATCATCAGAAGAATCAAGTGTGGAGGAAGATTCCTTGAGATTAGGGTTTTGACCACTGGTCCACCCTAATCAGTTGCATTGGGCCAATCAGGGCATAATCAGGAGATGGGGTTTGTGATGGTTATGGGGTTCATTATGTGATTTTATGGAGATAATTGAGGCTAGGGTGTCACCCTTGAGCCATTTCAGTTGGAGATTGGAGCTCAGATTGATCTATGCATTGCCTGATTCATCTGTCAGTTGAAAAGTCAATTGTGGTCAACTGTACATGATCTGATGGATTTGGAGGTGGAAATGAGTTGGATACACTTCATTCATGTTGGAACAAGTGTTATTTGACATCTCAAGGCTTAAGAATGAAGAAAATCAAGTCAGAACAAAAACTGCCAAAAATAGAAAGTGACTTGTAATTGAAGTTTCCAAAAATGGAAAGTTTTTGACCTCAAAGCCACGTGTCCAAGGAAGCTTCAAATGAAAATTTGTTCAACATGAAAGTTGTAGATCTTGTTCTCACCTTTCCAAAAAGTCCAAGAACTTGAAAATCCCATGTATGGTAGGAAAGTTGTGGCTCAGTGAAATTCAAAAATGACCCATAATCAGGAGGCCATAATTTCCACATGGTTTGTCCAAATTGCAAGTTCTTTATATGCACAAACTCCATTTGACATGTACTTTCATGGTGCATAATTGGATTTTTCCAAAAGTGGTCAATGCAAAAAGTCAAATTTCAACTGGACAGTTAAAATGGACCAAGGGCAAAATTGTCCAACTTGTGAAATAATTGGAATTTTTGGATGGGGATTTTTGCAACACCTCATAAATGGCATTTGAAATTTGTTGGAATCATCATTTCATGCCTAAGGCTTATGGTTTGAAAATTGGCCATTGAAGTGAAAGTGCAAAATTGGACAAAGTGCAAATACATGGTGAATTTCAAAATTACACATCCAATGAGAGTGGGACAAGTTGCAACAGCTCACACATGGCATTTGGAAGGTGTGTGAGCTGTCAATGAGGTGGCAATGAGCTGGCATGTGAAATTCCTTTTTTGCCCTCACTTGAAATTAACCACTTTCACTAACAAATGCATTTGGTTAATTAAACATGTTTAAGTGATGATTAAGCACACATATATATTCCTAATCTCATTCTAATCCTAACAGAAAAAATCATTTCATCAAATTCAGATCTGAAACTTTCCAAATTCTCTCAAAATCTCAAGAACACCATAAACACAAAACTTCATCAAACTTCATCAAATCTCAACCAATTCTCGAAATTCTTTTTGCATCCAACTCCTTTCATCATCATCATTGGCTGTTTGTGGAAGTTGGAGTGCAAGGAATACTGATTCTCGACTGTTCCAAGAAGCATCATCAATGGTGAATTCGGATTTGGAGCATTAGAAGCAAAGGCAAGCGGATTTGAATGCATCAAACATCTTCCTCATCATCCTAGTTCATCTGTTTTGTGGAATTGAGGCTCAAGAACAGCTAGAATCACACTGCCATAACAGGTATGTCAAAATTCGAATCTCAAGATTTGCTCGATGCTTATGTGTGTTTTGAAGAGCATGAAACGTAGGTCATTGTGATATAGTTAGTTTTGAGAATGACGAACTGTAGTGCATGAAATCTGGATTCGAATTTTTGTGTCCAAACCCTAACATGATCGATTCGCATGATATAGCAATTGTTAGGTTAAAATAAGTTCATATTTGGATTGTACATGTTCATACGGTTCTAACGGATGCTCATTTGCTCGTTTTGGTTAAGATTTCATGTTCATCGATTTTTGAGTGTTCTGGAAATGTTTTGAGTGAAGACGATGATAAGAGCTTGCTTGATCCGTTTTTCCATTCAAATTTTTGAATTAGCTGTTTCCCGCTCCCGCCATCATTATTTACAGAAATGCCATTGTCAAATTTCAATTAATTTAATTAATTCATAAAAAATTATTAACACATTAAAAAAATCATAAAAAATCACAGGAAATTCAGAAAAATGTGGAAATTTTTGTGTTGACTTTGTTGTTGAGTGTAGAATTTGTTTGACCTATTGGTCAAAGTTGTGCATGGTATATTTTGGATTGACTTAGGTTTGTTTCACATATGTTCAAATTTGATACATTCTACCATTTTGTTCATAAAATGCACATAATGTAAAATAAATTCTTGACAATTTTTGTGATGATTGTTGACTGGCTGATGTTCATTTATATGTAAATTTCATGAATTTTTGATACCTGGCCATTGAGATATGAATTTTGGAACTTAGGTATGACAATTTGTGTCACACCTCATTGTGTCAACTTGCTGGATTTAATTGAGTGACCTAGGCTTGGTAGAATAATATGAAATTTTGCATGGTGAATCATTAACATGTTGAGATCTTGTATGAATTTTTGTGGAATTTTACATTGCATTTTCAAATTGATTGTGATTTTTCATTTCTGTTGGTCAAATATGCAAGTCCATGTGGTACATGTTTGTAATTTTGATGTGAAATGCTCATATGGTATTGGATAATCATGAAATTTGGCATGCTTGTAATAGACACATGATAGGACATCCCTGTTTTGGTCTCATCCATTTCTTTTTTGTTTTCATTGAGTTATGAATTTTTGAAGTGGATGCATGTGTTGATGTTGTGATTTGGAGCATGTAATTGTGTCTGTTTTTGTTGATTTTCATTGACATGGTTCCATTTGCCCAATTGAGCTCAAATTTGACATGGTAGACCTTGAATATCCCCTGTTTAGGTGTAAATTATTTGAGAATTTTTGGAATTGTTTTGATGTGAATTTGAATGCAATAGTTCTGTTTGCATGTTTGGTGTTTCATTTGAGCTAGTTTGCCTTATTTTGTGCATAACATGAATATGATGAATGATATAAACATGAGACCAATGGTGTTTGCTTTTGTTTGACATTAATTTGACTTTGGTTTGAGAATACCTTGCTGTTTAGGAATTTTTCTCACTTTTGGACCCTAGGCTTAGCCTAGTGGTCTTGTTGCTAACATTTGATTGATTTTTCAGGATCAAAAGCATAATGCACATGGAGAATGAATCAAATTGATTGAAATGGTGTTGTTTGATGTTTGTACACTAACATAACATTGTTTTGTATGTGGTGAAGCTTGGGCTTAAGCTTTGAGCATGCCTTGTTGTACATTGATCTGTATAGTTTGATTGAGTGAATACTTGCTGTTTATGGTTTGTCTGTCTGATTACTAACTGTGTTTGATTGTTTCCAGGTACTTTAGTTGCTCAGTTCCTTGTGAACTTTTGCTTTGCTTTGCTTAAGCAACTTGCATAGAGGTATAATTTTCTAACTTCATGTAGTCTGGGAGACCCGGCTGTTACCGGGCCGGGCAAATGTCTGAAGTCCTCCTTAAGAGGCAATGATTGTGGTTGTTTATTTTTAAGCCCAAGCAGGAAAAGTCCTCTAAAGAAGGCGATTGGTGGAAGTTAGGGATAAGCAGTCTATCCCCCACTATTCTGTGAGTCTTCTCCTTGCTCCCATTACATGGTTGTAGCATTGAGATCAAAAGCCCAAGATCCTGTGCAGTGCACATTATGTCAGTGTCTTCGAGTATAGAAGGGTTCCCCTATTCTGGACCCATGCTCATTTGTCAGAAGCTCTCCCTGGTTAGGGATAAGAGCTGTGAGGTCTGATCCTCACTTCACCCTTCATCTGCTTCACCTTAGCCTCGTAATGGCAAGGTTAAGAGCAAACCCAGCCCGTACAGACGACTCGCTTCGGCAGTCAAACCTATTGTGTGAGCCCCTTGTTTGGCTATAGTGCGTGCTATGTGGATATCTGATTGACATGCTTGTTTGAGATGCTTGTTCTCATTCGATTATTCTGTATGCTTGTATGTTTGCTTCTTTCCTGGATAGGAATAGTTTGCTTATGCAAGTAGGATAGAAAATTGAACTTAGGGACGACTTTGCATGACAACATCTAGGCTCGAGTCGTAGTCTCCCTAGTGTTGTGTCTCCTTCTGTTCTGGCTAGTAATTCAGTCCCTTTCAGGGGAACTACATCGCCCTGATCCTCGTTCCAGACGAGGTATGTAGGCAGGGGGTCGTGCGAGACCTCTCCGGGCAACCTTTTTCTTTTTTGCGTGCGTTTACTTGTTATCTGACTGTATGTTTGGGTTCGGATGCCGACGTAAGCCCAGTGATTGGCTGTCGGGCTCCACGTTTGCCCTTTTGAGTGTGTTTTGGTTCGGATGCCGACGTAATTCCATCCAGTGGTTGTCGGGCTCCATGTTTGCCACCCTTGCTTGTTTGTATGTTTTGTGTTGTTTGGCGTGCGTAAGCCGAACTACAGTGGCTCTGATTCTTGTTCCAGACAAGATATGTAGGCATAAGGTGCGATACCTTATCGAGATCCCTTCTCTTAACCCCACCTGCGTTCCCCGTGTGTGTGTGTGATGTTTTAGCAACCTATTCTTTATTCTAGGACGTGGATCCCGTCGAGTACGACGGACGTGAGGGGTGCTAATACCTTCGCCTTGCGTAACCGACTCCCTTACCCTTTCTCTTTGGTCGCGAGACCATTTCCTTTCCAGGTTTCTCTGAGCGTTTCCTTTCCCTATTTTGGGATAAATAACGCGCAGTGGCGGCTCTGTGTGTTTTTATTTTTAGCTCGCCGGTTGATTTTTCGCAGGATGCGACAGCTGGCGACTCTGCTGGGGATCTAGCGATGTAGACCTATGCTGGTCCATCGTCCCTAAGCGAGTCTCTCCTAGCGTTCTAGGATTAGTTTGGGTTGCTTATTATGTGTTTATTTATTGCATTTATTATTCTAGCCAGTGTGTATCTATATTTGCATTAATATTTGCATGCATCATACTATCATGTTGTTGTCGTCCTCTGTGCAGGTGGTTCCTCTGTTTGGGGTGGGTGTTCTGAGTGGGGCTAAAACCCAGGCCCGAGTATACACCTAGGACTAGTGTGGTCTCATGTCGCCTCTTTCGTGTTAGGTTAACATGTGCCTGGCGGCGTGATGTACCACAAGCCGGACGAGGTTCATTTGATAGTGCTTTCCTCTGTGGAGTATCCACTTTGGCTTAGTTACTTCATCTGAGCTGTTGACTCTGGTGACCGATCATTTCCCGGATCTTTGGTTTAGACGATCTTAAGGGAGCTACAATGGCACACCCGAAAGGGCAAACCCATTGAGTATCTCTGCCCGATTGTCGAGACTATTGTCCGCCTTAGGATGACCTGATTAGAATTTACCTGTGAGGGGAGGGAGATTCTTTCAGATGCATGTTCAGATGGTGACTCAGATGGTGACTTTTTGTTCCGTGGACCAGAGTCCTATTTATAAGTCGGATTTATGGTCATTTATTGCTGTGACGCCGGAGTGCTGTCCGTGATTTATCAATGGAGATCCGTTTATTTCAGGATTCCCCGGGCCGAGATATTTATCAGTGGGGATCCGTTTATTTCAGGATTCCCCGGGCCGATTCAGATGGTGGTGGTATGTCTGCTCAGAGACTGATGATGATGATGATGTATCTGTCTTCCGTTTATTTCGGAACCCGTGGGTCTGATTGATGATTGTACACTCCTCAGATGGTTATGATCAGTTCAGAGACCAGATTCAGTGCAGATGATCAGATGGCTTGGAGGATGGCAACGCATTGCATTCATTCATCAGCATCATTACATTTTGCATTAATTGCATCTAACACATGTTTACCCATATGCAGGGACATTTTTGATCGAGATCCTGGTTGAGAGATTTCTTTGCTCAGAGATGAGGACCGGTTTGAAGCCCGATGTTGTCTACAGTTTCTTCGATCCTGAGATTGGTGTGCTGAAGGAGATGATAGCATTGATTACTCCCGACCATGTGGGGATGTTCAGAAAGGCATACGGTAGTATCCTGAAGATGGTTTTCAGACTCACTGACAGTGATAGGAGTGCCATTCATACTCTTCTCCAGTTCTATGACCCGGGGCTGAGGTGCTTTGTGTTTCCAGACTACCTGTTGGGACCTCTGATGGAGGATTATGTCAGCATCCTGGGTATTCAGATCCGTGATCAGATTCCTTTCCACGTCACTAGATCAGAGCCAGATGTCCTTGGAATTTCACGTACTCTTTATTTGAGTCCGGAAATGGTCAAGGAAGGATTGAAGGAAAAGGGGAAGCTACCCGGGTTTCATTTGAGTTTCTTGGAGGCTAATGCCAAGGAACATGCTGCTATGGGTAACTGGAAGACTGTTTGTGCTCTGATTGCTGTGAGCATTTATGGGATTGTTCTGTTTCCTAATCAGAAGAATTTTGTGGACCATAATGCTATCAAATTGTTCATGCAGAGAAACCCTATTCCTACTCTGGTCGGGGATGTTTACTACTCAGTGCATAACAGGAATGAGAAGAGGCGTGGAGGCTTGATCAGATGTTGTTCTCAGTTGCTCTTCCGATGGTTTATGGGGTATTTGCCTTCTCGAGGTGCCTTTGTTCAGATTGATCCCAGTGTCAAGTGGTCCTTCAGATTGATGGGTCTGCGGGCTGATGACATTGCTTGGACTCATAATGGTCTGGCTGGTCGAGACTTTATATGCAGTTGTGGGAGTTTACCTAATGTGCCTTTGGTGGGAGTTCAGGGTTGCGTCAATTACAACCCAACGCTTCTCAGGAGACAGATGGGGTTTGCTATAGAGGGTCCTCCTCTCGGGCGAGAGATTCAGGAGTCCTTCTATTTCCTGATTGATGGTAACCAGACCAAGCTGAGGCAGGTATTGGACGAGTGGCGAGATATTCAGAGGAAGGGTAAGGTTCCGTTTGGCAAAGTCAACAGTCGGTATTTTCCTTTGTTTGAAGATTGGTTGCGGAAGAGGATTGAGGTTACATTTCTACCATTTCCTGGAGGTGATCCTGTGTGTCCTATGATTGAGGGTCCAAGTTCTTCTGTCAGCATGGAGGAATTCCTTGAGATGAAGAGGGCTAGAGATCAGTTACTTGCAGAGAAAGCTGAGTTGGAGAGAAGTGTTGCTCGTTTTCAGGCAGCTAATCAGGAGATCAAAATGAAGATGGAAGATCAAGACAAGCGACATGCCTTGGAAGTCAAGCGCTTTGAGATGGATACGGCCTACTATGGGAAGATCAGCCAAGCTTTAGCATCGTCCAACCGGGAGCACGACATCACGAAGGATAAGCTGTTCAGAGCGTCGAAGGTTATTGAAGATGAGAAGAGAAGGCAAATCTTGGTGAAGGATCAGAGGGATGACCGAGCCAGAGTCCTCGCTACAGAGTGGGAAGCGGAGAAAGCAAAGATCAGGGCTGAGAGAGATCACTACATGGCAGAGAGAGACCACTACTTCAGGCAGATGAAGATTCATCAGAAGGAAGTTGGTAGACTACAACAGGAGAATACAGAGCTCAGGTTCGCCGCAGAGTTCGCGAGGATGGAAGATGAGATAGGGCCATCTGTGGGACCCTCATCTAGATAGATCTTTCATTTGTGTTGGATTACCGTCAGGCTTGTTAACGGAATTCACTTGTTTGTATTTCTTTCCTATTCTGGAGGATTGTATTTGATTTTATCTGGTTTGATGTATGACTATGGCACTGTTTGTGCACTCTTTGGTTATGTAATGGTGATTTTTCATTCAGTGATTGGTTTTCAAGCTTTATTTGCTTTGCCGTATGCACTTTCACAAGCACACACATGGTTGGGGGTATCATGCTAAATCACATATCTCCGATCTGCACGATGAATCAAATGCTGAATATCAGAATATTGATGCCGGATTATTATCTGTCTCAGTGATGCCAGGATCGAGAGACAAAGTGTCCTTCATATGGATAGACACTGCATTCATGCATTGATCATAATAACTGTGCTTTATTTTGCAGGTGTTTGTTACTAACGTGCTTGTTTGTGACAGGAATCATTGCTCGCGCTCGAAGAACAGTACCTTTGCACTCAACACGCCCTCACAGATATTACACCAGACGAAATACTCCCAGACTCATGGAGCTTCCCAGTGCAGATATGCTTGAGCTGAAGGACAAAATGAATGAGCTGATCAACATAATGCAAGGCTTCGCAGTTGGTCAGAAGGCTCTGGCAGATAAAGTTGAGAAGCTCGAGCGGGCTTCTGCAGCAAACAGTGGGGTCAACCTGGATGGAGTCTCCAACCAGGGGCAAGGATCCAGAGACGGTGGAAAGAGGACAACTGTTGGTCTGGTGAATAATGCTGGTAGTGTTGGTGGCCAACCGGGGCAGAATATGAAAGACAACTTTGTGCCTCCGTTTTATGGGTTTGACGAAGATCAGGAAGAGGATAGAGAGGCTGATCAATTTTCTATGCAAAACGAGCCTTTTGTGCCTTACAACATTCCTCCTCAGAACAAGGAAATCCAGCTGCTGGCTGAGAAAATAAAAGTGCTGGAGAGTTATGCCACTCCCGGGGTGGTGAATATGTCAAATATGGGGCTGGTAGAGGGAATCGTTATTCCGCAGAAATTCAAAGCGCCGGCATTTGACAAGTATAACGGTAGTTCCTGCCCGGAAACTCATCTCCAGGCATTCGTCCGCAAGATCTCTGCGTATACGGCAGATCAGAAACTGTGGATGTACTTTTTCCAGGACAGCCTGTCTGGAGGCTCCCTGGAATGGTATACTAAGCTGAAGTCTTCTGATATAAAAAGCTGGCAGGATCTTGGGGATGCGTTCTTCAAGCAATACCAGTTCAACGCAGATATGGCTCCGAGCCGTACCCAGCTGCAGGGTATGTCTCAAAAGCACAATGAGGGCTTTAAGGAGTATGCTCAAAGATGGAGAGAGCTGGCTGCGACGGTGCAACCTCCGCTCGTTGATCGTGAGATGTCAGATCTGTTTATGGGGACCCTACAGGGGCCGTTTGCTGAGAGAATGGTGGGCTGTCCTGTCACCAATTTCTCCGATATTGTAGTGGCTGGAGAGCGGATAGAGAGTTGGTTGAAGTTGGGCAAAATTCAGGGTAATGCTTCCGCATCTTCTTCCGGTTCGAAAAAGCCATTCGGTAATAACGGTGGGCAGAGGAAGAAAGAGGGTGATACCAGCGCCGTGTATACTCAACGAGGACCCAGTAGGGACCGTTATTTCCAGCACAATGCTGCGGTAACAATTCCTGCTGAGCCTCAGTCAGCACAACCGCAACAACAACAACAGCAACAACAGAGACAACCTTTCCAACAGAGGCCGCAGAGGGCTGGATACCAAGTCAGGGGCAGGATGAGCGATCGACAATTTGATAGGCCTCCCGTGACGTATTCATTTCTGTTGAAGAAACTTGTGGACCTTGGGCTGGTGCAACTGAGGACGCTGGCGCCTTTGAGACCTGATCAGAGGCCAGCCAGTTATAATGAAAATGCCAAGTGTGAATTCCACTCGGGTGCGCCTGGGCATAATGTGGAGGACTGCAAAGCTTTTAAGCACGTAGTCCAAGACCTGGTGGATTCCAAGGCCATTAATTTTGCTCCATCTCCTAATGTCAATGCAAATCCCATGCCTGCGCATGGTCAGAGGGGGGTGAACGCCATTTCTGTGGAAAACCAAGTCGGACTGTCTGATGTTGATCAACTGAAGACGCCTCTGGCCGAGGTCAAGAGGCAGTTGTTGAAGAATGGGGTGTACCTGGGCTGTGGTGTTGATTGCGTTGAATGTCGGGTTGTTCAGAATGGTTGTGAGCTTCTGCGGAAGTGTGTCCAAGGGCTGATGGACGAAGGGGTTATTATGATTGAGAGGGCTGATGAAGAAAAAGAAGAGGTCTCCACCATAACAATTTATTATGATCCGGTGGATTTGTCAAACCTTAGCGATGAGGCTCCAGTTACCATCACGGTACCTGGGCCGATTCCCTACGACAAAGATGATGCCGTGCCGTGGCATTATGGTGGGGAGGTGTATTGCAATGGGGAGAAGCTGGAGGAACAATCTGCAAGTGAAACCACCGTGCTAAAGGTGGATAATGCCGGTCCCAGCGGTTTCACTCGCAGCGGTAGGCTGTTTGCTCCTGATGCGCTGAGAAGGGGGGAGGAAGAGAAAGAGAAAAAAGAAAAGGCTGAGGCTTTAGCCAGGGCGAAAGGGAAGGCTGTGTTGAATGATAGTACTCCTGTGGTGACACTGGCGCCTGCGGGGTCGGAAAACAAACTTGATGATGATGCCGAAGAGTTCTTGAGGATTATCAAAAAGTCGGAGTATAAACTGGTTGATCACTTGCAGCAAACTCCGTCCAAGATCTCAATTCTTTCATTGTTGCTGAGCTCAGAGGGGCATAGGGAGGCCTTATTGAAAATTTTGAAGAAGGCTTATGTTCCTCAAGAGATCACCATCAATCAGCTGGAGACGGTCGTATCCAATGTGCATGCTAGCCATGGGCTGGGCTTTACGGATATGGACCTGACAGTAGATGGAAGGAACCATAACAGGGCACTACACATTGCAATGGAATGCAAGGGAGCCGTGCTTTCGCATGTGCTGGTTGATACCGGCTCCTCATTGAATGTGTTGCCTAAGAAAGCCTTGGCGAAGCTTAACTGTGATGGGCTGATTTTGACCCCGACTGATTTGATAGTGCGGGCGTTTGATGGGTCTAAACGAGCCGTATTTGGGGAAGTTGAATTGCCAATAAAGATTGGACCAGAGGTGTTCAAGTCGACTTTCTATGTTATGGACATCCAGCCGGCTTACAGTTGCCTGTTGGGTCGCCCATGGATCCACGCTGCGGGAGCAGTTACATCGACTTTGCACCAGAAGTTAAAGTATGTCTGGGGAGGTCAAGTCGTTACTGTCTGTGGGGAAGAGGACATATTTGTCAGCCACCTGTCTTCATTCAAGTACGTGGAGATGGATGGTGAAATCTGGGAAACGCCGAGTCAGGCTTTCGAAACCGTCAAGGTGGAGAATGCTCTGTTCGCGAAGCAAGAAGAAGAGAAACCATCCATCGCTTCATACAAACAGGCTGCTGAGGTGGTAAAGAGTGGAGAAGCTCCTGGTTGGGGCAGAATGATGGAGGTCCCGGAGAAGAAAGACAGATTTGGAGTTGGATATCAACCGGGCCGAGGCTCTGGACAAGGAAGAGGACGTCGTACGTCAGTAACCTTCACGAGCGCCGGAATGCTGGATCCGGATCACATCTGTATGATGGGTGAAGATACTGATAGTGACTGCGACATCGATTAGTGGATAAAGCCGTGCGCACCAGGAATGGAAATCCAGAACTGGAAGGCCGAAGAGATCATCCGGGTCACTCTCCTCGAAGAGTAATATTTTTCTTGTTTTCTTTCTTATTTGCATGAAAGCCATACGTGTTGCCCGACACGTAATGGTCCATTGTAAGGGCCACCTCATGTTTAAATTTGCAAGAATTTTGCATCATTAATAAAAGGATGTTTTTCAGTTAAAAGCGGTGTTCCCTGTTTTTCATTTATTTTTGCAGTTTAAAAATAAAAACAAATAAAAATGGCAATGTTTTCATTTTTCTTTTCTAATTTTCTCACACCGGTTCTAAAGCAATGCATGAATTAACATTCATGCAGATGCGATTCCTCTCCGGATCTCATTGATAACAACCCTGTTACACCCTTGTATGACTTCGACAATCCGATCTATCTTGCTGAAGAAGAAGACGAAGAAGATTGTGAACTGCCAGGGGAATTGGCCAGGTTGTTAAAACAAGAGGAGAAGGTGATTCAGCCGCATGAAGAACAGATTAAGGTTGTGAATCTGGGTACTGACGAGGTTAAGAAAGAAGTGAAAATCGGGGCTGCTTTGGAGGAAAGTGTCAAGAGAAGAATGGTGGCATTGTTGAAAGAGTATGTCGACATCTTTGCCTGGTCTTATCAAGATATGCCAAGGTTGGATACTGATATTGTTGTGCACAAGCTACCGTTGAGAACAGATTGTCCTCCAGTAAAGCAGAAGTTGCGCAGAACTCGACCTGATATGGCAATGAAGATTAAGGAGGAAGTGCAAAAGCAGTGGGATGCTGGTTTCCTTGCTGTCACTAATTATCCGCCATGGGTTGCGAACATTGTGCCAGTCCCGAAGAAGGATGGGAAAGTAAGAATGTGTGTGGACTACCGGGATCTGAATAGAGCTAGTCCGAAAGATGACTTTCCACTACCTCACATTGATGTGTTGGTTGATAATACAGCTCAATTCTCGGTGTTTTCCTTCATGGATGGCTTTTCTGGCTATAATCAAATCAAAATGTCGCCAGATGATATGGAGAAAACAACGTTCATTACACCGTGGGGTACCTTTTGTTACAAGGTGATGCCATTCGGTCTCAAGAACGCCAGTGCTACTTATCAGAGAGCCATGGTGACTTTGTTTCATGATATGATTCATCATGAAATTGAATGTTATGTTGATGACATGATAGCAAAGTCCCAAACAGAGGAGGGGCATTTGGTAGATCTGGCTAAGTTGTTCGACCGGCTGAGACAGTTCAGACTGAGGTTGAATCCGAACAAGTGCACGTTCGGAGTGCGGTCCGGTAAATTGCTGGGGTTCATTGTGAGTGAGAAAGGAATCGAGGTTGATCCTGCAAAGGTGAAAGCGATAAAAGAAATGCCTGAACCGAGAACAGAGAAGGAGGTTCGTGGTTTCTTAGGCAGATTGAACTACATTTCACGGTTCATATCTCATCTAACAGCCACGTGTGAACCGATATTCAAATTGTTAAGAAAAGATCAAACGGTCAGGTGGAATGATGATTGCCAAGCGGCATTCGAAAAGATAAAAGAATATTTGCAGGAGCCTCCGATTCTGATGCCTCCTGTGGAGGGAAGACCATTAATTCTGTACTTGACAGTCCTCGAGGGGTCTATGGGGTGTGTATTGGGGCAGCATGACGAGTCTGGTCGAAAAGAGCATGCCATATACTACCTTAGCAAAAAGTTTACCGACTGTGAAACAAGATATTCACTGCTCGAGAAAACTTGCTGTGCTTTGGTCTGGGCTGCTCGCCGACTAAGGCAGTACATGTTGGTTCATACCACTTTATTGATTTCCAAGATGGATCCAATCAAGTACATTTTTGAGAAGCCAGCATTGACCGGACGGGTTGCGAGGTGGCAAATGATTTTGACTGAATACGATATACAGTATACCTCTCAGAAAGCGATCAAGGGGAGTGTATTGTCTGATTACCTCGCCCAGCAACCCATTGATGATTATCAATCGATGAAGTTTGAATTCCCTGATGAGGACATCATGTTTCTCAAATCGAAAGATTGCGAGGAACCAATCCCGGAGGAGGGGCCTGACCCTGAATCCGAATGGATTCTGATGTTTGATGGGGCCGTTAACGTGAATGGAAGCGGTGTTGGTGCTGTTTTGGTTACGCCGAAAGGATCCCACATTCCTTTTGCTGCTCGGCTAACGTTTGAGTGCACCAACAACGTAGCTGAATATGAAGCTTGTATATTGGGGATTGAGGAGGCGATTGATTTGAGAATCAAGAACCTTGTCATATATGGAGATTCAGCTCTGGTGGTAAATCAGGTTAACGGAAAATGGTATACGCATCAATCTCATTTAGTTCCGTATCGAGATTATACGAGGAGATTGTTGACGTTTTTCACCAAGGTGAAGATGCATCATGTGCCCAGAGAGGAGAATCCTTTGGCAGATGCTTTGGCTACTCTGGCCGCCTTGATTAAGGTGCAGAGGTGGAATCAGTTCCCCAGTGTGGAAGTGGGACGTCTGGATAGGCCGGCTTATGTGTTTGCTGTTGATACGGCACCTGATGATGAGAAGCCATGGTATTATGATATCAAGCGCTATCTTGAGACGCAAGAGTATCCTGAGGGAGCATCCAAGAAAGATAGAAAGACTCTGCGGAGGTTAGCCATGGTGTTCTATCTGAATAAGGATGGGGTTTTATATAAAAGAAATTTTGATTGGGTCTTGCTCAGATGTGTTGATGAGGCAGAAGCAAGCCAATTGATGAAAGAGGTTCACGAGGGATCGTTCGGTACCCATGCCAGTGGGAATGCAATGGTGAAGAAGCTGCTGAGAGCAGGTTATTATTGGATGACAATGGAGGCCCAATGTTTCAATTTCGTGCGGAAGTGTCATAAATGCCAGATTTATGCAGACAAGGTGCACGTGCCTCCAAATCCGTTGAGCTTAATGTCGTCTCCATGGCCGTTTGCTATGTGGGGCATTGATATGATTGGAAAGATTGAGCCTACGGCTTCGAATAGGCACAGATTCATATTGGTGGCTATTGATTACTTCACCAAATGGGTTGAAGCAACCTCTTATACGAATGTGACGAAGCAGGTCGTTGCCAGATTTCTCAAGAGAGACATCATTTGCAGATATGGGGTTCCCGAGAGAATCATTACTGATAATGGTTCTAATTTGAATAATAAGATGATGGCAGAACTGTGCCGGGAATTCAAAATCGAGCATCACAATTCTTCTCCCTATCGTCCGAAGATGAATGGGGCGGTTGAGGCAGCTAACAAGAATATAAAGAAGATTGTGCAGAAAATGGTGGTGACCTACAAAGATTGGCATGAGATGTTGCCGTTTGCATTGCATGGGTATCGAACGTCGGTACGTACATCTACTGGGGCAACTCCTTTCTCATTGGTATATGGGATGGAGGCTGTGTTACCCGTTGAAGTTCAGATTCCCTCTTTGAGAGTCCTGATGGACGTGAAGTTGCAAGAGGCTGAATGGGTAAGGACCCGGTATGAAGAGTTGAGCTTGATTGAGGAAAAGAGGCTAGCAGCCATCTGTCATGGGCAGTTGTATCAGCAGCGAATGAAGCGTGCTTTTGACAAGAAAGTGAGACCTCGGGTATATCACGTAGGTGATGTGGTGCTGAAAAGGATCCTTCCTCCTCAAAACGATCGAAGGGGTAAATGGACGCCAAATTATGAAGGTCCCTTCGTGGTCAAGAAGGTTTTCTCTGGCGGAGCCTTGTTGTTGACGACCATGGATGGTGAGGATTTCCCATCCCCTGTGAATGCGGACGCAGTTAAAAAATACTTCGTATAAAGAGACCCGCTGGACGAAAAGAATAAAATAGTCCAGGCAAAAATGGGCATCCTGGCGAACCAAAAACAGAAAGAAAGGTTCGGGCAAAAATTAGGGATAAAATGAAAAACTGTACACCCGGCAAGTCGAAAACCTGAGAAGGCGACTTGGGCAAAAAAGGGTATCCCGGTGGACTGAAAACCCGAAAGGGCGGTCCAGGCAAAAGAGGGATTGAAACGAACAATTGCGTCCAGCATGATCGTTTGCGCTTGGTTAAAGCATCATGGATAATACCCGGTAGGGATCAGTCAGAATCGTCTTGTTCAGAAGGCAGAAGGCATGGAGAGTCTGAGGACATATGGGGTGTAACCGAGTTGGAACTCGATGAGATCACGGGTTTCCCATTGCCATTAGGATAGATTTTTCCTTTTGAGCGCAATTACCTCTTTTCAGGAATTGTTTCCTTTTGTATTGCTCATTTGAGCCACACTTTTCAATCAATAAAATGCACATTCAGTCAAATAATTTTGTTTTTGTTTTTCATTACCGCTTTGATTGCAAAAACATCCAATTATTGTGATAAAGAATCTTTGCATTTTAAGACATACAGGTCCCTTCCAATGCATGTTTATAAGATTGAAAGCTTGAAATCTTATTCGGAAGGTTGAGTGACCCAAGTGTTGAGATCTTGACACGCCTGGGGCACGGTTTTATCTGATGATCTGTCTTGCAGGTACTGTTGGATATTCGTCACTCACTTGCAGGTTGTGATGTGGAAGCTGTTGATGAAACAAATCCCCAGAGAGTTCGCTCAGGAACGAGGGACGATGAAGAAACGACGAGACGTCCGGCGACCTTTGGAATTAACCAAGAAGACTCTTCAAAGTCGGAAAATTGAAATTTCTGTATAATCCCAGGAGTACGTTCTCGTCGAGTGCGGAGCGATTTGGAATACAAGATGATGGAGCAGAAAAGGTCCAGACGAGTCTGGAGTTCTCAAAAGTGGAAAGCTGATACGAGATTGGGAGGTAGATACCGTGGTTCGACGAGTCGACGGGTGTTCTGTGCCAGCTATTCTCATTTCCCAGCTCAGTCCCCAGCAGATTCCAGATCTGTGACTTCCCCAGCCGAGTCAGGATGGTTATCCCTGGCAGGTAAACGGTGTTTCCTCAGCAGCCAGGCCAGAAGGTTGCTACTCCCCGAGTGGAGCGGGTTTCAATGAAATATATCTCCAGCAGTGTTCATCCTACCAGCGGATTGAACAAGTTCCCGTAGCGGTCGGATTTTTGCATCCCCAGCTGAGTTGATTCTACCTATGGATTGCATGGGTTGTCCCCAGCGGAGTAGTATGCGGTTCCCTAGCAGGGTCAGGATGGTTATCCTCAGCAGGTGATGGAGTGATGCATCCCCAGTTGAGCCTGGAGATTGCTATTTCCCCAGCGGAGTATCTGTGAGTATTTCCTCAGTGAAGCCAGCAGGTATCTGTGAGGGTTTCCCGAAGCAGAGTCAGGATTGATATCCTCAGCAAGTCAAAGACTGTTGTATCCCCACAGAGTATTGGTGGTTATTATCCCCAGCAGTTTCTCGAGCGGATTGGGTGCAAAGGGGATTCTTCCCAGCAAGGGTTGCCTATTTCCTAGCAGCAGTGCTATTCCCCAGCAGGGTGGAATTGGAATACTGACGATTTCCTCAGCAGAGTGTCTCGTATTCCCCAGAAGAGTCCCTTGAGGAGGATGTTTTTACTTTTTATGCATTCATCATGAAAAAAATAACATGGCATATCGCATAGAAAAATAAATAGATAGCGTAGCATTTCCATAATTATGGAGCATTACGCAGAAAAAATCAATCATGCATCATTGTAAGCATATGCTAGTCTCAAGCTGTGGTTACCGTTTGAGAGGTGATGTTGCATCAAAGTTTCTGTCGAGCGAAGATGGGAATGATAATCCAATTTTCCGGTATTCAGACCGAAGTGGCATTCAGGCCAATTTTCCGGTATTCAGACCGAAGTGGCATTCAGGCCAGTTTTGCGGTAGTCGGACCGAAGTGGTGTTCAGGCCAATGTTCCGATTTTCAGATCGAAGAAGTTTCCGACGATCAGGTTGAAGTACTTTTTCCGGTGTTCAGACCGAGGCGGTGTCCAGACCGACGTGGCTTTCAGGCCAATGGTCCGATTTTCAGATCGAAGAAGCTTCCGACATGTAGATCGATGCAGCTTGTGGCAGTCAGGCCAGTTTCCGGTATTCAGACCGAAGTGGCATTCAGGCCAGTTTTCCGGTATTCAGACCGAAGTGGCATTCAGGCCAATTTCCGGTGTTCAGACCGAAGTGGTGTTCAGACCAGTGTGCCGGTATTCAGACCGAAGTGGATGTTCCTACAGTTATCCATAGATCAGAGTAAATATGCTCACTTTGTTTAAAACCCTTCTCCCATGCCAAAAGGAGAAGTGATGACATTGCTTGGCTCATATATACAATGATATTTTCATTCAATTAATGCATTGTTAAACATCTGTTTTTCCATTTGTTTTCACTTTTTGCTTTTTCATGAAATCAGTGATCACAAAAAACCCATAAAACAAGAATAAAAGCAAACATTTTTCACCTGCATAACGGTTTGCTTGCTTAAATTCTAAAGTTTTTCATTAACCAAAATCATCATGCAGGTTGATTCTAAAACCCATTGAACATAATGATCCAATGCCATCTCCCAACTTTGAATTCCCTGTATTCGAGGCAGAGTGTAACACCTCAAAATTTGCCCTCCTCTCTTGGGACTATCATTATCATTGTGCATATCATTTTAGGTCATTAGGCATTGCATATTGCATATCATGTGATTACATTGTGCAAGCCATACTCCCAAGTCTTGATCAGAAGATGAGGAAGTCAAAGTGCAAGCCTAGGGTTTATTGACTGATCAATGGCCATCTGAGGATTGGGCTGTGAAATTAGGGTTTTATGATTCTCAATGGATATTGGTCTTCATCCTGATTGAAATGATACATCGTCATCATCATGGTTGGTTATCATCAGAATAATCAAGTGTGGAGGAAGATTCCTTGAGATTAGGGTTTTGACCACTGGTCCACCCTAATCAGTTGCATTGGGCCAATCAGGGCATAATCAGGAGATGGGGTTTGTGATGGTTATGGGGTTCATTATGTGATTTTATGGAGATAATTGAGGCTAGGGTGTCACCCTTGAGCCATTTCAGTTGGAGATTGGAGCTCAGATTGATCTATGCATTGCCTGATTCATCTGTCAGTTGAAAAGTCAACTGTGGTCAACTGTACATGATCTGATGGATTTGGAGGTGGAAATGAGTTGGATACACTTCATTCATGTTGGAACAAGTGTTATTTGACATCTCAAGGCTTAAGAATGAAGAAAATCAAGTCAGAACAAAAACTGCCAAAAATAGAAAGTGACTTGTAATTGAAGTTTCCAAAAATGGAAAGTTTTTGACCTCAAAGCCACGTGTCCAAGGAAGCTTCAAATGAAAATTTGTTCAACATGAAAGTTGTAGATCTTGTTCTCACCTTTCCAAAAAGTCCAAGAACTTGAAAATCCCATGTATGGTAGGAAAGTTGTGGCTCAGTGAAATTCAAAAATGACCCATAATCAGGAGGCCATAATTTCCACATGGTTTGTCCAAATTGCAAGTTCTTTATATGCACAAACTCCATTTGACATGTACTTTCATGGTGCATAATTGGATTTTTCCAAAAGTGGTCAATGCAAAAAGTCAAATTTCAACTGGACAGTTAAAATGGACCAAGGGCAAAATTGTCCAACTTGTGAAATAATTGGAATTTTTGGATGGGGATTTTTGCAACACCTCATAAATGGCATTTGAAATTTGTTGGAATCATCATTTCATACCTAAGGCTTATGGTTTGAAAATTGGCCATTGAAGTGAAAGTGCAAAATTGGACAAAGTGCAAATACATGGTGAATTTCAAAATTACACATCCAATGAGAGTGGGACAAGTTGCAACAGCTCACACATGGCATTTGGAAGGTGTGTGAGCTGTCAATGAGGTGGCAATGAGCTGGCATGTGAAATTCCTTTTTGCCCTCACTTGAAATTAACCACTTTCACTAACAAATGCATTTGGTTAATTAAACATGTTTAAGTGATGATTAAGCACACATATATATTCCTAATCTCATTCTAATCCTAACAGAAAAAATCATTTCATCAAATTCAGATCTGAAACTTTCCAAATTCTCTCAAAATCTCAAGAACACCATAAACACAAAACTTCATCAAACTTCATCAAATCTCAACCAATTCTCGAAATTCTTTTTGCATCCAACTCCTTTCATCATCATCATTGGCTGTTTGTGGAAGTTGGAGTGCAAGGAATACTGATTCTCGACTGTTCCAAGAAGCATCATCAATGGTGAATTCGGATTTGGAGCATTAGAAGCAAAGGCAAGCGGATTTGAATGCATCAAACATCTTCCTCATCATCCTAGTTCATCTGTTTTGTGGAATTGAGGCTCAAGAACAGCTAGAATCACACTGCCATAACAGGTATGTCAAAATTCGAATCTCAAGATTTGCTCGATGCTTATGTGTGTTTTGAAGAGCATGAAACGTAGGTCATTGTGATATAGTTAGTTTTGAGAATGACGAACTGTAGTGCATGAAATCTGGATTCGAATTTTTGTGTCCAAACCCTAACATGATCGATTCGCATGATATAGCAATTGTTAGGTTAAAATAAGTTCATATTTGGATTGTACATGTTCATACGGTTCTAACGGATGCTCATTTGCTCGTTTTGGTTAAGATTTCATGTTCATCGATTTTTTGAGTGTTCTGGAAATGTTTTGAGTGAAGACGATGATAAGAGCTTGCTTGATCCGTTTTTCCATTCAAATTTTTGAATTAGCTGTTTCCCGCTCCCGCCATCATTATTTACAGAAATGCCATTGTCAAATTTCAATTAATTTAATTAATTTATAAAAAATATTAACACATTAAAAAAATCATAAAAAATCACAGGAAATTCAGAAAAATGTGGAAATTTTTGTGTTGACTTTGTTGTTGAGTGTAGAATTTGTTTGACCTATTGGTCAAAGTTGTGCATGGTATATTTTGGATTGACTTAGGTTTGTTTCACATATGTTCAAATTTGATACATTCTACCATTTTGTTCATAAAATGCACATAATGTAAAATAAATTCTTGACAATTTTTGTGATGATTGTTGACTGGCTGATGTTCATTTATATGTAAATTTCATGAATTTTTGATACCTGGCCATTGAGATATGAATTTTGGAACTTAGGTGTGACAATTTGTGTCATACCTCATTGTGTCAACTTGCTGGATTTAATTGAGTGACCTAGGCTTGGTAGAATAATATGAAATTTTGCATGGTGAATCATTAACATGTTGAGATCTTGTATGAATTTTTGTGGAATTTTACATTGCATTTTCAAATTGATTGTGATTTTTCATTTCTGTTGGTCAAATATGCAAGTCCATGTGGTACATGTTTGTAATTTTGATGTGAAATGCTCATATGGTATTGGATAATCATGAAATTTGGCATGCTTGTAATAGACACATGATAGGACATCCCTGTTTTGGTCTCATCCATTTCTTTTTGTTTTCATTGAGTTATGAATTTTTGAAGTGGATGCATGTGTTGATGTTGTGATTTGGAGCATGTAATTGTGTCTGTTTTTGTTGATTTTCATTGACATGGTTCCATTTGCCCAATTGAGCTCAAATTTGACATGGTAGACCTTGAATATCCCCTGTTTAGGTGTAAATTATTTGAGAATTTTTGGAATTGTTTGATGTGAATTTGAATGCAATAGTTCTGTTTGCATGTTTGGTGTTTCATTTGAGCTAGTTTGCCTTATTTTGTGCATAACATGAATATGATGAATGATATAAACATGAGACCAATGGTGTTTGCTTTTGTTTGACATTAATTTGACTTTGGTTTGAGAATACCTTGCTGTTTAGGAATTTTTCTCACTTTTGGACCCTAGGCTTAGCCTAGTGGTCTTGTTGCTAACATTTGATTGATTTTTCAGGATCAAAAGCATAATGCACATGGAGAATGAATCAAATTGATTGAAATGGTGTTGTTTGATGTTTGTACACTAACATAACATTGTTTTGTAGGTGGTGAAGCTTGGGCTTAAGCTTTGAGCTTGCCTTGTTGTACATTGATCTGTATAGTTTGATTGAGTGAATACTTGCTGTTTATGGTTTGTCTGTCTGATTACTAACTGTGTTTGATTGTTTCCAGGTACTTTAGTTGCTCAGTTCCTTGTGAACTTTTGCTTTGCTTTGCTTAAGCAACTTGCATAGAGGTATAATTTTCTAACTTCATATAGTCTGGGAGACCCGGCTGTTATCGGGCCGGGCAAATGTCTGAAGTCCTCCTTAAGAGGCAATGATTGTGGTTGTTTATTTTTAAGCCCAAGCAGGAAAAGTCCTCTAAAGAAGGCGATTGGTGGAAGTTAGGGATAAGCAGTCTGTCCCCCACTATTTTGTGAGTCTTCTCCTTGCTCCCATTACATGGTTGTAGCATTGAGATCAAAAGCCCAAGATCCTGTGCAGTGCACATTATGTCAGTGTCTTCGAGTATAGAAGGGTTCCCCTATTCTGGACCCATGCTCATTTGTCAGAAGCTCTCCCTGGTTAGGGATAAGAGCTGTGAGGTCTGATCCTCACTTCACCCTTCATCTGCTTCACCTTAGCCTCGTAATGGCAAGGTTAAGAGCAAACCCAGCCCGTACAGACGACTCGCTTCGGCAGTCAAACCTATTGTGTGAGCCCCTTGTTTGGCTATAGTGCGTGCTATGTGGATATCTGATTGACATGCTTGTTTGAGATGCTTGTTCTCATTCGATTATTCTGTATGCTTGTATGTTTGCTTCTTTCCTGGATAGGAATAGTTTGCTTATGCAAGTAGGATAGAAAATTGAACTTAGGGACGACTTTGCATGACAACATCTAGGCTCGAGTCGTAGTCTCCCTAGTGTTGTGTCTCCTTCTGTTCTGGCTAGTAATTCAGTCCCTTTCAGGGGAACTACATCACCCTGATCCTCGTTCCAGACGAGGTATGTAGGCAGGGGGTCGTGCGAGACCTCTCCGAGCAACCTTTTTCTTTTTTGCGTGCGTTTACTTGTTATCTGACTGTATGTTTGGGTTCGGATGCCGACGTAAGCCCAGTGATTGGCTGTCGGGCTCCACGTTTGCCCTTTTGAGTGTGTTTTGGTTCGGATGCCGACGTAATTCCATCCAGTGGTTGTCGGGCTCCATGTTTGCCACCCTTGCTTGTTTGTATGTTTTGTGTTGTTTGGCGTGCGTAAGCCGAACTACAGTGGCTCTGATTCTTGTTCCAGACAAGATATGTAGGCATAAGGTGTGATACCTTATCGAGCTCCCTTCTCTTAACCCCACCTGCGTTCCCCGTGTGTGTGTGTGATGTTTTAGCAACCTATTCTTTATTCTAGGACGTGGATCCCGTCGAGTACGACGGACGTGAGGGGTGCTAATACCTTCCCCTTGCGTAACCGACTCCCTTACCCTTTCTCTTTGGTCGCGAGACCATTTCCTTTCCAGGTTTCTCTGAGCGTTTCCTTTCCCTATTTTGGGATAAATAACGCGCAGTGGCGGCTCTGTGTGTTTTTATTTTTAGCTCGCCGGTTGCTTTTTCGCAGGATGCGACACAGAGGAAGATGATGTTGAAGGAATTCCTGATGAGATTACCCGTCTCCTCGAGCACGAAGAGAAGATCATTCAGCCGCACCTCGAAGATTTGGAAACAGTCAACTTGGGGTCTGAGGATTGTGTTCGTATGGTGAAGATTGGGGCACTTCTTGAAGGGTCTGTCAAGAAAGATTTGATCAGCTTGCTACGAGAATATTCAGATATCTTCGCTTGGTCATACGAAGACATGCCGGGTTTAGATACAAATATTGTGCAACACTTCCTGCCTTTGAAGCCTGAGTGCGTGCCTGTAAAGCAGAAGCTCAGAAGAACTCATCCAGATATGGCAGTGAAGATCAAAGAGGAAGTTCAGAAGCAAATTGATGCGGGGTTTCTGGTGACTTCTACATATCCTCAATGGGTGGCCAATATTGTGCCTGTTCCTAAGAAGGACGGAAAAGTCCGTATGTGCGTTGATTACAGAGATTTGAATAAAGCTAGTCCGAAAGATGATTTTCCTCTACCACACATTGACATGTTGGTAGATAATACAGCTAAATTCAAAGTCTTTTCCTTTATGGACGGATTTTCCGGATATAATCAAATTAAGATGGCACCAGAGGATATGGAGAAGACAACATTCATCACACCTTGGGGAACATTCTGTTATCGAGTGATGCCCTTCGGTTTGAAGAACGCCGGAGCCACGTATCAACGAGCTATGACTACCTTGTTTCATGATATGATGCACAAGGAGATAGAGGTCTATGTTGATGATATGATTGCCAAGTCCCGAACGGAAGTTGAACATGTTAAGCATTTGTTGAAGCTTTTTCAGCGTCTGAGGAAGTTTAGACTCCGCCTGAACCCGAACAAATGTACCTTTGGAGTCCGTTCCGGAAAGTTATTGGGTTTCATTGTCAGCGAGAGAGGTATTGAGGTTGATCCTGCAAAGGTCAAAGCAATACAAGAGATGCCCGCACCCAAAACTGAGAAGCAAGTCCGAGGTTTTCTTGGCCGCTTGAATTACATTTCCAGATTCATATCCCACATGACTGCCACATGTGCGCCTATATTCAAGCTCCTCCGGAAAGATCAGTCTCATGATTGGACCGAGGATTGCCAGAAAGCTTTCGACAGTATCAAAGAGTATCTGTCCGAACCTCCGATCTTGTCTCCGCCTGTGGAAGGAAGACCTCTGATTATGTATTTGACTGTGCTTGAAGACTCAATGGGTTGTGTACTCGGTCAACAAGATGAATCAGGGAAGAAAGAATTTGCTATATACTACCTGAGTAAGAAGTTTACTGATTGTGAGTCTCGGTACTCTATGCTAGAGAAGACGTGCTGTGCTTTGGCTTGGGTTGCTAAGCGGTTGCGCCAGTACATGATAAATCATACAACTTGGTTGATATCCAGAATGGATCCAATTAAGTATATTTTCGAGAAGCCTGCTTTAACTGGGAGGATTGCCCGTTGGCAGATGCTGTTGTCTGAGTATGATATTGAGTATCGAGCTCAGAAAGCTATCAAAGGTAGTATCTTGGCTGATCATTTAGCGCACCAGCCGATTGAAGATCATCAGTCAGTTCAGTATGACTTCCATGATGAAGAGATTCTGTATTTGAAAATGAAAGATTGTGATGAGCCCACACTGGATGAAGGTCCGGAACCAGGTTCCAGATGGACAATGGTGTTTGATGGCGCTGTTAATCAGTATGGAAATGGAATTGGGGCAGTGATAATCAATCCCCAAGGTTCACATATTCCGTTTACAGCAAGGCTAACTTTCAAATGCACGAACAATATGGCTGAGTATGAAGCCTGTATTATGGGACTCGAAGAATGTATTGATTTGAGAATCAAACATCTTGATGTTTACGGTGATTCAGCCCTAGTTGTTAATCAGATCAAGGGTGAATGGGAGACGAATCAGCCAAGTCTCATACCATACAGAGATTATGCAAGAAGGATTGCGACTTTCTTCACAGAAGTTGAATTTTATCATATTCCTCGAGAGGATAATCGGATGGCAGATGCGCTTGCTACGCTTGCTTCCATGATAGTGGTCAGATGGTGGAATGATGTCCCCAATATTACTGTGATGCGCTTGGATAGACCAGCCCACATATTTGCAATTGAAGAAGTCAATGATAACAAGCCTTGGTATTTTGATATCAAGAATTTCCTCCAGAACCAGGTCTACCCGCCTGGGGCATCTGTGAAAGATAGGAAAACTTTGAGAAGGTTGTCAGGCAGTTTCTACCTCAGTGGTGAAGTGCTGTATAAAAGAAATTTTGATATGGTTTTGCTCAGATGCGTGGATAGACACGAAGCAAACCTATTGATGACTGAGGTCCATGAGGGTTCATTTGGTACTCATTCCAATGGACATGCCATGGCTAAGAAGATGTTGAGAGCAGGCTACTATTGGCTGACAATGGAGTCTGACTGTTGCAAATATGTGAAGAAATGCCACAAGTGTCAAATTTATGCGGATAAGATTCATATTCCTCCGACACTTCTGAATGTGATTTCATCACCATGGCCTTTCTCTATGTGGGGAATCGACATGATCGGCATGATTGAGCCGAAAGCGTCCAACGGACATAGGTTTATCCTCGTAGCAATCGACTACTTCACCAAATGGGTTGAAGCCGCTTCGTATGCAAATGTAACCAGGTAGGTGGTTGTAAAGTTTATCAAAAACCAGCTGATTTGCCGTTATGGTGTGCCAGAGAGGATCATTACCGATAATGGATCTAATCTGAATAATAAGATGATGGATGAGTTGTGCGCTGAATTCAAGATTGCACACCATAATTCTTCTCCCTACAGACCTAAGATGAATGGGGCTGTTGAAGCTGCTAATAAGAATATCAAGAAGATTATCCAGAAGATGACTGTCACTTACAAAGATTGGCATGAGATGCTGCCATTTGCTTTGCATGAATATCGTACGTCTGTACGCACTTCAACAGGGGCAACCCCTTTCTCTCTTGTTTATGGTATGGAAGCTGTTCTCCCAGTAGAGGTGGAGATCCCGTCAATGAGAGTCTTGATGGAAGCCAAGTTGACTGACGCTGAATGGGTTCAGAGTCGTTATGACCAACTGAATTTGATTGAAGAGAAGAGATTGACTGCCATGTGTCATGGTCAGTTGTATCAGCAGAGAATGAAGAAAGCATTCGATAAGAAGGTCAAGCCTCGTGTGTTCAGAGAAGGTGATCTTGTGCTCAAGAAAGTCTTGTCTTTCGCGCCCGATTCCAGGGGCAAGTGGACTCCAAACTACGAGGGTCCATATGTTGTTAAGAGAGCCTTTTCAGGCGGAGCTTTGATGCTTACAACAATGGATGGGGAGGATTTCACTCGTCCTGTGAATTCAGATGCAGTCAAGAGATACTTTGCCTAAAAAAAAAAGTATATGCAAATGAAAAACAGAATAACTCGCTAAGCTGAAAACCCGAAAGGGCGGCTTAGGCAAAAATGAGCATCTTGGTGGATAACCTGCAAAGGTAATCCAGGCAAAAAATTAGAGACTTTAAAAAAGCATATTTGCATCCCGCTAGATTGAGTACCTCACTCTGGGGCAATCTAGGCAAAAATTAGGGATCAGGCAAGTAACTGCATCCTGACAAGACTTTCTGTTTCATCAGATGTCTGTTCGTCAGAAGATTCTCGATTCGTCGTCAACTGAAGCTTCGAATACATCGAGATTCAAATTGGTAGAGAAAGGATCATTATGTTCAATGTAGCCCTCTTCCAATATATATCACTGATTTCAAATTTGTACAGATCTATGGAGTCTTGCCATTTGCAGACTACCATTCCATCAAATAAATTTGAGCTTTTATCCAATTATTTGCACTCTTATTTGTTTCAATTCAACAAATGTTTTGCATGTTTTAATTGATAAAAATATCATTGTCTTAAAAACAAAATTTTTCAAAGATTATTGTTTTAAACAAAGTGAACATTCACAATGATAAAAGGATACTCGAAGAATTTCTCAGTGCTCTCCCAAGGGTGGCATGGTTTCCAACAGGTAGGACATTTGTTCATACTCCTGGTTTGGTTTGTATCCTTCTTCTCCAGATTTGGTTGTTGGGGTTGTTCCCCAAACAGAGATTTGGTTGTTGGGGTTGTTCCCTAAGCAGAGCTTCTGTGGATGTTGACTCCCCGAAGCAGAGTGGTGTATTGAAGACTCAGTCTGTTCTCCAGCAGTAGTCTCTCCCCGGCTTGATTGCTCAGGTGTTCAGAAAATTTATGGTTAGTGGGTTGATATCCCCGTATCCCGTATTTCTCCCCAAGTGAGTTGCCAGCATAATTGCAAGTCGAGTTGTTGGTGGGGTTGTTCCCCAAGCAGAGGTTGTTGAAGACTCAGTTTTCTCCAGCAGCAGTTTTCCCCGGCATGGGTGTTTTCCTTGTGGAAGATTCGGCGATCGATGGTTTGTCATCCTGGTGCCCTGTCACTTCCTCCAGTGGGTCGCTATGCCCAAACTTCATTTGTTTCCTCGGTACAGTCACGAGTAGAGTAGTTATCGATATCCCCATCCAAGTCGCGAGCAGAGTTGTTGTCACTCCTTCCCAGCGCGGTCGTGAGCGGATTTGTTTACCTTCTCTCTATCAGAATGGTTGTTATTCTCAGCAGAGCAGGATTTATTTTCCTACTCCGTGGTTGATTGGGTTGATATCCCAGTATTTTCACCCACTCTCCCCAGCTTTTGTCTGCAGAGCGGTTGTTGTGGCAGTATTGCCTGTTGAACCTCTTTCAATCCCCGGTATGGTCGGTTGATAGCTCCGTCATCCGGAGATGGTATTGGTTTCCTGATTACTTTTCGATCCTCAGTAGAGCGGATTTTGTTGCAAAATCTGCTGATGTGATCCATCAGATGCGTGTTCGCCCCGAGTAGAGTGGTTTGTTGCAGAATCTACTTGTTTGGTGTTTTCCTTCCTCAGTGGGTTGTTCCCCCAAGAGAGTAGCTGACAGTATCCCCAGTAGAGTTACTTATGCAGCCAAACTCTATCCGGTGACCTTTGCTCCCTCAGTGGGTTGTTCCCCAATGGAGTTATGTTGGATCCGCTCCCACGACAGTGTTTGCTAGGATCCCCTGCAGGATTTTGAGATTTTTCTCTTGTTCCCCGACAGATTCGTCTTGGTGGCCGTTTTGCCCGTTGTGACTTTCTGTGCCCTAGTTGGGATGATCGCTGATCCGTTGCTCATAGATTTGGTATTCTCCAGATATCTCTGATTCTTTTGCTTCTGCTTCCCAGCAGTACCCGCAGATCCTTGCTTTATAGCATACAGATCTCCGGCAGAATTGGCTTTCCATTTGGTTTTCCCCTGGAAGTGTAATACCGGGCGTTTGATTCCTGGCACCTGTTGTGTTAGAAATGTCTGTTTTGTCAGCATTCATCAAACATAAATCACGCATATTCATGCATATTCATGAAACATTCAGATATTCATGTTGCATTTTTTGCCATATATCCTTTGTTTGTTATTCCCTGCTATGGCGATATAGATCTTTATAGATCTTCCTAAGCAGATGTCGGGTGTTAAATCTCTCCATATAGAGTCAGCCCATAAGCAGAAAGTGTCTGTCTTTCCTTCTGCGGTTCCCCACTGAGATATACCCTCGTGGATGACGGTTTCTTCCGTTTCCTCCCAACATATATATTGGGATGGAGTTTTCCTATTGAGTTATATCCTCATAGGACGTGTCTTGATTCGGTCTGTCTTTTCGGAATATTCCCGAATTGGCGTTTTGTCAACTATATCGTGCTTCCCAGTGGGTTGTTCCCCAGCGGAGTTTTCGGGCCTCTACCCTTATACCGGTAGTTGTAAGTCCTATTGTTCATTTCCTCTTGGCGGAATTTGTGGTTATATACCTTTCATTCCTCCGCAAGAGTCGATTTTGGCCCCTACCCTTATACCGGTAGTTGTAAGTCCTATTTTCCTGGCTTTCTTGGCGGAAATGGTGGTTATATACCTTGTAGTCCCCAGCCAGAGTTGTTGGTTTTCTACCTGATAGTCGGTAGTCGTAAATCCTAATTCCCTGCTCTCCAACAGAGTTTGCGGTCTGTTATAAAAACTCATTTTTGGTTTCTCGTGCGGATTCGTGATTTATTCTATCCCCACGCAGAGTTTTTGGTTTTCTACCCCGTATTCGGTAGATGTAAACCCTAATTTGTGGTTATTCCCACCAGAGTATGGCTTCTACCCCGTGTTCGGTAGTTGTGAGTCCTATCTCTTCTCCCCTAGCAGTGGTAACCTTTGTGGTTCGATCTGGTTGTTGGTGGATTTCCTGTTGTTGTGGTGTTATCCCAAACAGAGTTCTGTTCCCGGTGGTGATTTGTATCCCCAGTGGAGTTTGGTGGTCTTCTACCCCGTATTCGGTAGTTGTAAATCCTATGTCGCTGTGATTTTTTCTCCCCAGCGGAGTGGTATCTTATGATACGTGTGGATAATTGCCGGTTGCTAGCAATTTTATCCTCAGCTGAGTCTTTGGTTTCTTACCCAGTAGTCGGTATTGTTAAACCTCTTGTTTTCTCAGCCAGATTTTGGTCTCCTACCCCGTATTCGATAGATGTAAACCCTAATCTCTTTGCGGTTATCTTCATTCAATATTCGATGTCGATATTCCTCCCTGTTTCTGGTTAGTGGCTCTTGAGTAAGCACTTGTATTCCCAACAGTCTTCTGGATCATTGCCGGATGCTTGCAATGTTATCCTTTTTGAAGTCGCCAGTGGGTCTTTTCACCGTTTGCTAGTGATTTGTTCCCCGGATCATTGATTGTTTGTCAATGTATTCCCAGTTTTGCGGATAATTGCCGGATGCTTGCAATTAATCCCCAGCGGATCTCCTTTCATTTACCCTTTTGTTGGTAATGTTGTTACTCCCTTTGATTGGTCATCATTATATGCCTGTTTGGTATCCCGATGCCTCTCTTTTCGGACGATTTATCCTTCATTAACCCTCATACCGGTTGTGGATAATCTTCCATGCGAGTATACTATCCACGTTCTGACGGTAATGGATAATATATCTCATGCACTCTTCAGTTGAAGCCTTTTGTGTTTCCCTGGTCGAGTAAGATTCGTTATTCCCCTTTGCGGAGTCGAACATTCTTGTTGTTGGATAATTGTCGGATGCTTGCAATTTATCCCTTTGAGTTGTCTTTCGTTTACCCGGATGCTTGGTATCGATTGTCTCTCATTTGGTTAGTCACCTATTATATACTTCGGTATCTCTGGTGTCTTTTCCTTTCGAGTATATTATTCACGGTCTGCCGGTAATGAATAATATGTCTCATGCGCTCTTTGGTTGGAATCCTTTGTTGATTTTCCCCAGCTAAGCGAGATTCGTATTCTTTGTAGAATCGAGTATTCATCCTTTAACCAATTTGTGTTTCGGATGTGTGTTTTGGCATATATACCAATTCACTTTTCGGTAGATCACCTATTATATACTTCGGTATCTCTGGTGTTCCTTACCATGCGAGTTTATTATCTACGTTCTGACGGTAATAGATAATATATCTCATGAGAGTATCTTATCCACGGTCTGCCGGTAATGGATATTATATCTCATGCACTCTTTGGGTTTGTGTCCCCAGTTGAGTAAGATTCGTTTTCCCGTCGTGGATTCGAATGTCCATCCTATAAGTTGTTTTGCTTTTTCAAGCTTCCTTTCGGATGATGAGTGTCTTGGCATATATACCAATTCACATTTCGGTCGGTCACCTATTATATACCTCGGTATCCCTGGTGTTCCTTCCTTTCTACTCCCTATTATGACTTTGGTCCCTTGTGGAGTCAGATTTTCCTGAGTTTCATACCCTTCGTTGGTCTTTCTCAGATGTTGGTTGATTGATATCTCTCACCCTTATACCGGTCTTAGATATTCATTCTTCCCGAGATTGTTACCCTTGTACCGGTAACACCTCATTTCTTGTTGCTTCCCCAGGAGAGTCTCTTTGTTAGACATTCCCCTGCGGAATTTCCTTTGGTGATTTTTACCCTTTTGCTATATGGGCGTTTCCCCCAATATATGCATTTCCCGGCAGGGAGATTCTATGTGAATCTTTTCCTGGTCCGAATCCGGATTTTTATCCGAAGTATCCTTCGTGGATATTTGAGTCAGCTTATGTCTTTCCAATGGAGTTATTTTCCTCTGGAATTCTTTATTCCCCGGTGTGAGTCCTTTGCTTCCCCAGCAAGTTCTCCAGTCCGATGTCTGCTATCCCCACTCGGAGTCGTGACTTAGTCACGCTGTGTCAGTTTTGTCATTTCCCTAATCAAAGTCGTGTCCTGCTCACGCATTCTTTTCTTACTATCCCCTATAAGAGTCTTGTTAGAGTCTCTGTTCCTGGTGAGTGTATTACTCCGATGGATCGTCTTTTCTTCTGTGCGAATCATATATTCCCCACAGAATTTGCTTTTGCATGCATACATCTGCATCATGAGGTCTCTTAGGGACCAAAATTCGTCTCATTACTAATATTTAAGCCCATTCTACCGCGTCGAAATGAAGATTTCTAAACTTCACTTCTCCGGATAGAATGACCTTAAATAGGGGCATCTGTAAGACCCCAATTTTTGCCCTAAGATCCCTCATGGCTCATATCATATCATATCATGGCCTCAAGGATCATTGCATACCCTAGCTGCCCTCCTAGTGGGTGGGATACCTTGTGAGTGTGTTTCTTGATCACCAAGCATGTATTGCATTTGTGTATCATTGCTTTTCATATGTTCACTAACCAAAAGTACAAAAATATTGTCATCTAACCATGTTACTTGCAGATGAAGCTAGCCAGGCCAAAGCAGTTAAATCAGGCATTGAGCATTGGATGGTGACCATTCTTGAAGAATTTGGGCACCATGATCATTCAAAAGAGTTCATATAACTTATGATATCATTTGGAATCAAGATCTCATGTGAAAGAGGCTTGGAATTCATCAGAACATGGCCCAGTCAAACAAAAGTCAACAAAAGTCAATTGCGGTCAACTGTGCGTTTAATCAGGGATTGGAAGGTGTGAGATGGTCGGAAAGGTCTCATTCATGTCCATATAAGTCTCATTTGGCATTTCAAAGATCAAGGTTGAAGGAATTGGAGTCAGACAAAAAGTTTCCCAAAATGGAAATGACCTGTAATTCTCACCTGCCCAAAATGGAAAGTTTTTCTCCCAAATATTACGTGTCCAAGAAAGCTTCAAATGGAATTTTGTCCAACATGAAAGTTGAAGATCTTGTCCTCACCATTCCAAAAAGTCCAAGAACTTGAAAATCCCATGTATGGTTGTCAAGTTATGGTCCAGTGAATTTCAAAAATGACCCATAATCAGAGGGACATAACTTCCACATGAAGTGTCCAAATTGGATGTTCTTTATATGCACAAACTCCATTTGACATGTACTTTCATGGTGCATAATTGGATTTTCTCAAAAAAAGTCAATGCAAAAGGTCAAATTTCAACTGTACAGTTAAATGAACCAGGGGCAAAATTGTCCAACTTGTGAAATAATTGGAATTTTTGAGTGGGGATTTTTGCAACACTTCACAAATGGCATTTGAAACTTGTTGGAATATTCATAACATGCCAAGGCCTCATGGTTTGAAAATTGGCTTTTTGAATGAACTTGAAAAATGAACAAAGTGCCATGACATAGTGAAATTGAGAAATATACATTCAATGGACATGGGACCAATTCCATTAGCTCCTAAATGAGATTTGTGACTTGCTCAAAGTGATAAACCACTGTTGCATTGCTTCTAACCATCCAAGGGCAAAAAGGCCAAAATACACACATAAGCTCATTTTGCTAATCACCATTTTTTGCTAATCTTGATTATGAGTTGGATTAAGAGCATCATATATAAGCATAATTGTAACAGAAACTAACAACACTAATCACAATTTTCAGATCCAAAAGCAAAATCTCACCAATTCTCTCATTTCTCTCCAATTTTTCACCAAGAACTTTTGCATCAATTCACCAATTTTCACTGATCTTTGTGCTAATTCTTTGCAGATTCATCATTGTTAGGTAGTCTAGGATTTCTGTTTGCAGGAATTGAGTGAAGATTCAAGCCAATTCGCAGCTGTTGTAAAGTGGTTCTTCCATGGCAGTTAGCAAAACCTGTTGATTCGAGCGTTCTTGAGCTGGATTCCCTTTATCATTCACCTTCCACAAAGATTTTCTACATCTGTTTCTATAATCCAAGACCTAACACGCACGGTTTCACCACTGCAGCATCAACAAGGTGAAAGATTCGATCATCACCATTTCAAAAATTATGTTGTGGTTATTGTAGAGCGTTGCTTGTAGATCATGCAGAACCTTAGATCTTGAATTACCATGATGAACTGAGCGAGTTATCGCGATTTGAGGTTTTGTAGTAAAACCTATTTTGAATCGATCTGTGATGTACAGTAGGAATTGGACATTTTCATCCTCATATTGTTAATCCTCTTTGAAAGACGCTTCCGTCCATATATGAATCGTTAGTTTTGGTTGCGATGCGTTCTTCACGAATTTTCTGGAATTCGTTGGTGTTCATGCCTAAGAACGCTCCAAGAACAGGTGTTTGATCCTGCTTCCTGCGTTTCCGTTTCGAATTGTTGTTTCCCGCTTGGACGCACGAATGAAACATTGCCACTTCATTTAGTAATACGGCAACGTTTTGGCCTTAGACGCCATTATTACGAATTTGCCATTTCGTTCATAATTAATTACTTAAATCTATATAAATCCTAAATAATTATTTCAATAAACCTTACAAAACTTCTAAAAATCATAAATAAATCATCCTTAGTCCAATTAATTTGGGACTTTTTTTGATAATCTCCATTTTTAATCTACTTTTTTTTAGGCATAGAAATTTAAGTTGTGCCTGGTAGAAAATTTAATTGGTATAGGGATGTTCATCATGTGTGCTATTTTGATGTGTTTTACCATTTTTATCACCAAATAATCATACATGCTCCAAATTGGATGAAAATTCACATGATGATTCTTGACCCTCTCCTGGAGATTTTGACATATGATTTGTAATTTTTGGACCTCTGGTTTGCTAGATGTGATTAATTCTTTTTGAGTGTGACAATATGTGTCACACTTTGATATGCTGAGTTTATGAATTATTTTTCCATGCTTCCATTAGGCCTATGGTTCTGATTTTTTGCATGAGGTACCTTTGACATGTTAACTTTCAACATGAATTTTTGTGGATTTAATTGATCTATTTTCTATTTGATTAGAATTTTTGTTTGCTGCTTAGCATTTTTAGGGCTTTGCTTGTGTAACATTTTTTCCCATGTTGCCAAATCCTCATCCCTAACCCTATGAATACGAAATTTGGTGAAGTAGTTCCTGACATGTGTAGCTTTCATTTGGATTTGGTCCTACTCATTTCCCATTTAATATCACTGTTTATCATTTGATTGAAGTTGGGGTACATTTTGTGACTTGATTTGGTTGAGTTTTTGCATGCCTTAACATGTTGATTTAATTTCCAGAGTTCCTTTTATCCAAATGGTATGAAAATTGATATGTAGCTCACTGAATAGGTGCTGGTTAAACATGATTTTTTGTGAGATTTATTGAGTTGCTTTGGTTTGGGTTTAATTGAAATTATTCTGTTTGTGCATATGTGGTTCTTACTTACCTAGTTTGACTTAGATTGTGCATGAAATTAATTTGGTGTATGGTTTAGACATGAGACCAATTGGATTATCTTTGTATTTGAATTATCTTGACTTTGATCATGATTTACTTGCTGTTTTAGGATTTTTCCATCCTTTGGACCCTAGGCTTGGCCTAGTGGTCTTGTTACTTATGTTTGAGCTTGACTTTGACTTTTCAGGTTAAAAAAAAAGCTAACGCCTTAAGGAGGTTGATTCATAATTGAGTTGTTTACTTTGATCATTGTATACTAATTTGTTTGTGTTGTAGGGTGCTTGGTTCACATGGACTTGGTGCTATGCACATCATTGTTTGATTGTTGATTGATTCTTATTGTTGTTGTTTTGTTTATGTTGGGATGCTGATCATATTTGACTGATTTCAGGTATCCTTAGTTGCTCAGTTCTCTTAAGAACTAGCATTGCTTTGCTTATAAGCAATTGGCATTGAGGTATAGCACCTTCTTCTTCATGTAGTCTGGAGACCCGGCCCGTTATTTGGCCGGGCAAACTGTCTGAAGTCCTCCTTAAGAGGCAATGCTTGTGTGTGTTTATATTTGTCCCAAGCAGGAAAAGTCCTTCAAATAAGGCAATTGGTGGATCAAAGAGATAAGTAGCCTATCTCCCACTATTCTGTGAGTCTTCCCCTTGCTCCCATTACATGGTTGTAGCATTGAGATCCAAACCCAAGATCTATAGAGTCTTCAATTGGGGAAAGAGTTCCATCTTTCTGAACTCCCCCACATTCTTATATTTACATGCTCTCTCGGACCTGAGATAGAAGCAATGAGGCACACCCCTCATATCCTTTCATCTGCTTCACCTTAGCCCCTCAATGGCAAGGTTAAGAGCGACACTTACCTATTACAGTGGACTTTCATAGTCAAACCCTTTTGATTGAGCCTCCTTGTTTGGTTATAGAGTGTGCTATCTGATTATTTGTGATTTATTATGCATTTGTACACGATTGCTTGCATGCCTTAGTGCATTTACTATCATTGATTGCCATAGTGCATTTATCATCTTTGTTTGCCATTAGTGCATGATCACTTCTTTTGTCCTTGAGACATTGTTGTTTCCCCATTGAGGACAATTGTAAGTCCATATAGATTGGCTTTTGTTCCCATGATATGGAAGAGATAGAGTGTAAGACCTCATTGGTCACTCATATCTTCTTTGTTCTTTGTTTGAGCATTGTTGTTGTATGTGAGGATTCATTGTAAGTCCCTGTGATGTGGCATTTGCATTCCTAGGATCATACTGTGGAGGTCAACATAAGTCCAGATAGATTGGCAGTTGACTTCCCTGTTTTGTGTTTTGTTTTATTCTGATGGAGATTAGTGTAAGTCCATAGAGTGGCTTCTGATATCCTTACTTGTTTTAGGAGACAGGTATAAGACCATTGAGTGGCATCCAGTATCCGCTTTTATTTACTTTCATCTGTTACCATGTTCATATTATTGCTCATTTGTAGCCTATTCCTAAGGACCCACTTGAATCATCTTCTATATGATTTCAAGAGGTGAACCTTCCTAAGAAGTTTTACATAATTTTTCCATTCATCCCATTGTGTCCTAAACCTTTTCACACATGTTTTAAAAACTTGAAATAAATGTTGTGCAAACATTCTCACCCCCTTTCCAAATTAGAAACTTGGACCTTAAGTCCATGATTTTCCAAACTCCATTCTGTAAATACTTCTTTGAATTGACTTTAATCATACTTTAACCACACTTTGTAGATAATTCCAAATCAATTAACCCCATCCATTCAAATGATTTTGTGGCTTTGTCCATGTTTGTTAAGTTCTCATACATTAGCCATAGGTTTGATTTATCCTAGTTGGTTGATGTTAACCTCACCTATTTGTCCTTAGTTGATTGAATTGTAAGTCTTCCTCGCTTATTATAGGGTTAACCCCTCACTAGCGAGTGGAAGCTTTTCTCACATGGTGGACGTGTTGTTTCATAAGGTTGAGTTTTCTCCCGTGGATAACGTAAAGCCTTAAGTGCTATTGTTTTAAAATGAACTCACCAATGTTTTGGAAATTTTTTAGCCGAACTACGGCGTTTTGATCCTTACCTTTGATGGAAGGTACGTAGGCAACGGGTTCATCCGTTCGAACACAAAAATAATTAACTTGTATATTCTTTTCTCATCATCCCAATCATGTTTGCACAATAAATATTTCATAACAAATAACAATTTTATACAACAAGTGTGAAAAGGGCTCCCTAGGAGTACCTAGGACGTAGTGGGTGCCTAACACCTTCCCATTGCGTAATTTACCCCTTACCCAGACTCTCTGATCTTTTCATTAGTTTTCTATGTGTAAAACTTCTTAGGCTTTTGTTCGCTTTTTAGCCAGTCCTTCGGATAAATAAAAGTGCGGTGGCGACTCGATTCATTGTATGCTTTGCTTATGGTTTAATCAATAAATCATATAGCGACGAATACACCGCTACAAGATGCTACCTAGTTTATATGCTGATGATTGGGCTATGACTGCCCTTGGACTTAGACAGAGTGTCCTGTACTTGCTGAACCAGATAGGATGGGAGACATCCCCTATCCTGAGACATTTCACCACCTACCGGAGACTCACACTAGAATTCCTTAGCTCATTAATCTATCTACCCAGCCATGGAAAAGGAATTAGCAGAGGTTTTATCCAGTTCAGAATGTTCAATATGGAGTACCAATTTAATATTAGAGACTTTACCAATCTTTTGGGTTTTCCTACCTCCTTTGATACATTCACTGTAAGCCAGGAAGAACTTTTTGAACATAGAGAACTTGAACACTTTTGGGGTAAGCTGACTGGAAGTGATGAGCCCGAAGAACATGAGTTTCTCTCTGGGAACATACACAACCCGGCTTTTCGCTATTTCCATAAGATCCTGACCCACACTTTATTTGGGAAGAAGCCAAATAGTACTTCAGTTTCACGTGATGAACTCTTCATCATATTCTGTGCTTCCCAGAACCGTCCAGTGAACGGTGCCACTTTTATGTTAGCTAATTTGGACCACCTTACCCAGGATGAGAGAGCACCCATTAGAATAGGCGGTTTGATAACTATGATAGGAAACGCCATTGGATTACGTCAGCCTATGCTTGACCTTAGCCCTTTTTGTGGCATTACCACTATGAGTATACCTTTCCTCTTCAACACTATGTTTATAGCGAACCTTGGGACTGATGAGTTTGAGCTTATTATTGATAACCAGGTTCTCTGCCTATTCACCATGCCCGATCCTAGGACTAGCATTCATAACCGCAGTAACTGGCTCTATAATCTGAATGAAACCCCAACTCCTGCTAGATCCACTGAATCCATCCAGGACTATGAGATTTGTGATGACTATGAGAACTATGTTGACCATACCTCTCATGCTGAATCTGACCCTCAGACACCATCCGGATACTATGATATTGACCCTCCTCCTCAGCCTGTTCAGACCGAAGAATCGGCCATATCCGACCTCCGGCATCATATGCCCGGAACTGATTATAACACCGCCATTGAAGCTTTGATGTCAGAACAAGACGCCCTCAGAGGAGAATTTACTAACATGAGACACGAAGTTCTAGGATACATGAGCAGTATGACGAATCAGTTCCACGAGTTGCTACATCATGTTAACTCTTTTGCTCCTCCGGCCAGAGATCGTAGAGAGGGATAGAATTTAGTTTTTTTTTCTAAGTTATTTAGTTTTAAGTTAGATTATTTATTAATGTTCACATTTATCTCTCTTTCATTTCATTGTTTTCCTTTCCTGTATTACATTATGATCATTTTATTGAAGTTGTTTATTTAATTTTATTATGCAATAGCTATTATGCTCTACTGTTGCTACCTATGAATTATTATTATACAAAGCAGATTAAGCGTGCATAATAAATTAAATTGCAGAATAAACCCACCATAAGCAAAACAAAACAAATAAAAAAAATAAAAAAAATAAATTCACTACCAAAGTAATTCTGTGAAGCGCTACTGAAGCCTTGCCATAAAGGAATGCGTGACGAGCGTCACACAATCCATAACGGACGGCACGCCTATTGCCTGTTACGAACGTCACACTCCTGTGACGAGCGTAACACTCCTCAGACTAGTGAACGTTAAGGAGCCGTTGGAGACGAACGTTACACCTTTAACTTTTTACCTTCCCCATTCATTTTTCATTTAACCACACTTAATTACTTTTCAACCACTTTTTCTTTCCACCTTCCAAATTCTTCTCCTATAAATATCCACCAAACCTTCCTTCATTCACCACAAACAATTCTCTCCTATCAAATACATTTCTTTTTCTTTCCAAATCACCCCTTCAAAATTCATCACAATGGCGGGAAATCAGAATTTTGGAAATATCATCTTCCGATCCGAAGATGACAATTATCAGAGAGAGCAATTCGAGCGTTTCCAACAGCGAGGCGTCGTTTCCACCAGGTACCCCGATTTAACTTGTTTACAACAATTAGGATTACTCCAAGGTATCGAATGGATGCTCCGTCAAGCCAACTTAACCTTCCTTTGCACTCATAATCAACCCACCTACCCATCCCTAACCTTAGAATTCTTGAGTTCATACGACTACACCACTCCCGCCGGTGAAGACGAATTTTTAACCGGTACCGCAACCTTCCGTATGTTCAACACCGAGTACTCCTTAACCCAAAACCAATTGAGTACCATGCTACAATTTCCCATAGAAGGTCTGCTACACCCCAGAATCCCTCCAAACTCAAACTGGAACACAGTTGGCGTTTTCGGCCTTTTTAAGAAAATTTCCGGTATAGATACCTACAATTGGGAAGAGCTCCTTCTCTCCCATATACATAACCCCACTATCCGGTACTTTATCCGCATCTTGCAAAACACAGTTTTTGGAAGACCAAACAACAACAAGGTCAACTCAAAGGAGCTATTCTTCCTCCAGTGCGTCTTCGAACCAGATACTCAGGTAAACGCCGCCTCCTTTCTCTTTCATCATATCCGCACCTTATGTGCTAGAGGCCGGCAACCTTTTATAATTGGTGGATTAATCACCACCATAGCACTTGGCCTACACCTAGGGGATAAACTCCAAACTTTAGAATCTCTACCTCCCCTATCTATGGATATCAGCTACTGTCGATCCAGCCGCCTGATTAAGAACAGAGTAGGCGGAGAATATTATCTTATGGTGAACAACCAGGCAGTCCCAAGTGTTGTTCTACCAAATATCGCCCTAACTGATGTCACAAACCCCGACCGCCACCTCTATGATCTAAACGCTCCCGAAGCCACCGAGCCTTCACAAACAAACCCGCAAACAGATGAGTTTGATGCTATGGAGCAAGGTGATCATCCGCCTACACAACAGTCAGTCCCGCTCAACCCTTCCGGCAATACAACTGGCCCATCCTCCCAACGTCGTCGACGAAGAAGGCCTGCAACCAACGACGACATCATGGATGCTATTGAGGGTATGCAGGCACAGAATGTCGAGATGATGCAGATGATGCATCAAATGCAACAACAACAGGATGCTAGGAATGCCATAACCGATCAGCGGTTTACTGAGTTGTTCAGCAGGTTCGACAACTTAGACTTACGTCAGAGATCACCAGGCCCAAGAACCAGAGGCGAAAGACAACCTTAGTTGTAGTTTCTCTTTCCTTTCCATATTGTATTTCATTTTCTTAAAACATTGGGGACAATGTTTAATTTAAGTATGGAGGGGAAAACTTGTTCTTCCTATTTCCATTTTTCAAGTATGTACTTTTCCTTTTAATGTTATTTCCCTTTTAATTAAAAAAAAAAAAAAAAATTTAAGTTAAGTCCCGAGTGTGAAAATTTCTATTATCTATTCCCTCAAAAATTTTCATGAGCCATAACAAAAATTTAACACACCCAATAAGTATAAAGGTCGCTTATTTTATACAACTTGAGTGAAATCAAGACAAAAATTATTACCATAACAACGCTCTGAGAACCTCAACATGTTAGATCAGGATAAGTACCTCTTATACCAATCCCTTGAACTTTTAGTTTTATAGTAACCCCGAGTAGTTTATACGAGAAGTCAGCACCATCTTAATAGCAAACTACGTGGAGAGCCGATGAATATAAGTGAATGATCCCCAAAATAACATAAAATATATGAATATATCAGGAAATGCACTGATTAAATTAGGTGATCCTTACCAGATCATTTAATCTAAAGGTTGCAGATCATGCAAAAACACAATATGAAAGATCCATTATGAGTTGGTTCAGTAGGTATCTGGTACTGAACTCGGTAGGGCGGACTACGGTTCGATCCCCCACAATTTGCAATGGACTGAATAACGAAGTTATCCGACTTATGTACCAGAACTTCTAGCTAAAAGCGGATCATAATCACTAACCGGTTACTCCACTATGTGCGCGAAAAGATAAAGGGCTTAATGTGATTTCGCTAGAATGAAAGCGGGTGAAATAAAAGTAAAGGAACTAGGATAGCTATAATGGCACTACTTGAACTGATTTGCATAAGGTAGGGTTATCTAAGTTGTAACGGTAGTTGTTGATGTCAAGATTAAACTCAAGCTGCTTCTAAACAGAATCCACTTGCAACCTATTACGAATTGATGTGTGTTTTGAGACTTCACCTGGCTAAATTTTTGAAAACGAGTTCTATACTGAATTTTGCTTGAGGACAAGCAAAGATCTAAGTATGGGGGAGTTTGATAACACGAAATTATATCATATTTTAGGACTTAATTCCATTAAATTCTATGACTATTTATTTCGGTTTACTGCATTTTATAAGGTATTACGTGGTATTTTCTTCCTATTTGTCTCAGGTAGCCTATTTTGAAGCACAAGTAAAAATGGAAGAAAAGGAGGTGCAAAAAGGAGAGAAAAAGAACCAAAGGCCAAAGCCCAGCCCAAAGCGCACAAGAAACCAATGCTGTGCCTGTGACGGACGTCACAGGGGGCGTGACGAGCGTCACACAAAACAGCCTTGTGACGGACGTCACACATGGTGTGACGAGCGTCACACCATTCCACTATCTTTTTGGCGCAAGTAACGGCCTCAGAAGACTTGAAGAGACGTTGAGGAGTTTGTGTCCTATATCCACGCCATGCATTTAGCCACGTTGAAGACCCTTGGGAAACGAAAAGCAGTTACCAGCACCAATATAAATAGCTACTTCAAAAACTAAAAGGGTTCCTCGGTTTTTCCACGCTCACACTGCCGAAGCTTTTCCAGTTTTCTTTCTTTTTACGCTTTTGCTTATTTTCTTTTCCAGCAACTCAACATTGTTTATTTATTTATTTCTTTTGCAAGTTCTACATTTCTTTTCCCTTGCAATTTACCTTTCCCTTTTTAGCATTTAGATATTTTTCGCATAATAGTTTCTACACCGGAAACTATCGTGTAACTTTTTATCGGATCTAACCTTACGTTAGATTCTAGTTTTATTTCCTTGGTTTAATTTATTGTTTAATTGAAGAATCCAAGAACAAATCCTACCGGCTTGTGGTGGAGTGTTCAAGACTATTGTATTACGCATTCAGGTTCTTTAATCATTATTTAATGTTTCGTTTTATTATTTATTTATATTATCTGCCTGGAATGAGTCTGTTTATGCATGATATGTATTTTTGCTTGTTTAGCATGTCTGGCTAATTCGCCTAGATATCGGTATGTAAAGTAAGCAGAATAAGGGATCAAGACTAAGTCGGTCTATTTAAACTTAAAATTAAAATCAATCTTTTTACGGTCTCAACTTACAGGTTTAATAACAAGATTTTTTTTACAAAAGTAAAGGACATAAAGAAGTTAAAATCAATAGAGCGAGAGTTTGAGGTTTTAACTGGACAGTGTAAGTTAGGCATTAATTCTAGATCAGGGCGAGAGCAAGTTTTAGAGTTAATTAAATTCTGACCTTTTCCAAAAAGTATTTTTAAAGATTGAATGTGAGGACGAGAGTTAAGCATTTGGATTTAATTATATAACCTAAGTCAACAGAGCGAGAGTTTGAGATAAGGGTGTTTAAAACGGTCAGTGTTTTCTTAAGAAGAGTTTCTGCAACTTTATTGCTTTCAAAAAGTGGTTTTTGACTTAATTATAAGTGACAGCTACATTAATATAAAATCATGGTTTATTCAACAGAGCGAGAGTTTGAGATAAAACCTTTAACCAATAAAGTTAACCGAAACGATTTATTTTAAAACCAAGAAACCGACAAAGACTTGATTCCCTAGTTTTGACGAACTACATACCGATATCCGTTTTATTAATATTTAATCTAGATCTTAGTTTAGCCTTTAGTTTTTCCCCAAACAATCAACCATTATTCACCTTAGCTTTACGTAGTAACCTTAGATAACGGTATATCGATTCATAAGTCCATGTGGGATCGATATCTTTTAAAACTACGCGATAGAACTGTGCACTTGCAGTTTGTATCCCCATTCTCGACTCACACAGTCGAGCGATCACTAATGAAGATGGAGAACAAAGAAAGCCAGAGGATCTTCATTTGGGTAAACACTTTGAACTCAACTTTTCCTTTTCTACGAAATCTTCTTTTTCTTCTTAAGTTACTTAGTCTATAGGAATTAGAAGTTGTGATGTTATTGTGGTTGGTTATCTGAGGAAAATGTAAAGAATAGTGGAGTGTGTAGGATAGGAGAGTGGCTATGCTCAACTGCAATCAAGGAGAAGCTTTCTCAACAATGGTGAAAAAGATATATTGGTGAGTGGCGAGGAAGATTGAGTGCATAGAGAAAGAGTGATTGATAGTGGAAGCTTGCAGAATGAGAATGATTATTGGAGATTGAGGATGGAATTTAGAATATAGAGAGAGAGATTGATGTAACTATTTTAGGCAACAAATTAGGGCAGTTAGTTACAGTTAGGGTAAAGTCAAGGTTAAATGGATTCAAGAGAAAATTTGTTAAGAATTCTAACCTTGTTAAGTTTCTGTTAGAAGTGGATTGAATTGGAAGTTAGTTTAGTATAGTGAAAAAAATTAGGTTATCTTGATTATTGATTAATTGAAGTTGGTTAGTGTAGGTTACTTGAATTAAATTATTATTGTTAGCTTGACTTGGTGAGAAGTTAGAAACTTGGAGTAATGTTATTGAAATGTTATTGAAGATAGAGTTATTGTAAGGGAATGTAATCATAAAAATCAATTTAGTTAGTTTACTTATGTTGAATTAGGCTAGAGTTATATTATTTAAATTTTTTTTTGAAAGTAATGACATGTTAACTAAATTGTGATGTTAGTGAATCAATTGGTGTTGAATTGTTGGTGAGTGAATTGTTTTGATGTTAGCATTGTCAACAATAACTTTAATAGCTTGCACTTAATATGTATGCCTGAATGCTATGAACTGATATTTCTATGAAATTAACTATCATGAAACTGACTTGGAGCTGTCTTGGAACTGATTTGGTGATTTGGTGTTAGACAATTAGATAATTGGTTGATGAGTTAGGTTGTTAAGAATTTGATGGTGGTTAGGAATCAAACTATTATGTTAATATGGTTTAACTTCTAGATGTTTAGATGTCAAGAGTTCAATTGGGAAGTAAGTTATGATGATAAATGGAACTGAATTGATTAGTAGAATTAGGAATTGAATTGTTATGAAGAATTGTTAGCATAAACTAACTAGTTGGACTATGCTAACTGTTAGATAATGTTAATACGGATTTTGTTTGAACTGTCAGGGTTCTTGTTGGAATTTTATGTTGTTAATGGATGAGTTAGAAATTGTAACAATTAATAGTCACGCTAATTGGATCAGTTAGAAAGTAGTCAATTATGATAAAATATGATGTATGTTAACTAATCAAAATTACATGTAACTAGTTATGTCAAAGCATGTGGGTTCAAACTAGTTTGAAAGTAATATGAAATAAGGTTATGCAAGATGTTATGTTAATTTGATGGAACCATATGTGTATGTGTGCACTAATTTTGCAGGGCTGGTGTGCATTGATGGGATGAACAAGACTTTGGCATGGCATTTTGGTCATGAAGACATGGATCATGATGCAAGTCATGGCATATGAAGAAGTTTTGGACAACATCAATAATCATGAAGAACTTGAAGGCTTTGGAGGTTTGGAGGGATGTCTTGTAAATGAAGAAAAAGAAGGATTAGGTTGACTTGGTTAACCATTTGACCAAAAAGTCAACAGTTGACCAAAATCAATAGTTGACCAAAGTCAACTCTAGGTCAAAATGTGTAAAATCTTGTGTAGAATTTGATTTTGGATTTTGTAATGAAATGTTTGAAGGTTTTGTAATGAAAATGGTTCTTGAATTGAATTGTGTATCTTGCATTCTAATAAAAGTGACCTTTCCTTCCAAATTTGCATTTTGAATATATGAGCCTTTTGACTTTGAACTTGACTTGAATGAACTCTTATTTTCCATGATATATCTTAAGTCTATCACAAATAGACAATGAACTAAATTGTGAAAGAGTCTTTAAAGAAGTTGGTCAATAAAGTCAACCTCCCATGCTTGACTTTAACCAAGTCAAACTTGCAATTAACAATCACTTCCAATCCACTCATGGTGTAGTCCACATGATCCACAAGTGTCATAGACCAAAATTAGGATTACATAGAGGCTTGGCCCAAGAGATGAGCATCTCAAGCCAATGTAACATAATCCCCTAGGTTTGACTCCCAAATATACCACTGGGAAACCTATCCCATGAGGCTTGATAGGTTACATGACACAATCCAAGCAGTTGTATACTGAATAATAAACCGTTGAATCAATGATTCTTATTTAAAAATGCAATTGTGAATGAATGACATAAATGAATATGGCATGAGTATGCAAATGAACTAAGGATCAAAGATCATATGAAAAGTGGAAAGAAGTATGGCAAATTTTGGGGTATGACGGGACCTTGTCTCACCTCCGCGAGATCATCAAATAATTGGCACTAAGTGGACTTTTAGAAATAAACTAGACATCAACGGTGTGATAACTAGGAATAAAGCCTGACTCGATGATATAACCAATAGGAGGGCATAAATTATGAGGAAACTTATGCTCTGGTTGCCTGCCTCAAGGCTATAGGCCTTTTACTAGCATATGTGTGTTCTAAAGACTTCAAATTATTCTAAATGAACGTGAAAAGTGATTTCCTGAATGGCTAGATAAATAAGGATGTGTATGTTTCACAACCATTCCCGGTTTTGAAAATGATGAGTATCCAAATCATGTTTTTAAACTAAAACGAGCTTTGTATGGTCTCAAACAGGCCCGTTGGGATTGGTATGAGCGACTTAGTAAGTTCTTACTTGATCAAGGATACTCTAGAGGAAAGGTAGATACAACACTTTTCATTAAGCGTCAAGGAAAACATTCTCTTCTAGTTCAAATTTATGTTGATGACATTATATTTGGTTATACTAACATGCAACTGGTCAAAGAGTTTTCTAAGCTTATGCAGGGTGAATTTAAGATCAGTCTAATGGGGGAGTTGAATTACTTTCTCGGACTTCAAATCAAGCATCTCAAAGGACCATTTGCGTATCAAACTAAGTAGTGCCAAAAGTTGCTTAAATGCTTCGGAATGGTAGATGCAAAGTCAATTGATACTCCAATTCCCACAAATGGAAACTTAGACAAGGATGAAAATGGTAAGGGTGTTCACGTCAAAAGGTATAGAGGTATGATTGGATCACTCTTCTATCTTACTGCATTTAGGTCTGATATTATGTTTAGTGTATGCATGTGCGCTCGATATCAATCCGCTCCCAAGGAATCACATTTAAAATCTATAAAGCACATCCTTAGATACCTTAATGGTACTTTTAAGTGTGGGCTTTGGTTTTCCAAGGCTAGTGATGTAGTTTGGTTAATTACTCTAATTCTGATTTTGTCGGTTGCAAATTGCATAGGAAGATTACTAGTGGAACTTTCCATATCTTTTCAAACTCCTTAGTTAGTTGGCATAACAAAAATCAAGTATTCATTTGCTTTGTCAACTGCAGAGGCGAAATACATCATAGTCGGTAGTTGTTGTGCTCAAATTTTATGGCTCAAACAACAAGTACTTAGCTTTGATATTAAACTTCAATCTATTCTGATAATGTGCGACAATACTAGTGCGATCAATCTAACCAAAACTCCAGTGCTACATTCTCGTACTAAACATATTTAGATACTACACCATTTTCTACGAGACCATGTTGAAAAAGGCGATGTCGTGTTTGAGCATATTGATAGTAAAAATCAACTTGCCTATTTTTTTTACAAAACCTCTTGCGACTGAGTTGTTTTTCAATATTCGTTGGGAATTGGGCATTCTCGACATCTCAAATCTTGCCTAATATATGTTGTTGCATGCACTTTTTATATTTTCTTCTAACCTTATTTTGAAAGTTTTGGTTAATTTGAGTGCATCCTCCGTCTATCATCTTATGAGGTAATATCGCTCTCAATTTAACTCTTATTCTTAAGTTTGTTTTCGTTGCTTATTTATGACTCAATTATGTGATCGCATGTTTATGAACCAAGATTGTGTGATATATTTTGATGTATGATAAATTTAATGGTTGTTCATTTCCAAAAATTTCATTGATTACTCTTGAGTGTTCTCAATTTATATGTTTATAGTGATATCATGTTTGATTTCTTCGTTAACTATATTTCATGCCATTAAGTCCTTACATTTGAAGTATCGAAATGGTTTTCAAGTTTGAGCATGTTATTTATCATTTCATTCATGAAAAATGAAAGTTTTGCATGATTTTTTAATTGCACCACCATGCATCGACCCATAAGACTTACATGTCGACCTCTAAGCCACAAGATTAAGGCTCATTATTTCTACTCATCATGCATCGACCCATGCCATTTTACAGGTTGACACATACTGTACAATTAAAAAAAATCAAAATCAACACAATATGCATCGACACATAACCTCTATGAGTTGATACATCGCTAAAAGTTTCAATTTTTTCTTGCTCATAGGTCGATGCACAACTCATACAGGTTGATGCATAACGCATATTTTGCATAAAATCATATTTTGTCCACTCATTATCACACTTTATACTCCTAAAACCTATTTGAAACACAAACCTCCTCCAAAAATCCTCTCATTTTTAATCTCTAACAAAGCCTCAACATAAAATTCTCCTAACCTCCATCAACCTCACCACTTACCTAACTTCTTCATCAACACAAGGTTAACAATTGAGATTGTTATAACCTAAACCTAAACCTTCAAAGTTTCTCCTACTCAATATACCTAACCTCATTATTTGCAAAGTTGGGTTGTGTTTTTGATTGATTTTCTTCATTGTTGGGAGACTAGAAGAAACATTCACACTTTTGGGTGAGTGGGTATCTCTCACTTTTCTCAAATTCAAGCTTCCCTCATTCAAACATTATATTGGACACCTTGTGTGTAGTAAGTTTCAATGGCTCCTAGAGGTAACAAGGGTAAGAACGCTGATATAACTTCAAGATCCATTCCAATAAATGCTCTTCCACTACTCCATCCTTCTTGTTTAGAAGATTTTGAAAAGTTTCACAAGAATAGGTCGGTTGTGAAACAACATGTTTATTACCTTAAGGTAGCTGCTAGATTGAATATTCCTGAAGTTGTTGACATTATGAAACATCAGAAAATTGATCTATTTTTAGAGTGTTGTACTAATTACAATGAGGACTAGGTTCAACTGTTCTATGCTGGTTTAGAACAAAGGAAATGTGATATGTTTGTGTTCAAAATGGGTAACGAATCATATCTTGTCATGAGGGATGTTTGGAAAAATCTGTTTGGCATTTGTATGCAAAATCATGATCCATGTGTGACTGATCAAGATCATCCTATTAGATATGATTTGAAAACACATATGAATTCCATGCTCAAGGCCCCAAGGTCTGATGAGAATCTAGATAATGTGACTATTGGATATTTGATAAAGAGATTCTCGTATCTTACATTAGATCATCTCTCATATTGTGTGTCCTAAGAAAGGAGGATATTCTAGAATCAATCATACTAAGGTACATCTGCTTTATATCCTTCAGGAGAAGATAAGGGTTAATTGGCCTCACTACTTTGTTTCTAGGATATTTGCTCTTAAGGATTGTGGAAAAGGGTCATCCATGTGTTATGGCTCCATGAATTAAAGTATCTAGGATTATTTTGGTATTGTTGTGCAAAATCTCAATATGGACATGGTGGACAAGCATAGTTCAGGGGGAGATGACCTAATCATAGAGGAAGATGACACTAAAGTGAAAATCTATGTTGTCGATAAAATCATCTTAGCATACATTTCTTGTTTCTTTTAAGCTTGTGTTTTATATATTTTCCTTTATGAACACTCTTATTACTATTGTATGAATCTTATGATTTTATTATAATTGTGCTTGAGTTGTTCTGTTTATTATGTTTTGCCATTTTCATCATTAACGACTTTATATGTAAATATGTGTTGATGTTTTATTTCTTTTGAAAACGCGTCTGAGTACTTTATGTGTGTATGAAATATTACTTGATGATTATCACGTTTGGGTTCTTTTTCTCTTTTAGATGTTATTAAAGGGGGAGAAGTAAACAAAGACGAAGTCATCTAGTTGTGGTGCATATATTCAGGGGGAGCTTTTAAGACATCAAATCAAATACTTCATTAAGTTTTTCCATCTTCATAAAAGGGGAGTATGTTAGTTCATTTCTCTTCTAGTAGTATGTCTTGATTGATGTCAAAACTAGGTCACTCAGTATTTGAATGTTTTGTATACATTAGACGGTATCCTCTTAATATAGGTGTGCATTTTCATGACTAGGAGTGCATAATCATCCTAGAATCATTCTTATCTATTTTGAGTCATTTCCTAAGTAAAAAATAAGGTTTTGTGTCAAAATGAATTTTATAGGTTGACTCATAAAAGCCACAAGACAACTCATCATACTGCACATATAATGTGGGAAATTTTTTTCTCAACATGCGTCGACTAAAGGCTACTATATGTCGATGCATATAGACTAAAGTTTTTAAGAAAAATCTGTGGACAGTATGAGTCGACTCAGCCATGCTACAGGTCGACGCATAAAAGAATTTTTTATTTTATGAGTCGGCGCATGGCTTCAGAGGTCAATGCATATGTCGTGGTTTCGTAAGTCATTTCTCTTTGGCCTTAATGCATCGACGCATGAAGGTTTATATGTCGTGGTTTCGTAAGTCATTTCCTCTTTCTCACACATATATAAATACATTCATGCATCTCATTTCACATTATTGAAACCTGAAAGATACAAAGATTTCTCTTTGTCTTCATTCTTATTCTTAGCATTCATTCAAAATTTACACATAAACATTCTTGTTTAGTGATCTAGATTGAGAGTGATAACATCCAAGTTAGGATTTGTAAAATCCTAATTGGGTTGAGAATTTTTGGGGGTTTCACTGAAAAAACCAATTGGGGTTTTCCCTCCAAGATCGGGATAGATTTGGGGGGTTTTGACAAGAGTTTCAAGATTGGATTCAGTCAAGTGAAATCCTTGAAGAAAGGTGGTGTCTATCAAGGGAGGAGTAGTAACCGGAGGATTAATTGGAGTTCTTGGGTTACTTAATCTTGCCTAAGATCAAGGGGAGATAAAAAGATATGATCAACATCAAATATTGAATTTGAGGGTTTTCATAGCTATTCCGTCTCTTGTAAAACATTTTGCAAAAGGTTATAGAAACTATCTCAATTCCTGTTTGGAATTGGGGGCAGACTTACCCATAGCAAGGTCGATTGGGGAACTTCCTAAACAAATCTTCTCTCTCTCTCTCCCCCCTCCCCCCCCCCCCCCCCCTCTCTCTCTCTCTTACATTTGGTATTGTTTTGAATTAAGTGTGCAATAGCTAATTGCATAAAATTTCTAAGTGTTGCACTGGTCTTGTGAAGAGAATTTCAAACTGTGTTAAATTAAGTATTCAATTGATCCCCACGTGATGATTGGATGAGTGTGAAATAGCTTCTATAGGGAAGCTTATTAGTGATGATACATGTTACTAATATTGCAGTATTGTGGCTACTATTTTGCAGACGAAATTGGAAGCACAAAGAGTGTCATTAAGCATATGAAAATGGATGGCGAATGCATCTTAGGGTAGTCTAAACTTTATTAGGATCTTAAGCTTGGCTTGAGATAAATAAAACCATTTGTTTGTAGTCCCTTAGGATTAGGCCTTCAAGCAATTTGTAACCATTATTTGATCTTTGTGAAAAACTTGTAATATCTTCTTTGTGATTTGCAAGAAAAACAAGAGCAAAAATTGCATGCTTATATCATAATCGGTGTACTTTAATGGTCCAAACAATCAAACTTTGTTCCAATGTTTTGAACCAAAAGAAACTGGCCCTTAATTCCTTGTGAGAAACAACTCTTGTTGTTAAAAAAATGGGACAAATCAGTAACATAGGTCCTAAAGTCATGTTAAGAGAAAAAGCTTGGCTCATAAACTATTTCTCTTAGGTTTCAGGTTTCTCATGGTAAACATGTTTGAAATATGTTATGAACAAATGGAGAATAAACCTTAAGGACACCTGCTGACCTTACTTAAACAAGGTCCTAATTATGCTAATGAACAAATCTCGAAGACTTGATAAAATGAAATGAATGATGGATGATGCCTATGGATATTCATGATTAAATCAAAGTTGAACTCAACCTTGACTTTATTTAAAAAATGCATATGAGAATCAATATGATACATGTCATACATGTATAAAGATGACAACTAATGTCCAAATAAAATGGTTCTAATGCCATGATCCAGATGATTTCAACAAATTCACATGAATACTAAACAGATGGAGCCTAAAGCACTAAACTTAATGATATGAATAAGGACAGGGGAAAAGTTGGGGTATGACAATCATGTATGGACACAAAGTATGTGGTGTAAAGGTGTATAGATGCTGACAATTCTTGTTTTTCTTAATGTAGCAGCAATTTCATTCCAATTGATTCCTTTTTTAATTCTATCCCATTTTATGTCATGTGATGGTAATGAATGATAAAAATAATTTCCAAAAAAACAAGGTTTTCCCTTGTGATGTAAATGATAAAACCATGGAAACTAATTGGAATAAGAATACTAACTAAATAACTAATTGAAACTCATGATGCAAAAGTGATATGCAAAAACAAGTAAATGGTGCAAAATTAATCCAATTATTTGGAATATGACCTTAAAATTAAAAAAGAAAAAAAGATGCAATGAATGGGATGATGGCTTCAACATGTAAGTGTAAGATGGTAAGTGAAAAATGAACTTATCATATTTATTTTTGACATAACTTCAAAATAACCAATATGTAATGTCTAACGGGATGCAAATGAGAATGATTAGGCCAGCTAACTGGACTTCCAATTTGACTTAGACTCTAAAAATGTAATGGATGCAATGCAATAATATATGGGGGGAAATTAGGGTATGACAACATGCTTTGACTACAACACACACATCTTCGACACATGCATGCTTGAACAAACTTCAACTACAACATGCACAACTCTGTTGAAACATGAAGATATCCTTGTCGAGACTAGAGTTTGACCTAAAATACCACAAAGAGAGATTCAAACATAAGATACTTTCATGCTTTGCTTTTAGTCTAGAAGAAGAAAGAACACAATTTTGACTATTGAAATAAACAAAGGTAGATTAGAAGGTGTGGTAGAAATTAGAGAAGAAATGAAAAGTTTTTTTGAAAATAGATTTAAAGAGGAAATCAAGAATAGACATCCTAAATGGTATAGATTTTGTGACCATGTCTATAGAGGAGAAGAGTAGTGTATATGAGACATTTTTATTTTAAGAGATTAAAAATGCAATGAAGGATAGTGATGGAGATAAAAGTCCAAGGCCAGATAGATTTAATTTCAACTATATAAAGAAACGTTTGAAGATTTTAAAGAAATACTTAATGGAATTTATAAATGAATTACATGCTAATGCTAAACTTTCTAGAGCTATAACTATATATTTTTTAGCATTAATTCCCAAGGTGAGTAGTCCTCAAGATTTAGGTCATTATAAACCTATTTATTTGGTGGGATGCATATTGTAGCCAAAATTGTAGCTTTTTGACTTAAAAGTATTTTGGGAAAATTTATTTCAATAACTCAGACAACTTTTATACCTGGGAGAGATATCCTAGATGGAGTATTAGTGATCAATGTGATTTTAGATGTGGCTAAAAGAAAACAATGGGGTTGTTTGATATTAAAGATATATAATGAAAAGGCTTATGATTGCGTATTTTAGGATTTTTTTAAGATAGATGGTGAGAAGATTGGGCTTTGTTGATAGGTGGATGTTAAAGATCAAAGCTTGTGTGCTAATGGGATCCCAAAAAAAGAATTTATGAGTAGTAGAGGGTTGAGGCAATGGGATCCACTAACCTCATTCTTGTTCGCAATAGTAGCATACTGGCTTACGGGGTTGATGAGGAAAACAATTGAAAGAGGAATATTTAAAGGCTTCATAATTAAGGAGGAGGAATAATTCCAGTTAGTGCAATTTTCATATGAAATTGTGATGGTGGGAGAGGGTTCTTGGACAAATTTAAGAAAAATGAAGTCAATTTTAAGAGGACTTGAGCTTGTTTCAGGGTTAAGGGTTAACTTCTTCAAAATAAAACTATTTTGAGTAAATGTTAGAGCTCACCTTTTAGAGGCAATCTCACATTTTCCCACTTGTTGTAAGGGATCTATACCATTCACTTTCCTAGATATTCTAGTGGGCTAAAACCCTATAAGAATAGAAACTTGGCATCCCACAATTGTTGGGTTGAGAAATAAGTTTTCGTCATGGAAATGGAAATAACTATCAATAGGAGAAAGGATAATATTGTTGAATTCAACTTTGTCTAATATTACCTTGTATATGTTCTCGTTCTTCAAGGTCCCAAGACAAATCTTGAAGGAAAATATCAAGTTTCAAATAAGCTTTTTATGGATTGGTGGTGAGGATAAGAATGATATTAATTGGGTAAGATGGAAATATGTTTGTAGAGCAAAGGAAGAAGGGGGTCTTGGTCTGAAGCAAGAAAAAGCTTTGACATGGCTCTATTAGGAAAATGAAAATGGAGAGTGTCAAGGAAGGAAGATTCTATTTGAAAAGGATTAGTAGAGCAAAGATAAAGTTCTAGATGTGGGGAGAAGGAAGAGGAGAATCAAAGTAAAGATTGGCTCAAAAATCTATCTGGTGGAGAGGCTTAGAATAATTGGTGTTTAATGGATGGGAAATTTGTCATGGTTTGAAGAGTATCTTTATGTTAAACTGGGTGAAAGAAATGAAGTGGAATTTTGGAATTCAAGACGGCTGGGAAATCAACCTTTGAAACAGGATTTTCCAAATCTCTTTCACTTATCTCAAAATAAAATAGTGAGGGCGATTCATATGGGAGATAGAATTGGTGAGAATTGACACTAGAACCTGAACTTACCAGAGACATTAGCCAATGAAGAGGTAGAAGACGAATTGGAAATTCTTCTTGAAATTCTTAGAGAGATCGGGCCTATAAGGAACACGTCTAATGAACTGAAATGGATAAGAAATGAGGATGGAAAGTTCACAGTGAAATCGTGTTACGATTTCCTAATGGTCAAATCGGAGCTTGTGGTTCAAGATGATGACACATTGGAGATTATCCAAAACTTTTGGAAAACTTCACTTTCCTCAAAAGCTAAGGTCTTTGGGTGGAGAGTAATGTTAAACAGTCTACCAACAAATGATGAATTAAAAAATATAGGGGGTGAATCTAAATTGTCATGAAAGAGTGTGTGTGTCCTTTGCTTTGTATTTGCATAAAATCTGCAACATCTATTATTCTTCTGTCCTAGATCAATGCAAGTTTGGAACAAGATTCAAATATGGTTGTCTATATTGGTTAACTTAGGTATGTTGGCTAAATAGAATTTTTTGCAATTCTCAAATCAAATCATCAACAAAACTAAAAGAAACAAAGCCACTCTATTTTGGATTGGAACATGTTGAAATATTTTTACTAAGAGAAATAATATTATGTTCAATAATAATATTTGTTGAGAATAACAAGTGTCAATAGTTTGGGGAAGTACCACATTGGTTAGAAACGTGGAGACTTCAGCATTTATAAGTGGGAGAATCCACACACCTATCACCTTAAGGTTTTGAGTAAGTATGTGGTGTGTCTCTCACATAAGTGTGTTGCTTTTAAAGAAAGTTACCAAAGTAAAAATGACTCCTCGTGTTTAACCCCCCAAATTGATCCCAACAGTGATATCATGAGCATTTGGTTTGAGAGAAGGGACCGACTCACTTTTATCGAAAGTATCCCCACATGGTCATGGGTAAAGTGCCTCGTTGAAAACTATCAACGGTGGTACAAGTGTATGTGGATGAAAGAGTTTCCACATGAAGAGGAGTATTATTGATAGACTCGCACTTTAGGGGGAGTATTGAGAGTAACAGACGTGAGTAGTGTGGAGAAGTCCCACATTGGTTAGAAATGTGGAGACTTAAGCATTTATAAGTGGAAGAGCCCACACACCTATCACCTTAAGATGTTGGGTGAGTATGTGGTGTGTCTCTTACAAATGTGTGTTGTTTTTAAAGAAAAAACCCCAAAATAAAAAAGTTCCCTCGTGTTTAACCCCCGAATTGACCCCAACGATATTTATGATGTTAATGATATTGTAATTTATATTAAGATTATAACTTGGATTTGGCATATTATTGGAGAAAAATCTAAGAGCTATAATTTATTTTATAATTGGTGAAAGAATCCATTAGACTTTCTAAAATTCTGAAGTTGTGGTTGTAGTTGGGTTGGATATCCCTTATATTCATTCAATTGATTTGTTTATACAAAAAAACTATTTAAGCAAGACAATTAATTCCTCATTTTTATTTAAGAATTAGTATAATTTTTGTTGGAGAAGTTTTTCACTAGGGAGCATTGAACATTCTGAGACTTCTTCTTTTAGAGCAATGTTTTTGTGAGAGACATGACACATATTCACCCAAAACCTTAAGGTAATAGGTGGGTAGGTTCTCTCACTTATAAATGCTCAAGTCTCTACATTTCAAAATAATGTGGGACTATTACACACACTTGATACATTCTCAACACTCCCTCTCAAGTGTGAGTCTACAATACTCCCCCTCAAGTGAAAGCTCTTCTTTACTTCCACAAACTCTTATACCGCACAAACTGTTTCTTATTCACCACATTGGTGTCGTTGACACTCTTTAATGAGATGTTTCTTACTCACCACTCTTGTGGCACCGTTGACTTTCAATACAAGTAAGTCGGTCCCTTTCTGAAACCAAAGGCTCATGATACCATTTGTTAGGGGAGTTTTTCACTAGGGAGCATTGAACATTGTGAGACTTTTTCTTTTAGAGCGGCACCTTTGTGAGAGACACACCATATATTCACCCAAAACCTTAAGATAATATGTAGGTGGTTCTCTCACTTATAAATGCTCAAGTCTCCACATTTCCAACCAATGTGAGACTAGTATTCATACTACTCACACTTGATACATTCTTAACATTCCCCTCTAGTGTGAGTCTATAATGCCCCCCCTCAAGTGGAATCTCTTCTTACTTCCACAAACTCTTGTACCGCACGTAACGTTTCTTATTCACCACTCTGACGTCGTTGACACTCTTCAACGGAACATTTCTTACTCACCATCTTTGTGACGCTGTTGACTTTCGATACAAGTAAGTCGATTCATTTCTCGAACCAAAGGCTCATGATACCATTTGTTGGGAGAGTTTTTCACTATGGAGTATTGAACATTGTGAGACTTCCTTTTTTTAGAACAACACCTTTGTGAGAGACACACCACATACCGAAAACCTTAAGGTTATAGGTGAGTGGGTTCTCTTACTTATAAATGCTCAAGTCTCCACATTTCTAACCAATGTGAGACTATTACTCACACTATTCACACTTGATACATTCACAACAATTTTAATATGATATTTGAAATTAATATGTAATTGATAGTTATGATATATTACAAAATAGTTGACAAAATTCTAATAATTTTATCTCATCGTTAATTCACCTATTTTTATGGCTATTTATTTTAAAAACAAAATGATTATTATGTTTTACTTTAAATTATATTCATTATTGAATGACGGGAAGACCCACAAAATCCCCATGAATACGATACACAAAAATGATACATATGACAAACTAAATTCTATTGCATGTTCTTATATTACATATAAGAAAAATAGTAGAAAAAGAGATTAATTGGATGCATGGTCAGTATAAAAAAAATTATATTATCAATGCATTTCAATGTATTATTCTTTAAATAATTAAAATTAAAATTAAATTTTTTAAATAAACCAGTGATTGTAATTAATTGACAACATACCAATTAAATTCTTAAAAAAATGTAACAACATAAACATTATACAAATTAACTTCCATCAATATATATAGAGATCAAAGCATTCATTTTTCCTTGGGCAAGTGTAGCTCCAACATACTTATTTTACGAAACAAAACCATAACTAGGGATATAATTTATAAATATACCCTCTTAAGAGCCACAAAGTAACAAACAAACACAACTTTTCCAGCACTCACTTAGTTATAACGATCTAACTTTTTGAGTGAAACATTCAGAGGCTGGAATCCATGTTTAAGAGCTGAGTTCCAAACTTTGTCAATGTTATTCATTTTGTAGCCACATTCATGTTCACTCCATCCTTCCAATGAGTGCACTATCCCAGCTATGCGCCATGCACTCATTACCCTCCTTGGCAACCAGTCCTGCGTATACATAAACACTTATATCATAATTGCTTATTATTATAAGCGCTTAATAAAATGGCTTAATACATAGATAAAATTAATTACCTCACAAGAATGGACATTTTCAATAGATTTTGGAGTTAGCATTGCTGGAGTGTAATGGTATGAACAATCTTTACGATGTTTCTTTGGTGGAAATGGTGAATATGGAATAAATAATGTTCCTTTTGGTGCTTTCATTTGTTCTTCTTCAGTTAATCCATCTCCCACTAACCAAATCTATGCAACAAAAAAAAACACATGAAATTAATTAGGATAATATATAACATTGATTATTATTATAAACAAAGTTCATTGTATCAAAAAAATACCTTCTGAGTGCAACTCTTTGTTTTGACCAAATTCGTAATTTCAGAGCTATTGATCAATGATTTCTTGAGTTTCACATGATCATCTTCGTACATTGTAGCTACCTAAAATCAAACAAAATTAACATGTACTTAAATAAATATTTAGATAAAGAAGAAAAATGATAATTAGGGTTTGAATATGGATCCTCTGCTCCATCTCAGTCACTTATTTTGGTCAAATATAAAAAATAATTAATATTAATTACGATATAAATGGTTAAGATTGGAGTAGAATGAAAAACATGAGAGAGCAGGGGAAGATGATTTGTGTCCTTAGGATTTCTATCCGAAATTTCAGATGAAATATAAATAATAACTATACGCAAATAAATATTTAGTTAAAGAAGAAAATACGATAATTAGGGTTCAAACCCGGGAGTTCAGATTAAATATAAGTGACGAAGAAATTGACCTGAACTCCTTGTTGGCACAATGAGAAGGCAATAGCATAAGCAACTTTGGTGAATTTTCCTCTTAGCAATACTTGAGTTGTTCCTTTTGGAATACTATTAAGAACAGTAGCAACAACTAGGCTACTACCATCAACAACCTTAACATTAAGTTTTGGATGTCTATTAACATATAATCCTCCATAGATGTTAAGTTCTTCCCCTTGATTCATTAGACCTAAGCTCACAACTTCTATGCCCTTTTTGTCAGCATCTAGTATTGCATCCTCAATCATTTTGTTGATGGTAACTTTTTGCCATTGAAGTAAGTACTGAAAATAAAATAAAAAAGTTACCCAAGAAATTAATTAATCTTAAAATTAAGGTGTCTCATCAAATATGGTTGAAAAGGAACATCTTTCTATTTAATGTCAGTGTGTGAATGTGAATGAGATAGTGGACAACATCAAAAGATATATTTTGGTTACAAGTTAAGGAACTAAATATATAAACTTTATTTATAAAATTTGTGGTTAAAAGAATTTTTAAAATTTTTAAACATAATTTTTTTAATTTATTAATATATGTTTTTAGGACACCTTACCTAACAATAATGATTATAGATGCTCATTTTATATGAAAAAACATCTTTTAAGATTTGAACTTGTCATCTCTAAAAGTCAAATTGACGGTAACTTAAGCCAATACTTTCCTCTTAAATATAAATATTTTTTAAAAATAAATAAATATACACAATTTTATTTTAAGTATTAAAAATATGAGACTCATATTACATGGAGTCTAGATAGAACACATGCACGCGTCTTAACCATGCAAGAAATTGTTATTTTCAAATTTTGAACTCATGATCTCTATGTTAAAACACAATAATTTAACTATTGTGCTCACCATTTTACATATAAACACATCTTTTTAAAATAAATTAATATACACAATTTTATAAAAAAAATATTTTAAAAAGAAAATGAATATAGAGAATTTATATATATATATATATATATGGAATGAAAAGTGTTTATGAAGAATATAGTAAATTTACCTGAACAGTGTACTTAGGGATTGCCCAAATTTGAAGGTTAAGTTTATCATGAAAACGGTTTCTTTCAACAATGAATGTTCTACCATAGACCCATGTGAGTAACATGGACCAAGCTGTAAGAGGCCACATCAACCAGAGGTACCACTTTGATGTGTATGGCATAGAAGCTAAGTGAGCAAACCCAAATCTTAGATGATAAATGGATTGAGGGGTTGTTAAATGTGTTAAGTGGACAACATTTGGTGTCTCTTCCTTTCTTTTTAATGCCAACTCATGCACTTCATCTGATGTCTTGTCCATTGTTCCATAAATGTAGTCATAAACTGGCATGAAAAGTGAGTAGTTTGTTCTAAATTGAGTATGGTGCAAAGAGTGAAACCTACAAATTACAATAACTTATTAATTAATAACTCAGATTCGAATCACGTTAGGTACTAAAACGACTGTGTTTTTAAATGCTTACGATGGAGTGTACATGAAATACTTGAGAGGAGGGAAGATATCAAAGAGCCATTTAGGAACAACCTCAAAGTTGCAATGACCTAAATTGTTCATGAAATCAATGTAAGTCACATATCCAACCATGGCCACAACTGAAGCTTTGTTTGAGAAGACAAGGGTCAATTTGGGTATTGCAAATAGAAGGAAATAGGATATGTGTTCGGCGAATGGATGGATGACAGCTGTAAAAAGACAAGACAAGAATATGGTTATTAGAGAAACAAATAATAAGTGCTCAACAACATTAATTTGCCAACTTTTGTTTTCTGTTCTATCATATGAACATAAAAACTACACCTCGCTAGTGTTGAAACTTTTGCATTCATCATACATAAATAAATGTCTAGTAGTTGAAGATGTTGTTTTCAAAATGCTTATATATTTTAGGTGGGTGTCTTAGAATGTGTGTTTTAGTATTTAGGGTGTATTTAATGAATTTTTAGTTATTATTTATTAACACACTCCTTATTAACAAAATGTTTTTAGAAGATGCTAACATACATTCATTTATTTTTTAGAAAGAATATATATATATATATATATATATATATATATATATATATATATATAATATAATATATATATATATATATATATATATATATATATATATATATATATATATATATATATATATATATAACTTTTTGTTAGGTTCTTAAATTTTTTGTCCGTCACAGCTTAAGACAAGGCCTAAAGTAAACATCTTTGTTATGAAGCCCAATTTTGTAAAAGCCCATAGGATACAAACATTGTACAAGACTAAATCCATAGGCCTTTTTTGTTATAAATATTTAAGAAAAGTACAAACTAGAGCATTTTAACTTGCTACCCCTTAATTAAATTTGTCACTCCTACATATTTTCAAATTTCTAAACTCTCTATGAATAAATTTGAATCAAAAGGGCAAATGAAATTTTTGATAGTTTGTTTAAAATTTTCGATAACATACCAAATTTTCGATAATTTATTTTTAAATATCTGTACAATTTTTGTTTCTGTTTTTTTTAAAAAGTGCCATAATTTATCAGAAATTTCAAAAAATATAAGTTTAAAAAAATTCAAAATTTTGTTTTTTTTTTCAAAAATTTCAATGTTTTTTCATAATTTTTTTTAAAATCATTGATTTTTTTACTGAAAATGGGAAAAAATTCCATTATTTTTTTAAAAATTTCTGTAAACACAATAGAAAAGTCAAAAAAAAAATTGGCAAGATGATAAAGATAATAGCAGATACAATGGGGGAGTGTCAAGTGACAAGTTAATTCCTCTATAAACTATTAATGAAAAAGTATTTAAATTAAAAATTATAGATACTTAAAAATATCTCTCTCCCTCTTCAAAAGCTAACTAAAATAATCATTTCATTTAAAAAAAATAGCAAAAAAAAAGCTTACTCATAAACTTAACTTAATCATTAAAAAATATTTTTTTTAAATATAAAAAATGAACAGGTTCATATATAACTAACATGTGGGATCTTATGTAAAGGGCTTTAATTCCTTGAACCAGAAATATCTAGAATCTGCTTGAAGTAAAGTTGTTACCATGCTTTTCCACCTTCCATAATACTAATAATAACAATGACAACCACTCTAATAAATTGCACTGTTGCCCTATCCTATCTTTTTTTGTTACGTGAAAATGAAAAGCACTGTCTCTGACATTCATGAATTTAATGCAATAAAGCAAAAGTTGTTACCATGCTTTGAATTCTACTATCAAAACAATTAAATGAAAGCAAAAAAAAACTCACAAGTTATTGGTTCTGTAACAATGGAAGAATGATGATGAGAATGATATCTAGAGTAAAGATAATGATGATGAAGTGCTCTATGCAACCAATAATATAGAAACTCCACTGGTCCAGTATGAAGCAAAGCTGCAATAATGACTCCATCAGTTCTCCATATTGGAAGACATGATGCTCCTTCTAAGGTGTAACATGCCAAATAATATAGTAATCCATTGAACAATATTTGGTCATCCCTATAAATCATTCAACAAAATATTGAATAAGATAAACAAACATATATTTTGGCATTGAAATAAATATATCTATATTAGAATTTAAATTTGGTAATGTTTAAGTGTTACAACATAAGTGCAAATATTTGAATTTGAATTCAGATAATAAATTATAAATCTATAATATCGAGTTTTGTTAGATAAATTATAATTTATAAATATTTTGTTTGATTTCTAACAATACAATAATAAATAATTATGAGTAAATAAAAAATTAATATTTTTATAATATTATAGAAAACATATAAATGAAGCATTTTTTTATTTTAGAATGATTTATCCTGTTAAATGAGAGTATCATTAGATAAACATATTTTCAATACCTAAAGTTAGGAGAGGTCTAAGAATAAATATGTTACTACTATATAGAGACAAAATTAATTATTTTTTTGTTAGACATAAAACATGGTGGTAACACAATATTTTAAAGGCCAAACAAAGATTGGGTAGAATGGGCTATGTTTCTAAAAGAAATGGCATGTCTCAAGTTAGGTTTTGGCCAACACCAATCACATTTCATAGACTCAAAGTGTTATATTTTAAAGGTTATTTTATTAATAAATAATTATGAAAAATGACAATGAGTACTTTAATATATATATATATTATATATTATATATATATATATATATATATATATAATATTATATATATATATATATATATTATATATATATATATATATATATTATATATATATATAATGAATCCAATTTTCAAAGAAAAAAAAAATATTTTCATTTCAAATTGTTTAATTTTAACTTCATTAAATACAGTTGTTAACCTGATTTGATTTAGTAATCATTATATTATATCCTAATAGCACAAGTTAAGATTTAAAATTGATTTTTTTAAAATTGTACATTAATTTTATTTAAAAAATTAGTTTAATAATAAAAAAAATTATGAATTTTTTAAATAAATTTTTTATTTATAAATTTCTTAACATACAGACTTAGTATACAAATTATCATTATTCTAAGAATAATATAGTTAATAAAATGATTGAAGGGGTTTAGAAAGATTGTAAGTGATGCATAAATATAATAAACTAACCAATCTCTTTCTCTATCAACTTGATCAAACTCAATTCCTTTGTCGACAATTCTATTATTTCCTTTAGCAGTTCGATATCGAGAAAGAGTGATCCATATTTGATTATGAATAATTCGCCATACCAAAAATGGAAACACCAGAAAGGTTGATAAATCCCTTTGACTCTTATCCTTCACCATCATTGAATATGAACTGTGAATCACCCAAGGAACTAGTACCAAATACTGAAAAAAAAATTGTAGATTAGTAACAAATATAGATCAAAATTATAGGAAAAAATTCTACTCATATTTATATATATTTTTAAAAGAAAATATAGTGATTCAACTGGTTATAATTTTGAATAAGTTTGGGTACTGCAGATAAGAAATATATTTACATTGTAGTTAAACTAAATCTGAATGATGGTGACTTGATTTAGTTAAAGTGGGTCTTTGAATTGGATTGTTCATTAATATCAAATCATCCACCGCCCGAATGTTTCACATATTAATGAAGAGTATCTATGATTTTATTTTTTTATAAAATCAATAAAATCTTGATTGAATATTTTTTATAATTTATATTATTTTTAAAATCAAAATTAATAAAATTCTAACCAAAAAATAATTATTCACTTTAAGAAAAACAATTTTTTTCTTTTATTATCGTTAAAAAAATGGAGAAACAAAAATAATTCATACATTAGATTAATTATTTTCTTAGAAAAAATAAGGATTATATCCGATATCTCTGCGCAAACATATCTGATGTCTCTGCACAGACACTTTATATAGTATATTGAAGTGTGTGTATGAGAAAGAAAAAAAGAAAGAGAGTATGGATCAACCTTAAAGCTTCCAAGTGGTTTCCATGGCCAATCAGTAAGGATTCCTGGTCTTGAAGCCATATTATAATTCTCTTGAAAAGCACACAGCTTATACTATGAGCACAAGTGTTGTTTTTCGGTGTGTTTTGGAAAACATACATATGACTTTATTTATAGACAACATTCTAACGTTAAGTTCCAACAAGACGTGTAACATTTGAACTTTCAACGTGGCAAAAATAAGCCACGAGATAAAGAAAATTGAAGACTTTCCTTCATTAGTTTTTACTCGTGATAACCAAATTGAGAAATAGTAGTTAATTACAAGTATGTATATTATTGTATTAATCTCAAATATAAGTAAAATAGTTAATTCCTCGTACATATATTCAACATGTTTTGGTATTGCTGACCTACTTTATGATATTTAGTTAATGAATATGTAGTCATCATTTATTGGCCTCACCAAATTGCAGGATAGGGTTGGAAGAATTAATTATAGGCCTATTAATATTGGCATTCATTCATTATTTTTCTTCAATAAAACCGGCAAGCTTTCCATTTGTATAATATGCTTTCTGGTGCCCTCATTAATTCATGTCCCAAAATATGTATTTTCCGAAAGAGAAAACATTATTGCTATTTTTTTATTCTTGAGAATATAAAAAGTAATACATTGTGGTTTACTCTATATACAATTATATATATGCCATGTTCGTCGCATTTAATTCGGCTTTTTTGTGGGACGAGATTAAATGGAACGTGGATACTCGTATCCTAATTGTGGTTTCAAATCTATTATTAATTTTGTTTTTAAATTAATAAATTATGTTTAATTGCACAATAGAATTTGATTCTTCTAAAATGGCTAGGTGTCCATTTTCTTCTACATTGCAATGCTGTTCTCCCTTTTATAATTTATCTCTTCTTTATCCTACTTGAGAGTTTCTTAACAATAGTATCATATAAAAAAAGCAAATGTGAAATTTTGGAGATGATCTTGAGAAGAATGATGTGGTTCACAATGAGATGGTGGATTTGGATTTGGTGGGAAACTTATGTGTTGTATGTATTTTGATGTTCTAGTCTGACGAGGAGGGGATACTTGCAAATACTCTGATGCTTAATTCAGTGGTAATTGAAAGTGATATTTATTTAGGAAAAGAATAGGGTATACCTAAATCTAGGACATTCATTTAGTCTTTATAGTAGGAATCTAGGGTTTTAGGTCTATGTAACATTCTCCTAAAACACATATAAGCAAGAAGACAAATGCTCAAAGGTCCTTCGTTGGTTTAACATAAAATCTATGCCTTCCCTCATTAGTGATTGACTATGGAGGAAGGATTTACTCTAGTTGATCAGTAATGTGGGAGATTTCCAACTTGGAACTGCTTCACGTGAAATGGAAGGGAGGGTATAATGGGTTATCTTCCTCATCTCCATGTGTGATGGTGCAAGTCGTTAAATATCATGCTTTTAAGCCTTTAGCTGAACCACATGTATGTGATTCATACCCTTAGGTAGATGTTGTATACATGGGAACCTCTTCCATCAGCATCAATTCAGAGGAGTCACAGGGTTATGCAATGCTAGCATAGATAGACATCCCTTATTGATTGGGTTATCACAATTCTATTTATTTTAGTCTGGATCTTGCTAGAGTTTCCTCATCCCTATTTCTCGAGTACATTGTTGTGTTGTGAGAAATGGGGTTCATCCTCAATTTCTCTAATTTTGAAGATATATTTGTTGATACCATATGGTATCAACGTCTCAAAAACACCTCAACTAATGGAAATTTATTTGCATCTTTGAATTAGTGTGTCGTTATTTGGATAAGGGAGAATCAAGTATGGTTTTCTTCTTCTTTTTTTCCCTTGCATAGGATTCCACTGAGTCTAACTACAACCTAATTTTTTAAAATAGTTCCTTAAAACCTTTAAATTTTTTACCGAGTGGCTTAAAAACTTTAAATTAGGTATTGGAAGTGACAGAGTAATGACACTCGAGTTTGTTGATCATTCTATGAAGTATCCTTATGAAAATGTAGTAGATAAACAAGTCAAGCTTAAATCATTCATCTTTCTGGTGGAATTTATTGTATTAGAAATACCAAAAAATGATGACATGTCATTAGTTATTGGTAAGTTGTTCTTGCTAACATGTAAGTGCGTGATTGATTAAGAAGATGGTACACTAACTCATTACAACAAATAATGTTTTTTATGACGAAGCTTTCACCTTAAACAATAGAAAACCGAGGTATAAAGTGAATGCGCGCTGCTTTTTGTTATTTAAAAAATATATATATATATATTATATATATATATATATATATATATATATATTATATATATATATATATATATATATATATATATATATATATATATATATATATTCCTTGGTTTTTCATAACATTGAGGTGAAAAACAACTCAGTACAAGCTTCGATTCCCAACTATCGCAGTTTATGATTTTATTTGTTTATAAGTCTAAATAAAATGTTCTAACCTTTTGGTTTTCTATTTAACCGAGGCATAAAATAATAAGATTTTACTATAAAAGCACTCGTTAAATAGACTTTACCCTAATCCTTAAGAATATAAAGTTGCCCCAAACACGCAAGCATCATTCTTTGGGATGGATTGCAAGACAGCAAAATCTTCAATGTTCTTCTATCTTGAACAAAATATTTTCTGCCCTTACAATCTATCTCACATAATGTTGTTGATGTTATCATTTTTTGTATTTTTGGAATAACCCTCTAGTTAAAGAAGAGAGCTCAACTTTTGAAGAGTACTCAGTTGATAAATTGCAAGTGCCAAAAATCATTCTTGTTTCAAAAAGATTTGTTTTAAAGGGTATGCAAAAAAAATTGGATATCACCGAAGATTTGTTGTAAACAATATATTTTAATATTCTGTGTAAACAATGTAATTTTAAAAAATTATTCACATCGATTTTATAATAAAACTGAGGTGTTTAATAATCATATTTTACTATAAAAACACTCGTTAAATAGATTTTACCCTAAGACTAACTTATATGTAATCGTCCCAAAGAGATATTCACCAAACGTTATTTTATCCTAGAGATTTGTTGGAAGAGTTTTGATGAATATCTGTTGGAAGAGATATTCACCACCATCCATTTGATCATGAGTTACTACTACAAATCTTTGGGATGGATTGCAAGTGTAGAAAACAAAAATTCTCATTGGGAAACAGATCTCTAGCATCTTGCATGAGACCTGGGCATGGAAAATAAAAATTCTCATTAGAAACAGATTTTAAAATGTATTTTTAATATTCTGCGTAAACAATGTAATTTTAAAAAAAAAAAATATCTTATTCACCTCGATTTTCTTCGTGGCCGATGGGATAGTGAAGCATTTTTTACTATATTCAACGCCCTTAAACAAATCTTTGTCGTCCATTTGATTTTTATCTACGCTCAAGAATCTGCCATTAGTGATCCGCGTGAAACCTAAGGGACATCTATTACAAAATCATGTTGAATATTAAAAATCCAACCTATATGGAACATGAAGCACTTGAAATTAGAGGGTTTATGAGGAAGGAGACTCCATAGAGATTAATTGTTTGGTTTTGCTATAATTACAAGGTAAGGGGATAAAAGACTTCTATATGGGTGTTTATCATGAAAGGGTAGAGAAGATATATCCTTACTCTCAAGGGATTGTGTAAATTCTGTTTTGATTTGTTGTTGTTGTGAATTAATCTGAAAAATTGATTATTGATTGTGTTATTATGTGATTTTTGTGATTGAATTTGTATGTGTATTATTTTGTTTATGAGTATCTGATTCTCTGCCATTATTATAAATTTGAAGCTTTGAACATGAACATGAATTTGATGAAAGTGATGAATGAATTGTGCGTTCAATTGTTATGATGAATGACTTGATATGTGTGTTGTAACATGTTTGATTGGGTTGATATTGTTATATGATGTTCAATTCATGTTATGTTGTATTTGAATGTGATAATGAAAGATGGGATTATGTATGAGGGAAAAGGTGAGTATATGGATCTTCATGGCCAAGCCCGGAAAAAGGATTTGCATACAAGATTTGTAACAATCAAGTCTTCATTTCTGAATTTCTTGCATTATAAAGTCCAAATATCGTTGGTCATAATATACATCTAAAATGTTCCTAGATATCGTTAAATAAAGAACTAAGAGCGGGAATTTGTGTATTAGTACGAAGACACGTTTTCACACTTTGTTTTTTGATACAATATCTAAGTACTTGTTAGCTTGAGATCCTCTGAAGACAGAAATCCCTTTAGAGGGATAATGAGAAAATAATGACTCATGTTATACATATAACTCGTGTGTTACAATTTTCTTCATGTTAAAAGTCTATTGGAATACTGCTTCCACGTATCTGATAGTCTTCTAACTGATATTTCATCCAAAGTAGTTGTGTGCAACAACTTGCTGTTGAGGTGTATTATGCTTCTACTATAGACAAAGCAATAATTGCTTGTCTATTACTAGCCCGGGATATTAGGCTTTCACCTATGAATTGACAGCTTTCACTAGCGGATTTCCTCTCAATTCTATCCACATCATAGTCAACATAACATAATCCAACTGGCTTATAATCTAGGGATTTTTTATAAAGCAACCCTAGATTGGTTGTTCCCTTCTAATACCTAAAGATTTTCTTAACAACTGTTAAGTGAGTCTTTCTAGTATCTGACTGAAATCTTGCACACAGACAATCACTAAATAAAATATATGGTCTAGAAGTTGTTAAATAAAGTTGAGAGTCAATCATACCTCTATACATCTTTTGACAGACCTTGGTGTTTCTTTCCTCTTTTCTTAGGTTGCAGGTTGGATGCATATGAGTGATCATGATCGTGCAATCACCAAGCTTGAACTTCTTTAGAAGCTCTTTTTTATATTTAGTTTAATGATCATAGACTCCCTCTTTGAATTTTAATTTGAATGTCAAGGAAGAACTTCAGCTCTCCCATCATACTCATTTCAATTTCAGCCTGTTTTATCTTTAAAAATTATTGGCAAAGAGAAGCATTAGTTAAACCAAATCTAATATCATCAACATAAACTTGGATAATTAAGACGTCCTTCTTAAGTGTCTTTCTGAAGTGTGTAGTGTCAACTTTCCCTTTATGAAATCCATTTTCTAACAGGAAATTACTCAGTCTCTCATACCAATCTCTAGGAGCTTATTTGAGTCCATATAGTGATTTCTTAAATTTGAGAACATAATATGGGTGGATTGAGTCCTCAAACCCAACTGTCTGTTTGACAACACTTCTTCATAAATGACTCTATTTATGAATTCACTCTTAACATCCATTTGATTTAAAATAATTTCATGATTAATAGCATAAGAGAGAAGTAACCTGATTGCCTCTAACCTTTTTGTTGGCTATAGCCTTGAGCTACAAGTCTAGCCTTATTTATTACCACTTCCCCTTGCTCATCGAACTTGTTTATGAATGCCCATTTTATTCCAATAATGTTCTTCTGCAAAGGTTTGGGTACCTTATCACATACATCATTTCTTTAAAGCTAATTCAACTCTTCTTGCATGGCCACAATCCAACCATCATCAGATAGTGCTTCATTAACAGAAGTAGGTTTAGTAATTGAGAGTAGTCCTAACATATAATTCTCTTCTCTGAAGGAAGACCTTGTCTTTATGGGATTATATTTGTTTCCAAGAATTAATTCTTCTGGATGAGAAGACTTGTACTTGAAGGTATTCTTGGATTGTGATGCATCTGAGGATCCATCTTGTGCTTCTTCAGATTCTTCAACATCTTGATGAGCTTATGAGGTTGGATCAACTTCTAGATCACCAACTTATGAAGTCCCGATAGCTTTTGAGCATCTAGCTTGTGATGGATTGCTAGCTTATGAACTTCCAGCTTATGGACCTCTAGTTCATGATGTGTCTTCAGATACACAGATTTCTGTAAATTTTTGAACTAACTCTTAAATTTTACTGTCAGGATCTTTATCGTCAAATTTAATGTGTATAGACTCTTCATCCATATTGATTTTTAGAGTTATACACCCTGTATGTCTTTGAGCATTCATAATATCCTAATAAGATACCCTTCTGAGCTTTGGCATCAAATTTCTTCAGATAGACTTAATTGATTAAGATGTATACATGTACATCTAAACCGATGAAAATAAGAAATGCTTGGCTTTCTTCCCTTGAACAACTCATATGAAGTCTTGTTTAGAATAAGTCTAATATAGATTCTATTCTGAACATAACATGTTGTGTTAACAACTTTTGCCCACAAATACTTAGGTAAGTTGTTTTCATGGATCATGGTTCTAGTTATTTCTTATAAAGATATATTCTTTCTCTCTACAACCCAATTTTGTTGTGGAGCTATTTCTTAAAAAGTTTAAATGAATTTTTTCAAATTCACCACCATGATCACTTCTTACCTTTAGAATTTTTGTTTCTTTTTCAGGTTATACTTGTATGCAGAAGATGTTGAACACATCATATGATTCATCCTTGGTTCTAAGGAATTTAACCTAAGCTCATTTGTTATAGTCATCAACAATGACTAGTCCATATTTATTCCCATTGATTGATGCAGTACTAACAAGACCAAAACAATCAATGTGAAACAGTTCCAAGGGTGTGGAGGTAGAGACAATGTTTTTAGTTTTGAACACTACTATAAATAATACATTTCATGACAAATCTTTCATCTCACCCAACCAAAAACTGAGGTAAAAGGTCAATGCACGCAATATTTTATTTAATTTTTAAATAAATATCACATACTCCCTCAGTTTCTAAATATAACCAAGGGGAAAAATGATTCAGGACATGCTTCGAATCTCAACATCAGTAGTTTATGTTTTTATTTCTTTAAAAGTGGTATTTTTCTTTTTATTTTATTTTTAATTTTAAAATTAATAATCTATTCCTTCGATTATATTTAATAACCGAGGGATTAGATTATCATATTTTACTAAAAAAATACTCGTTATTTAGATTTTACCCTAAACCTAACTTATATGTAGCCGCTCCAAAGTCTTACCCAACATTCTTTGGGATGAATTGCAAGACAGAAAAAATCTTCGATGTTCTTCAGTACTGAACAAAATATATTTTCTGCCCTTGCAATCTATCTCATATAATGATTTTGATGTTGTTGTTGTATTTTTGTAATAACTTTACTATGTTGTCAATTAAAAAAAATATTGAGAAATTTATTGTTTTCCTTAGTTGACAACATTGAGAAATTTATTCCTAAACATAATCATCCATGATCTCTTTCATGTGAAAGTATTTGCCATGAAAATATTTGCTTAAGATAATAAAATCTCTCTAGAATGGATTACAAGTATAGAAAATAAAATTTCTCTTAATTGGAACAAATAACTTATCAGATTATTGAAAAGACAGATTGTTCTCCAAGAACGCATTGTCAAACTCTTGATTTGTTTAAACAATTTATTTTAATATTCTGTGTAAACAATATAAATATGAAAAACAAGTTTTTTCCCCTCGATTTTTAATAGAAATCGAGAAGTATGTTGTATTTGTGTTTGAACATATTTTATTGTTTTTTATTTTAAAAAAACGCATTTTACCTTGATTTTGAGTAATTATTGAGGTAAAATATAAGCGTGTTTATTTAGTTTCTTCACCATCCTTACACAAATTTTTGTCGCTCATTTATTGAGTATCAACGCTCTAGACACTGCCATTAGTGATCCTCGTGAAACCTAAAACTCTCATTATAAAAGTATTATGAATATTAAAAATTGATAATGAAATGTTTGACATGAAAACTTTGAAACTTAACATGAAGACAAACACATTTGACATAAAAGCAGTGTTCCAATAGACTTTTAACATGAAGAAAATAACAACACACAAGTTATATGTACAATAAGAAGTATCTGTTACAAAAATTAGAAAGAGACACATTTTGGTTGGTTAAAAAAGTGTAAAAGAAAACAAAAAATAAGGTTTAAAAAGAATGGAAAAATGAAGAGAAAAAAATGAAAAAGTTATAAGGAAAAATGGCAGCAAAGGTTTGAACCCAGAACGTGGGGGCGGGAGGCATGATGCTTCAACCATTCCACATGATCCTATTGTTGATAACCATGTGCAACTATAAATATATATATAAAAATGCCTTGCAAAAATAGAAAGAACAAAAAATCACGAAAAATGCAGAAATGGGACTCGCATGGGTTCAAGCTTGGGTCATGGTGGTTAGGAGACCGAGGTCTCAACCACTCCATCATGACTAATTAGTTGTTAAGATAATGCATCTAAATATATATAAAAAACAATATGGTTAAAATGAAGAGAGAGAAAAACAAAGAACAAACAGCAGCAACTTCATGAACTTATTATAACTATTCACCTCCTTCTTCCCGAATGTAGAACTTTTGTTGTTGTCCTTTGACCGCTGTAATGACCGTCATAAGGTGAATTATGACAATGCCATAGTCTGCTTCTTGCTTCTTCTTTGGTAACACACCTCCTCAATAATTATTTGCTCCAATTTTTAACAAATAAGGCTCATCCCAAACATAAAACTTTGAATCACAAAGGAATTTCTTTTTTTGTTGCCAAGTCAAATCCTCGGGTAATCAACTGGTGGCCTTCTGATTAGCTAAATCTGCAAACCACGATCTTTCTTGTGTCATGAGTAACTTTTCATCAGGGAATTTCTCTACAACTTCGCTTTCCTTTTTGGTTATCTCTTCATTTACCAACCTAGACAAGTGATCTGCTACCAAATTTTGTGTGCCCTTTTTATCACGAATCTCAAGATCAAATTCTTGTAACAAGAGAATCCGTCTTATGAGTCTTTGCTTTGAGTCAAACTTAGTGAGCAAGTATTTATGGCTGTATGGTCAGTATAAACAATAAATTTTGAACCAATGAGATAAGATCTAAATCTTTCCAATGCAAACATTATAGCAAGCAATTCTTTTTCTGTAGTAGCATAATTAATTTGAGTCTCATTCAAAACCTTGCTCGCATAGTGTATAACATGAAATTTGTTTGTATTTCTCTGGCCAAGAACTGCACCTACCGCATAATGACTTGCATCACACGTTAGTTCAAAATTAAGTTTCCAATCAGGAGCAATGATTATGGGTGCAGTTATCATCTTTTCTTTTAAGTCCTCAAAAGAAATTAAACAAGCATAATTAAAATCAAAAAACTTATATTTATTAAGCAGATTGCTCACCGGTTTGGAAATTTTTGAGAAGTCTTTGATGAATTTTCGATAGAACCCTGCATGTCCCAAAAAGTTTATGATTCCTTTGACATTCAATGGTGGTGTAAGCCTTTCAATCACTTCAACATTCTCTTTATCAACTTCAATTCCTTTGGAAGAGATTTTGTGGCCAAGTACTATGTCTTCAGTGACCATAAAATTGGATTTCTCCCAATTTAGAACCATATTAATTTCCACACACCGTTTTAGAATGGTGTCCAAAAATTTCAAACATAAATCAAAAGAAAGAACGAAGGCAGAGAAGTCATCCATGAAGACTTCAATGCATTTTTCAATTAGATCAGAAAAGATGGCTTTCATGCATCATTGAAAAGTTGTCGGTGCATTACACAACCCAAAAGTCATCCTTTTATAAGAAAAAATGCCAAAAGGACATGTAAAAGTTATCTTCTCATGATCTTTCGGGTTGATGGTAATTTGATTGTATCTTGAATAACCATCCAAGAAAAAATAAAACTCTTGACCTGGAAATCTTTCAATCATTTGATCCATAAACGATAAAGCAAAATGATTTTTCTAGTGGCTTGATTAAGGCTTCAGTAATCTATGCACATTCTCCATCCCGCCACAGTTCTTGTCGGAATCAACTCATTCTTTTCATTAGTAATCACCATAATTCTTCCTTTCTTGGGTACCACTTGCACTAGACTCACCCAAGCACTATCTGAAATAGGATAAATCATGTCGGCCTCCAATAATTTCACTACTTCCTTTCTCACTATCTCTTTCATAGTAGGATTCAAATGACGTTGTGGTTGAGTTACTGGCTTGTAATCCTCTCCCATCATGAGTTTATGCATGCAATAGGCTAAAGCGCCCAACCCATTTCCTTTTTATTTTCCTTCAAAACTTGAATCAATTTATGTTCTTCCTTGTTGGACAATAAATTGTTGATAATGACAAGTTTGTGACCACCATCTTCAATAAACACATACTTTAAATATGAGGGTAGCATCTTCAGTTAAAGTTTAGAGTCATATTTCTTTGGTTTATCTTTCAATTCTTTAACTTTGGCTTCAAGAGGAGGAATTTTTTCTAATGACTCAAGTTCTCAAGTTCTCTTAAGAATTCTTCAATCTCTTTTTCTTCATCTTCATTAAGAACTTTAAGTGCATCAGTTAAGGCTTTCTTTAGAGGAGTGGATAAGTGCACTTGTCTTCTTACATCCATAATGGTTTCATCGGTGGCATCCATCCTGAAACAATCTCCTTCATCTCAAAACTTGAGTTGCACCATGTAATCATGCATTTCATAATGAAACGAGTCATATTCACATCATATAACATCACCAAATAGTTGCACCACATCAAATACATATCCACATATCACTTAATCATGTTAAATCATCTTAACATCAATTCATCATTAACTCATTCATTCACATCAATTAACCATTTGTTCGTCATTGATAACTAGTGTGTAACAAGTAAAACTATCAATTTTCACAATTTCCAGCACCCATCTAGCCTCCTAATACATTATTATGGTATAGTCATACGCGTTAGATTTCCAACGCTTCAAAATCGCACCTCATTTGCATTTACAGAACTAAAGTTATACCAAAAACAATTGGATAACATAATAAGATTAAGTTCAGTCATTTTTAAAAGTACAATAGCATCAATTGTTGACATATGTGTGCAATCGATTGACATCAATCCTAATTAAATTCTTCCTTTCCAATTTTTCACGTTTTGGCTCAGAGTAATCGATTGATTCAGAGAATCAATCGATTAACAAAATTCAAATTTTTAGGTTTTTCTAGTTTTACACGCACGCAATCGATTGGCACAGGATATCAATCGATTGACATCAGCCAAGATCCAAAAAAATCCCAATTTTCTCACATGAACTTCAGAAGGTCTAAGGTTGTTACCTTTAAATTTTCAACTTATGAAAATAGAAAGGTTCCAAATGATAAATTTTCTTGCAATGTGTGCATTTATAAACTAGACGGTTCTTTTTCTTATAATTTAAATTACCATATGCCCTATATATTTTGAATCTTAATCCATTATTATTTTAGGAATGTCTTTGACTTGATAGGATTAAGTCAATGTTTTCCTTTCCCTTGGTCAATTTACCTAGGGTTTCATGCAAGACAGTTACTTCCTTTTTCAAAGAGACGTTGGTCTCATAGGATTTACTAGAGTTTCTAATACAGATTATTTCTAATTTAAGCGGTTTATTTCTTTCTTAAAGAAACCCTAAATATTACTTAAGGTCTAAGTTGAACTTTTTAATCGTATCATTTTATTTAACCAACTTAGCACTAATGTTAAATAATTTATTATAGGATAGTTTATTTACCTCATGGTCATCTTCCTCGTATGATGATTTTAAGCAAACTTCATCTTCTTTGTTTAAAGAGGATTTTTTCAGGATTCTTCTCGAATTTGAATATTCTTTGTTTATGAATGCTTCTTCTCTTCTCCTTTCGAAAATTCCATTAGACGATACTTCTTCTTCACAACTTCTTACACATGAGGTTCCTTCATTTGATGTTGAATACTCCGAAGATCGTTCAACTACTGAGTTTTTTATTTCGAAGGAAGCCATGGGAGTTGTTTCATGAAGTTGATGATTCTTTAATGTTTGAGCTTGTGCCTTCATCTTTAAGTAATTGAACTATTTCGCTCAATTTCTTAATAATTTCTTCCTTCTTTGATTTTTCCTAAATTTTACAAACACTCTCATCTTTTGATTTAAGTATTGGATTGATTCTTAATTCTTAGATATTGATTTGTGACAAAAGTCCTAATATAATTTATAACAATTCTAAAATTTTAAGAACATTAATGGAAGAAACCTTCATATTCTTTGCCTCATATGTTCATCTCATTTTGTTTGATACTTGAAGAAACTTCATATATCATCTCAAGAGTATCCCATATTTTCTTGGAGGTTTTATAATTATAGATGTAAAGAAGTTTATTATCATCTAAAGTTATTACTAAAAAGTTCTTGGCCTTTAAAATGTATTCCAAATTTTCTCTTTTCTTCTATGGTCCAAAGAGAATCAGGTTTATCTCTTACTTCTCTATTTACTTAGAGAGTATGGATAAACGAATCGTTGATTATAGTTTCCCATAATTCAAAATAATACGTTGAATAAAGATTATAAATCTAGCTTTGTATATTTCAAACCTATCACCATTAAATAGTGGATGTGTGTTTAGGAAATAACTCTTGTTAAAAGATAGGTTGAAGTCATCTTCCTTCTGAGACTATTAGTCCTTAAATAGAAGTTAGGCTCAAATGACACTTGTTGGACATATGACTCCACACATTAGAGAGAAGGTAAAGTGTGAGTTTCATAAAAAAATGAGTTTGAAGAACTTTTATAAATATTTTCAGAGTTTAAAACCATTTTAAAATTGTTTTAGAAATTAGCAGCAAAAAGAATTAAGAAAAAATATGGAAAGTAAAGAGTTAAGGGATAAAGAGATAACACCTAGAACTATAGAGGTTCGGTCAAAAATAAAAGACAAAATCCTCTTCCGAGATTTATTCTTGAGAGTATCTAGTAAATCTTAAGATACTATAGTAGGTTGAACTGTCAAACCCCCTTATACAAGAAAAATGAAGTTTCTGGCTAACTTATAACTAAACAAAAACCAAGGAGAGGAGTGGTGAGATTTCAAACGACAAATTGAAGTGATGCATCTTCTTTCTAAACGGTAACTTGAAGTGGTTAGTCTTCAAGCTTTAAACTCAAATTTTATATTGTATGATCTAGAACCTAGGTGTGCTCTTAATCCATGCTTAACTCACGAAACGAACAGGGGTTTTGACGACCTAATCACTAACCAATGATGCTTTATAGCGGGCTTATCTCCAACCTTTGTAAGCTTTTAACTGGGCCTAGCTTACAAACTGAACTCGGTTTTTTTCCAGGATAACCATGAAGCAATGTGAGATTTTATATCGAACTGATCTCGAACCTTAGAAAGCTTTTAAACGGACTGATCTTTCGAACGAAATTGACTACCTAGTAACTAAATCCCTAAACCAAATATTTTAAAGGGTTTATCTTCGAACCCAAATAAATAATATCTAATTAGATAGATTATTCAACCTCGGTAAATATGTTCCTTAGTGAATTTACAATACTACACTTCCATAATTACAAAAATATCTCACTTGCAAAAGACCTTTCTCGAAAGCACTACGACTAAATTTCTATGTGATAGAAAGTGAGAAAACTTTTTTTAGAGAGATTTAGAAGTGATATATGTTAACTCACGATTATGGATGTGAAAATATAAAGAAATACCTTTATTTATAGGCTAGAGATTGATATAAAAAAAAGAAAAAAATTGTTGCCAAAATTAATGTGTCAATCGGTTGGCTCAATCAATTGGTTGGCATAAAATTAATCGTTTAGAATGTTTTAAAATGAAAGAAAAGATACATACTTATTACCATTCATTCATATAATCCCCAAACGTTTAGGGCACATTTTTGCACTAACCTAATCAATTGGGTATAAGTGAAAATCGATTGGCCATTATAAAAAATTCCCCATAACTTTTTTGACAGCTTCTAGTTTACCTGACACAACTTTAAGACATTTTTATAAATATTTTCTTAGAAGAAATAGGTTTTAAAAATTGTACATGTGTGTGTGTGTGTGTGTGTGTTTGCGTGTGTGTGTTTACGTGTGTGTGTTTGTGTGTCTGTGTTTGTGTGTGTGTGTATGTGTATTTGTGTGTGTGTGTATTTGTGTGTGTGTGTGTGTGTTTGTTTGTGTATGTGTGGGTGGGTGTGTGGATATGTGTGTGTGTGTGCGCGCGCGCGCGCGTGTGTGTGTGTGTGTGTGTGTGTGTGTGTGTGTGTGTGTGTGTATGTGTGTGTGTGTATGTGTGTGCGTGTGTGTGTGTGTGTGTCTGTTTGATTAGATGTATAACTTCATGAGAAAAACTTTATGCTTTTACAATATATTATTCACTCAGACATAGTAGGGCGAACTTTCACACACTTCAAGACTTGTCAGGTACTTCAATCTTATAGGCACTTGTTTGAGCTTTATTTGGTGATGAGGCTTGATTTGTAATGATCTTTAAACTCATTAAACAATGTTTAGTCTACTTTCATCTTTAACCATTTTATACTTGACTTTAGTTGTCATCATCAAAAACATATTCATCTTTAAGATATTTTCTTTGATCACTATCCTGCAAAATATGGTTCCACATAGATAGGGCTTACAATGAACCGAACTAACTCTAAAATCGTTCAATACTCAATTCAGTAATTAACTCATTGGATTTGTTTCATAAATCATATGAGTCAAACTTGGAATTTTTTACAAAAATAACCCAAGTTTTCAAGGAAATTCTCAAAATACCCTTGGTTTAAAAAAAATCCCAAACTACCCCACTTTTAGGAGGAGACACCAATTCAATTGGAGAATCCTCTTAAAAATTGAATGGAGGCGCCAATTGGATTGGCTAGGGCACATGCCCTAGCCAATTCAATTGGCACCCATGTGTATTACTTGAGAGGAGGCGCCAATTGGATTGACACCTCAATGTAAAATGCAATTTTTTTGGCTAAATGGTCTACGTCATACATAATTTTGAAATAAGACCAATTGATATTAATAAAATTTTCCGTTTACACAAAAAAGCCTAATGGTGATGACCGAGATCACCTAACCGACCTCCGGCCCCACATCCCCTAGCTACCCTAACCCGTGGCCCTAACCCACATTGATGATTCACTACTTGTGTTTGAGCATCTGAGAGGCCAGGAGCGTCACTACCAACTACAGGAGATGGCCTGTTGAGGTAGTTAGACAAGTTGACATAGTCTTCAGTATGCATCGAGGGTGTATCGTCGTAGCTGAGTTCATGACCCATGCCAGAGTAGTTGGGTTGTGGTTGACTCATTGGTGGGCGACCGGGACGGTTGAAGGGAGACATGGGTGTGAATAATGCGTCGAGGAAAGGTTGGAAAGGTTGTTGGGGTGTTTGGTATAGATAGGGTTGTTGGAGGTTTTGGTTTTGTGAGGTTTGGGCTTCTTGGCTATGGTAGGAGGAAGGGCGGTTGGTGTTGAATGATCGTTGGGTATTCTGGCTAAGGCGGCTTTGGTAGGGTGATATGGTGGGTGCGAAGCGATGTTGGGTCTCAAGATGATGGTCAATTTGTTGGTGGTGGTATAGGGTATGCTCTTGGTATTGGGGTTGAGTGTATGGCATGTTTTAGTTGTATGTTTATGTGTTGGTTGAACGAAACGTTTGGCGGACAGGGGGTTGTGTGTATCCGGTCTGACAATGTTGTTGGGGGTTTGATGTTGAGGTGTCAGGTGTGTAAGTTTGTTGGAGTGGGTCGCACAGGTACATATCCTCGACGATGAACTGAAAACCAACCGATTTGTACCAAGCCATATAAGTACGACTTGGTTTTTCTTCATTTGGAATGACCACGTCAGTTAAGATATGGTCATGGCGGTGCTTCCGTTTACGACACTTCGATCTTGCGAAGCTTTGCCATGGATTAAAGTTTCATTGGTCGTTAACTTTGCGCATATGCCATTCTCCTAGGCTTGCTGGGGGATCTGGGATGTTTTGGGGCATATCGAACTGCAACTTCACACGATCATTATTATGCATCTCCACAGTTGTAAATTGTATTATCAGTGTGCATGCAGTCCATACGGCCGCGTCTTCAGCGTTGACCTCATGGTCATGGTCCAAATTAAGGTATGGACGCCAAATGAACTGAAATGTGAAAGAAAATAGGATTATAATCTAGGTAGAAGAAGTTAACAAATTATAACGAAATAATGAGGTTATTATACTTACGTTTGTCGGTCGAAGGTGATCCAATAGATTGCGATACTGAGTAATACAATGTCTAGGACATTTGTTATAACTCATACCACGTGTAGACCATCTACACCAAAAAGGTAAAAGTATTAGTTAGAGATAATAATCTTTAAAGAAGTAAGTAAATATATAGCAATTTAAACAACTTACTTTTGTGCATACGGGAAAGTGAAAGGGTTGTTGTTGACGGGTGCTAGGGACGGTAGTCTTGACCAACCTCATGCTTGGAGCAAAACAGCACATCCAGAAAATGTAGATGCGTCTTTGTGTGAGTTTTTGCACAAGGAGCCATAGAGATAGGCTAGACAAGCAGATCCCCAACTGTAACTTCCTATTCTATCTACATGTCTAAGTAAAGGTAAATACATAATATGCATGCTAGAACCACTACCTTCGGGAAATAAAAAAGAACAAATTAAAAGCATAATGTAACACCTAGTTTTTATTATTCGAGCATCTTCGGTAGAATGCTCATCTAAGTATAAACTGTTATAGTATGACTTAAGGCGTGAAAGGAGTATATCTTGACCTCTTGAGTTATCATCTAACAAATCAGTCTCCAAGAGGTCCATGCAAATTGAATTTGCATAGTTGGTTTTATTATTAACAGCCTTACCTTCAATGGGCAGTCCCAAAAGCATGTAGACGTCTTCTAACGTCACGGTACACTCACCGGTTGGGAACTAAAATGTGTGTGTCTCTGGACGCCATCTTTCACATAAAGCAAGAATTAATTTGTTATCGACCAACCAAGATAAAATCTTGCTTATATGACCAAAATCGGCGAGTTCAACATAAGGTTGAATCATCGGGTCCATATGCACATATTCATGGACCCGAATCCGGAACCTTGTAACATCCTATAAAAGAAAGAACAAAAAACTTTACTAAGTTGGTATGTTATTAAAAGGGACTCTATTAAAACTTTACTAAGTTGCTATGTTTTCAACCGTTCCTCTATGTGATTCGCCCATTGTGAGGATAGACATTTTGTTGGGGATGAAAGCGGTTGGTGCAGATGAAACTACAAGAAGTTGTTGCAGATGAAATTGTAGAATAAGTATTGTAGAAGAAGTATTGAGTGATGGTGTGGAAGAAGTGTTGATGGTATAGATGTATTTATAGGCAAATGGCTTAGAGCATGAAAAGTTATGTTTGTATGTGGTCTCCAATTGAATTGGCGCCCATGTGCATTTTGTACATGGTGTCTCCATTCAAATTGGAGCCTCCATAGGGACATGCATGACACACCTAGGTCTGATTGCTTGGTTTCGAGGTTTGCATGCATGCAAGACAAGGTGTCGCCAAATGGATTGTCGCCCATGTGCAAGGAATGAATGGGGACGCCAATTCAATTGGAGTGTGTGTCTGCATATCAGACACGTGGCCGCCCTCTCTCTTGCATGTTGAACATGTCACTTCTTAGTAGCTTGCATGGTTGACACATCATTTCGGAGTAGCTTGCATGTGCGACACATCACTTCGAACTAGCTTGCATGTGAGACACATCACTCACCTATTTAAGTGTCTTACTATCAACATCCAAGACTCAACCCACATTCATCTGCAGCAAAAAAATAGTTTTCATATGCACAATATCATTTTCACCAAAATACAGTGTCAACGTTCACTGCAATGGTGAAACATACGAGTCTGAGTTATATGGTTTTTGTTTTCGAAACACCGATACCATTAGACTTACAATCAAGAGAAATGCAGCCTTCTTTCATTTGAAAAAAAGAATACAATCCTGTATATGATCGGGTATTGTGTCAAAGATCACGTATCAAAATCCAATATTTTTTTAGAATAGTCAATGCAAGTTTTTCCCGATTAAGGTACGGGACGATGAAGATGTTGAATGCATGTTTGTTAGTCATGAACATTCAGACTGCAACTGTATTAAGTTGTATATTACTCTTCAACCATGTATACCATCTCAGCAGTCTCAAATAACCAATCAGGATGAATCTGGTAAGTTTGATCCACAATGGTCAGATGACGTCAACCCAGAAGCAGAAGCAAAAGTGGACATCGTTGATGAAGAAGAAGAGGATACCGAGATACAGGTTGATCACATGCTGAATAACAACATTGAAGATGATGATCAACCACCGACAATACCTCCTAGTCATGTCTAAAATCCGCCTCAACATATGACAAAGATGGATTTGCATGACGATGAAACATCCAACAGTGTTTTCTATAACCCATATCCCCGATCAGAAGGCGAATTAAAGGTGGGAGACATGTTTCGTACCAAAGAAGAATGTGTGCGAGCTATCAAAAAATTCCACATGAACAACTCTGCTGATTTCACAGTAAAACGCATTGATTCGAGAAGGTATGTCATCGAATGTCGTAAGATCCTTTGTAAGTTTCGATTGGTTGCGTCTTACAAAAAAAATGACTATTGGGAGATCGCTTCAATAGACCCACCTCACAGTTGCATTGCAACTAACGTTGAACAAGATCACTGTAAACTAAGTGCTGCATTGATATGTCAAGACATTCTTCCGTTGGTTAATAAAGACCCATCAGTGAAGGTGAGTATAATTATATCTCATATCAGAACAATATATAATTATACTCCATCTTACAAGAAAGTCTGGATTGCAAGGACAAAGGTTGTTGAACAGGTATTCAGCAACTAGGAGGATTCATACAAAGAATTCCCATGGTTTTTATGGGCACTAAAAACATATGTCCCAAGAACTGTGACAATTATGGAGACATTGCTTGCAATGATGTCAGACGGAACTTGTGTTACAAGTAATAGAATCTTTCACCGTCTCTTTTGGGCGTTTCACCCATGCATCAAAGGCTTCGTATTCTGCAAACCTATTATTCAAATTGATGGCACTTGGTTATACGGAAAATACAAGGGTAATTTACTTATGGCGGTTGCACAAGACGGAAACAACAATGTCTTTCCCATTACCTTTGCTCTGGTTGAAGGTGAAACGACAGGTGGATGGGGTTTCTTTCTTCGACATCTCAGAACGCATGTGGCTCCACAAGCCAATCTCTGTTTGATTTCTGATAGACATGCTTCCATTGAGAGTGCCTACAACAACCATGACAATGGATGACATGATCCTCCTTCTACCCATGTCTATTGCATTAGACATATTGCACAAAACTTCATGCGTGCAATAAAAGATAAGAATCTTCGCAAGAAGGTGGTGGATGTTGGGTATGCTCTAACTCAGCCGACATTTCAATATTATCGTGATGAAATTAGACTGTCTAATGAAGACGCAGGGAGATGGCTAAATAACATACCAGTAGAGCAGTGGACAAGGGAATTTGACAGAGGTTGTCGATGGGGCTACATGACAACAAACCTTGTGGAATGCATGAACGGGGTATTCAAAGGAATTAGAAATCTGCCAACAACCGCCTTGGTAAGATCGACCTATTATAGGTTGGCTTCTATGTTCACAACCAGAGGTGAAAGATGGAGTGCGGTGTTAATGTCTGGGCAAGTATTCAGTGAGTGTTACATGAAATTCATGAAAGAGGGGAGCATCAAAGCTAGCACACACGCTGTAACAGTCTTTGACCGTCACAGGCAAAATTTCAGCGTCTAGGAAACAATGGACCACAACGAGGGGAGACCAAATTTAGTCTGTGCTGTTAGACTAAACATAAGTTGGTGTGACTGTGGAAAATTTCAGGTCTTCCGCATTCCTTGCTCCCATGTCATTGCAGCATGCACATATACTCGTCAAGATGCTTACAGCCATTTATTTGATGTGTACAAGGCTGTCACCGTCATGAATGTATATAATAAAAGTTTCTCGGTACTACCAATGGAGGAATATTGGCTTCCATATGAAGGTGATATAGTTTGGCACAATGCCGAGATGCATAGAAAGAAAAAAGGAAGGTCAAACAGCACACGTATCAGGACAGAAATTGATTCGACAGATAAAATGATAAGATTATGTAGTATGTGTCGTCAACCAGGACACAACAAGAATAATTGTCCCAATCGAGGAGCATCATCTGGGTCATAAGCTTTTTGTAACATTGTATTTTTGTAACCTTCAATCATTATATATCATAAAGTTTTTGTTATAACGAGGTTCACAACAAACATCAATACAAAATAAGCTAATTGGAAACAGAAATATTTCTAATTGATTACAACAATCAAATTGATGTCATCTAGACCAAACATCATTTTCTTAGCATCCTTATCAGTCTTCATTCGCACCCAACCAAAGATACTGTCGAGTCTCTCAATACTTCTAATTTTTTCTCCTTCTGGTATTTTCCCATCTAACCAACGAATCAGTTCCCTCTTCAGTTTCTCGAACGTAGTGATGTTCCAGAAGAGCACCAAACATGAGTGCCAAATGATTAAATGAGATGTGGAACAATGACTCACACAACACATCTATTTATAACAAAAAAATGCATTTTACACTGAGGCGTCAATCCAATTGGCGCCTCCTCTCAAGTAATACACAGGGGCATCAATTGGATTGGCTAGGACACATGCCCTAGCCAATCCAATCGACGCCTCCATTCAATTTTTAAGAGGAGTCGTCAATTGAATTGGCGCCTCCTCCTAAAAGTGGGGTAGTTTGGGATTTTTTTTTTGAAACCATGAGTATTTTGGAAATTTCCTTAAAAAATTGAGTTATTTTTATAAAAAATTCTCAAACTTAAGCTCAAAATCAAATTCGTGGAATAAACGAGTTGAACTTGAGTTGTGTATAGTTCAACTCATTTGGTTCAAGACTAATCTTAATTAATTTATATAATTTTTTTATGTATAAACAAATTAGATGTGAGAGTGAGAATAAATATGTTTGAGATGATACTGAACACAACGTAAATATTCAACCATATTTTTACCCACAAATATAATTTTAAAATAAAATAAATATCGTGTAAAAACTAAAATTGATAATTATAAGTCTGATATCAAAACATAAATTTTTTGTTTGGCCAAATAATTTAATGGTTAAAATTTCATTATTTAAATATGAATATAGTATCGCAAGTCAAATTCCTACTAAGTTGGTTTATCGTGACATTTCCAACAAATTTTAATTAAATATTTACATTGCATAAGCAAATAGCATACTATTTTAAACAACTTTTAAAAAAAATATTATTTCCTGAGCTATACTTGTCCAAAAGAGTATTCTATATCATTTAAAAATGATAAAAATATATATACCTATATTGTTTATACAAAATCTAAATTCAAACATCTAAGATAGTTAAATAGATTTTACAAGCTTAAGATATGATATTGTATTTTTTCTTTCATATTACCTATTTTTGGTGATAATATATTAAATTATAAATATTATTTTGAGATGAAACTTGTTTTATATAAAAGTTAAAGATGTTGTATATAATTCTTATAAATAGAATAAAGATAAATAAAATTATTTTAATTATTATATCATTAATAAAAATTGACTATTTAGTTGAGTTTAACAGTTGAAAATTTAACATTTTAGTATCTCCTTAATTTTATAAATAAATAACATTGAAAAGTTTTGAGACATTTTCTTTACAAAAAAAATATCAATTAAACCTAAAACAAAATCATAATGATTTTAAATCGAATTTTAAATTAAACTAATTATTATTGATTCTAACTCAGATGAACCAAATTCGATTTAATTCGAGCCATTATCTGCCTTAGTTGTGGGGTTGGGATGTGAAATAGGGTCACATGAGAAGGGTGGGCATGGACATGGATCTTGGTGAAGTGAAGTTCATTCCCCCTCACTTTTGATTTTACTGTGTGCACTATCCCCTCAGCATGGGTCACTATCTCTTTCTAGATCTCTAAAAATTAAATGTAAACATGTCTGCTTTGATACTTCTGCTCACAGATTATAATTATGCTGCCAATATTAGCATGGCTCACCTGTCAATTAGTTCCAATTTGTCTTATTAGCAAGGTTCACCTATAACTATTATCTTCTCTTCGAATAAATTTATAAAACAAAAAAAAAACAATAGATAAATATAGGTAAAATTGCGCACCATTTCATAACTCTCCTTTGGCTTGCAATCACATGAGCGTTTCATTTGACAAGTGGGTATTTTGTTTCTTGTGTGAATTTCATTTGACAAGTGGGTATTTTGTTTGTTGTGTGAATTTTTTGTCCAAAAATAAAATTAAACTTCTTTGTAGAGTAGTCTCTTATAATGATGGCTCAAGTCGTTAGAACGAGGAACCACGGTAGTGGTGAATTTCTAATTTGAAAAGTGAAATAGAGAGAATGAGATATAGTGCTTATAAGTTATATGTGGTGATCTATTATTAGTTTTATATATATATATATATATATATATATATATATATATATATATATATATATATATATATATATATATATATATATATATATATAAAAGTAACAAATAAAAAATTAGAAGATTATAATTGTAATTTGTTAAAGACAGAGTACAATTTTGTACTGAACGATTTTGTTTTTATTATAATTGATTATAGTTACCCCATCATCCTGATTCTTTTTAAAAGATGGTGTAACCGGTTACAATCCTGCAATAATCAATCTCATGTTTCTTCAATCTCTTGAATACTTCAATAAATCCTTCTTTGATCAGCAAATCGACTACTTGGTCTTTACTTTTACAATACTCCAATATCAATTTTTCTTCACTAACAAGCTCTCTCAAGTAGTGAAATCTTATCTCAATATGCTTGCTTCTCGCATGTGCAATGAAATTCTTAGCAAGATTTATAGTGAAAAGGCTGTCGACCGTGAGCATTACAGCCTCACCCTCTTTACTACTCAACTCCTTCAACAAATTCATCAACCATATGCACACAACGAAGCTGCAATATACACGGTCTTGCAAGAAGAGAGTGACATTACAAGTTCCTTCTTCGAACATCATGAGATTGATGTTTCTCCAAACATAAAGATGTATCTAGCTATGGATTTTCTATCATCTTTATCTCTACACCTGTTGGAATCGGTATATCCAAGTAAATTGCACTTTATGCCCTTGTCTGTTGTGGTAAATAAAATTCTGCAGCTAATAGAGCCGTTGATGTATCTTAGAATCCTTTTGATTGTTTCCAAGTGAGACATTTTTTGTCTCTCCATGAATTTACTCACAATTCCGACACAAAGTCAAATTTTGTCTTATATTACACAAGTAATGTAAGGTATGCTCTCGGATCTTGTTTCAAACCGTGCAAATCCTTCTTCAATCTATAGAACTTCGATTCTAGGTTTTTCACAATAAAACCTGGGGTTGCTTCACATATGCCTCCTCTTCCAACAATCCATTCAAAAATAATAATTTGACGTCCATTTGATAAATGGACCGGTTGTTGTTGTTTGTAATTCCAACAACCAATCTGATGGTCTTAATTCCTGCTACCAGTGCGAATAATTCCCTAAAGTTTATTCCCTCCTTTTGCAAAAATCTCTTAGCTGCCAATCTAGGTTTGTACTTCACAACCTCTCCTTTGGGATTTGCTTTGACCTTGTACACGCATATCACACCTATATGCCTTTTCCCTTGAGGCAAACCAGCTAGCTTTCAAGTCTTGTTATTCTCAATCGATTCCAGCTCCTCCTTCATAACAGAAATCCAATTTGGATCATTAAAATCCTCCTCCATTTTAACGGGTTTGGATTCGGTCATAAGTGGAAAATGAAAAAAGTTACCATCGTCATTAACTTCGTTGTCCTGGAATATATCACAATTTTGGAGTCTTGCAGGCAAACCTCGTTATCTTGTAGATCTTCTCATGTTTTCTTTGATTCGGGCTTCATTGGGGCTGGTTTTGCATCTTCAAGCACTGCAGGAACCAATTTTTCACAATTGGTAACCAGTTACAGGTTGTTGCACTTCTTTTATTTCGTCAAAACCGATGTCCCTACTGATCAAGGTTCTCCTGTTTGCAGCATCATACAACTTGTAACCACGGGGAGATCGATACCCTACAAGTATCATCTTCTCTCCCTTGTCATCAAGCTTCTTTCTAAATTGATCTGACACATGTCGATATGCCACTGAACCAAACACTCTTAAGTTACTCATGTTCAGTTTAATTTTGGACCACGATTCCTCGTGTGGGATACTTTCAAGCTTATTTGTGGGGCATCTATTCATCAAATAAGCGGTTGTGGAGATGACTTCTCCATAAAATTCGTTTAGCAAGTTCTTTCATGCTCCTTATTATATTCATGATAAAGTGATTCTTCCTCTTGATAACACTGTTTTACTGTAGTGTGTAAGGCGGAACTACCTCATGTATAATACCCTTTTGATCACAAAACTTCCCAAAATCATTTGAGACATATTCACCTCCACAATCCGTTTTGAGAACTTTGATTTTGTAACCATTTTTCCTTTCAACCATGGACTTGAACTTCTTGAACACCTCTAGTACCTCATCTTTTTTATTGATTATGTACGTCCACAGTTTTCTACTATGATCATCAATAAATATGACAAAATATCTATTTTCACCAATAGAATCAACTTGCATTAGTTCACACACATCCGAACACACCACCTTAAGACGACACTTGATTTTACAACTTGCATATTTGTTGAATTTTCCCTTATGTTGCTTCTCTTGCACACATTCTTCACAAATTGCAATCAGAATATTGATCAATAGTAGCCATGTTATCATCTTTTTCTTTTGCAAGTCGTTGACATATCAGAAGTTAAGATGTAACACCCCAACTTTAAATTATTAATCTTATTTAATTATTTGAGAGTTTTAATGTGTGTTGCTTAATTTATTTAAATTTAATCTGAATTATTTGAGTTATTTTGGTATTTTGTGGGATTTAGGGGTATTTAGTAGTTAATGAGATTATAGAGTATTTAAGGACGGAGAAATAAAACTGAGTTATTAAGATAATTAGTGATATTTGAAATAATTAACTAAATAAAATAAAAATGGTTTTTTATAATTATTAAGTAAATTAGATTTTTATTAAATAATTATTTAGTGAAAATTTTATTTAATACAATAAAAGTGTTACATTATTTAGAAATTAAAAATTTATAAAATAAAAATAATTATTGGAATTATTTTATTAATTATTAGAATTATTAGTAATATTATCGTTGAGAAGCATTTAGAGTTAATTTCTTAAAGAGTGTGTGAATGAGAGAGTGTATAGAGTAATTGGAATTTTAGGGTTATATTTAAACTAACGTGAGGAGACTTTAGGGTACAGAGAGAGAGAGAGAAAAATCAGAATTTGGAAAAGCGACTAATCGTGTAATTGGGATTTTGGAACAAAACTTTGAGAGGGGTCGTAAGGAACGTGAAGAAATTTGTCAAAGCTTCAAATTTTGAAGTAAATGGGGGAGTATTTTTCTTATGGGTGACCTTAAGAAGTCAGGATGGTGTGAGGTTCTTACCCTTCTATCTCTGTATTTCACATTATACGGCATTTATCCTTATTGGTGACCAAGGAGGTTTGGCCAAAACCCCTAAGGTTACCGATTGAATCATTGGTGAATTATGATTCAAGATTGGAACCTATTTTTGAGTATAAATTTTGAGATTAGATGTTGATGATTGTATGATTGTTTGATATTATGATGTGATAATCATGCATAGATGTATATTGGGGTTAAATAGAACTTTGATCGAGTGAGGTTAGGTTCATAGAGGAATCATGACGGTCTCATGTCCAGAGAGGGATACAATTCAAAGAGGAACCGGAGACAGGGACAATCAGTAACATATATTTGATCCCAAAAACTCGGTACCACATGCATACTTTAAGGAGAAATTATTGCATTCATATTTGTATTATGAATTGTTTGGTTGTTGTTGTTGTGTGAAAATGATATGTGTAATTACTATTATTATCATACTGTCTATTTTCACCACTAGCATTTATAAGGTTTATTCTCACCCCTTTCTTGTTTGTTTTGTGTGGCTTTGTGAAATGTTGTACAGATACTCATGAGGAGTAATTGTTATTATGAGTTGAAAGATGGCCTTTGAGCTTTCTTTCTTATTTATTTGTTTACACTATTAGATGGACATTGCTCTAATTTTGTAACATCGGAGAATTGGACGTATTTGCTTTGAGTTGATTTTGGATTTTATTTTCCTTGTTGAATAAGTATTTGAAGTTATGCCATAATTTAAATTTTGTTGCGAGTATGTTGACTTTATCTGAATAAAGTAGGTATGTTTTGTCGGAGTAACATCTTAAAATGTGATTTTCTGTTTTATAATTAAGAGTTGGGGTTTAGGGTGTTACATAATGGTATCAAAGCAGGTCGATCCATCTAGCCATATTTTATAAAATTTTATTTGTTCCCTGGTGTACGACACGTGTGTGAATTATTGTCGGTGCTCGTTTTTTTCTAACCACTTTCCAGTAGGAGAGGGATTTAAACAAGTGGGGGAAACCTTTTTCTTCTCTAAGATGTTTCGGGCGTGGAGGGTTGATTCAGCATGCCGCTGATTTCAAGAGTGAAGGCTTTGGATGAGTCAGTGTTGTTTATTGAGTTTGTTGAAGAGGAAGATCCATTGTTTGTATCTGCCAAACAGATGAAATAATTCTTGAAAGATGAAGCTTAAGTGTTTGCGATGTTTGCTTCAATGCAAGTTAGAAGTAAGGCATCAATGGTTGACCTACCTGTGGTATGAGAATCTCCATATGATATTGTTGATCTACCTCTAGAGAGAGAAGTTGAGTTTTTCATGGATTTAGTAGTTGATACTAGACTTGTGTCGATGGCACCTTACATAATGTCTCCAACAGAACTGGGTGAACTGAAGAAAAAATTAGAAGACCTGCTTGAGAAGGAATTTTTCAGACCAAGTGTATCGTCGTGGATAGATCCAGTGTTATTAGTGAAAAATAAAGACGACAATATGAGGTTGTGTGTTGACTATCGCCAGCTAAACAAGGTTACTATCAAGAACAAATATCCTCTTCCTAGAATCAACAACCTTATGGATTAGTTGGTAAGAGCTCGTGTATTCAGCAAAATTGATTTTAGATCAGGCTATCATCATATTCAAGTGAAGGATGAAGATATTTCGAAGACTACTTTTAGAACTCGATACGATCACTATGAGTACTCAGTAATATCGTTTGGTGTGTCTAATGCCCTTGGTGTGTTTATATAGTATATGAATAGGACCTTCCATCCGTACTTGGATACATTTGTTGTGGTTTTCATAGACGATATCCTGATGTATTCTAAATAAGACGAAGATCATGTAGAACATCTTCATATTGTACTTCAAATTTTGAAAGAAAAAAAATTGTATACTAAATTGTCTAAATATGAGTTCTGTTGCGAGAAGTGAGCTTTCTTTGTCATATGATTTCCAGTTGTTGTATAGTGGTTTATCCTTCTAAGGTAGATGTAGTGCTACAGTGGGTATCTTCAAAGATAGTTATTGAGATAGGAAGTTTCTTAGGGTTGACTGGTTACTACCGAAGATTTATCAAAGTTTTTTCAAAGTTAACTCTACCTTTGACCCAGTTGACTCGAAAGGATCAAGATTTTATGTGGAATATCTAGTGTTAAGAAAATTTCTAAGAAATGAAGAAGAAGTTGACAACAACACCATTTTTTTATATTACTAGACCCGACAGAACCTTTTGTAGTGTATTATGATGCTTCCAAGATGGGTTTAGGTGGAGTACTTATGCATAATGGACAAGTGGTAGGTTATGCTTCTCTACAACTGAAGATTCATGAGAGGAGTTACCCTACCCATGTTTTAGATTTGGAAGTTGTAGTATTTGTGCTGAAGATATAGAGACACTATTTGTACGGTTCTAGGTTCGAAGTATCCAGTGGTCATAAGAGTTTGAGATATCAGTTTGATCAGAATGAGCTAAATATGAGACAAATAAGATGGTTAGAGTTTTTGAAGGACTATGACTTTGGTTTAAATTACCATCCTAGTAAATTCAATATTATAGAAGATGTTATGAGTCAGAAGTCATTGCACATGTCAGCATTGATGGCTAGAAAGTTGAATTTGATCGAGCAATTCAGAGACTTGAGCTTAGTGTGCGAGATGACTATTAATAGTGTGAGATTGGGCATGTTGAAGCTGACTAGTGATTTTCTTAATGAGATCATAGAGAGCCAGAAGCTAAATGCAGCGTTGGTTGATCGTCTGTCATCAATTAACCAAAGTGAAGATGAAGACTTCCGAGTTGACGAGAATGGGATCTTAAATTTTCTGAATAGTTTGTGTACCCGATGTGCTGGAACTTAAGAAGATGATTTTAGAGGATAGTCACAAAATCATTTTGAGTATTCATCATGGGGCTACTAAAATGTACCAAGATCTCAAGAAGATGTTTTGGTGGCCATGGATGAAGAGATATATTGTGTAGTTTGTTTATGCATGGTTAACTTTCCAAAGGTTGAAGATTGAGCATTAAAAGTCGTTTGGACTGACGCAACCATTGAATATTGCTGAATGGAAGTGGGACAATATCTCGATGGATTTTATGACTAGTTTTTCGAATACTCCTATAGGTAGCAATATGATTTGGGTAATTGTGGATAGACTGACTAAATCAGTGCATTTCATCCCAATTAAGATCAGTTTTTCATTGCAGAAGTTGGATGGGATCTATATTAGTGTTGTTGTGAAGTTGCGTGGTATTTCGTCGAGTATTGTTTTTTATAGAGACCCGAGATTCATGACCAGGTTATGGGAGAGTTTGCAGGAGGTTTTGAGTACTAGACTGAGGTTGGGTTCTGCCTATCATCCTCACGCAAATGGTTAGACTCGGAGTACTATTTATTCTCTGGAGGATTTATTGAGGGCTTTTGTCTTAGAGTAAGGAGATGCTTGGGATAATTATCTACCATTGATAGAACTTGCATACAATAACAAACACCATTATAGTATTATAACGACGCCACTTAAGGCTTTGTATGGTATGAGTCTGGAGAGAGTATTGTACTTGGACCAGAGATTATTCAGCAGACTAAGAAAGTGAAGATGATCCAAGAGAGGATGAAGGCATTGCAGAGTAGGCAAAAGAGTTACCATGATAAGCGGAGGAAGGCTCTTGAGTTTCGAGAAGGTGATCATGTATATCTGCTACTATCATTGAGGATTCATATTTTGGAGTGGCAGCATTTAAATCTCTAAAGTTAATACAGACTCTGAGAGTGCCATTCTTTTTAATCACTTGGATAATATTCGCTAGTTATTTGATGTACTTTGCAGGTCTTATAAATTTTTCTTTAAGTAGTCTTTCAACCTCTACCTTGATCTTCGACATGACTTTTGGAGCAAATCTCCTTGGGGTCTTCTTTACTGGCCTTTTGTCAGGCCTAATTGGTAGTTTCAACTGCACCAAAACCCAACTAAGTCCAGGCATCTCATTGTAATCCCAGACAAAGCAATCTTTGAACTTTTTCATAACTTTGATTACTTACGTTTTTAGGCTTGGGTCGAATTTGGCACTGATGTAACTTGGCCTTTTAGTCGTCCCATCTCCTAAATCTACCTCTTCTAAAGGATCTTGAGGTATCATCTTTTTGGTCGAGGTTAATGGGTCTATTTCAAACCCCAAAGGCTCATCATCATATACAATCGAGCATGCGGCTTTCTGAAGTTGTTTCTTGGATATTCTGGCCAATTTCCTTTGTTTGAACAACTTCAAATGTTGTGGCTACGAAAACCATCATTTCTTTAGATTTGACCTCCAAGGCCGTATTTATTTTGTTTTCAGCCACATAGGCCGAAATTCAAGCCAGCGTGCTCGATTCATACATCATTATCATCTTATTCATCCCATCTATTATAGCTCTTAATGGTCTCGTACTCCAACATAAAGCCATGCATAGGATGTAGTTGTATGGAGTAATATACATCATCCCCTTTGAGGTCATACTTTCTTGTCGTATCGTACTTGCCAATTTTCCTAAGTTTGGAATGTTGCATCATATTAATGCAGAATCCACTGTCTATCCGAACCTTGTTTATCCCGACACCTTCAACTTTAATCCTTATATATAAAGGCTTCAAATGCAGGTGCATGGCCATGTCAGTTTTTTCATATATGGCCTTATCTTCATTGATTGAGGCATCATCCATAACATAATAACATAAGGGTTTGTGAGTTGACATTTTTTCTGCCAATCCACACTCCTCTTCAATTACTTTAGTAACTATGTCATACTCTAACGACAACATAGATATCGTGTTGCATATTATCACACCTCTTTCGACCCTAATTTGAAATCATTGCTTGTATTTCCCCATCTTTACCTACTGTGGCCTTTGGTTATTCATTTTCCTCCACAGGTGGCAATGAGGGAAATAGTCTTTGTTTGGCAGGCTTTCTTGTCGCCTTACCTTCATTTTTAGCTTGGACACTGCTACTCTTACTCACACTTTATGCTTTGAAGTTATCTTTCTTATTCCACTAGTGCCTTCTCCACTGCATTCTAGTCATATGTTTTTCCCATGTAGTTCTTGGAAATGTAAGAGTACTTCTTAGATGTTTGGGAGTTATCGTGGTATGAAGATCCCACACAAACTTCTATTAACTTCCCATTGCCTTTGTCAACAATTAATCTTCCTACAAACCCAATCTACTCCCTAGGGGGAACATATGTCTTGCTTTTTTGGGAGGTTTTAGGCACTCCCCTCTTGTCGAAGAAAAACTCTCTCTATTTGTCTTGGCAATCACTTCTTCTTGATTGATAAGGGTTAATTTTTTCCAACTCCTTTGCGGCCTCCTTATCAAAAATGGCACTAGAATGTTGGAATAACATGACCTCAAAGTCCTTCAGCTTACACTTGTTCATAAAATCAATAAGTTGTTCCTTAACTTTAGGAAAAACTACCATCATTTGATCCTCATAATTGGATTCAACCTCCTTCATTTCAATGTCATCAGTGATATCAACCATCAGCATGTCTACAGGCTTGACAAGGAAAGCCTTTTCAACTTTGGGGTCAACCTCTTCCTCCACTTGAGGCTTTTGCTTGTCTAAAAGTTTCAGCCTCCCATCTTTTAAGGCATTCTGCACTAGGTCCCTGAAAAGAACATGTTGAGAAGTTTTATGACCCAGGAAATTGAGAAATTTACAAAAAAAAACTTTTTCTTTCTTTGCTTTAATGGTGGTGTCTTAAGCTCCTTAGGGATTACGATTTGGCCGTTAGAGACTAAAAGATCAAATATTTCATTATACTTAGCTACATCAAACGTGTATGTTTTCATGACAAATTTCTCATTTTTTGGTTTGACATGATTTTTCCCATCCCAAGGTTTTAGCTATTTACATACATAAGAAGGTTCTAGCTTTAACTCCGCCACATTAACCTCGCTTTCTTCGACATGCCCATAATCTATGTCAGACAATTTTTATATTTCATCTACTTCGATGTAAGCTACTTTTTATTTTTTATGATACTTACTCGACCTAGCCTCTTCAACCTTCAGATGTTCGATCTGTCGAACTCTGTCTTCTAGTTGGGATATGTCTCTCAAGTATTGGTGTATAGCTTTTTCCTGATGGAATAATCAAGATCCCCTGCAGCCAATTCAACTAAATCATGCTCAGAAACTTGAGTGAAAGACCTTGATTTCATTATCTTAAACATGTTGAGGTAGTCGTCTCTTGTTTCAGCCCCCTTTCGCCCCACACTGGCTAATTCCTTTAGGCTAATCTTAGATTGGCACATGTAAAACTGCTCATAGAACGCCTTTTGTAGTTGGTTCTAATTATAGAATGTGGAGGTAATATGGTAAAAACACATAAACGCATTCTTTATCAAGTAATTTGGAAATAATTCATTTTTTGATTTTTGTTGTTGGTTATATCACCAACCTCAATCTGATACCTAGCAACATGTTCGACTATGGACTCATTGGTGTCATCAGCAAATTGGGTGAATTTGGGGACCTTCCAACCCTGGACAGTTCAGTCTTTCGCACATATTTTGACAGTGGGGATACGTAATTAGGCCTATGAAGGCCAGCGTGAAGGCCATTTTAGGCCAAAATTTGTTAGATCACATTAGTTATATTTTTCCCCCAAAATTGTTTTGTTAGACGTTCCTAAGCACTTGGTCAAAATCCTGGTTTCTTTGCACCATAACTACCTCTGGCCCATTTTGGCCTTGGTTGTCTTCGACTACCCTTGGTGGAGGTTGTTCAACATGAACATAATTGTTAAGCAATGGTAAAAGTGGCGCTTGAGATGCATAAAAGAAGTCAAAGTTCTACCCATCTAGTGGGCTAACTACTGGAAACTCTGGGTGGTGTTCTGAATCTATGGATTCCAAAATATCCCAAGTCTTTGACATCCGTCGAACACTTCGACTTCGACATGGTGTAGAAAGATCAACTAGGTTTGTTCTTAAGATTCTTCCAAACCATGTTAATCAGGCTAGTTTACACGCTCTCGTTGACGCGTTTGCTCCTGTCGAAGCTTGTCAATAAATAATAACACTTAGTATTTCCTCAAGGTATCATTCTTTGTTGACTTTATTTCAATTAGAAATTCCAGGCTAACACCACCATTTAAGCATAGCTTGTAGAGGCAACATCATGTTCATGTTAGGAAATTAGGCTCAGGAAAGTTCTTCATCAATTGGGGTAATTACAAAAGAAATACACAATTATACAATGTGACAATAGTCCAACCATCAAGCTTTCAAAGAATCCTATAATACATTGTATCATATGCATTCTTTAGGAAGAATCATTTGAAACAAATTTAAAGTGTGATTTAATGAGCTCTAAATAGGTGCAATTTTGGTGTCAATTACGAAGTTGTTGGAATATTTTTCAAGTACATAAGGGAATGGGTAATGTGAGATATTGGATCGAACTCTAGTATAGTCAAATGGTAGCTTCTTGGTTCGATAATTCGACAGGACCTTAGCATGCCATTGAAGTTTATTCACATGTTGTAGTCGAAATATGTTATGATTGTTAGCATGTTGAATTGGGTCTGTTTGTTATGCTCAATTGTTTAAGTTAGCTTCTTCTCTAAGTTAGCTTGTGTAATGGGTATTGGTTCTAAGTGTTGGCAGCAATTTTGGTAAAACAAAGAGTGTTCACAAGATGTAGCATGTGATGTCTTAACATAAGATATTTATGTACCTGCTGGAGTTAAAAAAACATAATTATGCAGGATTGTTTCAGGATGTCATACACAATGTCATGGCATCTGATATTATGTACCTGCTAGAAATTATAAATGGAATTATGCAGGATTGTTCCAGGATGTCAGACCCGATGTCATGACATCCTGTACACAGAACATTCAGGGAGAATGTTATGTGTTTTATGATTGCGCATTTAATGGCAATCTATGTATGATTGAAGATCTGATTTACAGGCGCATTCAATCATTAATTACAACCTGATTTACTTATTTTTCAAGGAGATCTAACCAGCTGTCATGAGAAGATTTAATTGGCAAATAGTTTTAGGGTTTTCAAGATGTCCAAGCCCAGCTGAATGCTTCTATAAAAAGGGACTTGGAAAACCTGATTTGCAACACAACCAATACTTAGCGAAATATTGAGAGAATATAAGGGTTTGTGTCTTGTTTAGTCGTGAGACTTGTAAGCCATTCAATTCATCCATAGATGATTTAATTAGTCTGATTTATGGGTTGTAAATTATCACTCTAAGCTTTTAAGGATGAAAGAAGATGAAAATATACATGAATTTCACATGAGCATTCTTGAAATTGCTAATGCCTCAGGAGCCCTGGGAGAGAAGATGTATGATGAGAAGCTAGTAAGGAAAATACTCAGGTCACTCCCTAAGAGATTAGCTATGAAGGTGACAGCCATAGAAGAGTCTCAAGACATCTCCAACATGAGAGTTGATGAGCTAATTGGTTCCCTCCAAACATTTGAGATGGGAATGAATGATGGATCTGAAAGTAAAACCAAAAGCATAGCCTTCATATCAAACACAGAGGAGGAAAATAGTCAGGATGTTGATGAGGATCTGGCAAATGATGTAGCAATGCTGGGAAGACAGTTCAACAGACTATTGAAAAAGATGGATGTAAGATCTAAGGCTAATGTCAAGAACATCTCATCTGACATCAGTAAATCCAACAATGCTGGAAGAGAACAAGGTTAGATGATAAGCCCAAAGAAGGAAAAGAAGTACAGTGCTATGAATGTGATGGGTATGGACACATCAAAACTGAATGTGGAACCTACCTTAAGAAGCAGAAGATGAGTCTTGCTTCCACTTGGTCTGATGAGAGTGAAACATAAACATCTGCAAATGTGGTGACTACCTTGACTGGAAGATGGGGTTCGGATGAAGACTCAAGTGATGATGAAGTAAACTTTGAAGAGTTGGCCACTACCTACAGAAAGTTGTGTCACAAAAGTGCAGAGGTATGTAAACAGGTTGAAAGCCAGAAGAAGGTAATAACTCAACGTGAGAATGAGAAGGTAGAACACTTGGAAACCATCTCCAAATTAAAAACAGAAGAAGTGGTTCTGAATTCCAAGCTAGAAGAAAGTCAAAGCCAGAAGAAAGTGATAGTACAGCTGGAGAATGAAAAGGTAGAGTATGTGGAAACCATCTCCAAGTTAAAAACCGAAGCTATGTTCTTGAATTCTAAACTAGAAGAGATGACCAAGTGATCGGAAAAATAGCAAGTGTACTATTTTCACCGATGTAGTAATAGGGAGTTTATTTCCCAGTATCGATCTCGAGGATTGCGTAGGAATTACTTATTTCAATTCGATTCTATTCAAACAAAAAGATAATGGTTGGTTTGTTTTGGAATTGCGAATAGTGACACGAAGATAGTAAAAATAACTGATTAAGATAAAAGATGCTAGGGTAAGTGGTTGAGTTAGCCCGTTATGAATTTATCCCGATTTCCTTAATGCCTATGATACATTCAATCACCTAACCTCAGAATGTTCTTACTTAAGTCTTTAAGTGAGAAACTATTAAACTACCAATTCTTACTCAAATGTCCATTCAATTAATCATTGGTTTTAATCATACAATATATCAAGGTTTACGGTAATTTATGAAAGTTACTAGTCCTAGATGATGCATTCATAAACCCAATTGTGTGAAAACCCTACCAATCACAGTCCTGTAGTTGGAAGTCATAGATTAATTTGTATTTGTCCGATACAAAAGCATAATAACATCACACAATTAAATTGAAAGACATAACATAGTAATCAAGGAATCATTGGTTCACATTCATAACATACGATAACATCAGGACCACCCCCTAGCATCAGGGGGTTTAGCCTCTCATAGTACTTAAAGAATTCATAAAGTAAAGATTAGACATTACAAAGAATTAGGAGAATTTGATCTTCAATGGTGGCTACCGTTGAATCTCGCCGTCTTCGAATCCGTTGTATTTGCTATCTTCTCCACGGTAATGCTTTCGTTCGTCTGTCAAAAGGTCCCTTTTCCTCTCTCTTCCAAGCCTTCTTATAGTTTCATATGCCTCCTCTCTAAGCAAAAGGTCCATACTGCCCTTAATGATCAGAATCGGTTCACAAGGAAAAATTAGGTTTTCCAAGCTGCGTGCAATCAACACGGCCGTGTGTGTACACACGGGCGCCCGTGTTTTTTCTCCTGCATTAATTAATTTCAGCATTTGTTACAGTAGCAACAACACGGACCGTGTCCCTACACACGGGTGCCCGTGTTAATGCACTGTTTTAATCAACACGGTCGTGTGTGTACACACGGGTGCCCGTGTTGATCCCTGTTTTCTGCTTCATCTTTTTCTCTGCTTGACCAACAACACGGCCGTGTGGTGGCACACGGGTGGCCGTGTTGACCTGCTGTTCTGTCATATTTTCGTCCTTCAGAGTGTCCCGAACTTCACCATTCTTGCTTTTGAACCTGGAACAATGACACTACCCAAACGAAGCATAAACAAGGTCTTTTTGACTTAAACTCGTAATCGAATGTAATGTAATACCAAACCAACAAAACTTGATACTTGACTCAAATGCAACTAAAAACAAACATAAATCTTACCAGAGTGATGAAAATATGTCGGATTAACGGCGGGAATTCAATGGAAATGGTGACCGATCACAACCCCAAACTTGTCTCATTGCTTGTCCTCAAGTGATGTATTGAGTCCAAACAAAGGTCACCTCCGAATTCGTTTTCCACAATGCAACCTAGTCTTTCACCATTTGTGTTCTTCCTTTCCAATCGAGTTTCAGGTCTCTCCAATTCAGGCAGTTTACCATATTTCCACATCAGAAACATCTTCACCTGCAAGCTTTTCACTCACTCACAATATCTCTCGGGGTTAGGTGTGTACACTCACAGCATAGTATACAGTATCAGACTCTTAACTTTGAACACATTCTAATGTCATTACCACAGCAGATTTCACACACTTTTTGAGGTCTTTTTAGGTTGTAACGGGGCTTGGGTACGGTGGGATAAACAAAAAATTGGTAACAAAGGGTTTTGAACTCGGTAATCATATTGTGTACTTTTTCTTCTTTTCCTGTGCATCACATATATTTTTGGGGTAAAAACTCTTTTGACTCTTTTTCTACTCAACTTTCCGAGCATTTCATATCTCTCTAAGGTCTCGACAAGTGCATTTTTTTCTTTTCTTATTTTCTTTTTTTTTTTCTCTTTCCGAGCCTTTCATATCTCTAAGGTCTCGGCAAGTGCATTTTTTTCTTTTCTTATTTTTTTCTTATAAAGGACATACATACTGTTTTTCTTTTTGTATGATCTCATCTTATGCACTTGCCTTCCCTTTCAAAATTTTCACCCCAAACTTATTTTCATTGCACATCTTGCAATTCACACAATCATACCGAGTTATGACACAAAAGGGAATGGATAATTAAAAGTTAACATGGATTTATGAGGAATAATGCTTGACGTTAGCATGGGGTTTACAATGAACAAATGGCTAAGGCTCAACGGGGTTTTACGAAGGGAAACATACATATAGGGATGGCTAGAAAGGCCCTGGCTAAACAAACAACTTGCCTCAGTGTGTGTTGTCATGCTGTGACGTGTCAACAGAACATACGCAAAATCAGAGTGATAAAGTTATACCTGGCTGAACTCTCATATTGATGTTTCGTGTTTGGCTTTTTGTGATCTCACCATGTTGGTTAGCTTGCAAGCTCTGAAGTCTCTTCGTGTTATGTGGTTCTTTCCTGACTTGGTCTTTCCATACCGCTCTCTTGGTCTAGTGTCACCAAATTGTGTCCGACTTTACCTTCTCATGGTTGCATCAACTTCCGGGGTGCCATATCAGAATAAGTATGAGGGGTGTCATTCATCCACTACCATTGATCCCGGATTCGTCCAACCATTTCTCATCACTCTGTACACACAAGTAAACAACGAAAACAAACAAAAACAAAAGCGATGGAAATAAAACATGAAAGGAAAACCCCCCCACACCTGAACTAAACATTGACCTCAATGTTTAAATCCAGATACTAAGGGGACTCACAGCGACTACTGTTGGTTTAATGCACTTGTGTAATTTCCTTCCACTTGGAGGTGTTTGTGACTTTGCCCTTTTAATTCTCCTCCTCCCCTACACAAAATTTTAGCACACACCACAAAAATAAAACGAAATAAATGAGAAATCAAACGCGTGGGTTGCCTCCCACGAAGCGCTTCGTTTAACGTCGCATGGCTCGACGGTTCATTTCCCTTATCATGGGGGGTATTTCAGGTTCAAAACCTTGTTGCACCTCTTGTCCACAACACGGAAATTGTCTCTTTTATCAGTGTGGACTCCTTTGTACCACGATTCCTTTTTAACTATCCTTCCAGTGTTAGGAATCTTTCCATTTCGGGTGGCTACTGGAAGTGGTGAGCCTTTGATAGTATTCAATGTCTTGATTAAGCCTACTTGATACTGAGATTTTGTATTTTCTTCCATCTCCTGATTTTCAATAGCATTCAATGTTATTTCCTTGTTGTGAACTTTCAAGGTTAGCGTGCACTCATCCATGTCGAGCTTGCATCGACTCGTCTTCATGAAAGGTCGACCCAGAATAATGGTTGCCTCATTGTCTTCAGGTATGTCTAGGATTACAAAATCAACTGGGAAAGTCAAGTCCGCTATTGTTACCAGCACATCTGCAGCTATACCATATGCATCTTTCCTTGAGTGATCCGCAAACTTCAGATTGGTCTTTATATCACTAATATTTTTAATACCCAACCTGTGATAGACCGATAATGGCATCAGATTCACACTGGCTCCCGAATCTATTAGTACCTTTTTGAAGGTTCTTTCTTTGATTGTGCACGGTACTGTGACGGTTCCTGGATCCTTTTGTTTGTTAGGAATGTTCTGCTCCAGGGAGTTTGCATTATATTGTTCCTTACCAGATACCTGTTCTTCAGTGGTTGGTTTCTTTTCAGCCATTACCTCTTCCACGAATTTCTTGTACATGGGCATCCTTTCAAGTGCTTCAAACAAAGTCATATGACCCTCAATCCTTTTAAACATTTTTATGAATTTCTCGAAGTCTGACTCACTAGGTTCCTTCTTTGTCACTCTCTGAGGGTAGGGCAACTTAATCACCGGTTTAGTTCCTTTTGTAGTTTCTTCTTTAGTCGGCTCGCTCGGTGATATAATTTTTTTCTTCTTAGCAACCTCTTTCTCTGTCGTCGTGACAATGTTAACATTCTCCTGACCTCTCGGATTTTGCACTGTTTCACTTGGTAGGGAACCTGGTGTTCTAGAACTTGACAATTGTTGTGCTATCTGCCCCAGCTGAACTTCGAGATTCCTTAGGGAGGCGGTGGTGTTTTTCTGATTGTTTCTAGTCTCTTCTTCAAATTGCATATTTTGAGCTGCCATCTTTTCAATTGCAATCTCCCAATCTGCCTTCTGAGGTACCTGTTGCTGATCTTTCCAAGAGAAATTAGGATGATTTTTCCACCCCGGATTATATGTATTTGAATAGGGATTATTCTGCCTCAGGTAATTTATAGCTTGCACTTGTTCTGCGGTTGCAACACAATGCATGGCAAAGTGTGGTCCACTACAAATTTCACAAATCATGGTCGGAACCGGCTGAACTTGAGCAACAGTCTGGGTACCTAAATTCATAGCTTTCAATCTCCTTTCAACCTCAGCAGCAATCTGGTCTTCCATTTTCACTACCTGATTTGCTAATTTCAAGTCAATTTTTCCCTCCGGCTGATTTACAGTACGGTCATACAATTCCAAATGCTCATTTGCTGCAATAGCTTCGATGATTTTTTTGATACCGGTTGCTGTAGAAAAATTAGACGAGCCACCAGCAGCTGTATCAATGAGTTGCTTAGTTCTCATCTTCAGCCCATTCACAAAATTCTGCATTTGTTCAGTTTCATCCAGATTATGTGTAGGACATGCAACTAAACATCTTTTGAATCTTTTGTAGGCATCTCCAAGTGTCTCTCCTTCTTTCTGTTTAAAATTCACAATGTCATACCTCTTACGGATATACACAGAAGCAGGAAAATACTCATTCAAGAATGCTGTTTCCATTTGTTGCCATGTAGTAATGCTTCCTGCAGGTAGGGAATAAAACCATTCCTCAGCGTCCTCAGATAACGTGAATGGAAACATGACCAATCTCTTTGCTTCCTCAGAATGCCCATCAATTTTCAATGATGTAGTCATAGTCAGAAACCTCTGCAGATGCTTGTTTGCATCCTCATTGATCTTTCCTGCAAAAGGTTTGCTTTCTAACTGGCGGATAGTAGACGGGTGCAACTGGAAGTGAGCAACATTAAAAGGTTGATTCACAATGGTCAACCGCACTGCTGGATTATTCTGTCTGCCATAGTCACCTAAAAGTCTTTCTGGTGGAGGTGGGTCTGCAGCCATATTAACAGTGTCTGGATGGGAATCTGTGTTTGACTCAGATTTTTCGGAGTGAACAGAAGCTGGTGTTCTCGGTGTGGCCGGTTCTTCGCTGTCAGAGTTTGCCAGTTTCTTTCTTCTAGCTTCTCTGAGCTTTGCCCGCAATGTTCTCTCTGGTTCTGCGTCAAAATGAAAATCAGCTGAGGACTTACCTCGCATAAACAAGTTAGACAACGATTAGAATTGAATCACAAAATTGTCACAGATAAATTTTAGTTGGTAAACAACAAAATTTCGATAGAATGAAAATTAAAATATGTAGTTTGGCAATCCCCGGCAACGGCGCCAAAAACTTGGTCGGAAAAATAGCAAGTGTACTATTTTCACCGATGTAGTAATAGGGAGTTTATTTCCCAGTATCGATCTCGAGGATTGCGTAGGAATTACTTATTTCAATTCGATTCTATTCAAACAAAAAGATAATGGTTGGTTTGTTTTGGAATTGCGAATAGTGACACGAAGATAGTAAAAATAACTGATTAAGATAAAAGATGCTAGGGTAAGTGGTTGAGTTAGCCCGTTATGAATTTATCCCGATTTCCTTAATGCCTATGATACATTCAATCACCTAACCTCAGAATGTTCTTACTTAAGTCTTTAAGTGAGAAACTATTAAACTACCAATTCTTACTCAAATGTCCATTCAATTAATCATTGGTTTTAATCATACAATATATCAAGGTTTACGGTAATTTATGAAAGTTACTAGTCCTAGATGATGCATTCATAAACCCAATTGTGTGAAAACCCTACCAATCACAGTCCTGTAGTTGGAAGTCATAGATTAATTTGTATTTGTCCGATACAAAAGCATAATAACATCACACAATTAAATTGAAAGACATAACATAGTAATCAAGGAATCATTGGTTCACATTCATAACATACGATAACATCAGGACCACCCCCTAGCATCAGGGGGTTTAGCCTCTCATAGTACTTAAAGAATTCATAAAGTAAAGATTAGACATTACAAAGAATTAGGAGAATTTGATCTTCAATGGTGGCTACCGTTGAATCTCGCCGTCTTCGAATCCGTTGTATTTGCTATCTTCTCCACGGTAATGCTTTCGTTCGTCTGTCAAAAGGTCCCTTTTCCTCTCTCTTCCAAGCCTTCTTATAGTTTCATATGCCTCCTCTCTAAGCAAAAGGTCCATACTGCCCTTAATGATCAGAATCGGTTCACAAGGAAAAATTAGGTTTTCCAAGCTGCGTGCAATCAACACGGCCGTGTGTGTACACACGGGCGCCCGTGTTTTTTCTCCTGCATTAATTAATTTCAGCATTTGTTACAGTAGCAACAACACGGACCGTGTCCCTACACACGGGTGCCCGTGTTAATGCACTGTTTTAATCAACACGGTCGTGTGTGTACACACGGGTGCCCGTGTTGATCCCTGTTTTCTGCTTCATCTTTTTCTCTGCTTGACCAACAACACGGCCGTGTGGTGGCACACGGGTGGCCGTGTTGACCTGCTGTTCTGTCATATTTTCGTCCTTCAGAGTGTCCCGAACTTCACCATTCTTGCTTTTGAACCTGGAACAATGACACTACCCAAACGAAGCATAAACAAGGTCTTTTTGACTTAAACTCGTAATCGAATGTAATGTAATACCAAACCAACAAAACTTGATACTTGACTCAAATGCAACTAAAAACAAACATAAATCTTACCAGAGTGATGAAAATATGTCGGATTAACGGCGGGAATTCAATGGAAATGGTGACCGATCACCAAGTATGTAAGAATGTTAAATAATGGATCTGACTCCTTAGACAAGATTCTCCAAACTGGACAAATAACAGGAGACAAATTTGGCATTGGGTATAATGGATCTAAGCCTGAGTGCAGTTACACTGGTTGCAAACCTAAATCCAAACCTAAATGCAGCCACATTAAAAGCAAACCTGAGATGTCACATCATATGTCACAACATCAGAAGGAAAGACAGTATAAAGGGAAACATCAAAGATGGAGATGCCATTACTGTGGAAAATTTGGCCACCTAAAGCCCTTCTGCTATAAGTTGTATGGTTATCCTAGCCTTGTTCATCATCAGACTCACTATCAACCAAGACCCAAACAACATAGGCCTGTCAATAAGAAGCAATGGGTTCCTAATACAAATGGTACAAGTCTAATAGCTCACACTCCCTTCAGAGTTTCTGCCAAAGAAAATTGGTACTTTGATAGTGGGAGCTCCAGACACATGACTGGAAACAAAGACCTGCTAACTGGCCTTCATCCTCATGTCATAAGCTATGTAACCTTTGGTGATGGAGCAAAGGGTGAAATCAAGGGGATAGGAAAGCTTGATTTCCCTGGAGTTCCTAAACTTGACAAGGTCCTACTTGTTAAAGGCTTGACTACAAATCTAATAAGCATCAGTCAACTATGCGACCAAGGTCTAAATGTTAACTTCACTAAAACTAAATGTCTGATTACCAACAAAGAAAGTGAAGTGATCATGGAAGGAGTCAGAACTAAAGACAACTGTTACATATGGAGCTCTCAAATTAGTTACTCCTCAAAATGTACCTCAGTCAAAGAGAAAGGGATGAAGATGATTATATCTTCTAGAGGAACTCCCAAATTGAAAGTATGTGGGAAATGTCAGACAAGGATGTCACACCAGAAATTCAGACTTAACATCACTTCCAAAGGAGAAAAGCTCATGATGGCTCAAATAGATAGGAGATTAGATCAGATGGTTGAACATGTTGCTAGTCATATACAGTCTGAAGTTGGAAAGAGATTTGTTGGACTTGGGCCACAAGTCAAGCAGATAGAAGAGCCTATGTATCTATCTCAAAGCAAAAGTGTCAAGAACAATGTTGAGAAGATTGGGATGGAGAGTGAAAGAACACCTGCTCCTACACATTTGAAAGATGAAAATGGTGTTTATGCTGAATATATAGCAGATGGAAGTAGCTGTTCTCAACAGGGTTGGTTGAAACTACTGATGATTGCATACAATGTCACACACGATGTCATGAAATTGTACTATGACAACCTGAATGCTATAACTATGTCAAAAAATCCTATTCAACACAGTTGGACCAAACACATTAATTTCTGTCATCACTTCATTACAAAATTTGTGGAAGACAAATTCATAGCTCTAAGGCATGAAATGCAATTAGCTGACAAATTTGCAAGGGGTTTGGATGATAATCAGTTTGAATATGTAAGAGGGAAATTGGGGATTTGGATTCTTGTGAAGTTATGGCAATTAAAGTGGAGTGGAAAGGGTAATAAAAATATTGTCTGCCCACTTAAAAGAAAGAGCCACATTAATGATGAATCATTACCTAGTATTGGAACTAGTATCTATGCCATTTCCACACGCTACCTAAACACAATCATTTTCATCTTCATCCAACTTCTCAGAAAAACTCTGCTAGGGCAAAGAGATTTTTTTCAAAAGTTCAAAATAATGTCTCAACATCCCTCATCCTCTGGTTCAAAACCCTCTCATCAAGCAAGGACTCCCTTCATGGAGTTTCTAGATGAAGACGTGTTGGACGTTACTCCTCTTTATGTGATACCAGGTGACGCCCCAGGCCCTTCTTCCATGGCTGGAAGTAAGCAAGGTAACATTCCTGAAAAATCTTCTCATAAAGATGACATGCATTTTACTAATCGTACCATTAGGAACCTAGTTACTAGGATTCTGAATGAAGGGCATGCAATCAAGGGTGTTTCTACCCCTCTGTCCAGAAGGGACCCCTCTCATGAGGTGGAACCCCAAGCTGAGAAAGATGATAATTCATCTAGATCAGAGAAGGAAGTGGTTGCTGAGGGATTATGTTCTCTAGGTAAAACCTTACCTAGTAAGAAACCAGCAGATGTGTCTCATGAAACTGCTGAGAATGTTATTGATCTAGAGGAAGAAAGTTCTAAGGAAGAAGATGACACCTTGGTCCATCTTGTGAAACCAAGTGTAGCAAAGAAACTGAGGACCAGAAAAGGGAAGACTGTGGCTGAAATGAGGACATCAAGAAGAGTGAAAAAGGTTGTTGGTGTAGGACCCTACAGATCATGGAGTAAAGTTGAGGTTAAGAAGAGGAAGGTCAGAGAGAGTTCTTGCTCTGATGATGATGTCGAAGACGATGTCCCGGACATCTCTCCTGCTAAAAGACAGACTGTCAAGAAGTCTCCAGGCAAAGTTGCAGCAGTGCACTTAGATAACATCTCTTTCCATCTTGAAGATGGTGCTGCCAAGTGGAAGTTTGTCATTCAAAGGAGGGTTGTTGTTGAAAGGGAGTTGGGAAAGGAGGCTGTAGAGGTGAAGGAAGTGATGGATTTGATCAATAATACTGGTCTGATGAAAACTGTTGTTGGTTTACCCCCAATGCTTTGAGGGGTTAGTAAAAGATTTTGTTGTGAATATCCCTGAGGATATTTCTGAAAAGAGTAGCAAGGAATTCTGCAAGGTTTTTGTAAGAGGTAGATGTGTGAGATTCTCCCTAACCATAATCAACAAATTTCTAGGGAGAGGAACTGAAGAAGGTGTGGACTTAGAGGCTACAGACAATGAAGTTTGTAGGACTATTACTGCTGGCCAAGTTAAGGAATGGCCTAGTAGGAATCACCTATCAACTGACAAGCTAACTGTCAAATATGCCATCTTACATAAGATTGGTTCAGCCAACTGGGTGCCTACTAATCATATCTCTACCATCTCTATTGGTCTTGGAAGAATCATTTATGCTATTGGAACCAGGATAAACTTTAACTTTGGAAGGTTTATGTTTGATCAAACTGTCAAACATGCCTCCACTAATGTAGTGAAGCTGCCCATTGCCTTTCCATCTATCATCTGTGGAATTATCTTGAGCCAGCAACCAGGCATTCTCAACACAAGTGATATTCCCATTAGAAGAAAGCCTCCATTATCCATTCACTACAAGTTGTTTGAAGGAAGCCATGCCAATGATGTTGTCATGACATCTGCAAGAAAGGAGTCTGCCTCTCAAGGTAGCTTGATTGATCAATTAAAGGAAACTTGTAAGGGGCTGGATAATGGTATTAGGGTTGCCAAGGCAAGGAAAGAGGCATTGGAGGTTCTTATTGGTAGCTTAGAGAAGGAATAGATGGAGAAGGCTGGTGAGACCAAGGATTTAGATGCCAATACCTCAAGTGAGAGGTCCAATGCTCAATCTAGTGGCAACTCTGATTCTGAAGGTGAAGATGATGTCTCTTCCTCAGACTGAGTGGTAATGGTTCCCTTGAAATGAAGAATGTGTGTGCTGTGATGAAGACTGGGTTGGTGTGGCTGTTGTGCGTGTTGTTATGAAAGTTGGTCCCCCTGTTGTTTTGGTGCTGAAGAATTTGTTTTTTTTGTTGAAATGTGTGTAATTTGTGGCAGTCCTTATTGATTCCTTTATGTAATATTTGGGCTCTAAATGAGTTCCATGGATTTCTAATTATCTCAGCTATTACAACTGTGTATAATTGTGGTTTGTATCTCCTAACATTTATGTTTTAACATTTTATATGTTATAACATCTGTTGTGACATTCTCTGCTAGGCTAATTGACATTTATTTTGTCTAATTGGTCACCTTTGCTCAATTTTGACTAAAAAGGGGGAGAAGTGTTTATGTGGAGCAGTTAAATTTATGGAGCTGTGTGGAGATGTATGTGTTGGTGTAGCTGAACAGATGAACATCTACTATTGAAGGAGATGTGTAAAACAGAATGTTATTTTGTTCTGTGATGTTGGGGGAGATGTCTCATGTTCTGTGTAAAACAGAATGTTGTTTTGTTTTGTGCAGCTGATGTTGGCGGAGATGTCTGATGTGATGCACAGGTGATGTTGAAGCAGATGCCAGAGGGTGATTCTGACTGTTACAGGTGTTGTGGTTACAGGTGCTATTATTATTAAAGGAGATGTCTGTGCTGCACAGATTTAGGGGGAGAAGTAGTACCCTTGTGCATTTGTGTGTTTTACTAGTTGCTTCTATAACTAGTATTCTGTTTGCTTCTGCTGCTGCTTAAACTGTTGTTTAACTGCTGATAGTTTTCTTGTGAACAAAAAGGACAGATATATGTTTTAGCCAAAATTTTCCAAAGGGGGAGTTTGTTGGTTCTAAGTGTTGGCAGCAATTTTGGTAAAACAAAGAGTGTTCACAAGATGTAGCATGTGATGTCTTAACATAAGATATTTATGTACCTGCTGGAGTTTAAAAAACATAATTATGCAGGATTATTTCAGGATGTCATACACAATGTCATGGCATCTGATATTATGTACCTGCTAGAAATTATAAATGGAATTATGTAGGATTGTTCCAGGATGTCAGACCCGATGTCATGACATCCTGTACACAGAACATTCAGGGAGAATGTTATGTGTTTTATGATTGCGCATTTAATGGCAATCTATGTATGATTGAAGATTTGATTTGCAGGCGCATTCAATCATTAATTACAACCTGATTTACTTATTTTCCAAGGAGATCTAACCAGATGTCATGAGAAGATTTAATTGGAAAATAGTTTTAGGGTTTTCAAGATGTCCAAGCCCAGCTGAATGCTTCTATAAAAAGGGACTTGGAAAACCTGATTTGCAACACAACCAATACTGAGCGAAATATTGAGAGAATATAAGGGTTTGTGTCTTGTTTAGTCGTGAGACTTGTAAGCCATTCAATTCATCCATAGATGATTTAATTAGTCTGATTTATGGGTTGTAAATTGTCACTCTAAGCTTTTAAGCATGAGTGTGTGTCTACTTGATTGAAGCTGTTAAGCTAGATCAAGTGTGTGTCTACTTGGTTGAAGATCAAGTGTGTGTCTACTTGGTTGAAGATCAAGTGTGTGTCTACTTGATTGAAGATCAAGTGTGTGTTATTGAAAAGTGTCTTCTTTTCACAAGGAATTGTTGTTTAAAATCACAGGTGTGATTGAAGGGAAGTGAGTGGATTCTCATATCTAAGAGTGCTTAGGTAGAAGTCGCACGGGTAGAGATTAGGTGATAAAGACTGTAACTTGTTGAAGTGTACGGAGAGTCCTTGAACTGATTCTATTTAGTGGATTTCCTTCTTGGCTTGGTAGCCCCCAGATGTAGGTGAGTTGGACCGAACTGGGTTAACAATTGCTTGTGTATCTTGCATTATTATTCTTTATCTTTATCCTGTTTGTTTTACTCAGATATTAGTGTCGTGACATTACCTTCGATATCTCATATCTGATACCAGAATTTCAATGGGTCTATATGTAAAAGCCCATTAGTTTAGTGCGTTAGTTTTCTTATAAATAGAATACTAGTCTTTCCTCATTGTATAACGCAAATCCTAATTAAGTAGAGAGAGTTTATTTGCTACTTTGTAAGACTTGTAATCTTGTTCCCAGGAGAAAGTAAAGAATAATAGTTTATAACCAATTTCATTGTTTTCTTCTTGCTTCCCTCTTTTCTACCCTTGTGGGTTTATTACCGATCAAGGAACCAGATATACTTTGTTATTCCTGTATCATTTTTCATAACAAATTGGTGGGGTGACCATGGAGAAGATTCCGTCAACAAAATATGAGATTGAAAAGTTCACCAGAGTGAACGATTTTAGCCGGTGGCCCTTGAAGATTAAAGCCCTACTGGTTCAATAGGGTTGTTTAGAAGCGTTGAAGGGAGTCGAAGCCATGGACATTGTGTTAACGGACAAAGAAAAAATGAGTATGATAGAGAAAACCCATAATGTTATTTTATTGAGCCTTGGTGATAAGGTTCTTCGACAGGTTTGTACGTGACCAAATTATTGGTCAATCGCCTCTACCTGAAGCAAGCTATGTATTTATTCAAGATGAGTGAAGACAACCTTATGGCTGAGCAGTTGGATATGTTTAACAAGCTGATTCTTGATCTTGAAAATATTGATGTCAAGATCGAGGATGAAGATCAAGCGTTGTTGTTGTTGTGTGCTTTTCCCAGATCACATGCTCACTAGAAAGAAACTCTCTTATATGGAAGAGAGTTTCTGATCTTTGAAGAAGTTCAACAAGCCTTGTATTCTAAGAATTTGAACGAATGAAAGGAGCATAAGTCGTCTTCGACTAGTGAAGGCATGTTAGTTAAGGCAAAATTTACAAAGAGAGATGGTAAGTTAGACAAAAAAAAGGTAAAAGTCAGCAGAAGTCTTATAATGGCGACGCATCTGGTATTCGATGTTATCACTATAAGAAGGAGGGTCATACAAGAAAAGTGTTCCCTGAACGCCCGAAAGATCATGGAGGTAAGGATAATGGAAACGCAATCATTGTTCAAGATGATTTTGACTCATCTGATGTTCTTGTGGTTTCAAGTGGCGACTCAAGTAAATAGTGGATTATGGTTTTAGGTTGCACTTGGCACATGACTCCAAACAAAGACTTGTTAGAGGAACTATGTGATCAAGATGGTGGATCCGTATTGCTTGGAAACAATAAAGCTTGCAAGATTATAAGTGTTGGATCTGTGAGATTCAACCTCCATGACGAGTCAATAAGGTTGTTGACTGAAGTCAGGTATGTACATGATTTGAAGAGAAATTTGATTTCTCTTGGTGAATTCGACAAGAAAGGATAGATTTTCCAATGAGAGAAAAGTATTCTAAAAGTCATAAAGGGGTCGAAGGAAGTCTTAAGATGCATGAAGAAACGAGGCTTGTATACCTTTGACGCTGAAGTTGTCAGTGGTTATGCAGATGTTGCATCCACGAAACCTTTGTCGATGACAAAAATTTAGCGCATGAGATTGGGTCATGTATGTGAAAGGGGTCTAGTCGAATTGGGGAAACAAAACCGACTTGGTGGAGACAAATTCGAAAAGCTAAAGTTTTGTGAACCCTGTGTACTTGGAAAATCTTGCAGAGTGAAGTTCATTAAAAGCAAACAAACAACACATGGATCCCTTAATTATATCCATGTTGATCTTTGAGGGCCTGCAAGGTGCCCATCACATTCAGGAGCAAGGTATTTTCTATCCATAGTTGATGATTATTCCAGAAAGTTATGGGTATTTATCCAGAAGACTAAGAATGTAAGTTTTGAGAACTTCAAAAGTTGGAAGACTCTGGTCAAAAATCAAATTGGCAGAAAGGTTAAGAGGTTGAGAACTGACAATGGCCTTGAATTTTGCAATGAGGCATTTGATAGTTTTTGTGCAGCTTCTGGTATTGCAATGCATAAAACTACTACATGTACTTCCCAACAAAATGGTTTGGCTAAAAGGTTTAGTCGAACCATTTTGGAAAAAGTTAGATGCATGTTGACTAGTGTCGGGTTAAAGAAGGAGTTTTGGGCAGAGGCTATTTCGACAACAACATATCTGATAAACAAGTATCCTTCGACTGCATTAGATATGAAGACACCTGAAGAAGTTTGGTCGGGACATCCACCAGATCTTGACAAACTTAGAGTATTTGGATGCATAGCCTATGCTCAAATTAGGCAAGACAAGGTCGAACATAGAGCTCTGAGATGCGTGTTCATGGAATACTCTGAAGGAGTCAAAGCTTATAGTCTATGGTGCCTAGAGCCAGGTCACGGGAGGCGTATCACCAGTCGAGATGTAGTTTTCAATGAAGTTGAGATGGATTTCAAGAAAACTGATGATGTTAGTCGAAGTGCACAAATATCTGAAGAAGAGCTGAAATAGGAAGATATTCTTGTTTAGGTGGATCATGTCAATGTTGAATTGCTTATCCCATATCAAGTCAAAGAAGAAGCACAAGATGCTAAAGATACTGAGGAAGTTGAGGAAACTGTCGACGACTACCTGTTGGCAAGAGATAGACCGAGAAAACTCATCAAGCCATCTCAAAGACTTGGGTATGCATATCTCATAACTTATGCCTTAATCTGTGCAAGTGAGGTTCTAGATGAAGAACCTAGAGACTATTAGGAAGTTATGAGGAGTCGAAATAAAATTGAATGGATGAAGGCCATGGATAATAAGATGAAGTCTCTTTATGATAACCACACTTGGGAACTGATAAAGAAACTTGTTGGAGTTAAGTTAGTCAGTTGTAAGTGGAGTTTCAAAGTTAAGGAAGGAATCAAATGAGTGACGTCGAAGAGATACAAGGCAAGATTGGTCACAAGGGGTTTCACTCAGAAAGAAGGTGTCGACTTCAATGATGTGTTCTCTCTTATTGTGAATCACAACTTTATTTGAATATTACTTGCCATGGTGGCATAGTTCGACCTAGAATTGGAACAAATGGATGTGAAGACTGTTTTCTTGTATGGAGATCTAGATGAAACAGTCCTGATGAGGCAATCTGAAGGGTATGCAGAAAAGGGAAAGGAATATCATGTGTGCAAGTTGAATAGATCTTTATATGGACTGAAACAATTTCCTAGACAGTGGAATAGGAGATTCGACAAATTCATGACATACATAAGTTTCATTAGAAGTCAATTCGACCAATATGTTTACTTTAGATTTTGACCTGTAAATTCATTTGTTATTTTTTTGCTTTATATGGATGATATTCTCATAGCAAGCAACAATGTCGAGGATGTAATGAAGGTGAAAGGTGAATTTAATAAGGAGTTCAATATGAAGGATTTGGGAGCTACATCCAGGATTCTTGGGATTGACATTCAAAGAGACAAAAACTAGTTGAAATTATGCTTATCTCAAGAGACACACCTACGGAAGATTCTCGACAAGTTTAGTATATCGAATTCAAAGCCTATTGTGACTCCAACAAACCCTCAATTCAAGCTGAGTACATATCATTGTCCAAGTACTGATGTCGAAAGAGCTTATATGAATAGCATTCCGTATGCTAACATAGTATGTTCTTTGATGTATGTTATGGTCTGTACTAGACCCGACATATCATATGCAAGAAGTCTTGTAAGCAGGGAATTGGTGAATCCTGGAAAGGCTTACTGGCAAGCATTGGAGTGGATTCTAAGGTACATAAATGGGTCTCTAAACAGAGTCCTGATTTATGGTGGAGCATATGGTGAAAATAATAAAGCAGAAATCGAATAGTATGTCGACTGTGATTATGCAGGTTGTATTGATTCCATAAATTTTACTTATGGATATGTGTTCACTATGTTTGGCACAACAATTAGTTAGAAAGCAATACTTCAAAAGGTTGTTGTCTTATCAACCAATGAAGTGGAATATATCGACATCACTAAAGCTATGAAAGAAGCATTGTGGCTTAAAGGTTTGCTAATGAGCTAAAACTTCAAGGTCGAGTTATCACTATTAAATGTGGTAGTCAAAGTGTTATACACTTTTCGAAGAATTTAGCTCATCATGAGTGAACCAAGCACATTAATGTGAGGTTGCATTTGTTCAGAGGGGTAATCGAGCGTGGAGAAGTCCAAGTGCTTAAGGTATGACATATCACAATGATGCTGACATGATCACCAAGACATTACCAAGTTACAAGTTTTTCCATTGTATGCAGTTGATAAAGTTGCATGAAGAAAGCTAGTTTGTTCCCTTAAGATGGATATTTGTGAGATATTGGATCAAACTCTAGTACGGTCAAAGGGTGACTTCTTAGCTTGACAATTCGACAGGACCTTAGCATGTCATTGACGTCTGTTCACATGTTGCAGTCGAAATACGCTAGGATTGTTAGCGTGTCGAATTGGGTCTGTTTGTTATGCTCAATTGTTTGAGTTAGCTTGTTCTCTAAGTTAGCTTATGTAATGGGCCAGTGTAAAAGCTCATTATTTTAGTGTGTTAGTTTCCTTATAAATAACATACTAGTCTCTTATCATTGTATAACACAAATCCTAATTAGGGAGAGAGATGTTACTTGCTACTTTGTAACACTTGTAATCTTGTTTCCAAGAGAAAGTAAAGAATAATAGTTTAGAACCAATTTCATTGTGTTCTTCTTGCTTCCCTCTTTTATGCCCTTGTGGGTTTCTTGTCGATCAAGGAATCAATTATACTTTGTTATTCCAACATCATTTTTCACAACAGGTAAAAAGGGAAAATGGTGGGGCTATCTATCTATCATCTATGTTGTGTTGCAATTTCAGGACTTTGAGCATGGGTAGGGCTGACGATGAACTAAATCAACTCGAAAATAGTTCGACACTCGATTTGGTAATTACCTCATTGGACTTTGTTCATGAACCAAAGGAGTTGAACTTGAGCTCCAAATTAAATTCGTAAAATAAATGATTTAAACTTGAGCAATGTATAAATTGACTCATTTGGTTCATGATTAGTCTTTAATTAATTTTTATAAAATAAATTTGACTTGAGCGTAAGAACAAATATGTTTAAGATGATGTTGAATACAACGTAAATATTCAATCATATTTTTTGTTACAAATATCATCTTATATGAAATATACATCGTGTAAAAACTAAACTTAATAGTTATAAGTCTCACAAAGACATCAAGACATAACTTTCCTAATTATTTTCAACAAAAAAAATTATAATCAAGTAGTTTAGTGACTGAAATTACATTAAGATAAATAAGTGAGATGTCGCGAACTCAAACTCACACCCCTAGGATTTGATGTCATTGCATATCTACAAAGTGAGTTAACTTAATGAGACATGTCTAATGAATTTTAATTAAATATTTTTGTTCTATAAGCGAATATCATACTATTTTTGAATAATTTTTAAATAAAATATCATTTTTTGGATTATACTTGTTCAAAGAAAATATTTTTTATCATTTAAAAGATGATAAAAATATTTACAACTCTATTGTTTATAGAAAATCTAAATTCAACATCAAACTTAGTAGGATTGTTGTTAAAAAATTAAGATATTTCCTATTACCTATATTTGATGATAATATCTTGAGTTATAAATATTATTTTGAGATGAGACTTATTTTATATAAAAACTAAAAAATATTTATAATTTTTATAATTATAATAAAGATAAATAATGTTTTTTTAATTGTCATATTATTACTCAACATTGACTATTTGTTTGAATTCAACAATTAAAAATTCAACATTTAATAAAATCTCTTTAATTTTACTATTCAAATTTCACATTCAAAAATTCAACAATTACTTCTTTAACATTTTATTCTTGTTCTTCTATATAAATATATAGAGTTCATTAACATGAATCCTTAAGAATTTTTTATTTATAAAAAGTGTCTATTAGACGAAGTGTAATTTAATCCATTTTTGAACTATTGAGTTGGATTGAATTCGAGTTATTAAATTTTGATTGAATTGAATTTAAATTGAGAAAAATATATAATAATTTTGAGTAGAATTTCAAGTTGAAGTAATTATTATTAAATTTAGCTGAAATAAATTGAATTCAACTTAGCTCGACTACTTTCTAACCCTAATTGTGGGCTTGTGATATGAAATAGGGCCACAAATTATAAAGTTGATGATGGAGGGTGGACATGGATCTTGATTAAGTGAACTTCATTCACCCTCTTATTGTTTACTCACTTTATTTTATAATAAATAATTCATTTAAAATTAAAAAATATTTTAAAATGAATAACTTATTTTAATTTTTAATACATTTTTTAATTTTATCATTTAATTAATATTTTTTTTATTCTCAATAATTAATAAGGGATATTAATATCACTCCCTCTCTTTCATTTCTTTTTCTTAATTTATTTAATACATATTTTAATCTTTTATCTTAATTTTATGTTTCGCTTTAGTCCTTTAACTAAAAAAACCTTACAAGTTAATCACTTAACTTCACTTATGTTATTCTATTTGATTATTTCCGCTAATTTTTTTTATACAAAAAACGTTAAGTTCTTGAAACATGACGTGACGACAAAATCATTGATACAAATCAGATGTAGTTAAAAATTCATATACTATTTAAATTGCGGGGTTCTCCCGAAAACAAATTCCCCGTAATTTAAATAGTGAATTGATTTTTAATTACATATACTGACTCAGATTTGTATCAACGACTTTTCTGTCAGATCACGTCACCAAAATTTAACTTTTTTCTTTGTCAGAAATTGACGGAAGAGATCAAATAGAATAACATAAGTAAAATTAAAGAATTAATTTGTAATATTTTTTAGTTAAATAACTAAAGCAGAGAGAATATGTAAATTACTGTGTATAACTAAAATGGAGAATTTTTTTTCCAAAAATTAATGAAAAATGATCAAATAGAATAATTAAATTAAAATTAAAAAAATTAATTTTTAATATTTTTTAATTAATATATTTTATAACTAAGGGACTCCATGATTAATTATACTATAAAATAATCAATCTAACTACTCCTTATAATAAGGAGAGAGTATATTAATTACAGTGTGTACAATACTATGGTCTTTTCTCTAATTCTATATCTATATTACTGTGTGTACAGTACCCTGGTCTACTCTCTATTACTGTGTCTACAGTACCCTGATCTACTCTCCAATTCTATATGTCTAAAATAATTGAATTAGTTGTTTTTAATCATAAATAAATAAATGTAAATATGACTGGTTTGATACTTTTGCTCAAAGATCATAATTATGATGATTTTCTTTTATTAGAGGTATGGATAGACATATGTTCATTGCTCCAACGCAATAAATTCTTACCCTCCTTCATTTGTCTCAACTTGGATTCATCCGATTCCTTCATTTTAGTAATATATTTTTTCCTTTAAGTCTTCCAAAAATATTAGGTCCAATTTGTCTTATTAGCAAGGTTCACATGTACTACTAATTAACTATCTTCTCTTCCAAAAAAATTATAAAATAAAACATGCATTTTTGGTTCCCTTATGTTTTTAACTTTTTAATTCCCTTATTTCAAAGAATAATTTATCGATTCTTCAAATTTACTATTTTGAGATTTGTTTGATTTCCTTTTACAGATGTGATGGATGATAAAAATAAAATAAAATCAAAATGTTAATGTTAATAAATATGTAGAATTAATTACTATGATTAAATAATAAAATAATAATATGAATTAATATTTATAATATTATTTAATAATAATATAAAATATTATATTTATAAAATAAATAAATTAACTTATAATAATTTTTTTTAAGTTATTATATAATTAATTAATTTTTCAATTATGATATTTTAATTAATGAAATGCTAATGAGTGTCTATGAGGCACTCCATAAAAGTGTTAAATGCTATGTTTTGTTTGAAAATTCTTATATTCAATACATTAAAGACTAAAACGATTGATTTTTCTAAAAAAATAAAAGGTTTATAATATTTTCTTTATTTTGAATCTTTAAAGAGATCTTCAACTTGTTAAGAGTTTTTTCTTTATTGTACTATCTAACCGATATGAACCGAACAATATTATTACCTAAAATTCATAATCTTGTTTTCAACCACATAGTCTGAAATCCGAGACAACGTGCTTGACTCAATCATGGTCTTCATCAAATTCAGACCATCGGTTGTACCTTCTGACAGTTTCATACTTCCAAGTAAAGTAAACCCGTATTAGGGGTGTAGGTTCACCATGTAGCATACTTCACACCCTTCAAAGTTATATCCTTCTCCAACCGGTTTACATGGTGAAATGTTCGCTAATTTCTGGTTAAAGTTAAGTCTGTCGATGTGATTGACATCTGCTCTGAAAAAACTTTGATTCGCTTCGATGTTTTCGAAAATTCCATCAGGCTTCTAGATGGTAATTCTATGATGCATAAACGAGGGTACACATCCTACTCTGTGCAATCACTATCTACCTAGTAATAAATTATAGTTTTTTTTTGTTGGCACCACCACAAACAATGTTGGCCTTGTGCTGGTTCTCACCACTACGTTGACTTGAATAACCCCTAAGGGTTTGCTGGTTTTGCCCTCATAGTTGGATCGACCCATTTTGTTACAGGCTAAATCTGTGGTAAATTTGCCTATTTTCTCCAAGAGGGACTAAGGCATAACATTGGCACATGCTCTATAGTCGATCAACACTTTGTTGATCCCTACACAATTTATCTTGGCCCTTATATATAAAGGCTTCAAGTGTTGTTGCATGGCCATGTCTGGCCTTTCAAAAATGGCACAATCTTCATTTACTGAACCGTCATTCATCACATAGTAACATAGAGGTTTGTGGGTAGTCAGTTCTTCCTCGAGACCTTCTTCCTCAATCACTTATGTGACAGTGTCGTACTCCACAGGCAAAACAAATACCATATTGCAAATAATATCCAATTCAGGTTCAGACTCTGGTTCGAAGTTGTCTGTCTCCATGTCAACATCTTCTCATGTCTTATCCTTCGTTGGTTTCTCCTCCTTTATTGGTGATAGGGGCAAACAACATTTGTTTAACAGGTCGCCGGCTAGTTCGACCTTCATCGAAAAATTGAATGTTATCACTTCTGTTGGAGCTTCCAGCATCTCGTGCGACTTTCTTATTTCTATGGTGCCTCTTCCACTAAGTCCTAGTCATGATGTTTTTCCCATGTAGTTCTGTGAGATATAAGAGTATTTCTTCGAAACTTGAGAGTTATCTTTGTATGAGTAACCATAACCAATATTTACTACTTTCCACTTGCCCCATCAGTTGTTGATTTCCAAGCAGTGTGTAACCATTCTCTAGGAGATGCATTTGTAGTGAGGACATAAGTTCCACCTTGGAACTTTGATGGACCATTTCCCTTGTTGGAGAAAAGTTCTTTGGGTTTATCCTGATGGACAAACTTTTTGGCTTGGTAAGGGTTTGTCCTCTTCAGCTCTTTAGCAGCTTCTTTGTCAAACATGGAGCTACACTTCGGATACAACATCACTTCTGAGTCTTTCAACCTGCAAAAATTCAAAAATTCGACCAATTCTTCTTCATATTTAGGGTAGACCTTTGTTGCTTGATCTTCATAGCTCACCTAGATGTCCTCAGCACCACCTTCGTCAATTGTGTCGACAACCATGATTTCCACTGGCTTGACAAAGAGAGCCTCGGCTTTTGTTCAACTTCCTCTTTTGGGCTATGCTTATCAATAAACTTGAGTGTACCATCCTTTAGAGAACTTTTCACCAGGTCCATGAAAAGTACACATTGAGAAGTTTTATGACCAAAAAAATTATGGAATTTACAAAAACCTTGTTTCTTTCTTTGTTCTAATGGTGGGACTTTAGCCCCTTTAGGAACAACGATTTGTTTGTCGGCAACCAATAGATCAAAGATTTCATCACACTTAGTAACTTCAAAGGTGTACGTTCTAGAAATGAATTTTCATTTTTGGGTTCGACGAGATTCTTCTTATTTGAAGGTTTTAACAACTTGCATGTGTAAGGATGCCTTGACTTTAGTTCGGCCAAATTAACCAAATGCTTCTCTACATACTCATATTTTGAGTCGAATGAATTCCCTATGTTGTCGACTTCGGAATAAGCTACCTTCTTTTTACTGAACTTGGAAGTTCTAGCCTTTTTCAGCCTTTAATCGTTCGACTGTCGAACTCTATCGGCCAATTGGGCCATGTCTCTCAAGTACTGGGTGTCTAACTTCTTCCTAATGGAGTAGTCAAGACCTCCTGCTGTCAGTTCAACTAACTCATGTTGTGGAACTTCTGTAAAATATATCGCTTTCAAGGTTCTAAACCTATTAAGATAATCATCGATACTCTCAACAACCTTTCGCCACACATTCGCTATTTACTTGAGACTAATCTTACACTGTCTCATGTAGAATTTCTCGTGGAATGCTCTTTCTAATTGGGCCCACGTAAAGATGGAATTTGGGGGAAGGGTGGTGAACCATGTGAAAGCGTTCTTTGTCAATGAGTTTGGAAAATACTTGATTTTCATATTCTCATTATTGTCTAAATCATCAACTTCGGTATGGTACCAAGCGACATGTTCGGCGGTGGATTCATTAGTATCACTAGTGAACTTGGTGAATTTGGGGACCTTCCAGACCCTAGGCAATTCGGGCTGCCTTACATACTCAAATAATAGAGATATATAGTTTGGTATGGGGAGGCTTACATTGAGGCCACCCTGGACCAAAACGCATTCGACGACATTAGTGATATTATCATGAACCCCTACATTGTCTTGTCGGGATTGTCTCAGGACATGGTTAACATCTTGGTTGCATTGAACTAGGATCATGTCAAAGCATTCTGGCCTTTGATTGTTTTCAACAACCCTATTTTCTGGGGGGTTAGTCCCCTGAGGAATGTTAGGCACTGGAGTCGGTGGCGCTGGTGGTGCGCCAAAAAAATCAGCAATCCTACCCATTTGGTGGGTTAATTATTGATAACTCATATTCATGTTTTCTATAAGTGGGCTAAACACGTTGCTTATCTGTTGCGTAAGTGTGTGAATCATATCATGGTTGCTTTCATTCATTAACTGTCTCATGACTTGTAGAGAGTTAGTGGTCAAGGACAAAGCCCCCTAGAGAGGAAAGTACCTCATACCTCCTGGTGGTTGTCATTACTGGCCAAAGTTGCCCATGGTCGACGTTGAATCCAGATACCGCTTAAAGGGTGACGACGTTGCCATCACGTTTTTAGAATACATTATTGTACTAGGGTGCAGGCTTGCCATAATTGCAGTTAGTATATCAAATGGTTGTTCCTTCTGAGGTAACGAGAAACCCAGATAAGGAGGCCTCTAGTCTCAGAAATTATGTAGTTCCCTAGAAAAGGTTGGTGTGGTTGACACCTGTGGTGATGAAACTCCCACATCAGGCGGTACGGGATACGCCACTACTTGGCTTATGGCAGTGGGCATTTCCTCAATGGAGGTTGGAGCCACAGAACTGTCGACACTAGTAAACGCTGATTTCCCTCTTGGGTTTGAAGTATTACTTTGGAAAGGGATTTGGTTTTTTCAAGACATTTTAGAAAGTCGCTTACCACTCCTCAAGTGCATACAACATAAAAAACACACAAATGGAAGACACTACAGAGAAAATAACGTAAGACGCCTCTGTTCTGCAAAAATACTCGCACAAAAGGGTCCCACAGGGTGTACCAATTTGTTTACCGGTGTTTTTGGTAAAGAATCGCGAGTTTGAAAGTTTGTGAGATTAACTTGAAAAATATCACAAGCAATTTATGCAAATGATTTGTGTAAACAAATGTGCATGTGAATTGAATGCAATCGTCGCATGAACGATAACGACGTAGAAGAAGACTTTAAATGAAGTCAGGTTGTAATAAATAATAAGGTAAAATTCAATAAATGACATTAAACAAAGCAAAAGTAAAAGTACATGTTCCATTTAAGGAAACAAAAGACTAATGAAAAAGACTGGACGCAGACGCATACATGTTTCTCCCTCAATTGTTTCGCTCTTTGATTTAGGTGCTTCAGTCGTATGGAGAGTATGTATGAAATTTTATGACATTTGATCCTGTGTATGAGTATTTTATTTATTCTATTTACAAAGTAACTGTCGACGACGGTTATGACCACTAACGAATTACTGCATTTACTCCACGTTTAATCTTCAAGTTTCCACTAGTGTGTTTACGTTTCATCCATGACACTCTCTGTTTATCACCCACATTTGAGTTGTAACTACTTCCCACTTCTTCACGAACCCTCTATGGTAACTGCTCTAACATGCTGTCAACATTGCCTATCAAGGACTCATGACTTGTAAATTTACTAAGTCTTTTCTATTACGAGGTTTAGTCGACTGGTCCTCTTGATGGGATAAAGGCTTATGTCGATTTCCCTTCTCGAGATTCTGGACATGTTTCCCAATGATCCCGACCTTAAGGATTTACCCCTAAGAATATTTCAAACGATATATCCCTGTGTCGATGACTCAGTTGATCCTTTATCATCTGCATATCGATTATTTATCATTAATGTTCTTTAAGACACTTCATTAATGCTTTCTCATAGTAAATGTATTCTCATTGACATTCTTTGTTGACTTTTTATTAGGTGAAAAATTCAAGTGTAACATTTGAAATTCTTCCACATTTGAAAAGTATTCAAAAACATTAGAAGTACTAGTGGAGTGTGACGTATGCAAAGGGGAAGCAACACAAAAGGACAAAAACGGTTAGGTCTTTAGGAGAGATGGTAGATGATCCTACCGATTAGGAGAAAAGAGTAAGCAACAGAGTGTGCATGCCAAATACTCCCCCTATCCCATAATGAGTGATCCAATTGACAATTTCACACAGATTAAGAAAAATGAATAAATGAAAGAGAAATAATTTTTTATTTATTAAAGTACCATTTTCATATATTGGGAATGATGAAAATAATATTAATTAGAGAGTAAAATTGAAATGAATCATTCATTTTGAAAAACTCTTTTATTCCAAATGAATCATTCATTCTTCAGTGTGAGTCAGATGAAGTAACTGATAAGGGATTTTATGGTTTAAATAAGAAAAGGAAAGAGAAAATCAGTAGGCAATGAGTGATTATTCTAACTTCTCTCCCTCGATACTCAATCATTTACTCACTAAATTCCATTGTATTTCCTTATTTCACTTTGACACGTGAATCTTTGGTGTAGTTTCCATTGATAATTCCATCAATAAAGTGAGTTTCTAGTATTTCAATTCTCTGTGCTGCTGTTGCTTGATTAACCATAACGCATTGGCGCTTTCATTATGAACTTCAATGGCGGAAAACACCAGTTAGAAGGATTTTCAGGAAGATATGAAACGCATCCTGGACCAAATGGAGAATACGAATGCAAAATACGAACACAATCGCACTTTAGATATGGAGCGTTTGAACCGTTTGGAAGACAACCTCTCCCTCATACAATCATCGAAAATATCCATCCATTCACATCAACCACCGCCACCGCCATCATTTCAGGCTCTCAACATTAAAGTGGATTTTCCTCGATTCAATGGTACTTATGTGTTTTCAAGGAAAGATTCAGGAACTCACTGTTCAAATCTTACTTGATAGTGGAAGCTCAGATAACTTCATTCAAGCACGACTTGCACAATTCCTCAAATTATCAGTTCAACAAGCATCAAACTTCTGGGTTCTTGTTGGAAATGGTAACTCACTAACAACATGAGGGTTTTTGGAAAACATTCAAGTTCAAATTCAGGGACATGTCATTACTATTCTGGTGTACTTGTTACCTATTACTGGAGGAGGTTTAGTATTGGGCGCTTGGCTTGCCACATTGGGTCCTCACATTGTTGATTATAGCTCTCTCTCTCTCTCTCTCTATTAAGTTTTACTTGGTGAATCAATTTGTGACTCTATTTGGGGAGAAACCTGCAACACCACGCCCTGCCCAATTTCATCAACTACACAGGTTACAACACACCAATTCAATTGATGAGGTGTATTCCTTACAGCTTCAACGTAAGGATGATGTTGGTCTTGATATTACGGGAAGCTCTGAGGTAACTCCGGAATTGGCACAATTGCTACATAATTTTTCCGACGTGTTTACAACACCAACATGATTACCACATACTAGCACTCAAGACCACTCAGTTCCTCTAGAGGGTGTAACCCCCTATCATCCCTACTTACAAATATATAGAATTACAAGTAATTTCATATACTCAAACATATCAAATATAGGATGTTACATGCACTCCATCATCACATGCTCATAATTTCATATACTCAAACACATATAAAATATAGGATGTTACATACACTCCATCATCACATGCTCATCTTTATTAGATTCATCGCAGAATTAAAAGATTAAAATAATACTGGTAATCTTATAAAATAATTCAAATATCTCATAATTAAAAATTATCTCAAAACTTCTCAAACGAAACTAATAGTGCTCAAAACAAAGTTCTCTCAAACTCGAAATAAAATAGAAACGTTTCTCCTAAAGTGTTACATTATCATAACAACACAACTAATAAATCAAAATGAAAAAGATAAACGAAGAGGATAAATACCCCATCCTCCAATCCAACGGCTACTAAGACTCCTCTACCTGAGTACATCCATATATAGATAGTGTGCATAAACAACAAGAATATATAAGCAACATGTTATTAGTCTCACAACTCATATCAACTACCAAAATAACGTGGATAACATAAACTCATACAAAATAACCAAATCAACTTATACAATCAAATTATTCACCCACACCAACTCATATATATAAATAACGCATACTCAATGCAGATGTGTATTTAATGCTCGACTCCTAAACTTTATATGCATGTGGTACCAAGTTTAGGATGACTAAAGTTATGTTACTGATTGCCATCCCGCCACAGTCCCCTCTCTTAACCGGACCACCCTAAAGTACGCCTCTCTCGAACTGAGAAACTCTACAACTCATGAATGAATATAATACAACTCAAATATATCAATGCTCATCACGGTCCCCTCTCTAAATCTGACTCATCACATCTCAACCATTACTCTTTCATAGACACCCACTATGAAACTCAACAATGCTCATCATCAATAAATTAATCACAACTCAGCATAAACTCAACAATCTCATGCATAATAATTATCAATTCAATAAAATGCATCGATTCACATCAAACAAAATCAAATAATCTCAAACAATACATTACAGTACCAATTAATCGTCAAAACAACACATTGTCATAAACTTTACTCGAAAACAACTCATTTATGTATTGTCACTCTCGTTGAGCGACCTATAGCTCGCTGAGCAAGCCCTCGCTAGGCGAGCTACTCTCTCACTAGACACGTGTCTCAGAACCTAGAAAATTCCTTACTTACTCTGCATATCTCACTAAGCGAGGCATTACTCGTTGACAGAAGAATCACTCGCTAAGCGCGACTCATAGAAAAATCATAACACTTACTCTGTCACAAAAATATATGAGAAAATAGCCAACCCTACACTATTATCCTCGCTAAGCACGGATTTGTTGAACGCAACTTTTGTTTGCTAAACGCATACTATAAAAATCCCATAAACCAAAAACATGGTGTCTTGTTGGGCGAACGCTTTTCGCACTGAGCAAAATTTTGCTAAGCATGGCTTCAACCGCGTTAAGCGCGAGAGCCCAGAAACAACAACCTCAAAAACACGATTTCCACCATTGAAGACCTATCAAGGCTCCGATTTCGACCCCAATCGACCCCAAACGCACGAAATTCAGTCATACATGTTAATACAATATTAAAAACAACCAAATAGGAGGAAATTAATATATATTACATCGAATAGATTAAAACTCATCATCATCTTCAACACTTTCTAACACAACCAATAAGAAACACGATTTTCAGAATTATTCAGATAAATTTATACGAGTTTGGAATGCAATTCGGAATTCGAAATTAACGTCAAAAACAGAAATCATGAAAGAGTTTTAAATAGAACTCATCTCAAGCTCTAAACATCAAGAATGGTGAAATTAGAAAAACCTCAAAGGATAAGGGTAAATAACCCTTTCTATCCTCTTTTCCTAAGCACCCATACATGAATAGTTTCTCCCCCCTTACCTTGAAATTGCATAATTCATAAGCTTTTGGTTATGGTGTCTCCTCCTAAGTCTCCCTCATCCAAACCACCCTTGCTCTAACTCTTGCCAAATTTCACGTACTGATTCTCAAAACCTATTTTCCTCTCCGTTCCTCTATTTAGATAAAATAAATAAAACCTGATTCTTGTTTCTAATTTTACTCATGATATCCTCACTTCTTGTTAATTACCCTCACACCCCAAAATTCTACTAAACTTTGAATTTATACCGCTCACTCTATTTTCTCAAATTAAATAATTAAATCAATTAAAGTTAAATAAAAATCCCATTTTATTTTTGAAGGGTGTGTTCTCTCATCTTACGCCATCTACTCTCAAACACATAAAATAAAATAATTCACTAACCCATCATAAATTTAATTAAAATAGCACTATTAATTAAATACCAAAAATGGGGTGTTACAACTCTCCCTCACTAACAAAATTTTCGCCCTCGAAAATTACCTGAAGGAAACAACTCAAAATAAGAATCTCTTATCCGGTTCTCCAGCTACCACGTTATGTTCCCTCCATCAGGTCCTCCCCATACCACCTTCACCAAAGCGATCTTTTTACCCCTCAATTATCTAGATTCTCGATCCTCAATCCGCAAGGGTGGTGACTTAACAATCAAGCTCTCTCTCACTTGTACATCATCTTATTGGATTACATGAGATGGGTCTGGAACATAGCTTCAAGCCTATGACGAGCATTTTCCCACCAATACTTTGTTTCCTCATCCAACATATGAGTACCAAACAAGACCTTATGTGCTTCAGAACAAGCCATCAATTTAAAGATCTTCTCAATCTCTTGCAACCAAACCTGAGCACCTTCCGGTTCGAACCTCCCCTTAAAAGTCAATGGATTTTTCCTCCGGAACTTTCCCACCCCTATGAACTCGCCTGCCATGCCATTCTGATTCTACAGCGCTTGATTTTCCGAACCCATCACGTGAGCCATAGCCTCTAAAGCATCAGCGACTACAAGATCATTTCTTCTCGCCATTTTTCTGCGCACCAGTAAACAACCATTAGAATAAACGTTGCATCAACAATGTTCATACATTGGTCGCATACTAGGGAACATATAACGTCATAAAACCTAGTCGGATGGATCGACCTGCTTTGATACCACTAATGTAACACCATAAGAACCCAAATTACAAATATATAGAATTATATGTAATTTCAATTACTCCAACATAGGGTGTCATACACACTTCATCATCACATGCTCATCTTTATTAGATTCATCGCAACAGAATTAACAAATTAAAATAACTCGAGTAATCTCATAAAATAATTCAAATATCTCATGATTAAAAATTATCTTAAAACTTCTGAAATTGAGCAAATAGTGCTTAAAACAAACTACTCTCAAACTTGAAACAAAACATAAATGTTTCCCCCAACGTGTTACAATATCAGAGCAACACAACTAATAACTCAAAATGAAAAAGATAAATGAAGAGGTCAAATACCCCATCCTCCAAGCTAACAACTACTAAGGCTCCTCTATATGAGTATCTGCATCATCAGGGTAAGTAAAAACACCAAGAATAACAAGGGTGATAATACATTTATATATAGATAGTATGCATAAACAACAAGGATAGACAAGAAACATGTTATCAGTCTCAAAACTCATATCAACTACCAGGACAACGTTGATAACATAAACTCATACAAAACAATCAAATCAACTCATACAATCAAATTACTCACTCATATCAACTCATATAAACAAATAATTCACACTCAATGCATATGTGAATTTAATGCTCGACTCTTCAACTTTATATGCATGTGGTACCAAGTTTTAGATGATTATAGATATGCTACTGATTGTCATCCCGCTACGGTCCCCTCTCTGAACCGAGCCACCCCAAAGTCTTCGTCTCTCGAACCAGTAAACTCTACAACTCGTGAATGCATGTAATGCAACTCAACTCTATCAATGCTCGTCATGGTCCCCTCTCTGAACCAGACTCATCATATCTCAAACATTACTCTTTCATGGCAACTTACCATGAAACTCAATAATGTTTATCATCAATCAATTGATCACAACTCAACATAAACTCAACAATTTCATGCATAATAACTATCAATTCAACAAAATGCATTGATTCATATAAAACATAATCAAATAATCTCAACCAGTACATGACAGTACCAATTAATCGTCAAAACATGGAAATGTCACAAAATTAACTTGAAAGCAACTCAGTTCTGCATTGTCACTTTCATTGAGTGGCCTTTAACTTTTTGAGCGAGCCCTCGCTAGGCGAGCTCCTCTTCCGCGAGGCATGCGTTTCAGAACCCAGAAAATTCCTCACTCTGCATATCTCGCTAAACGAGACATTGCTCGTTGAGCGATGAATCGCTCACTAAGCGTGACTCACAGTATTACCAGAACACTCACTCTATCACAAAAATAACTCCCAAAACAAGCAACTCTTCATTGTTATCCTCTCTAAGTGTAACCCGGGCTCGACGAGCGTAGATTTTCTAAGCTCAACTTTTGCTTGCTAAGCGCAGACTCCAAAAATTCCAGAAACCAAAAACAGAGCAACTCATTGGGCGAGCCCTCCTCGCGCAGAGCAAAACTTCGCTAAGCAGGGTTTCAACCGCGCTAAGCGCGGGAGCCCATAAACATCAACATCAAAAAGCACATATTTAAACATTAAAGCCCTATCAAAGCTCTGATTTCGACCCCAATCGATCTCAAACACACAAAAATCAATCATACATGATAATACAATGTTAAAAACAATCAAATAGACACATATTAACATATATTACATCAATTTGAATAAAACTCATCACCATCTTTAACACTTATTAACACAACCAAGAACAACAATTTTCAAAATTAATTAGATTAATTTACACGAATTTGACATGTAATTCATAATACGAAAGTAAGTCAAACACATAAATGATGAAAGAGTTTTAACGAAAACTCGTCTCAAACTCCAAACGTCAACATTGGTAAAATTAGAAGAAAAAAAATGAGAAGGGTAAGAAACCCAATCTATTCTCTTTTCATAAGCACCCACACATGAATATTTTCTCCCCCTTACCTTGAATTTGCATAATTCCTAAGCTTTTAGTTATGGTGTCTCCTCATAGCTCTCCCTCTTCCAAACCCCTGCTCTAACTCTTGCAAAATTTCACGTACTGATTCTCAAAATCTATTTCCCTCTCAATTTCTCTATTTAAATAAAACAAATAAAACCTAATTCTGGTTTCTAATTTTACTCATGATACCCTCACTTCTCGTTAATTACCCTCACACCCCAAAACTCTAATAAACTTCTAATTTCTATCCCACACTAAAATTTCCCTAATTAAATAATTAAATTAATTAAAATTAAATAAAAAAAACTCATTTTATTTTTGAAGAGTGTATTTGTAAGACCCTAATTTTTGCCCTAAGATCCCTCATGGCTCATATCATATCATATCATAGCCTCAAGGATCATTGCATGCCTAGCTTCCCTCCTAGTGGGTGGGTGTCTTATGAGTGTGAATTCTTGATCACCAAGCATGTATTGCATTTGTATATCATTGCTTTTCATATGTTTACTAACCAAAAAGTACAAAAATATTGTCATCTAACCATGTTTCTTGCAGCTGAAGCAATCATCAATTAATCAGTCAAAGGCAAGCCATTGAGCTGGATGGTGACCATTCTTGAAGAATTTGGACACCATGATCATTCATAAAGAGTTCATATAACTTGTGATATCATCTGGAACCAAGATCCCATGTGAAAGAGGCTTGGAATTCATCAGAACATGGCCCAGTCCACCAAAACCCTAGAAAAGTCAACTGTGGTCAACTGTGCATTTAATCAGGGTTTGGAAGGCGTGAGATGGTTGGAAAAGTCTCATTCATGTCCATATAAGCTTCATTTGGCATTTCAAAGATCTAGGTTGAAGGATTTGAAGTCAGACAAAAAGTTTCCCAAAATGGAAATGACCTGTAATTCTCACCTGCCCAAAATGGAAAGTTACGCTCCTCAAAATTACTTTATCATACAAGTTTCAAATGAAAATTTGTCCAACATGAAAGTTGAAGATCTTGTTCTTGCCTTTCCAAAAAGTCCAAGAACACTCAATTCCCATGTGTGGTTGGCAAGTTATGGCCCAATCATTTTCAGAAAATGCCCAAATTCAAAGTGGCATAACTTTCACATGGAATGGCCACATTGGATGGTTCTTCTTTGAGCAAATCCCATTTAACATGTACTTTCATAATCCATCATCACATTTTGCCAAAAACCTCCACATAAAAAGGTCATTTTTTAAGTGAACCAATTAAAATGCAAGGGCAAAATGGTCCAAAACTCAAAGTACAAAGAATTTTGACATGGGACCAATTCCAATAGTTTCAAATGAGATTTATGGTTTGTTCAAAGTGAAAAAACACTGTTACATTGCTTCTAACCATCCAAGGGCAAAAAGGCCAAAATGCTTAAATGTGCACATTTGCTAATTATCAAAATTGGTGCTAATCATGATTAAAGCTGGGATTAAGAGCACATATAAAAGCTTAATTCTAACAGAAACTCAGGATCAATAATCACTTTTTCAGATTCATCACAAAAAACTCTCAAATTCTCTCACTTTTCTCAAATTTTTCACATGCACTTTTTCATCAATTCTCCAAGAATTCACCATTGTTTTTGCTAGTTTCTGGTTGATTCATCTCTTGTAGGTAATTTGCAAGTTCTGTTTGTGGAGATTGAAGCCAAACACGTGCAAATTCCAACTGTTGCAAAACCTTGAGCATCAATGGCAGCTGGTGGATTTCATTGATTCGTGCATCTTTGAGCTAAGAATTCTTCACCAATCACCTTCATAATCATCATCCTTCGTCTGTTTTCAAGAATTGGATCAAAACAAGCAAGGATTTCACACTGCCACTCCAAGAAGGTGAAATCTCGGAACCTTTAATTCTTGAAATCAATGCATGGCTTAGATAGATCTTTGAACGTAGATTAATTTGATGTTTGAATCGAGCATTTTCATGGAGTATTCATGTAGATATTGTAGATTAAAGTTTGTGTGACAAAACAATTCTCGAATGGATCTTTGTGTGTGATAACCTTTAGCCAAAATCATTGCCATATTCATGATCTACATGGAAAGACGGAGAGATCGGTATATCGTTTGTGCGATTTGGTGAAGAAACGCTCGTAACCGAAGCTGGACATGATGAACATACGAGAACGAAGATGAAGCTCGAAATTCTGGAGAATTTTCGCATATTGATCTTCAGATCCCTGGCCGCGCATTTGAATCATGTTTCCCACCAGAACCGTCCTATCACCACGCGACAACACATTAAAACAAAACGCACCGTTTTTGGCCAGGCGCTGGTATTTACGGTTGTGCCATTCGTGGCCTAATTAATTAATTAATTCATTAACACATTAAATAATTATTTCAACATATTAACAAATCTTCTAAAATTCATATAAAATCCAATTTGAATCCAAATTAATTGGGACTTTTTTTGTTAGATCCCAAATTTTCTCTAGAATTTTTTAGGCATAATAGTTCATGTTGTGCCTGGTAATTTTTTGGAATGGCTTATTGATTCTTGTCATGTGTGCTATTTTCATATGTTTTACCATTTTAATCACCAAATAATCATGCTAGCTCCAAATTGAATGAAATTTCATATGATGATTCTTGACTCATGCCTGGAGATTTTGATGTATAATTTGTGATTTTTGGATCTCTGGTTTGATAGATAGGATTTAATCTTTTTGAGTGTGACAATATGTGTCACACTATGCTATGCTGACTTCATGATTTAATTTTCCATGCTTACCTTAGGCCTATGGCTCTGATTTTTTTGCATGAGATGACTTTTATATGTTAGGTTTCACCCTGATTTTTTGTGGATTTAATTGATCCATTTTCTAATTGATTTGGATTTTTGATTGCTGTTTAGCATTTTTGGATTGTTTCTTGAGTGACAAACTTACATGTCTTGTTAAATACTCATCCCTTATCCCATGAATATGAAATTTGGTGGAGTGCTTCCTAACATGTATAGCTTCAATTTGGCTTTGGTCCCATTCATTTCCCATGTGATATCACTGTTTTACAATTGATTGAAGTTGACACTTGGTTTGTGACCTAGTTTAGGTTGATTTTTGCATGCCATGACATGTTGAATTTAATTCCTCTACTTCCATTAGTCCAAATGGCATGAAAATTGACATGTAGCTTATTGAATATGTCCTGTTTAGGATAGAATTTTTGTGGAATTTATTGAGCTGTTTTGATATTTTTTTGATGGAAATCATTCTGTTTGCTCATTTATGATTCACATTTGCTTACCTTGACTTAGATTGTGCATAAAATAAAATTAGTGCATAGTTTGGATGTGAGACCAATTGGGATCTCTTCTTATTTGAATTATCTTGGTTTTGATCATGTTTCACTTGCTGTTTTAAGATTTTTCCCTCCTTTGGACCCTAGGCTTGTCCTAGTGGTCTTATTACTCATGTTTGAGTTTGGCTTTGACTTTTCAGGTTAAGAAGCAAAGTGCTTAAAAGGAATTAATGCAAGTTTAATTGTTTCATTTGACTATTGTGAACTAACTTGTTTGTTTTGTAGGGTGCTTGGTTCACTTGAACTTTGTGCTATGCACATATTGCATTGTTTGATTGTACATTGATTATTGATTCTTATGTTGTTGTTTTGTTTATGTTGGGACGCTGATTATATTTGATTGATTTCAGGTACCCCTAGTTGCTCAGTTCTCTTAAGAACTTGCATTGCTTTGCTTGTATAGCATTTGCATTGAGGTAGACTCTCTTGTCTCCATGTAGTCTGGAAGACCTGGCTTGTTATTTAGCCAGGCAACTGTCTGAAGTCCTCCTTAAGAGGCAATGTTTGTGATTGTTTATGTTTGTCCTAAGCAGGAAAAGTCCTCATGTGAGGCAATTGGTAGACAAAAGAGATATGTAGCCTATCTCCTACTATTCTGTGAGTCTCTCACATTGCTCACACTACTTGTGTTTGATGCATGTTGAGTAAAAACCCAAGATCTATCGAGTCAATAAAATGTGGAGAGAGTTCCATCTTTCTGAACTCCCACACCTTCTGATATCCAATACTCTCTCTGACCAGAGATAAGAGTGATGAGACACACCCCTCATATCCTTTCATCTGCTTCACCTTAGCCCCTCAATGGCAAGGTTAAGAGCAACTTGAACCCTATTACAGTTGGCTTTAATGCCTCACCCTTTTGCTTGAGCCTCATTGAATGGTTATAGTGTGTGCTACTTGAATTTATGTGATTGATTACTTGATTCATTTATACATGATTACTTGATTTGCCACTGTGCATTTACTATCATTGATTGCCATTGTGCATTTATCATCATTGTTTGCCATTAGTGCATGATCATTTCATTTGTCCTTGTGACATTGTTGTTTTCCCATTGAGGACAATTGTAAGTCCATATTGATTGGCTTTGTTCCTATGACATGGAAGGGATAGAGTGTAAGACCACTTCATTGGTCACTCATATCCTCTTTGCTCTTTGATTGAGCTTGTTGTTGTATGTGAGGATTCATTGTAAGCCCATGTAATTTGGCATTTGTTTTCCTATGATCATTGTGGAGGTCAACCTAAGCCCAGATAGATTGGCAATTGACTTCCCTGTTTTGTTTTTGTTTTGCTTTATGAGATTGGAGTAAGACCATCTATTGGCATCCGGTATCATTGCTTTATTTTAGGAGATTGGTGTAAATCCATTTATTGGTATCCGGTATCCGCTTTTGTGTGAGATTGGTATAAGTCCATTGAGTGGCATCCGGTATCGCCTTGTCTTTTATTTTACTAACTTGTTTTGTCCCTTTATTCCAGAGGACACGCTTGAATCATCTTCTATATGATTTCAAGAGGTGAACTTCTAGAAAGTTTTACACTTCATCCATGCCCTCTTTGTCCTAAACTTTTTCACACTTCACTTTCAAAAAACTTTGACTTGTTGTGCAAACATTCTCACCTCTTTTCAAATTAGAAACTTGGACCTTAAGTCCTTGATTTTTTATACTTCACTTTTCATAACACTTCTTTGAATCAATCTTAATCATACTTTGACCATATTTTGTGAATAATCATAATCAATTAACTTCACCCATTCAATTGTTTTGGCTTTGTCCATTGTTAATATGATTTCATACATTAGCCTTAGGTTTTAATTACCATAGTGGTTGATGTAAATCTTACCTTATCCTTAGTGAGTTGATCGTAAGTCTTCCATACTTATTATAGGGTTAACCCCTCACTAGTATGTTGAAGCCGTCCTCGCATGGTGGATTGATGATGTTGGTTGAGTTTTCTCCCATTGGTAATGAAAAGCCTTAGTGCTTGTGTTTAAAATTGAACTCACTAATTTTTGGAAATCTTTTAGCCGAACTACGGCGTTTTGATCCTTACCTTTGATGGAAGGTACGTAGGCAACGGGTTCATCCGTTCGAACAAAAAAATAATTAACTTGTACATTCTTTTCTCATCATCCCATTCGTGTTTGCACAATATGTCAAAAACAAATAAACATTTCTTATACAACAAGTGTGAAAAGGGCTCCCTAGGAGTACCTAGGACGTGATGGGTGCCTAACACCTTCCCATTGTGTAATTTACCCCTTATCCAGATTCTCTGATCTTTTTCATTAGTTTTCTACGTGTAAAACTTCTTAGGTTTTTGTTCGCTTTTTAACCAGTCCTTAGGATAAATAAAAGTGCGGTGGCGACTCGAATTCATTGTATACTTTGCTTATGGTTTAATCAATAGATCATATAGCGACGAATACACCGCTACAGTATTCTCTCATCTTAGGTCATCTACCCCTAAACACATAAAATAAAATAATTCACCAACACATCAAAAATTTAATTAAAATAGCATAATTAATTAAATACGAAAAATGGGTGTTACAGAGTGTCACGCCGTGAAAAATGCCTGAATGCATCACATGCTTGAATATACAACAAAGTCGCCACCGAACTTTATTTATTCCAAAGGAAATAGAAAATATCGATAAAACTCAAGGGGAAGAGAAAAAAGGGTAAGGAATTTGGTTATGCAAGGGGAAAGTATTAACACCCCTCACATCCGTTGTATTCAACGAGAACCATTTTGATTGTTCTTTGCGTGAATGGGTATTATTATCTAAAAGTAACTTGCAAAAAGGAAAAATAAGTTTTTAATTAGTGTGTTCGCGAAGGATTCAGATCCTCGTGCCTACGTATTTCCATAGTGAAATGTAAAAATCAGAGCTCCGTAGTTTGTGGTAGAAAATACGGACGTGTCAGTTGTTTTTAGTGAACAATGTTAACGTTCACATTCTAGCAATTAAACGTTGTTTGTATGCTCGTGTGTGGGAGTCTTAAACATTGTTTATTTGCGGTAGAACGAATATAACATGTCTTTTGTGAAAAGGTTTTGAATGTTGCCCTAAGGCGGAAAATTGAGTTTGATGGGTTGTGATTGATTTTAGATTTGAAAAAAAGATTGTCTTGATTTGATTTGCACTAAAGTCTATGAATGAAGGTGAATAGTTTGAACAACTAGGTCAAACATTCTGTATCAAAAGATATTCAGAATAAAGATAGGAATACTCCCTCTTATTCTTTCTCCATTTCTTAAGGCTCGTGGCATATAATTCAAATCACATTTTCAAGTGTTTTTAATTTATTTGCAAAAACATTTTAGTCTTAAATGAACAAGGAAAAGAAAAGGAAGAAGTCCAACAATGATCAGGGCCTTGATGTCCATTCTCCTTCAGAGTCTTGGAAGTGAGTCTTGAGTTTGAGATCTGGTGTAGTGCATATACCAAGGTACAACCCAATCAAGTGACCAAAAAACTTATGCTCACTTGAATGAATGGGGAAAATGCTAATTATTCAAAGTAATTAATTGATTAAGAATAAATTTAACCAACTAATCAAAGAGGTGAACATGTCAAAACAAACATCAAACACATGGAAATGTAAGAAATTAATATGGCATTGAAAATTGCAATTAATCATGTTAGAACCTAATTAATGAAGAATTAAAGTAATTCCACAATTAAATTAAATTAAATTCTAAAAGAGAAAATTACTCTAATTAACCAAATTCATGCATTTTCGATGAATTATCATGAATTAAAATGTGCATTGTCATGAATTAAAAGTATAGAAAAAATTGACAAAAGAATTGAAAAAAACAAGGAATTAAGCAATTAGCAATTAATTCTGCAGGGGTTCATAAACCAGCGGGTGTGCAGTCTGGAAACAAAGGCTTTGGATCTAACAGATAAGGCCCAAACACAAAGTATTGTTATTGGGTTCAACATGGAGTATACCAAGCAAAACGGTTGTGCAAAGATGCAAAGCATCATGGGCTTAAGCTAGGCCAAATCGAAATTGCAAGGAAAGGAAAAAATTCAACAACACAAACTTCTACACCTCATGTTCGTGTTGGCCGGAATCTTGCCCCACCATGCCGGAGGTGGCGGAGTTGGCCGGAACAACCAAATAGCACCACTAATTTACTCCTCTCAACCTCCTCTTTCTTAATCTCTCGCCAATTTATGCCAAAGATTAACCAATTTTCAGAATTGCATCAATAAAGTGATGAACCCTAACCTCTAAAACAAAAATTAAATTATGGAGGAGAAGAATTAAGCCACCAAACCTTGGGGTTTTGATTCTCCAATACAAGAGATACATTGCAGTATCAATATTCAAGCAAACAAAGAAATGGAAAAATTCACCAACCTGCAAGACGGAGGGTTGTCCTGGAAATTGTTGGAGTCAGAAGATGACGAAGATTAAGAAAACTAGAGAATCTTTAATCTTGTAAGCTAATCAATTTCTTGCTGAAAATAATTCAATCACTTCTTTTTTATTCCTTGAGTGTAGTGGAGAAATTAAAATTGGATTGGGGTTTTTGTTTATTATGTGTTGAATTTAGCAGTAGCAAGGTGTAGTAATGGAGTGTAGAGGTCTTAGCTCAGTCAGTGGCAAGCTTCAAGGTGAAACTTGCTTCAACAATGGTGTTTTTAGAGCTTTGATGTGAGGTGAAAGAGATGAATTGAGAGAGTAGAAATTATAAGTTTAAGTGGTTGTTGAATGAGTGGATCCTTATGGTGATTGTTGATTGAGTGAACCTCCTTAGATTGAAGAGAGTGATGAGTTTATATAGGTGAATTGTTCTAACTGTTTCAGGCAATAGCGGTTAAAAGTTAGGGCAGCTGTTAGTGTTAGGTGTTTTCATGAGCAAGTTGGTTACAAGAGTTAACATAGTTAGAGTTTCTGTTAGAATGAATTTGACAGTTAGAATTGTTAGTGAAATGGTATTTATGGACTGTTATGATAGGTTGGTGACGTTAGTGTAGTTCAAGTATTGATGAATGTTAGTGATGTTGGAGTGCACTAGTGTAGGATATGAAGTGGTTATTTGTTGTTATGTGTTGCTGCATAATTTCATTGACTTTGAATGTGAACTGGTGCATGAATTGGTTTGTGTTGGAATGCTTGAAAGGCATTACAATGCTTAAAATTGCATTTTTTGGGCTACTGGTTCAGGTGTAACCAGTTACACTAATTCAGGTAACCGGTTACCACCACGAAAATATGTGTTATGGTGTATGGAATGTGGCTGATCAAAGCATGTGTAATCGGTTACATGATTCCGTGTAATCGGTTACCAAAGAGAAATTTTGCCTTCCTATGTGAATGAACGCAGGTGTAACCGCTTACACTAATTCAGGTAACCGGTTGCCAACACGACATTTTGGCTTTCTGGGTATGCTGAAGCAGGTGTAATCAGTTACACTGATTCAGGTAACCGGTTACCAACATGAAAAATTGGCTTTTTTACTATGTTATGATGTATGGCCTTGTGTATGGAGCAATGTCATGGTCTTTCGTAGTTATGCATGAAAGTGTATAGGTCATGGTTTGAATTGAATTGTGCATGGTTTTGAAGGGCTAGCATATGGTGGGATGAATAACATTTCGGCAATTTATTTTGATCATGAGGAAACTTGAAGATAAATAATAAAAAATGCTGGTACTTTTCTTTGTTTATTGCTTCTTCTTTTTTTTCCTTTTTTTTAATTATTGCTTTGATAAAAATGCTTAGAAGATAAATAAAAAAAATTCAATTCATACTTTAGAGAATAATAGAATTAGAAATTGAACATTAATCATTAGGAATCATCTTTTAATTGGATTTTAATTAAAATTGGTGTTCTTGTTAGATTTTGATCTGATTCTTAGGATTGACCTTGCAGTTAATTTCTAATCAGTAACATTGCCATGTTCCCATAGTTCTAGACTAACTTTTAGAATTAAGAGATTAGTGTTATTTGACTAATCATTAGGGTTTTAGGTCATTAATTCTTTGTGCCTAAGATTTTTCAACTGATTTTATCCCTATTGATTAAGTTGATCAAAGTTCGCTTTGATAAATTAAATCCCTTGATTGTGCTCATTTCCTCTGCCTAAGATTTAGTGAAGATTACCGCTACTAGGGCGCCTGTGAAGATTACTGTTGAGCCCAGGGTAGCTCCCCTAATCATTACTGCACCTGGCCCGATCCCGTATTCCTCAAGCAAAGCTATTCCGTGGAATTATGGCGGTGATGTTTACGTCCATGGCGTAAAGCAAATTGACAATTCTACTAATCCTAATGGCATCGTTGGGACTAGTAAAATTACTCGAAGTGGAAGGATCTTCTCTCCAGAAATCTCACCTCCTGTCCTTGAAACTCGAGGAAAGGAACCAGTCAATCCTTCTCAGTCAGAGACACCGGTTGAAGTTACTCCCGAAGATGTTGCCAAACAGGAAATGGAAGAAGTGCTGAAAATCATCCGCAAGAGTGATTTCGATGTGGTAGAACAGTTGGGGCATACCCCGTCTAAGATCTCGATGTTATCCTTGCTGTTATCTTCTGAATCTCATGCCAATGCATTGATAAAATTCTTGAAGACTGCTCATGTGCCTCAGGAAACATCTGTCGATCAGTTCGAAAATTATGTTGCTCACTTGGCTGTTGACAATGGCCTAGGCTTTTCCGATGCTGACCTGACACCAGCGGGAAAGAATCACAATAAAGCCCTGCATATCTCCATTGAGTGTAGGGGAATCACTTTGTCTCATGTGTTGATCGATAATGGCTCTTCCTTGAATGTGCTGCCAACAACTGTGCTGGATAAGCTGGACTGTAAAAGCATCGAACTGAAACCTAGTGACATTGTGGTACGTGCTTACGATGGTGCGAAGAGTGTTCTCCATGGCGAAGTAGTCCTCCCTATCAAGATAGGACCTCAAGTCTTCAATACTACCTTCCATGTAATGAACATTCGTCCTGCCTATTCCTGCTTACTGGGACGCCCTTGGATTCATGGGTCAGGTGCTGTAGCTTCGTCTCTCCATCAAAAGCTGAGGTATCCCACAGAGGGCAAAATTGTCACCGTGTGTGGAGAAGAAGAGTACATTGTCAGTAGTGTGCATGCCTTCAGATACGTCGAGATGGATGGTGAATTCATTGAGACTCCTTGTCAGTCATTTGAAATAGTTCCTCCGACCAATCCTGTCCTTAAGCCAACTTCCGGTGTGCCCAAGGTTATTCGGACTCCTCCTGCTATGATTTCCCTGAAGGACGCTCAAGCTGTGGTTGAAGATGGTGGCTGTACTGGCTGGGGTCAACTGATCGACGTACCGTACAAGTCTGACAAATTTGGCCTGGGGTTTAGCTCTGAGAAGGTAGCCAAGAGTCAAATTAATGCTGTAGAAGACGCTGACAGCGATTGCGACCTGGATAGCTGGATTTTCCCAATAATTGGCGACGGACTCAATAATTGGAAGGCTGAAGACACTATCCCGATTTCCTTTAGTCAGGAGTAATTGTTATTGTCTATTTTGGTGTTGTAAATTTTTGTTTTTTTTACAATTGAACTTCTCCAAGCGTTGTGTCTATGCCCGGGGCACAATAGCTAATTTGTTAAGGGTTTTGTCATTTTCATAAGCATATTCATATTCAATAAATCAATGGACTTTTTGCATTCAAATATTGCGCTCTTTGTCTTTTCTGTCATCTTCCAAACAAGCTATGTTTTCTTACACACACTCACGTAACGAATTGCAGATCCATACCCACTCTGGATCCTGTTGATAATAGTTCTACTACTGTTCATTATGACTTTGAAAATCCGATCTACCAAGCCGAGGATGGAAGTGTGGAAGATTGTGAAGTACCTGGAGAACTTGCCAGACTGTTACTGCAGGAAGAGAGGACTATACAGCCGCACGAGGAGTCAGTTGAGATTGTAAATCTGGGTACCGAAGTAGACAAGAAAGAAGTCAAAATAGGAGCAGGCTTGGAAAACAGTGTCAAAAGAAGGTTGATTCAGATGTTACATGACTATGTAGAGATTTTTGCTTGGTCTTATGACGACATGCCAGGACTGGATACTGATATAGTAGTACATCGGCTGCCAACGAGGGAAGATTGTCGTCCTGTTAAGCAAAAGGTTCGTCGCATGCGTCCTGAAATGTCTGAGAAAATCAAAGCCGAGGTTATGAAACAATTTGATGTAGGTTTTCTGGCTGTTACTTCTTATCCTCAATGGGTTGCTAATGTGGTACCAGTGCCGAAGAAGGATGGCAAGGTGCGAATGTGTGTAGACTACAGAGATTTGAATAAAGCGAGCCCCAAAGACGACTTTCCACTTCCGCACATTGATGTTCTGGTAGATAACACCGCTCAACACAAGGTATTCTCATTCATGGATGGATTCTCAGGTTATAACCAGATTAAGATGGCGCCTGAGGACATGGCGAAAACTACGTTTGTAACGCAATGGGGCACGTTCTGTTATAAAGTAATGCCATTTGGTTTAAAGAATGCAGGGGCAACGTACCAGCGTGCTATGGTGGTTTTGTTCCATGATATGATCCATCATGAAATAGAAGTGTATGTGGATGACATGATAGCCAAATCTCATACTGAGGGAGAGCATCTCGATCATTTATACAAACTGTTCGAGAGGTTGAAGAAATACAAGTTGAGGTTGAACCCGAACAAATGCACCTTTGGAGTAAGATCCGGCAAACTCTTGGGCTTTATTGTCAGTGGTAAAGGGATTGAGGTTGACCCGGCTAAGGTGAGGGCTATTCAAGAAATGCCAGTTCCCCGTACAGATAAAGAGGTCAGAGGTTTCTTGGGACGTTTGAATTATATTGCCCGATTTATCTCCCACTTGACTGCTACCTGCAAACCCCTCTTCAAACTACTGAGGAAAAATCAAGAGATGAGATGGAATGATGAATGTCAAGAAGCTTTCGACAAAATCAAGGAGTATCTTCAAAAACCTCCCATTCTGATGCCACCAGTTGAAGGAAGACCTTTAATCATGTATTTGACCGTGTTAGAAAATTCAATGGGGTGTGTGTTGGGACAACATGACGAGTCTGGCCGAAAAGAGCATGCCATATACTACCTTAGCAAAAAGTTTACCGACTGTGAAACAAGATACTCACTGCTTGAGAAAACTTGTTGTGCTTTGGCCTGGGCTGCTCGCCGACTAAGACAATACATGTTGAATCATACCACTTTATTGATTTCTAAGATGGATCCTATCAAATACATATTTGAGAAACCTGCCCTCTCCGGAAAAATAGCAAGATGGCAGATGATTTTAACAGAGTATGACATCCAGTATACTACCCAGAAAGCAATCAAAGGAAGCGTGCTAGCCGATCATTTGGCTCATCAAGCGGTGAATGATTACCAATCTATGAATTTTGAGTTCCCGGATGAAGATGTCATGCTTGTTACTGATCAGGAAGAACATGGACCGGATGAAAGACCCGAACTTGGATCCCGATGGACTATGGTTTTCGATGGATCTTCTAATGCATTGGGCAACGGTGTTGGTGTTGTAATTATATCTCCCCGGGGTTGCCATACGCCCTTCACTGCCAGACTATGCTTTGATTGCACCAACAATATGGCTGAGTATGAAGCATGTATTTTGGGACTTAAGGCTGCTATAGACCTGAGAATCAAGTTTTTGAGGGTGTATGGAGACTCGGCCCTAGTAGTCAGTCAGATCAAAGGAGAATGGGACACTAAACATCCGAATCTCATCCCTTATCGAGAGCGGGTGTTAACATTAATCCCATACTTCGAAGAGATTACATTCGAACACATTCCACGAGAAGAGAATCAGTTGGCAGATGCATTGGCTACCATGTCATCTATGTTCAGAGTCAGATGGGGCAGCGAAGCTCCCATGATCACCATTGAACGGTTAGATGAACCAGCGTATTGTTATGAACTTAACGCTGATGGAGTAGAGGAGAAACCTTGGTTCCACGAAGTAAAAAGATATTTGGAAACTCAGGAATACCCTGAAGAGGCATCTATCAATGACAGAAAATTTCTGAGGAAGTTCTCCGCTAAATTCTTTTTGAGTAATGGATTATTATACAAACGTAATCATGATTCGACTTTGCTTCGTTGTGTGGATAAAAAGGAAGCAGAAAAGATTATGGAAGACATGCATGATGGTATTTTTGGGACTCATTCTAGTGGGCATACGATGGCCAAGAAGATTCTGAGATCAGGGTATTATTGGTCTACCATGGAAGCTGATTGCCATCATCACTCCAGAACCTGTCACAAGTGCCAGATATATGCGGATAAAGTACATGTGCCTCCTGCTCCATTGAACGTGTTGACAGCACCTTGGCCCTTTGCAATGTGGGGCATTGATATGATTGGAGAGATTAAACCTACTGCTTCTAACGGGCATCGTTTCATCCTTGTTGCTATTGATTACTTTACAAAGTGGGTAGAGGCCACCTCATTCGCTTCTGTCACCAAGAATGTGGTGGCACGATTCATCAAGAATAATCTCATTTGTCGATATGGCATCCCTGAAAGAATTATTACTGACAATGGTACTAATTTGAACAACAAGATGATTACTGAACTCTGCACGCAGTTCAAAATAAAACACCATAACTCTTCTCCGTACCGGCCAAAGATGAACGGTGCCGTGGAGGCTGCTAATAAGAATATCAAGAAGATCATACAAAAGATGACAGTGACGTACAAAGACTGGCATGAGATGTTACCGTTTGCTCTTCACGGTTATCGCACTTCAGTACGCACTTCGACAGGAGCAACTCCTTTCTCTTTAGTCTACGGAATGGAAGCCGTTTTACCAGTGGAAGTCCAGATTCCCTCTCTAAGAATCATAAAAGAGGCGGGCTTAGATGAAGATGAATGGATTCAGACTCGACTCGACCAGATAAACTTGATCGATGAGAAGAGACTTGCGGCTGTGTGTCATGGACAGATATATCAGAAGCGCATGACCCAGGCATTTAACAAAAGAGTCAAGAGACAGGTATATCGAATTGGCGATTTGGTAATAAAGCATATCATTCTACCACAGGGTGATCCCAGAGGCAAATGGATTCCCACGTACGAAGGGCCGTTTGTAGTTAAGAAGGTATTCTCTGGTGGAGCCATGATACTAGCTACAATGGACGGCGAAGACTTCCCGCATCCCGTGAACGCAGACATAGTCAAAAAATACTACGCATAAAAGAGACCTGCTAGGTCGACGTACCTAGGCAAAAGTAAGGGCATCCCGGCAAACCAAAAAGGTTCGGGCAAAAATTAGGGATAAACATAAAAAAAATGTGCACCCGGCAAGTCGAAAACCTGAAAAGGCGGCTTGGGCAAAAAGGGGTATCCTGGTGGATTGAAAACCTGAAAAGGCGGTCCAGGCAAAAATTAGGGATCAAAGCGTATGACTATGTCCCGTTCTCAGACAGCTTCATCCAAGTTCAAAGGACTGAACAAGCTAATCACTTCTATCCGACAGCAGGAGATGAGAGGCTTGAAGACATAATGGCAGTAGGGGAATTAAAGTCAATAGGACGTTTTCGGCATAGCTTTCTCTTTGTTTTCTTGACAATTTCCTCTTACTAGGATTTCTGTCTCCTTGTACACAAATTGCCTGTTTATAGGCCCTCTTTCGAAATCAATATAATTTTAGTTTCAAAAAAAATGCTTTTGTTTTACTTTCTCTGTTTTGTTTGCATAAGCGTCCATTGATTTAATTCGAATTAATATATGCATTTGGATATGATCGATGTTTACCAAAAATGCGTGCATAAAATAGAAATAGCGATTACTACTAGACTTCAGGATCGAGGAGAAGGTCTAATCATGCTTTCCAATGAATCTGTTGCTAATCCTATCCCCCAGCAAAGCCAGTCATTCCCAGAAGAGAGTGGCATTACTAGACAAATGGGTCATCTCTTCCACCCCCAGCCAGGCTTCTGTTGAACATTTCTACCATCAGACAGAAATCAAGCATCCCCGGCTAAGAAAGGGTCATCGATGCTAGTATCTCCCAACCAGAAGATTGAGATTTGTTTTCCCCAGTAGAGTCCTCTGGAAGAACTTTTCAGATGCATAATTCATTCATTACATCATTTCACAGCATACGCATGCATACATCGTTCGCAGTTATTTTCGAAAGCATAAAACATCTCATGCATCATGACATGGCATGAAGCTAACTTTATTTTTCAGGTTAATTATTCCCCTGATACAGTCAAAACAAAGGTCCATTCAGACGGACATCCTCATCAATTACGTTCAGGATTCAACTACATCTTTCAGATATACTCCATGTCAACATTCATTCTGACATCCTCCTAACGATGGCATCTATAAGCCCATCCCAGACATTTATTGCAAATACAACATATACAAATACTATCAGATATAGCCTAGCGTACGGTTCATTCTGATTCAGCTCAACATATGACTCTTTCAACTCAGATGCGATCTAACGTACGATCCATTCCGACCTTCAACAACTCCAATACGGTCTAGCATACGACCCATTTGGACCTTCAAGGCCTCAAATGCTACCTAGCGTACGGTACATTCTGAAGTGTAGTCTGGCGTATGACTACCCCCTTCATCATCAGGTACAGCCTAACGGACGGCTCAGTCTACAACTCAGATACGATCTAGCATACGATCCATTCTGATCCTTCACCCCCAGTAACGATACAGCCTAACGGACGGCTCGTTCCGCAACTCAGATACGATCTAGCGTACGATCCATTCTGATCCTTTATCCCCAGCAGTGTATGACTCATTCGGATTCTTATCTCATTTTGATTTGGCACAACATATTACTCCTCCAACAATACGGTCTGGCGTACGACCCATTCGGATCTTCATTCCTCAGATACTACCTAGCGTACGGTACATCCCGAGGTGTAGTCTAGCGTACGACTACTTTTCGTCAGATACAGCCTAACGGACAGCCCATTCTGCAACTCAGATACGATCTAGCGTATGATCCATTCTGATCTGTTATCCCCAGCGGCGTATGACCCATTCTAACTCCCCAGTGAAGTCGACGGCCTAATGAACGACTCACTATACGGTCTAGCGTATGACCCAGTGACACCCATGACTTCAGATATCTTCTAACTTACGACGTACTCTGAAGCTCTCATCATCAAACTTCCTAGATGGCATCTTTAAACCCATCTCCATCAAGACTAACTAATTGACAAGTGCAAATTTTTGGGGCATCCTAAGTGTTCAATAATCTTCCACCTCCAGACCACGAATGGCGTACATACCATTCTGACTCTCTCGGTTCAAGAATATTGAACAGGGGCAGCTGTCATACCCCAAAATTTGCCCATTAATATTTCAAGACATTTTTCAGGGCACTCCGACTCATTTTTATGACACTGATCTTAAAGGAACAAAGGCCCAGCTCACGAGTGGCCCAATCCAGAAAATGGCCCAAACTGGCCTGCTCGCTAGGCGAGCAAATCCTTCGCCTAGCGAACGTTCGCTACACGCTCGCCTAGCGAAGCTGGCAGATAACAGAAAATTCTGGGCTTCACTCTGAGCCCATTAGGTCATGAAAAAAAGGCATTATAAATACCACAACTCCAGTCAGAAAAAGGGAGGACGAAAAAGGACGAAAGGAGAACCCTAGCAAGCAAACCCTAGCGCTCACAGACGGAAAACCCTGGAGGCTAACCCTGAGAATTCCGAGTAACCCTAAAGGAAACCCTGAAGGAAAAGCCGGCGGCAGCAAGGTCACTTCCGCTCAATTCGATCCGATCGGCCAATTCAAGGTTACAATTCGATTACAAACAGGTTGGCATTACTATTACTACCTTATGTTCTTAATTTGCACATGGTATCATGATTGAATTTATGAAACTATCTTAAGTTTTACATATGAATTTAAGTATGCATGAACATCTGAATGTCTAACCACATAATCTCTGTAATGAATGCTATAAGGTGTGAAGCTTGCTGCCATTATATCGTTATTAAAACCGGAATCCGCAGCCGCTCGCTAGCACATCGCTAAGCGAGCGTGCAACGAGGGTTCGCTAAGACTTCGCTAGGCGAAGCAGGAGCGAACGCGACAGCAGCCGACTTTTCTGTTCTGACTTTTGCCCACCTGTCATGTTTTTATCATAGCCATGCATTGTTTATCTGACCCTACTGCTGTTCTGGTTTCTTTTGTGGTGTAATTCTCGATTGCGCCCTGATTTGGTATTCTGACATGTTTGCTGAGTTTTGCAAAGGTTCACACATCGCCGGGAAAGCAAGCTAGATAGGTATTCCACTTTATTTGTGGGATGCCCTTTGTGGAGTTTCACCCTAAATTACCTAATTAATTTTAATGTATTAATTTTAATGTGGAGATCCACCCTCAATTACTTAGCTGATTTTAATGTATTGATTTTAATGTGGAGATTCATCCTAATTGCCTAATTGATTGTAAAATACGGCCTTTAAATATGTGATCTTGGACCTCTCTTTGCTGCCCTACGGTATTACGGTATAACGGTCGTGTCCCGCGAATGTAGTGATACACTTAGCAAAGACCCTTCGGTTAAATCATCATAAAATAAATCATGGTCCCTCGGATGTTGCCTTCGAAAATACGATTTTGTCCCTCGATGACCCTTCGGTGTAGCCTACGGTTAACTGATGATCGTCCCTTCGAATGCTAAGGTATCCTTACAACTGTTGCCTTCAATGACCTATCGATGACCCTACAATGACCCTTTTACATCCAAAGGATAAAACTACTTACTTCTCAATAGTAAGGACAGTTTTACCCTCATAAGGATAGGAAATGCCCATAACGACCTTAGGAAGGTATAACTCTCAATTACTGGATCATAACCTAAAACATTTTCCACCCCTCACACTTTGCAAGTCCTAGAAAATCACCACTTGGTATACATTCATACTAGAATCATTACCAAGTTATATTTTTCTAAACTGTTTTTCAAAATCAAACGAGATAAATACTTTGTATACATTCATACGAGAATCATTACAAAGTTAAACTCTTTTCGAAACATTTTTAAACAATTCACCAACACTTTTCAGACAAAAATATAAGTGATCCAGCAATTAAGAGCTCATGGATAACCATGGATACAAAGGGTGCTAATACCTTCCCTTTGTATAATGTACCTCCCGAACCCAAAATCTATTGAGGTCTTTCCTGTTCTTTTCCACCTTTCCTTATTGGATAAAAGAAAAGTCGGTGGCGACTCTTGCTATCCGCGACATTGCGATAAAAAGCAAAATACCCCAAGTCAGTTCACCGTATGACAAGAAATATAAAGGGAACACCTGTCCTCTTGCACACCTGGTCATGTATGCCAGGAAGATGTCTACACAGACCGATAATGATCAGCTATTGATCCACTACTTCCAAGACAGCTTGTCTGGTGCTGCGCTTCGTTGGTATATGAGTATGGACAGTGCCAACATCAGATCCTTCAACGACCTTGGCGAGGCTTTCGTCAAACAATACAAATATAACGTCGATATGGCGCCTGACAGAGATCAACTCAGGTCTATGTCGCAGAAGGATAAAGAAACTTTTAAAGAGTACGCCCAGAGGTGGCGAGAGCTTGCAGCTCAGATCACCCCACCACTCGAGGAGAAAGAAATGACTAAGATTTTCCTGAAAACTCTTAGCTCATTTTATTATGAGCGAATGGTCGCTAGTGCTCCCTCAGACTTCACCAAAATGGTGAATATGGGGATGAGACTCGAAGAGGGTGTCCGCGAGGGACGTTTGGCCAAAGATGAAGGCTCTTCTAGCAAGAGGTATGGCTCATTTGCTAAGAAGAAAGATGGAGAAGCACATGCTGTGCAGTCCCATAAATCGAGGAAACCTCCGGTTCAGAGGAAACCCGCACGCCGTGTCGGTCATCAGCATCAGGTGGCCCATATTGCGCCTGTCTTCAAAGACAATGTTCAGCATCAGCAGTATCAGCAGCCTCAGTATCAGCAACAGCAACGTCCACAGCAACAGGCTTACCAGCCTCGTGGAAGCACAACCAATCAGGCTAATTTGAGTTATGACCGGAAAAAGATCAGCTTCGATCCTATCCCCATGTCATACGCAGAGCTTTATCCCTCCTTGTTGGAGAGAAAATTGGTAACTCCCAGGGATCCTCCTGCTATTCCTGCGAATCCGCAATGGTGGTATAAGCCAGATCAGCATTGTGTGTATCATTTCGGAGCTCCGGGCCATAATATTGAAAATTGTTATCCACTCAAGACTAAGGTTAAGGACCTTATGAGATGTGGAATTTTGAGCTTCGAAGATTCGGGCCCAAACGTCACCAAGAACCCATTGCCTTCGCATGGGAAGTCTGTGAACATGGTCCAGGGATGCCCTGGGAAATACAAGGTCAAATATGTAAGTCATATTCGACAGTCGTTGGTCGAATTACATCGGTTGCTGTGTCAGTACAGCCACATGGAGCATGACCACGACAAGTGCCGTATCTGTTCAGTGAACCGCTTGGGTTGCAACCAGGTCCGTAGAGAATTGCAAGAATTGCTTGACGAAGGAACCATTGAGATTCTGCAGAATCGCAATGTCGATGAAGATGAACCGGAGGTTAATGTCATATCCCCTGTGTTCAAATTACCTGAGCCTGTTGTTATCCGCTATGATGGCAGCAAGCCGAAAGCTTCTCCCGCCTTGGTGATTAAACCTGCAGGCCCTGTGCCTTATTCTTCTAACAAAGCTATACCGTTTAGATACAGCCCTGTTGCTGTGCAAGATGGGGTCGAAGTGCCTTTACCTTCAACTGCTGTGACTAATATCGCCGATGTAAGCGGGATGACCCGGAGTGGTCGTGTTTTCTCTGCACCTGTAAAGGCTCCTGTTGCTTCTGAATCTGCTGAGCGTCCGGTTGGGACCGCTGTGAATATTCAGAATCCGGCACTTGATGTTGCCAGACCCTCCTCCATGCAAAAGACTCCTACTTCTTCAGTTGGCCCGAGTGGCATTATGAATGAAGAATCTGATGAGATGCTGAGGCTCATCAAGAAGAGCGAGTATAACGTTGTAGACCAGCTTCTACAAACGCCATCCAAAATCTCCATACTATCCTTGCTGTTGCATTCAGAACCCCATAGGGAGGCTCTGCAGAAAGTATTGGATTTGGCGTACGTTGATCACGATGTCACGATTGAGCAATTTGACAGTATAGTTGCAAACATTACCGCTTGCAACACCTTGAGTTTTAGTGACGCTGATCTCCCTAAGGAGGGAAGAGACCACAACATGGCTTTACACATATCTCTAAACTGCAAATCCGATGCCATGTCCAACGTGCTGGTGGAAACTGGATCATCCTTAAATGTATTGCCTAAATCCACACTCTCTAGATTGTCATATCAGGGTCCTCCTATGAGGCAGAGTGGGGTCGTTGTGAAAGCTTTTGATGGGTCGCGCAAGACCGTGATTGGGGAAGTTGATCTCCCAATCAAAATCGGACCAAGTGATTTCCAGGTTACCTTCCAGGTAATGGACATCCACCCATCTTATAGCTGTCTCCTTGGCAGACCATGGATTCACGAGGCTGGCGCCGTGACATCCACCCTACACCAGAAGCTGAAATTTGTCAAAAACAAGAAACTGGTTGTGGTAGGGGGAGAAAAGGCTCTCCTGGTTAGCCACCTGTCTTCTTTCTCATATATTGACGCTGAGGATGAAGTTGGAACTCCGTTCCAAGCTTTATCTATTGATGAACCTATTGAGAAGAAGTCTCCATCATTTGCTTCCTACCGTGATGCGAAACTGGCCATTGAATATGGTGCAGTTGCTGGTTTAGGGAAGGTGATTGAGCTGGAAGACAATAGATCCCGGGCTGGCATTGGCTACTGTTCTAGAGCGTTTAATGAGCAAGGTTTGTTCACGAGTGGAGGTTTCATCCATGATGATCAACCTGAAGAAGAAGCTGCTGCTATTCTGGAAGAGGACGCAGAAGATTTGAACAATTTTGTCATACCTGGTGGTGTCTGCCACAATTGGGTCGCTGTAGATGTTCCTACGGTCATCCATAGATCAGAGTAATTGTTCACTCTGTTTAAAACCCTTCTCCCATGCCAAAAGGAGAAGTGATGACATTGTTGGCAGCATATATACAATGATGTTTTCATTCAATTAATGCATTGTTAAACATTCGTTTTTCCTTTGTTTTCACTTTTCGCTTTTTGCATGAAATCAGTGATCACAAAAAACCCATAAAAACAAGAATAAAAGCAAACATTTTTCATCTGCATAATGATTTGCTTATTTAAATTCTAAAAGTTTTTTCATTAACCAAAACCATTATGCAGGTTGATCATAAAACCCATTGAACATAATGATCCAACGCCATCTCCCAATTTTGAATCCCCTGTATTCGAGGCAGAGGAAGATGATGTTGAAGGAATTCCTGATGAGATTACCCGTCTCCTTGAGCACGAGAAGAAGATCATTCAGCCGCACCTTGAAGATTTGGAAACAGTCAACTTGGGGTCTGAGGATTGTGTTCGTCTGGTGAAGATTGGGGCACTTCTTGAAGAGTCTGTCAAGAAGGATCTGATGGAGTTGCTACGAGAATATTCCGATATCTTCGCTTGGTCATATGAAGACATGCCGGGTCTAGATACAGATATTGTGCAACATTTCCTGCCTTTGAAGCCTGAGTGCGTGCCTGTGAAGCAGAAGCTCAGAAGAACTCATCCAGATATGGCAGTGAAGATCAAAGAGGAAGTTCAGAAGCAAATTGATGCGGGGTTTCTGGTGACTTCTACATATCCTCAATGGGTGGCCAATATTGTGTCTGTTCCTAAGAAGGACGGAAAAGTCCGTATGTGCGTTGATTACAGAGATTTGAATAAAGCTAGTCCTAAAGATGATTTCCCTCTACCACACGTTGATATGTTGGTAGACAATACAGCTAAATTCAAAGTCTTTTCCTTTATGGACGGATTTTCCGGTTATAACCAAATCAAAATGGCACCCGAAGATATGGAGAAGACAACATTCATCACACCTTGGGGAACATTCTGTTATCGAGTGATGCCCTTCGGTTTGAAGAACGCCGGAGCCACGTATCAACGAGCTATGACTACCTTGTTTCATGATATGATGCACAAAGAGATAGAGGTCTATGTTGACGATATGATCGCTAAGTCCCGAACAGAAGTTGAACATGTTGAGCATTTATTGAAGCTTTTTCAGCGTCTGAGGAAGTTTAGACTTCGCCTGAATCCGAACAAATGTACATTTGGAGTCCGTTCCGGCAAGTTGTTGGGTTTCATTGTCAGTGAAAGAGGTATTGAGGTTGATCCTACAAAGGTCAAAGCAATACAAGAGATGCCTGCACCCAAAACTGAAAAGCAAGTCCGAGGTTTTCTTGGCCGCTTGAATTATATTTCCAGATTTATATCCCACATGACTGCCACATGTGCGCCGATATTCAAGCTCCTCCGGAAAGATCAGTCTCATGATTGGACCGAGGATTGCCAGAAAGCTTTCGACAGTATCAAAGAATATCTGTCTGAACCTCCGATCTTGTCTCCGCCTGTAGAAGGAAGACCTCTGATTATGTATCTGACAGTTCTTGAAGACTCGATGGGTTGTGTCCTCGGTCAACAAGATGAATCAGGGAAGAAGGAATCTGCTATCTACTACCTCAGTAAGAAGTTTACTGATTGTGAGTCTCGGTACTCTACGCTTGAGAAGACGTGTTGTGCCTTAGCTTGGGCTGCTAAGCGGTTGCGCCAGTACATGATAAATCATACAACTTGGTTGATATCCATAATGGATCCAATTAAGTATATCTTCGAGAAGCCTGCTTTAACTGGGAGGATTGCCCGTTGGCAGATGTTGTTGTCTGAGTATGATATCGAGTATCGAGCTCAGAAAGCTATCAAAGGTAGTATCTTGGCTGACTATTTAGCGCACCAGCCGATTGAAGATCATCAGTCCGTTCAGTATGACTTCCCTGATGAGGAGATTCTGTATTTGAAAATGAAAGATTGTGATGAGCCTACACTTGATGAAGGTCCGGAACCTGGTTCCAGATGGACGATGGTGTTCGATGGCACTGTTAATCAATACGGAAATGGAATTGGGGCAGTAATCATTACTCCTCATGGCACACATATTCCGCTTACAACAAGGCTAACTTTCAAATGCACGAATAATATGGCTGAATATGAGGCCTGTATAATGGGACTTGAAGAATGTATTGATTTGAGAATCAAACATCTTGATGTGTATGGTGATTCGGCCCTGGTTGTCAATCAGATCAAGGGTGAATGGGAGACGAATCAGCCAAGTCTCATTCCGTACAGAGATTACGCAAGAAGGATTTCAACATTCTTTACAGAAGTTGACTTTCATCATATTCCTCGAGAGGATAATCGGATGGCAGACGCTCTTGCTACGCTTGCCTCCATGATTGTTGTCAAGTATTGGAATGAAGTTCCCAATATTACCGTGATGCGCTTGGATAGACCAGCTCACGTATTTGCAGTCGAAGAAGTGAATGATGACAAGCCTTGGTATTTTGATATCAAGAATTTCCTCCAGAACCAGGTCTACCCGCCTGGGGCATCTGTGAAAGATAGGAAAACCTTGAGAAGGTTGTCAGGCAGCTTCTACCTCAGTGGTGAAGTGCTGTATAAAAGAACTTTCGATATGGTTTTGCTCAGATGCGTGGATAGACACGAAAGCAAACCTGTTGATGACTGAGGTCCATGAGGGTTCATTTGGTACTCATTCCAACGGACATGCCATGGCTAGAAAGATGTTGAGAGCAGGCTACTATTGGCTGACAATGGAGTCTGACTGCTGCAAATATGTGAAGAAATGCCACAAGTGTCAGATTTACGCGGATAAGATTCATATTCCTCCGACACTTCTGAATGTGATTTCATCACCATGGCCTTTCTCTATGTGGGGAATTGACATGATCGGCATGATTGAGCCGAAAGCGTCCAACGGACACAGGTTTATTCTCGTAGCAATTGACTACTTCACCAAATGGGTTGAAGTCGCTTCGTATGCGAATGTGACCAGACAGGTGGTTGTGAAGTTTATCAAGAACCAGCTGATTTGTCGTTATGGTGTGCCAGATAAGATCATTACTGATAATGGATCTAATCTGAATAATAAGATGATGGATGAGTTGTGCGCTGAATTCAAGATTGCACACCATAATTCCTCTCCCTACAGACCCAAGATGAATGGGGCTGTTGAAGCTGCTAATAAGAATATCAAGAAGATTATCCAGAAGATGACAGTTACGTACAAAGATTGGCATGAGATGCTGCCATTTGCTTTGCATGGTTATCGTACATCTGTACGCACTTCAACAGGGACAACCCCTTTTTCTCTTGTTTACGGCATGGAAGTTGTTCTCCCAGTAGAGGTGGAGATCCCATCAATGAGAGTCTTGATGGAAGCCAAGTTGACTGATGCTGAATGGATTCAGAGTCGTTATGACCAACTGAATCTGATTGAAGAGAAGAGATTGACTGCCATGTGCCATGGTCAGTTATATCAGCAGAGAATGAAGAAAGCATTCGATAAGAAGGTCAAGCCTCGTGTGTTCCGAGAAGGTGACCTCGTGCTCAAGAAAGTTTTGTCTTTCGTGCCCGATTCCAGGGGCAAGTGGACTCCAAACTATGAGGGTCCATATGTTGTTAAGAGAGCCTTTTCAGGCGGTGCTTTGATGCTTACAACAATGGATGGGGAGGATTTCACTCGTCCTGTGAATTCAGATGCAGTCAAGAAATACTTTGCCTAGAAGAAAAAAAAGTATATGCAAATGAAAAACAGAATAGTTCGCTAAGTTGAAAACCCGAAAGGGCAGCTAAGCAAAAATGAGCGTCTCGGTGGAGAACCCGCAAGGGTAATCCAGGAAAAAATTAGAGACATTGAAAAAAAATGATATTTGCATCCCGCTAGATTGAGTACCTCACCCTGGGGCAATCTAGGCAAAAATTAGGGATTTGGCAAGTAACTGCATCCTGACAAGACTTTCTGGTCGCCAGCTGTCTTTTCGTCAGAGGATTCTCGATTCGTCGTCAACTGAAGCTTCGCATACATCGAGATTCAAATTGGTAGAGAAAGGATCATTATGTTCAATGTAGCCCTCTTCCAATATATATCACTGATTTCAAATTTGTATAGATCTATGGAGTCTTGCCATTTGCAGGCTACCATCCCATTAAATAAATTTGAGCTTTTTATCCAATTATTTGCACTCTTATTTGTTTCAATTCAACAAATGTTTTGCATGTTTTAATTGATAAAATGTCATTGTTTTAAACAAATAAATTTTTTAAAATTGTTGTTTTAAATAAAGTGAATATTCACGATGACAAAAGGATACTCAGGAACGTCTCAGTGCTCTCCCGAGGGGGTATGATTCCCAACAGGTAAGACCTTAGTTCATATTCCTGGCATTTGGTTGTATCCTCTTTCTCCCGCTTGGTTGATGGGGTTGTTCCCCAAGCAGAGATGTTGTTGAAGACTCAGTTCCTTCACCAGCAGTAATCTCCCCAGCATGGTTGTTCTCATTGTGGTAGATTCAGTGGTTGGTGGATTGATATCCCGGTACTTTACCGCGTTCCTCAGCATTGTCGCAAACAGAGCTGTTGGTGGGGTTGTTCCCCAGTATAGTCGCAAGCAGAGATGTTGTTGAAGACTTCGTTTTCTTCTCCAGCAGTAGTCTCTCCAGTGCAGTCGCTAGCGGAGTTGTTGTGTCTCTCCTCAGCATGGTTGCTTTCCATTTTTGCCAGCTTAGTCTGCAGAATGGTTGTTGTGGCAGGTTCTGCCTGTTGAAAGCTATCTCAATCCCCAGTAAGGTCGGTTGATGGCTCTAGCATTCCAAAGATTGGATTGATTTCCTGATTACTTTTGATCCTCAGTAGAGTGGCTTATTGTAGAATCTACTTGTGTGATCCGTTAGATGTATGTTCTCCCCGAGTAGAGTGGCTTGTTGCAGAATCTACTTGTGTGGTGCTTTCTCCCTCAGTGGGTTGTTCCCCAAGAGAGTAGCTAACAGCTTTCCCCAGTAGAGTTCCTTGTGCAGTTAGAATCTACTCGGATGATTCTCCTTCAGTGGGTTGTTCCCCGGATTTGTTTGGAGTTTCCTTTGCAACGATTCTTGGTTGAGCCATGAACTCTGGTTTCTCAGTTGATGTTGAGATCACCTGCAGATATCCTCAGGATTCTCCTGATCCCCTACAGATTGGTCTTGGTGGCAGTTTTGCCTGTTGTGACTTTCTGTACCCTGTCTGGGTTGTTTTGCTGATCCTCTTGCCTCTGCTTCCCCTGCAGTGCCCGCAGATCCTTGCTTTACAGCATGTGGATCTCTAGCAGATTGGCTTTCCAGTTGGTTTTTCCCCTGGAAGTATAGTACCGGGCGTTTGATTCCTGGACTTGTTGTGTTAGATATGTCTGTTTTGTCAGCATTCATCAAACATAAACCACGCATATTCATGCATATTCATAAACATTCAGATATTCATGTTGCATTGTTTGCCATATATCTTTTGTTTGTTATCTCCTGCTTTGGGTGATATAGATCTCCTTATAGATCTTCCCAAGCAGATGTCGGGTGTTTAAATCTCTCCATATAGAGTCAGCCCCATAAGCAGAAAGTATCTGTATTTCCCTTCTGCAGTTCCCCACTGAGATATGTCCTCGTGGATGACGGTTTCTTCTGTTTCCTCCTAACACATATATTGGGAGGGATTTTCCTATTGAGTTATATCCTCATAGGACGTGTTTTGATTCAGTCTGTCCTTTCGGATCAATCCCGAATCGGCGTTTTTGTCAGCTGTTTCTTGTACTTCCCTGTGGAAGAAATGAATGGTTTGCCCAGTAACCGGCATCATTTCATTTATCCCCAACGGAGTTTTGTTGGGCTTCTACCCTTATACCGGTAGTTGTAAGTCCTATGTTCCTTGCTTCTTGGCGGAATTGGTGGTTACATACCTTTTATTCCTCAGCAAGAGTTGTTGGTTTTCTACCCAGTAGTCGGTAGTCGTAAATCCTATTTGCCTGCTCTCCAGCAGGGTGTGGTTTTGTTATAAACCCTATTTTGTTTCCCGTGCGGATTTGTGATTCGTTCTATCCCCACGCGGAGTTGTCGGTTTTCTACCCAGTATTCGGTAGATGTAAACCCTAATTTGTGGTTATTCCCACCAGATTATGGCTACTATCCCGTATTCGGTAGTTGTAAGTCCTATCCTTTTTTCTCCTAGCAGAGGTAACCTTTGTGGTTCGTTCTGGTTGATGGTGGATTCTCTGTTGTTGTGGTTTTTATCCCCAACAAAGTTTGCGTTTCCCGGTGGAATAAGTTGAATAAGTGCTCAGTATTTGGCCTTCATTCACCCTATCCCCAGTGGAGTTTGTGGTCTTCTACCCCGTATTCGGTAGTTATAAATCCCATGTTGTTTTGTTCTCCCCATCGGAGTTTGTACCTTATGGTACGAGTGGATAATTGCCGGTTGCTAGCAATTTTATCCCAGCGGAGTCGTTGGTTTCCACCCAGTAGTCGATAAGATTAACCTCTTGTTTCCTCAGCCAGATTTTTGGTATTCTACCCCGTATTCGGTAGTTGTAAACCCTAATTTCTCCCCTTTGCAGAGTTAATCTTGTTGTTCATCCTAACCGATGACGGTTACTCTTTGTGGTTATCTTCATTCAATGTTTGATGTTGATATTCCTCCTTTTGCTTGTGGATAATTGTCGGATGCTAGCAATTTATCCCCAGCAAGTTGTCTTCTGGATCATTGCCGTATGCTTGCAATGTTATCCCTTTTGAAGTTGCCAGTGGGTCTTTTCACCATTTGCTAGTGATTTGTTCCCCGGATCATTGATTGTTTATCAATGTATCCCCAGCCAGTCCCTGTGGATAATTGCCGGATGCTTGCAATTCATTCCCAGCGGATCGCCTTTCATTTACCCGTTTGCTTGGTAATGATTGTTGCTCTCTTTGATTGGTCATCATTATATACCTAGTTTTGGTATCCCGATGCCTTTCTTTTCGGTCGATTTATCCTTTGTTAACCCAGTAACCGGTTGTGGATAGTCTTCCGTGCGAGTATGTTATCCACGTTCTGACGGTAATGGATAATATATCTCATGCACTCTTCAGTGGAAGCTTTTTGTGTTTCCCTGGTCGAGTAAGATTCGTTACTTCCCTTTTGTGGAGTCGAATGTTTGTTGTTTGGATAATTGCCGGATGTTTGCAATTTATCCTCTTTGAGTTGTCTTTCGTCTACCCGGATGCTTGGTATCGATTGTCTCTCATCTTTGATAAGTCACCTATTATATACCTCGGTATCTCTGGTGTCTTTTCCTGTCGAGTGTATTATTCACGGTCTGCCGGTAATGAATAATATATCTCTTTCACTCTTTGGTGGGAATCCGTTGTTGATCTTCCCCAGTAGAGTAAGATTCGTGTTCTTTGTAGAATCGAATATCCATCCTTTAACCAGTTTGTGTTTTTGGATGATGAGTGTTTTGGCATATATACCAATTCACGTTTTCGGTAGATCACCTATTATATACTTTGGTATCCTTGGTGTTTCTTACCATGCGAGTTTATTGTCTACGGTCCGCCGGTAATAGATAATATATCTCATGCGAGTATTCTATCCACGTTCTGACGGTAATGGGTATTGTATCTCATGTACTCTTTGGGTTTGTGTCCCCAGTTGAGTAAGATTCGTTTTCCTGTTATAGATTCGAATGTCCATCCTGTAAGTCGATTTGCTTTTTCAAGCTCTCCTTTCGGATGATGAGTGTTTTGGCATATATACCAATTCACGTCTTTGTTAAGTCACCTATTATATACTCCGGTATCTCTGGTGTATCTTCCTTTTCGAGTATATTATTCACGGTCTGCCGGTAATGAATAATATGTATCATGCACTCTTGGGTCAATCTTTTGATTGTTTTCTCCGCAGAGTAAGATTCATATTCCTTGTGGAATTGAATATCCATCCTATAAACAAGTCTGCTTTTCTAGCTTTTCTTCAGGATGATGAGTGTCTTGGCATATATACCAATTCACGTTTCGATCGGTCACCTATTATATACCTCGGTATCCCTGGTGTTCCTTCCTTTTTGCTCCCTATTATGACCTTGGTCCCCTGTGGAGTCAGATTTTCCTGAGTTTATGTACCTTTTTCAGGTCTTTCTCAGATGTTTGGATTGATTGATATCTCTCACCCTTATACCGGTCTTAGATATTCAGTCTTCCTGAATTCGTTGCCCTTATACCGGTAACATCTCATCCTTGGTTTCCCCTGGAAAGTCTTTTCTAGATTTCCCCAGCGGAGTTGTTGCTATTTGTGTTGCTGTATTGGTGTTTTCCCCAGTACGTGCATTTTGTGGGTCAGCTTGAGTCTTTCCAATGGATTGTGTTCCCTGGAATTTCCTTCTCTCCCCAGTTTGAGTCCTTTCACTTCCCCAGTGAGGTCTCCAATCTGATTTCTGTTACCCTAATCAGAGTCGTGTCTTGCACACGTTATGTCAGTTTTGTTTTCCCCAACTCGAAGTCGTGTCCTGCTCACGCATTCTTTTTCTTTTATTATCCCCAATAAGAGTCCTGTTAGAGTCTCTGTTCCTGGTGAGCGTATTACTCCGATGGATCGTCTTTTCTTCTGTGTGAACTATATTCCCCACAGAGTTTGTGTCTTTTGCATGCATACATTTGCATCATGAGGTCTCTTAGGGACCAAAATTTGTCTCATTACTGTTATTTAAGCCCATTCTACCGCGTCGAAATGAAGATTTCTAAACTTCACTTCTCCGGATAGAATGACCTTAAATAGGGGCATCTGTAAGACCCCAATTTTTGCCCTAAGATCCCTCATGGCTCATATCATATCATATCATAGCCTCAAGGATCATTGCATGCCTAGCTTCCCTCCTAGTGGGTGGGTGTCTTATGAGTGTGAATTCTTGATCACCAAGCATGTATTGCATTTGTATATCATTGCTTTTCATATGTTTACTAACCAAAAAGTACAAAAATATTGTCATCTAACCATGTTTCTTGCAGCTGAAGCAATCATCAGTTAATCAGTCAAAGGCAAGCCATTGAGCTGGATGGTGACCATTCTTGAAGAATTTGGACACCATGATCATTCATAAAGAGTTCATATAACTTGTGATATCATCTGGAACCAAGATCCCATGTGAAAGAGGCTTGGAATTCATCAGAACATGGCCCAGTCCACCAAAACCCTAGAAAAGTCAACGGTGGTCAACTGTGGTCAACTGTGCATTTAATCAGGGTTTGGAAGGCGTGAGATGGTTGGAAAAGTCTCATTCATGTCCATATAAGCTTCATTTGGCATTTCAAAGATCTAGGTTGAAGGATTTGAAGTCAGACAAAAAGTTTCCCAAAATGGAAATGACCTGTAATTCTCACCTGCCCAAAATGGAAAGTTACGCTCCTCAAAATTACTTCATCATACAAGTTTCAAATGAAAATTTGTCCAACATGAAAGTTGAAGATCTTGTTCTTGCCTTTCCAAAAAGTCCAAGAACACTCAATTCCCATGTGTGGTTGGCAAGTTATGGCCCAATCATTTTCAGAAAATGCCCAAATTCAAAGTGGCATAACTTTCACATGGAATGGCCAAATTGGATGGTTCTTCTTTGAGAAAATCCCATTTAACATGTACTTTCATAATCCATCATCACATTTTGCCAAAAACCTCCACATAAAAAGGTCATTTTTTAAGTGAACCAATTAAAATGCAAGGGCAAAATGGTCCAAAACTCAAAGTACAAAGAATTTTGACATGGGACCAATTCCAATAGCTTCCAAATGAGATTTATGGTTTGTTCAAAGTGAAAAAACACTGTTACATTGCTTCTAACCATCCAAGGGCAAAAAGGCCAAAATGCTTAAATGTGCACATTTGCTAATTATCAAAATTGGTGCTAATCATGATTAAAGTTGGGATTAAGAGCACATATAAAAGCTTAATTCTAACAGAAACTCAGGATCAATAATCACTTTTTCAGATTCATCACAAAAAACTCTCAAATTCTCTCACTTTTCTCAAATTTTTCACATGCACTTTTTCATCAATTCTCCAAGAATTCACCATTGTTTTTGCTAGTTTCTGGTTGATTCATCTCTTGCAGGTAATTTGCAAGTTCTGTTTGTGGAGATTGAAGCCAAACACGTGCAAATTCCAACTGTTGCAAAACCTTGAGCATCAATGGCAGCTGGTGGATTTCATTGATTCGTGCATCTTTGAGCTAAGAATTCTTCACCAATCACCTTCATAATCATCATCCTTCGTCTGTTTTCAAGAATTGGATCAAAACAAGCAAGGATTTCACACTGCCACTCCAAGAAGGTGAAATCTCGAAACCTTTAATTCTTGAAATCAATGCATGGCTTAGATAGATCTTTGAACATAGATTAATTTGATGTTTGAATCGAGCATTTTCATGGAGTATTCATGTAGATATTGTAGATTAAAGTTTGTGTGACAAAACAATTCTCGAATGGATCTTTGTGTGTGATAACCTTTAGCCAAAATCATTGCCATATTCATGACCTACATGGAAAGACGGAGAGATCGGTATATCGTTTGTGCGATTTGGTGAAGAAACGCTCGTAACCGAAGCTGGACATGATGAACATACGAGAACGAAGATGAAGCTCGAAATTCTGGAGAATTTTCGCATATTGATCTTCAGATCCCTGGCCGCGCATTTGAATCATGTTTCCCACCAGAACCGTCCTATCACCACGCGACAACACATTAAAACAAAACGCACCGTTTTTGGCCAGGCGCTGGTATTTACGGTTGTGCCATTCGTGGCCTAATTAATTAATTAATTCATTAACACATTAAATAATTATTTCAACATATTAACAAATCTTCTAAAATTCATATAAAATCCAATTTGAATCCAAATTAATTGGGATTTTTTTTGTTAGATCCCAAATTTTCTCTAGAATTTTTTAGGCATAATAGTTCATGTTGTGCCTGGTAATTTTTTGGAATGGCTTATTGATTCTTGTCATGTGTGCTATTTTCATATGTTTTACCATTTTAATCACCAAATAATCATGCTAGCTCCAAATTGAATGAAATTTCATATGATGATTCTTGACTCATGCCTGGAGATTTTGATGTATAATTTGTGATTTTTGGATCTCTGGTTTGATAGATAGGATTTAATCTTTTTGAGTGTGACAATATGTGTCACACTATGCTATGCTGACTTCATGATTTAATTTTCCATGCTTACCTTAGGCCTATGGCTCTGATTTTTTGCATGAGATGACTTTTATATGTTAGGTTTCACCCTGATTTTTTGTGGATTTAATTGATCCATTTTCTATTTGATTTGGATTTTTGATTGCTGTTTAGCATTTTTGGATTGTTTCTTGAGTGACAAACTTACATGTCTTGTTAAATACTCATCCCTTATCCCATGAATATGAAATTTGGTGGAGTGCTTCCTAACATGTATAGCTTCAATTTGGCTTTGGTCCCATTCATTTCCCATGTGATATCACTGTTTTACAATTGATTGAAGTTGACACTTGGTTTGTGACCTAGTTTAGGTTGATTTTTGCATGCCATGACATGTTGAATTTAATTCCTCTACTTCCACTAGTCCAAATGGCATGAAAATTGACATGTAGCTTATTGAATATGTCCTGTTTAGGATAGAATTTTTGTGGAATTTATTGAGCTGTTTTGATATTTTTTTGATGGAAATCATTCTGTTTGCTCATTTATGATTCACATTTGCTTACCTTGACTTAGATTGTGCATAAAATAAAATTAGTGCATAGTTTGGATGTGAGACCAATTGGGATCTCTTCTTATTTGAATTATCTTCGTTTTGATCATGTTTCACTTGCTGTTTTAAGATTTTTCCCTCCTTTGGACCCTAGGCTTGTCCTAGTGGTCTTATTACTCATGTTTGAGTTTGGCTTTGACTTTTCAGGTTAAGAAGCAAAGTGCTTAAAAGGAATTAATGCAAGTTGAATTGTTTCATTTGACTATTGTGAACTAACTTGTTTGTTTTGTAGGGTGCTTGGTTCACTTGAACTTTGTGCTATGCACATATTGCATTGTTTGATTGTACATTGATTATTGATTCTTATGTTGTTGTTTTGTTTATGTTGGGACGCTGATTATATTTGATTGATTTCAGGTACCCCTAGTTGCTCAGTTCTCTTAAGAACTTGCATTGCTTTGCTTGTATAGCATTTGCATTGAGGTAGACTCTCTTGTCTCCATGTAGTCTGGAAGACCTGGCTTGTTATTTAGCCAGGCAACTGTCTGAAGTCCTCCTTAAGAGGCAATGTTTGTGATTGTTTATGTTTGTCCTAAGCAGGAAAAGTCCTCATGTGAGGCAATTGGTAGACAAAAGAGATATGTAGCCTATCTCCTACTATTCTGTGAGTCTCTCACATTGCTCACACTACTTGTGTTTGATGCATGTTAAGTAAAAACCCAAGATCTATCGAGTCAATAAAATGTGGAGAGAGTTCCATCTTTCTGAACTCCCACACCTTCTGATATCCAATACTCTCTCTGACCAGAGATAAGAGTGATGAGGCACACCCCTCATATCCTTTCATCTGCTTCACCTTAGCCCCTCAATGGCAAGGTTAAGAGCAACTTGAACCCTATTACATTTGGCTTTAATGCCTCATCCTTTTGCTTGAGCCTCATTGAATGGTTATAGTGTGTGCTACTTGAATTTATGTGATTGATTACTTGATTCATTTATACATGATTACTTGATTTGCCACTGTGCATTTACTATCATTGATTGCCATTGTGCATTTATCATCATTGTTTGCCATTAGTGCATGATCATTTCATTTGTCCTTGTGACATTGTTGTTTTCCCATTGAGGACAATTGTAAGTCCATATTGATTCGCTTTGTTCCTATGACATGGAAGGGATAGAGTGTAAGACCACTTCATTGGTCACTCATATCCTCTTTGTTCTTTGATTGAGCTTGTTGTTGTATGTGAGGATTCATTGTAAGCCCATGTAATTTGGCATTTGTTTTCCTATGATCATTGTGGAGGTCAACCTAAGCCCAAATAGATTGGCAATTGACTTCCCTGTTTTGTTTTTGTTTTGCTTTATGAGATTGGAGTAAGACCATCTATTGGCATCCGGTATCATTGCTTTATTTTAGGAGATTGGTGTAAATCCATTTATTGGTATCCGGTATCCGCTTTTGTGTGAGATTGGTATAAGTCCATTGAGTGGCATCCGGTATCGCCTTGTCTTTTATTTTACTAACTTGTTTTGTCCCTTTATTCCAAAGGACACGCTTGAATCATCTTCTATATGATTTCAAGAGGTGAACTTCTAGAAAGTTTTACACTTCATCCATGCCCTCTTTGTCCTAAACTTTTTCACACTTCACTTTCAAAAAACTTTGACTTGTTGTGCAAACATTCTCACCTCTTTTCAAATTAGAAACTTGGACCTTAAGTCCTTGATTTTTTATACTTCACTTTTCATAACACTTCTTTGAATCAATCTTAATCATACTTTGACCATATTTTGTGAATAATCATAATCAATTAACTTCACCCATTCAATTGTTTTGGCTTTGTCCATTGTTAATATGATTTCATACATTAGCCTTAGGTTTTAATTACCATAGTGGTTGATGTAAATCTTACCTTATCCTTAGTGAGTTGATTGTAAGTATTCCATACTTATTATAGGGTTAACCCCTCACTAGTATGTTAAAGCCGTCCTCGCATGGTGGATTGATGATGTTGGTTGAGTTTTCTCCCATTGGTAATGAAAAGCCTTAGTGCTTGTGTTTAAAATTGAACTCACTAATTTTTGGAAATCTTTTAGCCGAACTACGGCGTTTTGATCCTTACCTTTGATGGAAGGTACGTAGGCAACGGGTTCATCCGTTCGAACACAAAAATAATTAACTTGTACATTCTTTTCTCATCATCCCATTCGTGTTTGCACAATATGTAAAAAACAAATAAACATTTCTTATACAACAAGTGTGAAAAGGGCTCCCTAGGAGTACCTAGGACGTGATAGGTGCCTAACACCTTCCTATTGCGTAATTTACCCCTTATCCAGATTCTCTGATCTTTTTCATTAGTTTTCTACGTGTAAAACTTCTTAGGTTTTTGTTCGCTTTTTAACCAGTCCTTAGGATAAATAAAAGTGCGGTGGCGACTCGAATTCATTGTATACTTTGCTTATGGTTTAATCAATAGATCATATAGCGACGAATACACCGCTACAGTATTCTCTCATCTTAAGTCATCTACCCCTAAACACATAAAATAAAATAATTCACCAACACATCAAAAATTTAATTAAAATAGCATAATTAATTAAATACGAAAAATGCGTGTTACAGAGTGTCACGCCGTGAAAATTGCCTGAATGCATCACATGCTTGAATATACAACAAAGTCGCCACCGAACTTTATTTATTCCAAAGGAAATAGAAAACATCGATAAAACTCAAGGGGAAGAGAAAAAAGGGTAAGGAATTTGGTTATGCAAGGGGAAAGTATTAACACCCCTCACATCCGTTGTATTCAACGAGAACCATTTGGATTGTTCTTTGCGTGAATGGGTATTATTATCTAAAAGTAACTTGCAAAAAGGAAAAATAAGTTTTTAATTAGTGTGTTCGCGAAGGATTCAGATCCTCGTGCCTACGTATTTCCATAGTGAAATGTAAAAATCAGAGCTCCGTAGTTTGTGGTAGAAAATACGGACGTGTCAGTTGTTTTTAGTGAACAATGTTAACGTTCACATTCTAGCAATTAAACGTTGTTTGTATGCTCGTGTGTGGGAGTCTTAAACATTGTTTATTTGCGGTAGAACGAATATAACATGTCTTTTGTGAAAAGGTTTTGAATGTTGCCCTAAGGCGGAAAATTGAGTTTGATGGGTTGTGATTGATTTTAGATTTGAAAAAAAGATTGTCTTGATTTGATTTGCACTAAAGTCTATGAATGAAGGTGAATAGTTTGAACAACTAGGTCAAACATTCTGTATCAAAAGATATTCAGAATAAAGATAGGAATACTCCCTCTTATTCTTTCTCCATTTCTTAAGGCTCGTGGCATATAATTCAAATCACATTTTCAAGTGTTTTTTAATTTATTTGCAAAAACATTTTAGTCTTAAATGAACAAGGAAAAGAAAAGGAAGAAGTCCAACAATGATCAGGGCCTTGATGTCCATTCTCCTTCAGAGTCTTGGAAGTGAGTCTTGAGTTTGAGATCTGGTGTAGTGCATATACCAAGGTACAACCCAATCAAGTGACCAAAAAACTTATGCTCACTTGAATGAATGGGGAAAATGCTAATTATTCAAAGTAATTAATTGATTAAGAATAAATTTAACCAACTAATCAAAGAGGTGAACATGTCAAAACAAACATCAAACACATGGAAATGTAAGAAATTAACATGGCATTGAAAATTGCAATTAATCATGTTAGAACCTAATTAATGAAGAATTAAAGTAATTCCACAATTAAATTAAATTAAATTCTAAAAGAGAAAATTACTCTAATTAACCAAATTCATGCATTTTCGATGAATTATCATGAATTAAAATGTGCATTGTCATGAATTAAAAGTATAGAAAAAATTGATAAAAGAATTGAAAAAAACAAGGAATTAAGCAATTAGCAATTAATTCTGCAGGGGTTCATAAACCAGCGGGTGTGCAGTCTGGAAACAAAGGCTTTGGATCTAACAGATAAGGCCCAAACACAAAGTATTGTTATTGGGTTCAACATGGAGTATACCAAGCAAAACGGTTGTGCAAAGATGCAAAGCATCATGGGCTTAAGCTAGGCCAAATCGAAATTGCAAGGAAAGGAAAAAAATTCAACAACACAAACTTCTACACCTCATGTTCGTGTTGGCCGGAATCTTGCCCCACCATGCCGGAGGTGGCGGAGTTGGCCGGAACAACCAAATAGCACCACTAATTTACTCCTCTCAACCTCCTCTTTCTTAATCTCTCGCCAATTTATGCCAAAGATTAACCAATTTTCAGAATTGCATCAATAAAGTGATGAACCCTAACCTCTAAAACAAAAATTAAATTATGGAGGAGAAGAATTAAGCCACCAAACCTTGGGGTTTTGATTCTCCAATACAAGAGATACATTGCAGTATCAATATTCAAGCAAACAAAGAAATGGAAAAATTCACCAACCTGCAAGACGGAGGTTTTTCCTGGAAATTGTTGGAGTCAGAAGATGACGAAGATTAAGAAAACTAGAGAATCTTTAATCTTGTAAGCTAATCAATTTCTTGCTGAAAATAATTCAATCACTTCTTTTTTATTCCTTGAGTGTAGTGGAGAAATTAAAATTGGATTGGGGTTTTTGTTGATTATGTGTTGAATTTAGCAGTAGCAAGGTGTAGTAATGGAGTGTAGAGGTCTTAGCTCAGTCAGTGGCAAGCTTCAAGGTGAAACTTGCTTCAACAATGGTGTTTTTAGAGCTTTGATGTGAGGTGAAAGAGATGAATTGAGAGAGTAGAAATTATAAGTTTAAGTGGTTGTTGAATGAGTGGATCCTTATGGTGATTGTTGATTGAGTGAACCTCCTTAGATTGAAGAGAGTGATGAGTTTATATAGGTGAATTGTTCTAACTGTTTCAGGCAATAGCGGTTAAAAGTTAGGGCAGCTGTTAGTGTTAGGTGTTTTCATGAGCAAGTTGGTTACAAGAGTTAACATAGTTAGAGTTTCTGTTAGAATGAATTTGACAGTTAGAATTGTTAGTGAAATGGTATTTATGGACTGTTATGATAGGTTGGTGACGTTAGTGTAGTTCAAGTATTGATGAATGTTAGTGATGTTGGAGTGCACTAGTGTAGGATATGAAGTGGTTATTTGTTGTTATGTGTTGCTGCATAATTTCATTGACTTTGAATGTGAACTGGTGCATGAATTGGTTTGTGTTGGAATGCTTGAAAGGCATTACAATGCTTAAAATTGCATTTTTTGGGCTACTGGTTCAGGTGTAACCAGTTACACTAATTCAGGTAACCGGTTACCACCACGAAAATATGTGTTATGGTGTATGGAATGTGGCTGATCAAAGCATGTGTAATCGGTTACATGATTCCGTGTAATCGGTTACCAAAGAGAAATTTTGCCTTCCTATGTGAATGAACGCAGGTGTAACCGCTTACACTAATTCAGGTAACCGGTTGCCAACACGACATTTTGGCTTTCTGGGTATGCTGAAGCAGGTGTAATCAGTTACACTGATTCAGGTAACCGGTTACCAACATGAAAAATTGGCTTTTTTACTATGTTATGATGTATGGCCTTGTGTATGGAGCAATGTCATGGTCTTTCGTAGTTATGCATGAAAGTGTATAGGTCATGGTTTGAATTGAATTGTGCATGGTTTTGAAGGGCTAGCATATGGTGGGATGAATAACATTTCGGCAATTTATTTTGATCATGAGGAAACTTGAAGATAAATAATAAAAAATGCTGGTACTTTTCTTTGTTTATTGCTTCTTCTATTTTTTCCTTTTTTTTAATTATTGCTTTGATAAAAATGCTTAGGAGATAAATAAAAAAAATTCAATTCATACTTTAGAGAATAATAGAATTAGAAATTGAACATTAATCATTAGGAATCATCTTTTAATTGGATTTTAATTAAAATTAGTGTTCTTGTTAGATTTTGATCTGATTCTTAGGATTGACCTTGCAGTTAATTTCTAATCAGTAACATTGCCATGTTCCCATAGTTCTAGACTAACTTTTAGAATTAAGAGATTAGTGTTATTTGACTAATCATTAGGGTTTTAGGTCATTAATTCTTTGTGCCTAAGATTTTTCAACTGATTTTATCCCTATTGATTAAGTTGATCAAAGTTCGCTTTGATAAATTAAATCCCTTGATTGTGCTCATTTCCTCTGTCTAAGTCAAGTGATCAAAAGTCTAAGGATCATTTGACAGGACTAATTCGCTGAACTGGAGCTGCTTTGGATATCTCAAGACTTTACATTCAAGCCAATACAAGTTAGAACACTGCAGACAAACTGAAGATTGGACAATTGTTCAAGCACGACAAAGGTTTTTCTTCAACATTTGTCAGTTATGGTGCAAATTGCGCGCCACGAGCCTTAAGAAGCAGAGAAAGGGTGAAATGGGGCATTCTTATCCTCATTCTGAATATCTTTAGGTATAGAATGAATGATTCAGTTGCTTAGAGAATTTGCCTCTACTCATAGACTTTAGTGCAATTTAAATCGGATAATTGACAAGTCCTCTTCCATACAGATGTTGCAGGCAGACTGAAGATCAGGACCTCCACCTCTAGGGTTTCTTCTTTCTTCTTTTCTTTGTTCATATAAGACTAAAATCATTTTTGTAAATAAACTCAAAAACACTTAAAATACGGTTTGAATTGGGCGCCACGAGCCTTAAGCAGTGGAGAAGGGGTGAGAGGGAGAATTCATATCCTCATTCTGAATACCTCTGGATACGGGACGAATGACCTAGTTGTTCAAAGTATTCATCTTCATTCATAGAATTTAGTGCAATTCAAATCAAGACATTTTTTCCAAATCTAAAAGCAAACTCAAATCATCAAATTCATTTTTTCCTAAGGGCATCTTTTCAAACCTTTTCAGAAATGACATGTTACTTCCGTTTTATCATGAAAGGTGCTTAAGTCTCCCATGTGAGAGCATACAAGTAATGCTTAACTGCTAGAATGCGATCCAAGCGCATCCATTCTACGACAAACAAGCGCTTAAGTCTCCCATGCGCGAGCATACAAGCAACATTTAACTACTAGAACACAAACGTTAACATTGTTCAATAAAAACAACTAATGCGTCTGTATTTCTATCACGAACTACGGAGCTCTGACTTTCATATTGCACAATGAGGATACATAGGCACGAGAGTCTGAATCCTTGCCGAGCACACTAATTATTAACATTTTTCTCTCCTTTCGCAAGTAATCTCTAGATAATAACACTCATTCGAGGAAAGAACAATCAAAATGGTTCTTGTTGAGTACAACAGATGTGAGAGATGTTAATACTTTCCCCTTGCATAACCGACTTCCTTACCCTTTTTTCTCTTCTCCGGGGTTTTATCGATGTTTTCCGTTTCTTTCGAAAATGAATAAAGTTCGATGGCGATTTTTTTGAATCTTCGAGCGTGTGATGCGCTCAGGTATATTTCGCGTAGCTTCATATATTCCTATCAGGAAAAAATTTATGGGCCATAGAAGGCTCGGTTGAGAGGAAGTCGTCGACATGATGGTCACCCATTTGGAAGTTGACCCAACTGAGGCCGCAAATGAGGCAGTTGACACTAGAGGTGCTCATGCTAGGTTTAAATTCTTGGAACAACTTTATAAAGACCACTTGTAGTGGGTTGAGGGTGTCGATGGTGATGATATGCTTGTTGAGTACCACCGACAGTGTGCATTGAGGTGTTACCTCTTGTTTCTGGTTGACACATCCATTTTTGTGGATAAAAGTGCAACCTATGTCAATGTGGTCTACCTTAATTACTTCATCGAATTGACGAAAATTCATGAATATAATTGAGAGCGCTTGTTTAGTCTACATGTACTCGATGTTGGGCGAGAGTTATCTTTGAAAGACAAAGCAGATGACCTGGAGCTGCACGCTGCTTACTATAATTTACTGTACTAATATTTTCATAATTATTTTATCATACTTGCTATTAATATTTTATCTGAATTATATTTTGGGGATGAATCATCCCTCACTCTCCTCGCATCACATGTTGGGAAGATGTGCCTACCTACACTGAGGATTGTCCGCGTGTTGTCGCCTTTGTGTCGTATAAAGAGAATAATGCGGTCGAGTCATTTCGGGTGTATCTTGATCGTACTCTAAGAGATGACATTGCATTTTGTACATATGAGGGTCACCGCGAGATGCGTCAGCTGGACGTCATTTATTTATACTTCGGATGACTTACATATGGGTCATCTCTTATGTATTTATGTGTCTGAGCGACTGATGCACCATTTTGATAATTTACAGATTATTTCAAGACCCTACTTAGAGTCCACTCCTCCTACCATCCTTCACAGATATATGAAAATAAAATATGGAAGCTTGTCGCACCGTACAACCTCCCCCTCCCCATCCGTATAACATAATGAATTTTCATCCTATAACTCATTAAACTTTAAATTTTATTTTGTCAACTTTTTTCTTTAATCTGATATCTATTTTGTACGTCTTTCACAAAATGTGTTCAAATAATGAATTTTATCATATAGCACATTAAACTTTAATAATTATTTTTGCCAATTATTTTCTTTAAATTTATTTTATCATATTTTGTATGTCTTTCACAAAATGTGATCAAATTACTAATTAATATTATGTTGGGTAAAATAAAGCTGATAGCAGATAAATTAGTTTAGAGATTTTATCATTGCTAGTGGTGATATACATGCTTGCTATATACAATATTAAAGGGGCTTGGGGCTAGTTATATACATGCTTGCTATTCTATACAATAGACTAATGCAGTATAAAAGAAGTCTAACTCGACTACCTGATAACACGAAATTATATCGCTTTTTAAGACTTAATTCAATTAAATTATTTTATCATTTACACTAATTTATCCCATTTTATCAGATATTATGCAGTATTTCTCTTCTATTTATATCAGGTACCCATTTTGAAGCAAAAGTGAAAAAGGGAAGAAAAGGAGGTGTAAAAAGCAACAAAAAGGAGAGAAAAGGAACCAAAGGCCAAAGCCCAGCCCAAAGCGCACAAGTCACCAATGCTGTGCCTGTGACGGACGTCACAGGACGCGTGACGAGCGTCACGCGAAGGAGCCTTGTGACGGACGTCACACATAGCGTGACGAGCGTCACGCAACCCCACTACCTTTGTGGCGCAAGTATCGCCCTCAGAAGGACTTGAAGAATAACGTTAAGGAATTGGTCTCCTATATGCACGCCGTGGATATAGCCACGCTGAAGAAGGAGAGAAACGGAATGCTGCTACCAAGGCTATTATAAATAGCCGTCTCACAAACCAAAAGTTACACAGTTTTTGCACGCTCAGTTTTGCGGAAGCTCTGCCAAATTTATTTTTTTCACGCCTTTGCTTATTTTTCTTCCTTTCCAGCATCGTCCATTTTATTTATTTTATTTTGCAAGCTTTGTTTTCTTTTTCCCTTGCAATTTATTTCCCCCCGTTCTTAGCTTTTAGATATTTTTCGCGTAGTAGTTTCTACACCGGAAACTACTGGGCAACTTTATACCGGATTTAACCTTACGTTATATTCGAGTTTTTTTTATTTCCTTGATTTAATTTACTGTTTAATTGAAGAATCGAAGAACAAATCCTACCGGCTTGTGGTGGAGTGTTCAAGACCATTGTATTACGCATTCAGGTTCTTTAATTGTTATTTAATTTTTATGCTTTATTCTATTGTTTATTTGCATTGCCTGCCTGAAATGAGTCTGTGTATGCATGATATTAATTATTATTTAGTAAGCATGTCTGGCTAATTTGCCTAGGTATCGGTATGTAAAGTAAGCAGAAAGAGGGATCAAAACTAAGTCGGTCTATTCAAACTTAAAATTAGAATCAATCTTTTTACGGTCTTAACTTACAGGTTTAATAACAAGATTTTTTACAAAGGTAAAAGACATAAAGAAGTTGAAACCAACAGAGCGAGAGTTTGAGGTTTTAACTGGACAGTGTAAGTTAGTCATTAAATCTATCTCAGGGCGAGAGCAAGTTTTAGAATTAATTAAATTCTGACCTTTTTCCAAAAAGTATTTTTAAAGGTTGAATGTGAGGACGAGAGTTAAGCATTTAGATTTAATTGTATAACCTAAGTCAACAGAGCGAAAGTTTGAGATAAGGGTGTTTAAAACGGTCAGTATTTTCTTAAAAAGAGTTTCTGCAACTTTATTGTTTTCAAAATATGATTTTTGACTTAATTATAAGTGACAGCAACATTAACATAAGATCATGGTTTCTTCAACAGAGCGAGAGTTTGAGATAAAACCTTTAACCAATAAAGTTAGTCGAAACGATTTATTTTAAAACCGAGAGACCGACAAGGAATTGATTCCCTAGTTTTGACGAACCACATACCGATATCCGTTTTATTAATATTTAATCTAGATATTAGTTTAGCTCTTAGCTCCCTTTTCCCCAAACAATCAAACATTTTCACCTTAGATTTACGTAGTAACCTTAGATAACGGTACATCGATTCATAAGTCCCTGTGGGATCGATATCTTTTAAAACTACGCGATAGAACTGTGCACTTGCAGTTTGTATCCCATTCTCGACTCGCACAGTCGAGCGATCAAGTTTTTGGCGCCGTTGCCGGGGACTTTTATTCAATCGATATCGTAACTCTTCCGTTACGCTGTAGAGACTAAGGTTTCTTTTTCCTTCTATTCTTTCTTTCGTTGATTTGTATGCCACGCACTCGCTCTCAAGGCGAACCGCTCTATTTACGAATCAACGATATCGAACTATATCTCCGAGTCTTACGACGAATTCGGGAATATCGTGCTGAAAACAATCTCCCTCCTATAAACCTTCCTGATATCAAAAACATTTTTCCTTCTTTAACCGAGATGGCAGAACCAGCTCGTGCTCTTAGAGATTACGCCGCTCCATCGCAAGATGAACCGCATTCAAGTATTGCTCCGCCCGCAATCGAAGCAAACAACTTTGAACTTAAACCTTCACTGCTGCAGGCTGTGCAACAGAACCAATTCTCTGGAAATCTTACCGAAGATCCAAACCTTCATTTATCCGTATTTGTTCAATATGCTGATACTGTTAAAGCTAATGGTGTCACTTCAGAGGCAATTCGACTTCGTCTTTTTCCTTTCTCATTAAGAGATAGCGCTAGAAGATGGCTTCAATCTCTACCTTCCAACTCAGTCACCACATGGAACGAGTTGAAGAAAGTTTTCCTTGCCCGATATTTTCCGCCAAGCAAAACAGCTATGTTAAGAGCCCAGATAAACGGATTTAAACAGAAAGACAACGAGTCTCTTTTCGAAGCATGGGAAAGATACAAAGACATGATGAGACTTTGCCCACACCATGGTTTGGAAGACTGGTTAGTAATTCACACATTTTATAATGGTCTCTTATACAATACAAGGTTAACAATAGACGCCGCTGCAGGTGGTGCATTAATGAACAAACCTTATGCTGATGCTTACCAGCTTATCGAGAGCATGGCCCAAAACCACTATCAGTGGGGAACCGAACGAACAACAGTGGAAAAACCTCAACCGAAAACTGGCATGTACGAGATAAGTAACCTTGATCACGTCAATGCAAAAGTGGATGCTTTGGTCCAGAAGATTGAAAGTTTAAATGTATCACCACCAACCGCCGTGGTTGCTATAGCTCAGAATTGCGAGGTCTGTGGAATCCAAGGCCACACTCCTGCGGAATGTCAACTCTTGACTGGAATCCAAACAGAGCAAGTAAACTATGCTCAAGGAAGCCCCTATTCGAATACCTATAACCCAAATTGGAAGAATCATCCAAACTTTTCATATAAGAGTAATAATGCTTTATACGCACCTGGACAGTCTCCGAATCAAACCCCATCTATACCTCCGGGGTACCAGAAACCAAATCCTAACAATAATACCCCTAGAAAATCCAACTTGGAAATCATGATGGAAAACTTTATAGCTTCCCAACAACAAACCAATAAAGATTTCTTAAACCAGAACATACACACTGGCGAACAACTTAAACAACTAGCAAGCAAAGTAGATGCCTTGGCTACCCATAACAAAATGTTAGAAACCCAAATATCTCAAGTAGCTCAACAACAAGCACCTACTGCTGCACCAACTGGTACATTCCCTGGACAGCCCCAACCTAATCCGAGAAGCCAAGCTCATGCAATTATATTAAGAAGTGGAACGGAAGTGGAGGGACCGTCTGATCCAAGGATAGAAAACCAAAGCCCTAAGAAATCTACTGAGGAAAGTGAACCTAAGGAAAAGGAAGAGAGTAATAAGGATACCCTAGAAAAGAAGGAACCTTATGTACCTCCACCACCTTACAAACCACCTATACCTTACCCTCAAAGGCTTGTTAAAACCAAAGATGTAGGTCAATTTAGAAAATTTGTTGATCTCCTTAAGCAATTAAACGTTACAATTCCATTTACCGAAGCTATTACGCAGATGCCCTCATATGCTAAATTCTTAAAAGAAATTCTTTCTAATAAAAGGAAACTTGAGGATAGTGAAACCGTTACACTCCCTGCCGAATGTAGCGCTATAATCCAAAACATGCCCCCTAAACTCAAGGATCCAGGTAGCTTCTCTATACCCTGTCACATAGGAAAATTTGTCATCGACAAAGCCTTATGCGATTTAGGAGCCGGAATTAGCGTTATGCCTTTATCCATATGTAAGAGACTGGAAATGGGAGAATTAAGACCGACCAAGATGTCTGTACAACTAGCAGATCGTTCCATCAAATATCCTGTAGGAATCCTTGAGAACGTTCCCGTACGCATAGGTCAGTTTTACATCCCCACTGACTTCACAATTATGGATATTAGAGAAGATGATACTACACCTATTATACTAGGAAGACCATTCTTAGCAACTGCCGGTGCAATCATAGACGTAAAACGAGGAAGACTCACCTTCGAAGTAGGTGAAGAGAAAATTGAATTCATTCTTTCCAAATTCTTGAAAGCACCTGCAATAGAAGATACATGTTACTTCATGGATATCATCGATGAATGCATAAAAGAAGCAGAGTCAGGAGAAGACAAATCATCAGACTATCTTTTAGAAGACAAATCTAAACAATGCTTAGCAATAACACCAGATCCTACGCAGTGTCTTAACAAACCAACCCCTGATTTGAAAACACTTCCCAAAAATCTGAGATATGAATTCCTAGACTTAGAACTTGAACGACCTGTGATAGTCAATGCAGATCTAGGAAGACTCGAAACAGAAAAACTCCTACATATCTTAAGAAAATATCCAACCGCACTAGGATACCACATAACCGATCTTAAAGGAATAAGCCCTTCTATTTGTATGCATCGCATCATGTTAGAAGAAGACGGTAAAACCTCTAGGGAACACCAGAGAAGACTAAATCCGATCCTAAGTGAGGTAGTAAAGAAAGAAATAACCAAGTTATTAGAAGCAGGTATTATATATCCTATATCTGATAGCAAATGGGTCAGTCCCGTACACGTTGTACCAAAGAAAGGAGGCATAACCGTTATTGAAAACGAAAAAGGAGAAACTATAACTAAACGAATCGAATCGGGATGGAGAATGTGCATTGATTATAGGAAACTAAACAAAGCAACCCGAAAAGATCATTTCCCTTTACCATTCATTGACCAAATGTTAGAACGACTAGCTAAACATTCACATTTCTGTTATTTGGACGGTTATTCAGGCTTCTTTCAAATACCAATTCACCCTGATGACCAAGAAAAGACAACATTCACATGCCCTTTTGGTACCTTCGCGTATAGACGAATGCCGTTTGGTCTGTGTAATGCCCCTGCAACTTTTCAAAGATGCATGATGGCAATTTTCGCCGACTTTCTCGAAAACATCATGGAAGTATTCATGGATGACTTTTCTGTATACGGACAAAGTTTCGAAGAATGCCTTGAAAACCTGGAAAGAGTTCTTGAACGATGTGTAAAAGTAAACTTAGTACTTAATTGGGAAAAGTGCCACTTTATGGTACAAGAAGGAATTGTTTTAGGACACATCATCTCGAACAGAGGAATTGAAGTAGACAAAGCCAAAATAGAGGTAATCGAAAATCTTCAACCCCCAAGAACCGTGAGAGAAGTACGAAGCTTTTTAGGACACGCCGGTTTCTACCGACGATTCATCAAAGACTTCTCTAAGATAACTAAACCTTTAACCGGACTATTAATGAAAGATGCTGAATTCATATTCGACGATAACTGTTTAAAAGCATTTCAAACTCTTAAACAAGCATTGATCTCCGCACCCATTATGCAGACACCGGACTGGAATGAACCATTCGAAATAATGTGCGATGCCAGTGATTATGCTGTAGGTGCTGTTTTAGGACAAAGAAAGGATAAAAAGCTTCATGTTATATATTACGCTAGCAGAACCCTGGATGAAGCACAGATGAATTATGCCACAACCGAGAAAGAACTCCTAGCAGTAGTATTTGCGCTAGATAAATTTCGTTCTTACTTGATAGGAGCCAAAATAATAGTTTACACTGATCACGCTGCTATCAGGTACCTTCTAACAAAAAAGGATGCTAAACCTAGACTCCTAAGATGGATCTTGTTACTACAAGAATTCGACTTAGAAATCAAGGACAAGAAAGGAACTGAGAACGTAGTAGCAGACCACCTCTCTAGACTTGAGAACCTTGAACCAGAAAGAACATCCATTAATGATGATTTCTCGTATGACAAACTCATAGCTACTTTGGAAGAGAACAACTCCGACATGCAAGTAGAAACCACCTTAGCTATATCTGCCATACCATGGTACGCTGATCTAGTCAATTATTTAGCTGCCGGAATAGTTCCACCTACTTTATCTTACCAGCAGAAGAAAAGATTCTTCCATGACATAAAACACTATTACTGGGATGATCCCTTACTTTTCAAAAGAGGTCCCGATGGTATTTTCCGTCGATGTGTACCCGAAGAAGAGGTAGAAAATATAATCCAACACTGTCACTCCGCGCCTTATGGTGGACACACAAGTACATCCAAGACCTGTTCTAAAATCCTACAAGCTGGCTTTTATTGGCCAACTATATGGAAGGACGTACATGCGGCTATTAAGGAGTGTGACAGATGTCAACGCACGGGAAACATATCTAGACGTGACGAGATGCCACAAAAAGGTATTTTGGAAGTAGAGATTTTTGACGTGTGGGGAATAGACTTCATGGGACCGTTTCCATCCTCCTTCGGTAACAAGTACATACTCGTGGCGGTTGACTACGTATCAAAGTGGATCGAAGCTATAGCTTCTCCAACTAATGACACCCGAGTAGTAACTAGACTCTTTAAAAATATAATATTTCCGAGATTTGGCATCCCAAGGATAGTAGTCAGTGATGGTGGATCGCACTTTATATCCAAGATACTCGAAAAACTACTACTTAAATATGGAGTGAGACATAGGATAGCAACACCTTACCACCCTCAAACCAGTGGACAAGTGGAAGTATCTAACAGAGAAATCAAGCAAATATTAGAAAAAACGGTCGCCACTTCAAGGAAAGATTGGTCATTGAAATTACCAGAAGCTTTATGGGCATACCGAACTGCTTATAAAACTCCCATAGGGACGACCCCATTTAAGCTCATTTATGGAAAATCCTGTCACCTCCCGGTAGAATTAGAACACAAAGCCTATTGGGCTATTAGAAATTTAAATTTGAATTATAAAACCGCCGGTGAAAAGAGAATCCTTGACATAAACGAACTAGAGGAACTCAGAAGAGACGCCTATGAAAATGCCAAAATCTATAAAGAAAGAACAAAACAATGGCATGATAAGCGTATATCAAGGAAAATCTTCAAGCAAGGCGACGCAGTACTCTTATTTAACTCCAGACTAAAATTATTCCCGGGAAAACTACGATCCAGATGGTCAGGACCTTTCCATATCACTAAAATCTTTCCCAGTGGAGCGGTAGAAATTAAAGGACAATCTACAGAACCGTTCACCATAAACGGGCAACGTCTGAAACATTATCACTATGCGGAAACCAACGAGGATTCGCAAATTCTACACTTAGACGAAACGCCCCCAGGACTCATAGACTATATTTAACAGTTTCTTTGTCGAGCTTGCGACATTTAAACAAAGCGCTTAGTGGGAGACAACCCACAAATTAATCTGTTATTTTATTATTTATTATTATTATCATTCCTCTATTTTTCTCTTAATTATTCTTTTAATTTCTATTTAGTATTCATTATTGATTTATTCAAAAAAAAAAAAATATATCTATATATTATAATAATAATTCTATTCTTCTTTCGGCATTTGGCCAAATCCTGACTTAAACTCATGTTTTCTTTTCTCTAGTTAACACTAACCAGATGGGACATTCTGACCGTATGGGTATCAAGTTCAGAGGAATGGCTCAGAAACGAAGGTTTGAAGAACTAGCCACTAGGGAGATGCTACCTAGTTTATATGCTGATGATTGGGCTATGACTGCCCTTGGACTGAGACAGAGTGTCCTGTTTTTGCTGAATCAGATAGGATGGGAGACCTCCCCTATCCTGAGACCTTTCACCACCTACCGGAGGCTCACACTAGAATTCCTTAGTTCATTAATCTATCTACCTAGCCATGGAAAAGGAATTACCAGAGGTTTTATCCAGTTCAGAATGTTCAATATGGAGTACCAATTTAATACTAGAGACTTCACCAACCTTTTGGGTTTTCCTACCTCCTTTGATACATTCACTATAAGCCAGGAAGAACTTCTTGAATATAGAGAGCTTGAACACTTTTGGGGTAAGCTGACTGGAAATGATGAGCCCGAAGAACATGAGTTTCTCTCTGGAAACATACATAACCCGGCTTTTCGCTATTTCCATAAGATCCTGACCCACACTTTATTTGGGAAGAAGCCAAATAGTACTTCAGTTTCACGTGATGAACTCTTCATCATATTTTGTGCTTCCCAGAACCGTCCAGTAAACGGTGCTACTTTTATGTTAGCTAATTTGGACCACCTTATCCAGGATGAGAGAGCACCCATTAGAATAGGCGGCCTGATAACTATGATAGGTAATGCTATTGGACTACGTCAGCCTATGCTTGACCTGAACCCTTTTTGTGGCATTACCACTATGAGTATACCTTTCCTCTTCAACACTATGTTTATAGCAAACATAGGGTCTGATGAGTTTGAGCTTGTTATTGATAACCAGGTTCTCTGCCTATTCACCCTGCCCGATCCTAGGACTAGTGTTCATAACCAAAGGAACTGGCTCTATAACCTGAATGAAACCCCAACTCCTGCTGGATCCACTGAATCCATCCAGGATTATGAGATTTGTGATGACTATGAGCACTATATTGACCATACCTCTCTTGCTGAATCTGACCCTCAGACTCCATCCGGCTACCATGATATTGATCCTCCTCCTCAGCCTGTCCTGACCGAAGAATCAGCCATGCCTGATCTCCGACATCATATGCCAGGAACAGATATTAAAACCGTCATTGAAGCCTTGATGTCAGAACAAAACGCCCTCAGGGAAGATTTCCACAGCTTGAGACTTGCAGTCCTAGAACACATGAGCAGCACGGCAAGTCAGTTACGTATGTTACGGCATCATGTTAACTCTTTTACTCCTCCGGCCAGAGATCCGAAGATAGATGGAATTTAGTTATTTCTTCATTCTAAGTTATTTAGTTTTAGGCTAGATTTTTTCATTAATGTTATTTGAATTCATGTTTATTTCTATTTCATTTTATTATTTTCCCTTCCTGTAATACATTATGATCCTTTTTATTGAAGCTGTTTAGTTAATTTATTTTGCAATGCCTATTATGCTCTACGGTTATTACTTATTATTATTATTATACAAAGCAAGTAAGCATGCATACTAAATTAAGCTACAGACTAAAACGTTCATAAGCAGAATAAAATATTTAATTACGCTACCAAGTGATTCTGTGAAGCGCTACTAAGCCTTTCCAAAAGGAGGTGTGACGAGCGTCACACCACCCGTGACGGGCGGCACACTTAGTGCCTGTTACGAGCGTCACAGCCTTGTGACGAGCGTAACGCCTCTCAGATATGTGAACGTTAGGGAGCCGTTGGAGACGAACGTTACACCCCCCACCTTTTACATTCCCCATTCATTTTTCATTTACCACAATTAATTACTTTTCAACCACTCTTTCTTTTCACCTCCCACATTTTACCTATAAATACCCTCCAAACTTCCTTCTTTCACCACAAACAACTCTCTCATATCAAATATACACTTCTTTTCCTTTCCAAATCACTCATTCAAAAATCCATCACAATGGCGGGAAGTCAAAACTTCGGAAATATCATCTTCCGATCCGGAGATGACAACTATCAGCAAGAGCAATTCGAGCGCTTCCAACAGCGAGGCGTCGCTCCCACCAGGTACCCCGATTTAACTTGTTTACAACAATTGGGCTTACTCCACGGTATCGAGTGGATGCTCCGTAGAGCCGATTTAACCTTCCTTTGCACCCATAACCAACCCACCTATCCTTCCCTAACCTTAGAATTCCTAAGCTCTTACGACTACACCACTCCCGCCGGTGAAGGTGAATTCCTAACCGGTACAGCAACCTTCCGTATGTTTAACACCGAGTACTCTCTAACCCAACGCCAATTGAGTGCCATGCTACAATTTCCCACAGAAGGTCTGCTCCATGCCAGAATTCCCCCAACCTCAAACTGGAACACAGTTCTAGTTTTCGACCTTTTTAAGAAAATTTCCGGTATAAATACCAACAACTGGGAAGAACTCCTTCTCTCCCACATCCATAACCCCACCATCCGTTATTTTCTCCGTATCCTGCAAAACACACTCTTTGGAAGACCAAACAACAGTAAGGTCAACTCAAAAGAACTCTTTTTCCTCCAGTGCGTTTTCGAATCGGATACTACGGTAAACGCCGCCTCTTTTCTCCTTCATCATATCCGCACCTTATGTGCTAGAGGCCGGCAACCATTCATAATTGGCGGATTAATAACCTCCATAGCACTTGGCCTGAACCTAGGGGATAAACTCCAAACTTTAGAATCCCTTCCACCCCTGTCTATGGATATCGGCTATTGTCGCTCCAGCCGCCTGATTAAAAACAGAGTAGGCGGAGGCTATTATCTGATGGTGAACAACCAAGCAGTCCCAAGTGTTGTGCTACCCAATACCACCCTAACCGATGTCACAAACCCGAACCGCCACCTCTACGATCTTAGCGCTCCTGAAACCACCGAGCCTTCACAAACAAACCAACAAACAGATGAGTTTGAAGAAATGGAACAAGGCGATCATCCGCCAGAACAACCGTCAGTCCCGCTCAACCCTTCCAGTAATGCAGCCGGCCCATCCTCCCAACGTCGTCGACGACGAAGGCCTGCGACCAACGATGACATTATGGATGCTATCGATGGAATGCAGGCACAGAATACAGAGATGATGCAGATGATGCGTCAAATGCAACAGCAACAGGATGCTCGGAATGCCATAACCGACCAGCGGTTTACTGAGTTGTTTAGCAGATTCGACAGCTTAGACATACGTCAAAGATCACCAGGACCAAGAACCAGAGGTGGAAGGCAGCCTTAGTTGTATTTTTTTCTTTTTCCTTTCCATTTTGTATTTCTTTCCCTTCAAACATCGAGGACTATGTTTAGTTCAAGTATGGGGGGAAATTATTCTTTCCATTCCCATCTTTGTTTCAAGTTTGTACTCTCCCTTTTCATTGTTATTTCCTTATAAAAACAAAAATTTTTTTAAGTTAAGTCCTGAATGTGAAAAAGTTTCTATTATCTATTTCCCTCAACTTTCTTGAGCCATAACAAAAATTTTAACACACCCAATAAGTATAAAGGTCGCCTACTTTATAAAATTTGAGTGAAATCAAAACAAAATCATTACCATAACAACGCTCTGAGAACCTCAATATGTTAGATCAGGATAAGTACCTATCATACCGATTCCTCGAACTTTTAGTTCTATGGCAACCCCAAGTAGTTTATACAGAAGTCAGCACCATCTTAATAGCAAACTACGTGGAGAGCCGATGAATATAAGTGAATGATCCCCAAAGTAACCTAAGATAATTAAATTAGGTGACCCTTACCGGATCATTTAATCTAAAGGTTGCAAATCATGCAAAAGCACAATACGAAAGATCCATTATGAATTGGTTCAGTAGGAATCTGGTACTGAACTTGGTAGGGCGGACTACGGTTCGATCCCCCGCAATTTGCAATGGACTGAATAATGAAGTTATCCGACTTATGTACCAGAACTTCTAGCTAAAAGCGGATCATAGACACTAACCGGTTACTCCACTATGTGCGCGAAAGGATAAAGGGCTTAATGTGATTTCGCTAGAATGAAAACGGGCAAAATAAGACTAAAGGAACCAGGATAGCTATCATAGGGTACTTGAACTGATTGGCATAAGGTAGGGTTATCTAAGTTGTAACGGTAGTTGTTGATGTCAAGATTTAACTCAAATCCTCCTAAACAAAAACCATTGGCAACCTAGTACGAATTGATGTGTGCTTTAAAATTTCATCCGGCTAAAACTTTTAACAAGTTCTATACTGAATTTTGCTTGAGGACAAGCAAAGATTTAAGTATGGGGGAGTTTGATAACACGAAATTATATCGCTTTTTAAGACTTAATTCAATTAAATTATTTTATCATTTACACTAATTTATCCCATTTTATCAGATATTATGCAGTATTTCTCTTCTATTTATATCAGGTACCCATTTTGAAGCAAAAGTGAAAAAGGGAAGAAAAGGAGGTGTAAAAAGCAACAAAAAGGAGAGAAAAGGAACCAAAGGCCAAAGCCCAGCCCAAAGCGCACAAGTCACCAATGCTGTGCCTGTGACGGACGTCACAGGACGCGTGACGAGCGTCACGCGAAGGAGCCTTGTGACGGACGTCACACATAGCGTGACGAGCGTCACGCAACCCCACTACCTTTGTGGCGCAAGTATCGCCCTCAGAAGGACTTGAAGAATAACGTTAAGGAATTGGTCTCCTATATGCACGCCGTGGATATAGCCACGCTGAAGAAGGAGAGAAACGGAATGCTGCTACCAAGGCTATTATAAATAGCCGTCTCACAAACCAAAAGTTACACAGTTTTTGCACGCTCAGTTTTGCGGAAGCTCTGCCAAATTTATTTTTTTCACGCCTTTGCTTATTTTTCTTCCTTTCCAGCATCGTCCATTTTATTTATTTTATTTTGCAAGCTTTGTTTTCTTTTTCCCTTGCAATTTATTTTCCCCCGTTCTTAGCTTTTAGATATTTTTCGCGTAGTAGTTTCTACACCGGAAACTACTGGGCAACTTTATACCGGATTTAACCTTACGTTATATTCGAGTTTTTTTTATTTCCTTGATTTAATTTACTGTTTAATTGAAGAATCGAAGAACAAATCCTACCGGCTTGTGGTGGAGTGTTCAAGACCATTGTATTACGCATTCAGGTTCTTTAATTGTTATTTAATTTTTATGCTTTATTCTATTGTTTATTTGCATTGCCTGCCTGAAATGAGTCTGTGTATGCATGATATTAATTATTATTTAGTAAGCATGTCTGGCTAATTTGCCTAGGTATCGGTATGTAAAGTAAGCAGAAAGAGGGATCAAAACTAAGTCGGTCTATTCAAACTTAAAATTAGAATCAATCTTTTTACGGTCTTAACTTACAGGTTTAATAACAAGATTTTTTACAAAGGTAAAAGACATAAAGAAGTTGAAACCAACAGAGCGAGAGTTTGAGGTTTTAACTGGACAGTGTAAGTTAGTCATTAAATCTATCTCAGGGCGAGAGCAAGTTTTAGAATTAATTAAATTCTGACCTTTTTCCAAAAAGTATTTTTAAAGGTTGAATGTGAGGACGAGAGTTAAGCATTTAGATTTAATTGTATAACCTAAGTCAACAGAGCGAAAGTTTGAGATAAGGGTGTTTAAAACGGTCAGTATTTTCTTAAAAAGAGTTTCTGCAACTTTATTGTTTTCAAAATATGATTTTTGACTTAATTATAAGTGACAGCAACATTAACATAAGATCATGGTTTCTTCAACAGAGCGAGAGTTTGAGATAAAACCTTTAACCAATAAAGTTAGTCGAAACGATTTATTTTAAAACCGAGAGACCGACAAGGAATTGATTCCCTAGTTTTGACGAACCACATACCGATATCCGTTTTATTAATATTTAATCTAGATATTAGTTTAGCTCTTAGCTCCCTTTTCCCCAAACAATCAAACATTTTCACCTTAGATTTACGTAGTAACCTTAGATAACGGTACATCGATTCATAAGTCCCTGTGGGATCGATATCTTTTAAAACTACGCGATAGAACTGTGCACTTGCAGTTTGTATCCCATTCTCGACTCGCACAGTCGAGCGATCACTACCCCACTCTCACCCCACAAGATTAAGGGGGCTTGGACTATGTTCATGAAATACAGAGGTGCCGAAAGGGTTGGTCAAGGTATTTATATCTGATGAGTGGCAAGGACATGTTGAATGAGCATTTTTTTGAAATAACGTGTGCTCGTATAAAATGAATATCAAACTTAATGTATTTATTACGGGAAGGAAGTACGAATGTGGGATAACACAAGTGTAATCAAGTTGTCTAACAACGAAGAATGATAAAATGGAATAGCCAATTCAGTCGATAGAGATTCTAACCATAGTAGTTTAGAGGCGGTGCCAACTAAGACTTGATACTCTTCCTCTGCATTAGACTGAGTAAGTAGGATGGATCTATCAAATTTTATACCTAAGAAATACTCAGGCTTACCTAGTTTCTTTAGAGAAAATGCAACATTCATGTTGTTGATGAGCCTAAGAACCAAGGTTGAAGAGGAACCAAACATGAATATATTAAATACACAAGAGCTTATAATGTCACACCTTGATGGGGTACGTAAAGAGAGAATTATCACATTTGTTGTGAGAAAACCCAAATTGAAGGAGAGCTTGAGTAAAGTTTTCATAACATGGCCACGTGGCTATTTTAAGTCCATAGAGGGATTTATTTAGCTTGAACACAAGCGTTTTGTATTGAGGAATAAAACCAAGTGGTTGAGCCATATATACTTCATCTTCTAAACAACCATTTAAAATGCAATGCATTATTGATGTCAACCTATTGAATTTCCCACTTATATGTGAGAGCCAACGTAAGAATGCCTAGTTTTATGGTAAGGTTCACCACTATGGAGAATGTTTAATTAAAATCAAAACCATGTTGTTGGTGATGGCCTTTGGCAACCGACCTTTTCTTGTACTTATTTATACTTCTATAAGGATTCTCTTTAACTTTAAAAAACCCTTACAACCAACTGGTTTTCTATGAGGTGGTAGACTGGTTAGGATCCAAGTTCGGTTTGCTAGAAAAGCATTATACTCAAATTGCATATCATTGAACTCTTCATGTTATGACATGGCTTGTTTGACACTATGCGGTTCAACATTTGAAAAATAAACTTTTGGTTTTGAGTTGCCTGTTTTAGCACGAGTAAGAATAGCATGGTCCTTTTGCAATAAAGGTGCTTTGGGAATACTACTATGTATATATCAATTTTTTGTTTGTAATTTGAAATTTCTCATATTTAACTTGAATAAAATATTTTATAAATTTAAATATTTAACAATTCTCCATATTTTTTATCAAACAATGTTTTGATCAAATTATTTTAAATTTTCTCAAAAAATTACTTTACCTCAATAAAATATTTCATCCAAACACACTTTAATAGTGTGTTTGGATGGGGTAATTATGAATTTTTATGGAATTCAAGATTCTAAGCAATTTAAATGATTCAATTGAAATTCATTTATTTATAAATTCTTTTGTTTGGATTAAGTATTAAAATGATTCATTGTTAAATTTTTGGAGTCATTTTCACAAATTTTAAAAAATTTGGGCCAAATTTAAATTATGAAAAATAGGGACCAATTTGTAAATTTTGAAAATTTAAAGGGACTAATTTGTAAAATTTTAAAAATTATTAATGACTTATTTTCAATTTTTCCAAAATTTTAGAAATGAATTTGAAATTTTCATTAAATATGAGGACCATCTTGCAAAATTTTAAAAATAAATAATAAACAATTTAACATATGCATTATATAGAGTGAATGAGCAATTTCAAATTCTTTATTTTTTGGTGTAGTTTGAAATTTATTAAATTTAACTTGAATAAAATACTTCATAAATTTACATCATTTTAATAATTCTCTAGATTTTTTATCCAAAATATAGATTTTGATCAAATCATTTTAAATTCCCTCAAAACATTACTCTCCCTCATTAAAATGCTTCATCCAAACACACTTTAAGAGATTTGTAATACGAGATTATATTATAAAGAGTATGAATGGAGAATGAAATTTGATAATGTAAAGGTTGGTAAGATGTTAATGAAAGGGATAGAAGTAGCAAAATTGTTATCCCAAAATTTCAAGGGCAGGAAACAAAGTGGGGCACATATCAACAATATGTTATTTTTGCGTTCAACAATATCATTTTTAGGGGAGGTGTGACAAGTAAGCCTACAAGAAATAATTAACTCATATAAGTATTTTCTAATGGGTCTAAACTCTCCCACATCGGACTAGATGGTTTTGACAATATCGTTAAATTGAGTTTTTAAAAAGGCATGAAATAACTTAAAAGCATTAACGACCTCTAACTTATGTTTCAAGAAATAGATCCAAGTTTATCTAATGTAGGAATCAACAAATACGATCCAATAATAATATTCGGACTTAGAGGGATAAAGGGAAAGACCCACATAAGTCAATGTGCACCACGTCAAAAGAAACAGTGTAAACAAAGGATGATATATGTGCACGAAGCTTATGTGATTTACTTAAGCAACAAGATTAGTAGAAATCATAAGTGTTTTTATTGGATATATGTATATTACAATGGCTAAGTGTTTTTTATGTAGAAAAAATAGCATGGTCAAGTATAAAGTTCCATAAAAAAGCTAACATTTGAAATATTCACAACAGACAATGTAGAATTAGAAATAATAAACTTTTGAACAATAAAAGATAGACCATGACTTCTAGATGTTGAATCAAACCTTTAAGATTTCAATGTTAACTTTAGAAAATAATACAATCCATTTGCATTAAGAAAACCCTAAAAAAAAGTATTGCAATAGTCCTGAGATTTCACATAGCATTTGTCAAAATAAAATACAAATAGAACCTAATTATCCTTAGAGAAATTGGAAACATACAGTAAATTCCTAGTGTTTGAGGAAACATGCAATACATTATCAAGAATAAATATATTAATCAGACTAAACTTTGCAGTAAAACTAGAGGAACCAATAAACTTAGTTTTTAAGGTCTAACCATTACAAACATAAGCTCTATTATGACCTACATAAGGATTTTTGTTATGTAAATAAAATTAATAATATGTAAGGAGGTGAGATGCATCTGAATCAAGAAACCATGCTTAAGATTCGAGTTTTAACTGAAGGGAATACTCTTGTGTATAAGCACATGGTTATTGTGTTGTAGCAATTATGTCCATAGCTTCAAAACATGAGACATATGTTCCACACTTATCATATTTGTTATGGTGATTTCATAATGCAGTAGATTGAGAGTTTGAAGGTGTAGTGTTATATTTGTGAGGGACTTAAACATGAGAGACTTTGGGGTCCCCACCCAGGGCGATGTCGTCCAGGGCGATGTCGCCCAAGCGACATCCTCACATAGCACAGGGGCTCATCCTTGGGACAAATGATGTGCATAGTATAATTACCTTCAGTTAGTCATATAATAATGAGTCATATGAAGACTCCCTATAAAATAGTAGTTAACAGTCTCCATTGGTTACGCGGGAGCGGATGCTGCCTCTAAGGGTTTCCTAAACCATATTCCCAAAAGGCACTTATATATATTTCTCCCCCCGAAAGGAGAGAAAAGAATCCTAATTCATATGCATATACCTAAGCAGAAAACTAAGATACAGAGTCTCTCACCTCATGCCGATGTGGGCAAGCCCTTACCCCCACAAATTATTATAAACCTATTAAATCAAGTAAGGGTAACATGCACACCTGTAATATTTTACTAGTATAGTGTCACCCAGTATGGGACCCCAATAAAACTAACCTGGGTCGCACCTTCTTTATCACAATCACCCAACTCTATGTTACCCTCCACTCATACACCTATACATCTTCGGTCATGGTTAACAAGAGAGCTCCATCGCATACACCATTATATATATATATATATATATATATATATATATATATATATATATATATATATATATATATATATATAATATATATATATATATATATATATATATATATATATATATATATATATATATATATATATATATATATATATATATATATATTGTAATGTAATTTAAATAAAAAAGCTAATATAATTTCATAATTTTTTTCAAAGGATAAAAAATATAAGTTTTAATAAAAGTAATAAAAATAAAAATAAAAGAAAAAACGATAAACCTGAAGTTATAAGTTTAAACACTATTTGACTTAGCATTTGAAAATATTGATTTTTTTTTAAAATAACCATGATTTTGAAATTAAATACGATAATAACCGGGTTTTCAAAATATTTTCCAAAATAACCATGTTTTTTAAGGGATGCGCCGGAGGAGTGGGCGCATCCCTTAAAAATTTCAGGAGCCTTAAAGGCAGGCGCCAAAGGGGCAGGCGCCTTAGTTAGAGCCCCCTTAAGGGAGGCGCCCCTAGGATTGGCGCCCTTGTGTGCCCTTAAGGGAGGCGCCCCTAGGGTTGGCACCCTTGTGTGCCCTTAAGGGAGGCGCCCCTAGGGTTGGCGCCTTAGCCTCCCACAAAGGGAGGCGCCCCTAAGGCTGGCGCCTGTGTGTGCCTTTTAATTTTTTTTTTGAATTTTTTTTAATTATAATTATTTATAGTATATTTTTTTTTAATATTTCATATTAATTATTTAATACGTAATAAATAAAAATAAAAATAAAATGACTTCATTAAATATATAAAAAATGATTACATTAGAATGACCAAAACCCTAATGACCCGCCCGATTATAACGTCCCCCGGTTCCACATCCCGGTGCGTTAGGTTGTCTCCGAGGTCTCCCACGATTTTCTTGAGGTGTTTGTGGTCTTTGGGTGCTGACCTGATCGAGCGATGGCTGGTTGGAAGGTCCGGCAGAGGTTCCGGCGGTATTCGAAAGATGTGTCATCATTTGCTCCCAATACCCGGAGGGGCTGTGGCCAACGGCGCTTCCGTAATGGAGTTCGGTGCCCATGTCATCGTAGTTAGGGCGTTGGGGTTGGGTGGATTGGGTGAATTGGGGACGGTATAGTTGCCCAAATTGGGTCATTGAGTCGTTTTGAAAACGAAGCAATGGTTCTTGGGGCGTACTATAGTTAAACAGTGGTTGGGTGTTAAATGGTGGGGGGCTAGGATGACGTGACCCATATGAATCATCGGTGGTATAGACGGTTGTGGTTGCGGGGTTTGGTTCTTGGTTTTGTGTTTGGGTGGGTGGTATGAAGGGATTGCGACGTTGGATGGTTCGTTGTTGGGTGGTTGGCATGAACGGGTTGCGATGTTGGGTGTTTGGTTGGTTTGAGTATGTGGTCGGTTGATGTTGTGTGGTTGGTTGTTGGGTTTGGGTGGGTTCACATTGGTGTTGGGTGGGGAATTGTTGTGGGACGTACGATGACGAAGCAAGTTGGCGCGGATCCATCAAATACCGCGGCTCAGATACGAATTGCTGAGTTGTTACAGACCTAAACCATGCCATATATTGTTGAGTCGGTCTTACACCTTGGATGACTGGTTCGTTGAGGATGTGTTGTCGTCTATTTCTCCATTGACGACACATGTCTTTTGCAAAGTCTCTCCAGTCCGAAAAATCCCACTGTGCATCGACCCTTTTTTGATGCCAAATTCCCAAACATGTGGGAGACTCTGGGATATGTTGTACCATTCCGAACTGCAGTTTGACCCTGTCACTTTGGTGCATTTCAACTGTAGTGAATCGGATAATTGGAGTCTTCGCTGTCCAAACTGCAGCATCGTCATGGTTCACATCATGATCCAGACCCAGATATGGCCTCCATACAAACTGGAAAAAAATAAGAAATCATTAGATGAGAAATAATTTGAGAACTATTTTAAGATTAACTATAGTTTGGTAGGAGTATTACATCGTCATGTCCAATGTGATCCAATAGATTTCGATAGACTACAATAGCGTGTTTCGGACACCTATTGTAGTTCATTCCCCTTACTGACCACCTAAGATAAAAAAAAAGGAGTGAAAAATATTATTTACTGTTAATTTAAATAATAGATATAATTAACAAAATGGTAAATAGTAAAGTGGTAGACTTACTTGGTTGCAAAGGGGAACGCGAATGGACGTTCATTTTCTGGGGCGAGCGACGGCATCCTAGACCACCCCCAAGCTTGAAGCAAATAAGCACATGAAAAAAAAGTACAGGTATTCTTTTTTGCATTTTTACACAATGCACTATATAGATGGGCCAACACAGCTGAACCCCAACTATAAGTGTTTACCTTATTGATGTTGCGTAATAAAGGTAAATACATTATATTCACAGAATTACCTGTACTTTCTGGAAACAAAAAGTTACCAAATAAAATCATAATATAACACCGAGTTTTTATTATCTTCTCATACTCGGTTGAATCTTCAGACAGTACTATACTGTTATAATATTGTCTAAGGTATTTTAAATTTATACCTTGCCCCCTTGCTTGACTGGATGTGTCTCCCTCAGGTTCGTCGTCTAACAAAGGGGCACCCAGTAATTCATTGCATATGTCGTTGACATGGTTAACTTTCCCATTGACTGCCTTTCCATCTATACGAAGGCCCAACAGCATGTACACGTCCTCAAGTGTGACGGTACACTCACCAATCGGAAGGTGAAATGTGTGGGTCTCGGGTCTCCACCTCTCCAACAAAGCTAGGATGAACTTGTAGTCCACCGAGTACGAAACAATGTTTAGGAGATTTCCAAATCCACATCCTCTAATATATGGTTCTATTAAAGGATCGTGGGGAACATATTCATGTACACGACATCTAAACCGCTTCGGATCCTAATAACAAAAAAACAAAAATACAATTAGTAGAAGAAATACATTCTAAAGAAATATGTACAACATGTAATCCATAAATAGAAACAAAAAAGAAAGAGATTTGTTTGAAAGGTATAACACATAGAACACAGAGATATTACAAGTAATCCATAAATAGTAACTAAAAGAGAGAGATAACATACAAATGTCGAGATATTCTCGATTGTGCCTCTGTGTTCATCGCCCATAGTTAACAAAGACATGATTCGATTTTGCAAAGCTTAAGTTTGTTAGATGAAAGAAATGTGGTAGAAGGAAAGAGTGTGATGAAGATGGTTTGATAATGTTGATATGAGAGGGTATTTATAGATGAATAAATGAGTAGGTTTAGAAACTATAATGAATTACTATTGGTTGCATGCAACGGCATAAGAGGTTAAAAACCTAGTGAATGACAAAAGAGGAAAAATCAATGACACAAAGTGAAAGGGAATCTAGCATAGCATGTGTGAATGACAAAAGTAGCATAAGGGAATCTAGTAGGCGCATGTGAAGAAATCACATGCAATAGGAGGAGGAGCCTTTCCTAATGGCGCCTACATGTGATTTTTCACATGCAAGGAGGTGGCGCCCTTCCTCTAGGCGCCTAAGTGTAAGCCTTAGGAAGAGGTGCCCAAACCATTGGCGCCTATGCATTATTTAAGGAAGAGGCGCCCAAACCATTGGCGCCTATGTTTTTGCCAAGGGAATGGGCGCCTATGTTTAGTGTTAGGTCACTGAATAAATTAGGGCACAGAGATTCCTGATTCCCTCTGTATTGAGTATTCTTTTCACTCTTCCGTCTTCAATCTTTTCACTCTTCCCTCTTTATGTTTAGTCTTTCCTTTGTGTGCAAGTATAGTCAAGTCTGTACAGACTATTATGAATTTATTAATGCATTGGCCGAGTATTTATATTTTGCGGTTGAACAAGATTTACAAATCAGTTAGTTCAATTCCATTCAACACAATGTCTTCCACACAACAATATATGATCAGTGCACATGTTGACGGTGAAATATTTGATCATCAGTTGTTCGGTTTTTGTTTTCGAGACACACAAGTGACTCGTTTTACAATAAATCGGCGATCAAATTTTTCACACCTAAAACAAAGAATAGAAAATAAGTTGCAGTCCAATAATGTCGGTCAGATCATCTATAAAAATCCAGTTTGTTTTGCAGATAACCAGGTAAAATTCTATCAAAGGAAGATTCGAGATGATGATGATGTTCAACATATGTTTGGCAGTCACGAACAATCCGGTTATAACGATATAGAGTTGTATATATTACCACATCAACAACAGGAGTCCCAGTACATTAATCAGTCACAAGTGTTTTCTGAGACTGATGATGAACAAGTTGAGGTGAATGTTCCAGACGATGAAGAAGAGGAACCTGAGATCATTGTTGATTCGATGGTGAACGCTGAAGAGGAAGAGGAGGAAATACCAGTAGGTCATGTATATTGCCCACCCCAACACATGACAAGGTTAAATTTGGGTTCGGATGAACCTTCGGGAGATGTATGGTACAATCCTTACGTGCAAATGCAAGGATCTCTGAAACAAGGAGACACATTTCGCACAAAAGAGGAATGTGTAAAAGCCATAAAAAATTTCCACATGGAACTAGCAGCAGATTTCAGAGTTGACAGAACTGACGCATTGAGGTATAAAATTTATTGTCCGAATGAGCACTGTCTTTTTAAGTTGTCAGCTTCGTACAGGAAGAGGAAGGAGTCTTGGGAGATTGGATCAATGGGTCCAGATCACACATGCATCCTGACCAACCCAATGCAGGATCATCGCAAATTAAGCTCCCAACTAATATGCGATGAAATATTGTCTGTCATTGCCGATAATCCGTCTTTAAAGGTGAGTACAATAATCTCGCATATTAGGGCAGAGTACAACTACACACCATCATATAGGAAGGCATGGATAGCTAAAACAAAAGCTGTTGAAAAAGTGTTTGGCAATTGGGAGGAATCTTACAAACAACTTCCAAAATACATGTTCGCTCTAAAACACTATGCTCCCGGTACAATTTTCAACATGGAAACATTGCCCGCATATACACCAAATGGTACATGTGCTGTTGGAAATAGAATATTTCACCGTCTATTTTGGGCGTATCAACCGTGTATCACAGGTTTTTCTTTCTGTAAACCAATTATACAAATTGATGGTACATGGTTGTATGGAAAATACAAAGGAACGTTATTGATGGCAGTGGCACAAGATGGGAACAGCAATATTTTTCCGATCGCCTTTGCCTTAGTTGAAGGGGAGACAGCTGAGGGATGGAGTTTTTTCCTAAGAAATCTCCGATTGCACGTAGCACCTCAACCTAACTTGTGTTTGATTTCTGATAGACACCCCTCAATCATCAGTGCATATAATAACATTGACAATGGCTGGCAAAATCCTCTTTCTACGCATGTGTTTTGTATTAGACATATTGCTCAGAATTTCATGCGAGAAATCAAAGATAAGACGTTGCGTAAGAAGGTTGTCAATGCAGGTTACGCATTGACGGAACCTTCTTTCAAACACTACCGCGACGAAATAAGATTGTCGAACGAAGATGCGGTTCGGTGGATTGATAGTATTCCGTTGGAGAAGTGGACTAGGGCATACGACGGCGGACAACGTTGGGGCCACATGACAACAAATCTTGTGGAATCAATGAACTCTGTCTTCAAAGGAATTCGTAACCTACCAATAACCGCTTTGGTCCGAGCTACATATTTCAGGCTTGGGGCGTTGTTTGAAACCAGACGATCAAAATGGAGTTCCGTGTTGCAATCTGAACAGTTGTTTAGTGATGCTTCAATGAAATTCATCAAACATGAAGCTGCCAAAGCAAACACACACGTGGTTACGGTATTTGACCGAACAAAAGGTTAGTTTAGTGTTGCCGAGTCCATGGATCACAATGAGGGCATGCCAATGGGACAGTACAGAGTTGAATTAGATAGAGGTTGGTGCGACTGCGGAAGGTTCCAAGCCTTCCGTACCCCCTGCTCCCATGTCATAGCGGCGTGCTCAAAGGTTCGAAGAGATCCATCCTACTTGCTATCTGAAGTTTACAAAGTCGCCAGCCTTTCAAATGTTTATAAAATTAGTTTTTCAGTAGTGGCAAAAGAGGATTATTGGCCAGAATATCAAGGGGACATCATCTGGCACAACGAAGTTATGCGAAGGAAGAAAAAGGGTCGCCCTAACAGCACCCGAATTCGAACCGAAATGGATACGGCGAACAAAATGGTTAGACTATGTAGTTCATGCCGTCAACCAGGTCACAATCGTAATAACTGTCCTAGTGTTAGAACTAGCACAACCAGATAAATTCAGATGTACGTCTATTGCTATATATGGAAACTTAAATTTATTTCAAAGTACCTCTGTTGCAATATATGGAAAATTAATTTTACTTCATAGTAGACGGCTTTGACGAAAAGACAGTTGTTCATAAAAAATAACACAAACAATTAAAACAATTAGAATACAAAAACTATGCGATTACAACCATCAAAACAATTTTGAACATGTACTGCATCATCATACGAGCGTCTTGGTCGGTCTTAATATCCACCCATTCACGCACTTCTCCGCTTTGGTTGAACGTGGACACAAGCCATTGTATTCTTCTAATCCGTTCACCCTCTCCAATTTCGCCCTCTAACCAACTATACAACGTCCGATTAAGACGTTCAAACGTATCTGTGTTCCAAAGTCGAACCTGTATCGGAGCCGCAACGGCAGAAAATATTACATCAGCATTTCGTTTTTGAATATATCTAGACATTGTTAAAACAAAGAAAATCAAAAATGATGGTTGCACTAGACTAGAAGATGAGTTTGAGTGAAAATATAAACTGAGAGATGAATTTGACTGAAAATTTGTATGCAAGATGATCGTATTTATAGAGGCGATAAATGAGACAAAGAAGACACACAGAAGAGCCCCTAAAAAAGACACACAAAAGAAACTAAAAAACCCTAGCGCACACAAACAGGCGCCCAAGGGGCGCCTTCCCACTAGGGCACACACACACAGGCGCCAGCCTTAGGGGCGCCTCCCTTTGTGGGAGGCTAAGGCGCCAACCCTAGGGGCGCCTCCCTTAAGGGCACACAAGGGCGCCAACCCTAGGGGCGCCTCCCTTAAGGGCACACAAGGGCGCCAATCCTAGGGGCGCCTCCCTTAAGGGGGCTCTAACTAAGGCGCCTGCCCCTTTGGCGCCTGCCTTTAAGGCTCCTGAAATTTTTAAGGGATGCGCCCACTCCTCCGGCGCATCCCTTAAAAAACATGGTTATTTTGGAAAATATTTTGAAAACCCGGTTATTATCGTATTTAATTTCAAAATCATGGTTATTTTAAAAAAAAATTCGAAAATATTATTACTTAGTAAAAAAAGTTAATATTTTTTTTGGTTCATTATGTTAATTTGGAGTTTATTTCATATTAATATTTAACTTTTCAAAATATATATATCTTAATTAATTAAACAAAAATAACTAACATTATACATTTTTAAAAATTAAGGGATCAATATAAATATAATTTAAATTAAAAGATCAAAATAAACTATGTTATTAACGTACGGATAAAAAAAATATTAAACCTAAAAAAACTACAACCTCATGATAAAATAGATTTTTATTGATGTGAACTTAAAAAATATAAGCCCATTTTTTTAATCTCTTTTTTCCTGACATCATGGGAATTAAGACTTAAAAACAAAAAAGATAATATATCCAAGTTGTGTCGAGGATATCTGACTGGCAGTATCTGATGAAGAAGGATCGAGTTGTAAACATAAATATCAATATGATTTTCTCACTGCCAATCTAAACTCAAAATTTTAGAATGTTTTGAATACAATATTTTTTAGACGATAAATCATGTGCAAGTGCCTATTATTAATTTATAATACTGTACATGGATTATGGTTAGTTCCTCCACATGCACGCAATCTTGGTTTTGTTTTTTTAACTTCTTTTCTGTCATATTGCATCACAATACATCTGCATTATTAGTGATGATATCACACTATAAAAAATGATGGGGCTGAAAAAAGATTGTATCACATTACAATACATGCGTAGAATTTTCTTACACTTCTTATATATATCAAATCAAATTCAGATTTAAGCATTATTTTTAGTCTTCAAAATCATATTTTTATTAGAAAACGAAGGCGTGGAAAGCAGATCATCGGACATAGTTTAAAATTTTCATAATTTTATTTTACTTTAATAAGATTTTATAAATTTTTATTATTATTAAAATTTAATCAAATAATCTCTAATTTTTTATCATAGTTAAATTATAATTATATAGATAGGATCTCCAAAAATTTAAAACGGCTTAAATAAAAAATAAATTAAAATAGTTATTAATTTCCAGCTTCTTATAGTAAACAAAAATGTCATGATTACTCCTATAATTATTGCTAAAAATAAAATTGTCAACCCTTTTGTACTGTATTGGTAAAGGAATCACCAAGTGTATCGAAAGTATAGTTAAAAATTAGTTTTCATGGAGATTGTAATTGATTAATGGACCATGCAATTGTAATTGTATTTAGTTATAAAATATGAGTTTTAGTTAGAAGTTATTTGTAAATAAAAGTAAATAGACAAATTTAAACTAATACAAAATCTCATAATTAAAAAGACAATTAGGATAATTTGAACCCCGTCTTTCATTGCTACTAAAAGGTTCTAACCACAATTAGTTTAGTAGGTAGTTATGTTGCGACAACAAATTTATTCATTATTTGATAAAAAAAGTTTTAATTAAAATAAATTTATTAAATATATGATTATAATAATTTTGCACAATAGACCAAGACCAATATTTTGCCTCAAGTTTTAGTTTATCTAACAGATAACTTTAATCACTGAATTAAAACTAGGCATGACAACAAAATTCATATATGTGATTTCATTCAAACTCGTTTTAAATATGATAGAGACTCGTTTTGACTAGGTTTAGGTTCGAGTTTGAGTTTTTCCCAATAATACATATGGAGATGGGTTGGATAATGTGGACACTAGTATCTACCCTGAACTCGTTCCCGAATTCGTCTCATTTATTTTATTATGTATTTTATTATTTTAGTTTTGATAATTTAGAGTATTAAATATGCGGCTAGTATTTTGATATTTTATTTAAAATATTTGAAATGTATGTATGAATTTTTTTGAGATTTTTTTAAATTATCTATTTGATTTTTAAAAAAAAATAATTTTATTAAATAGATGGTGGTGGGTGGGGATACTCGAATCTCTTGAGGCAAGTTTGAATTTTAATTATCTATCTTTAATGAGTTTGAGGAGGTAAAAACGTCAAACATCTCTTGATTGTCATGCCTAAGTGAAACACGTTTTTTTTTTCAAAAGTTTGAGAGTCTTTTAAATTCTTCATCTTGGATAATTTAATCTTGCTTTATTTTTAGTAACCACCCCTTGTTCATCAGATTTATTCTTGTACATCCACTTTGTTCCAATGACATTTATTCCTTCAGGTCTTGGAACCAGTTCCCATACTTCATTTCTCTTGAATTGACCTAACTCTTCCTGCATGGCATTGATCCAGAACTCATCAGTCAAGGCTTCCTTGACATTCCTAGACTCAATCTTGGACACAAAACAGCCATGTGAGATCACTTCCCTTGATCTAGTTCTGACCCCTTTATTTGGGTCTCCTATAATGAGATCTTTAGGATGATCCTTCTGAATTATGATAGAGGGTCCCTTATTAATTTTGTCAGTTTCAAGTTCAGCTTTAGTGAGTTCACTCTCATTACTTTTGTCTGGGAGATCAGCTGGGAGATCATTTAGGGATGTCTCAACATCGTCTGTGACATTAGTCTGTTGATCATCAACCACAACATTGATAGATTTCATCATTACTTTTGTTCTGGAATTAAAGACTCTAAATGCTCTGCTGTTTGTTGAGTAGCCCAGAAATATTCCTTCATCACTCTTGGGATCCATCTTCCTTCTTTGTTCACGATCAGTCAAGATATAACATTTACTACCAAACACATGGAAGTATTTGACTGTAGGTCTTCTCCCTTTCCAGACTTCATATAAAGTAGTAGGAGTCCCTTTATTCAAGGTTACTCTGTTGTGAACATAGCAGGTTGTGTTCATAGCTTCAGCCTAGAAGTGGTAAGGCAATTTCTTAGTATGAATCATAGCTCTGACTGATTCTTTGAGGGTTTTATTTTTCCTTTCTACCACACCATTTTGCTGAGGAGTAATGGGAGATGAGAACTCATGACTAATTCCTTCTGATGCACAGAATCCAGCAAATTTGTTGTTCTCAAATTTCTTCCCATGATCACTTCTGATTTTGATAACCTGACTTTCTTTTTCTCTTTGAAGTCTTAGACAAAGATCTTTGAAGACTTCAAATACTTCAGATTTTTCTCTTATGAAATTGACCCAGGTGTATCTAGAGAAGTCATCCACCACTACATAAGCATACTTCTTCCCACCAAGGCTTTCCACCTGCATGGGTCCCATCAAGTCCATATGGAGAAGTTCCAACACTCTGGAAGTGGTGTCATATCTGAGCTTCTGATGTGACATTTTTGTCTGTTTTCCAATCTGACACTCTCCACAGACTCTTCCTTCATCAATCTTCAAGTTTGGAATTCCTCTAACAGCTTCCACAGATATAATCCTCTTCATTCCTTTAAGATGCAGATGGCCCAATCTTTGATGCCATATCTTCACTTCTTCTTCTTTCGCTAGAGTACACATTGATGAATAACCAGTTTCTTGAGAACTCCACATATAGCAGTTGCCCTTAGACCTGACTCCTTTCATGATCATTTCATTTTCTTTATTAGTAATCAGACATTCAATTTTTGTGAAGTTTACAGTAAGACCTTGGTCACATAGTTGACTGATGCTTATCAGGTTTGCAGTCAGTCCCTTAACAAGTAAGACATTGTCAAGGTTAGGGACTCCAGGGTAGTTTAGCTTACCAATCCCCTTGATTTCACCCTTTGTTCTATCACCAAAGGTTACATAGCTGGTGGCATGAGGATGAAGGTCAGTTAACAGGTTTTTGTTTCCAGTCATGTGTCTGGAGCACCCACTGTCAAAATACCAGTCTTCTTTGGCTGAAACTCTAAAGGAAGTGTGAGCTATCAGGTTTGTAACACCAGTCCTAGGAACCCATTGTTTTCTGTTGACAGGTATGTGATGTTTGGGTCTAGGTTGATGATGAGAAGGACTAGGATAGTCATACAACTTATAGCAGAATGGTTTTATGTGGCCAAATTTACCACAGTAATGACATCTCCATCTTTGATGTTTCCCTTTCTGCTGTCTTCCTTTATGATGTTGTGACATATGATGTGACATCTTTGGTTTGCTACCAGTGTGACTGCACTCAAGTTTGGATTCATTGAACCCAATGCCAGACTTGTCTCCTACCATTTGTCCAGTCTGGAGAATTTTGTCTAAGGTGTCAGATCCATTGTTTAGTATTCTGACATACTTTGTCATCTCATCCAGTTTGGAATTCAAGAACACTGCTTCAGTCTTCAACTTAGAGATGGTTTCCAAGTGTTCTGCATTCTCATTCTCCAATTGTGTTATCACTTTCTTCTAACTTTCAACTTGTTGACACACTTCTTCACTTCTGTGACATAACTTTCTGTAGGTAGTGGCTAACTCATCAAAGATTACTTCATCATCACTTGAGTCTTCATCAGAACCCCATCTTTCAGTCAAGGCAGTCACAAGATTTGCAGACTCTTTTGTTTCACTTTCATCAGACCAGGTAGCAATAAGACTCTTCTTCTATTTCTTGAGGTAGGTTCCACATTCAGCTCTAATGTGTCCATACCTATCACATTCATGGCACTGAACTCCTTTTTCCTTCTTTGGACTTTTCATCAAATCTTGTTTTTCTTCCAGCATTATTGGACTTACTGATGTCAGATGAGATGTTCTTGACATTAGACTTAGACCTTACATTCATCCTTTTCAGAAGTTTATTGAATTGTCTTCCCAGTAATGCTACATCATTTGCCAGATCTTCATCAGTATCTTGACCACTTTCTTCCTCTTTCTCTTCAGTGTTTGACATGAAGGCTATGCTTTTGACTTTTTTTTCAGATCCATCACACATTCCCATCTCAAATGTTTGGAGGGATCCAATTAGCTCATCAACTCTCATATTGGAAATGTCTTGAGACTCTTCTATGGCTGTCACTTTCATGGCAAATCTCTTAGAAAGTGGCCTGAGTATTTTCCTCACTAGTTTTTCATCTGACATCTTCTCACCCAGGGCTCCTGAGGCATTAGCAATTTCAAGGATATTCATATGAAATTCATGAATATGTTCATCTTCTTTCATCCTCAAATTTTCAAACTTGGTAATGAGCAGCTGCAGTTTAGCCACCTCACAGTTGTTTACCAATCTGAAGATGTTCTTATCTACTCCATTGAATATAGCATTCAATGCTTTAGAGTTCTCAAGGGCTAGATCCTCCTCCTCCTTGATCCATTGTTCCTCAGCCTTCTTCTTAGTTGTAGCTTCTCCTTCCTTAGTAATAACTGGATGTTCCCAGCCTGTTAAAACAGCCTTCTAAGCCTTATTATCCAAAGATTTTAGGAAGGCTACCATTCGAGGTTTCCAGTAGTCATAGTTGGATCCATCCAGAATAAGTGGTCTGTGAACAGATCCTCCGTCTCTATCCATAGTACCAGAAAGTAACGTCCCTAGATCTCACCCAGAACCAGAGCAGGATGCCTGCTCTGATACCAATTGAAATTCTGGTATCAGATATGAGATGTCGAAGGTAATGTCACGACACTAATATCTGAACAATACAAATAGGATAAAGATAAAGAACAGTAATGCAAGAACCACAAGCAATTGTTAACCCAGTTCGGTGAAAACTCACCTACGTCTGGGGGCTACCAAGTCAGGAAGGAAATCCACTAAACAGAATCAGTTCAAAGACTCTCAGTAAACAACTTCAAGTTACAGTCTTTTCACCTAATCTCTACCTGTGTGACTTCTACCTAAGAACTCGTAGATATGAGATCCTACTCACTCCCCCTTAATCACAGCAGTGATATAAAATAAGAATTACAATGAAAAGAAGACACTCTTCAAAGACACATACTTGATCTTGCTTAAAAGCTTCAATCAAGTAAACACACACTCATGCTTCAAAGCTTAGAGTGGACAAATTACAACTCAAAAATCAGTCCAATTCAATCATCTATGGATGAATGAATGGCTTACAATACACACGACCACACAAGACTAAAACCCTTATTCTCTCTCAATATTTCGTTCGTTATTTCTTGTGTATAAAACCAGTTTTTCCATGTCCTTTATATAGAAGCATTTGGCTGGGCTTGGACATCATAAAACCCTAAAACTATTTTCCATTCATATCTTCTCATGACAGCTGATTATATCTCGTTTGGAAAATAAGTCAATCTGGTTGTAATTACTGATTGAATAGCGCGTTTAATCATCTCTCCAATCATACATAGATTAGCATAAAAAACGCAATCACATAATACATAACATTCACACTGAATGTTCTGTAAATAGATGTCATGACATCGGGTCTGACATCTCAGTAAAATCCTGTATATTCACATTTTAAACATCCTGCAGGTACATGTTATCTTATGTCAAGACAACACTTGTGACAACTTGTGAACACTCTAGGTTTTACCAAAATTGCTGCCAACACATAGAACCAACATATCACATTATGAGTTCCTTTGATATATTTTATAGAGAAATCATATCTAGAAAACCAATCTTTGAGGTGAAGGGTTTAAGGATTTGGTGACATCTTATTTTTGAATTCAAGAATCCTGGGAAAAGAGAAATTGTCCATCTGGACTTCAAACTGGTAGCCTCTTAGGTGGAGGTCAAACTTTTGGATTCCCATTTTTACGGCGAAAGCTGCCTTGTAGGTGGTGTGACTGTGTTTTTCAGCTTCTTTAAGTTGACCACTAGCATGACTACAATAGTATTTTTCCTTCAAGTTCTTCTATCAGGACTATTTCCTAGTAGTGATCACTGGCATCGGTCTGCATAATGCTTTTGTCATTCCCAACGATTTTCAGGACATGGGGAGTTTGTGCGATCTTCTTCAAAGCTTTTACTACTTCAATTTGTTATGTTCCTCATGCTTGGGGGTTTTCCTTCAGCATTTGGAATAGAGGACTCATGTATCTTACCAATTTTGACAGGAAACCTCTGATATAATTAATTATACCAAGACATTGTTGAATTTGCTTAACTGTGAGATTTTCATCAGGAAAGTTTAACAGTTGTTGGGCAATATGAGGTTGGGGTTGATATTTCCCTTCGTAGAAATGCATCTCTAAAAAAATCAATTTTTGTTTAGCCCAATTGCATTTTCTTTTCAAAGAGCATCATTCCATGTTGTTGGGCTATTTGAAGGAATTGGTCCAATAATTGTTTATGGGTTTTTTCATCTTTTGAGAATAATAGCACATCATCAATATAGATGAGGATACCATTGAGAATGGACTTAAAAGTTCTAGTCATGGCCTTTTGAAAAAGAGATAGAGCTACCTTAAGCCCAAAGGGTAATGTCACGGCACAAAAAATACCCGAGCGCAAGGAATGCTCGAAATATACCATATGCAGGAAATTTATTAATAGTCCACATCAAGATAGCTCGTAAAGTAAAGTTTTGTTTACATGATATATCATAAGTTCGTCCTCCAATCCACAACCTCTTCAAATCACCAGTTAAAGGTTGTAAATACACATTGATTCTGGCTCTTGGACTCGACGGTCCTGGAATGAGGCAAGTCAAAAACATATATGATTTTGTCATGCACATCTCAGGAGGGATGTTGTAAGGGGTTACAATAATTGGCCAACAAGAATATGCAACTGCCGACACTTGAAGATAGAATGTTGTCTAAGAGAATAAGGAGTATATATGTCATCACATTTAAGA